>NC_054376.1:93983495-95183495 GCF_017654675.1 Xenopus laevis | reverse complement strand
TACATCGCAGTTAAAAGACCACACAGACATCAGCGCTAAAAAAGTAACCCCCCCCACACAAGTTGTAAAAAGCTATTGATGGTCAGGGACCCCTTACAAAAAATTGGGGCCCCAAAAAAAAAAAATGTAAAAAAAACTAAAAAATAAACAAATATTGGTGGCAGGGGCCCCCTTATAAGTTAAAAACAAATTGGGGCCCCAAAAAATTTTTTTAAAAAAAATTAATTTTTTTTTGAAAAAAAAACCCATTGGCGGCAGGGGCCCCCTTACAAGTTAAAAACAAATTGGGGCCCCAAAAAAAAATTTGAAAAAACATTTTTTAACAAAAAAAAAAAACATTGGCGGCAGGGGCCCCCTTATAAGTTAAAAACAAATTGGGGCCCCAAAAAAAAATTTGAAAAAAAAAATAATTTTTTTTTGATAAAAAAAAAAAAATGGTGGCAGGGGCCCCCTTACAAGTTAAAATAAATTTGGGGCCACCAAAAAGAAAATTAATTTTTTTTTTTTAAAAAACAAAACAAAAAAAAACAATGGTGGCAAGGGGCCCCTTACGAGTTAAAAAAAAATTGGGGCCCCAAAAAAAAAGTTTTAAAAAAAAGATTGGTGGCAGGGGCCTATAGAATATTAAAATAATACATTGGTGGCCAGGGGATTAAAAAAAAACAAAACACAAACTGGTGTTCAGTAGAATTGAACTCGTGGCTTCAGTACTTCAACTTCGCCTCCTTTCGTGACTTCGGGTCTTTTCACCGCTTCAGGACTTCAATTTCGGCTGTTTTCGTGACTTCGGGTCTTTGCGCTGCTTCAGGACTTCGGCTGTTTTCGTGACTTCGGGTCTTTTCGGCGCTTCGTGACTTCGGCTTTTTCCGTGACTTCGGGTCTTTTTGGCGCATCGGCTTCGGCTTTTCGGCACTTCCGCATTCGGCACGCAAGAGGCAAGACGTACGGCTCGGGGGCTCGGAAGGGGGGCCCGGATCTTCAAAAAATGCAGCGCTGCCGGGCTCCCCTTCATGCCCGGGCCCGGTACGCTTGTCCCCCCTGTCCCCCCCTGATGGCGGCCCTGAACACTGGTGAAATACACACTAAATTGTGCCTTTTTTGCACACATCTATCTATCTATCTTACTATCTCTTTTTCTATCTATCACATATCTATCATCTATCTATCTATCATCTCTCTATATCTCTATCTATCTATCTATCTATCTATCTATCTATCTGTCTGTCTATCTATCTATCTATCTATCTATCTATCTATCTCTTTTTCTATCACATATCTATCTATCTATCTCTTTTTCTATCTATCATCTATCTATCATTTATCTATCATCTATCTAGTATCTATCTACTGTATATCTATTTCTTTTTCTATCTGTCTATCTATCTATCATGTATCTATCTATATATCTATCATTTATCTATCAATCATCTATTATTTATCTATCATCTATCTAGTATCTATCTTCTGTATATCTATCTCTTTTTTCTATCTATCTATCTATCTATCTATCTATCTATCTATCTATCTATCTATCTATCTATCTATCTATCTATCTATCTATCTATCTATCTATCATCTCTCTTTTTCTATCATCTATCTATTATTTATATATCATCTATCGAGTATCTATCTACTGTATATCTATCTCCTTTTCTATCTATCTATCTATCTATCTATCTATCTATCTATCTTTCATCTAATTGTTCCATATATTATCTGCCCCCCAATTTCCCATTGAACCAAATTCAGATTACTAACACTAACTAAAGGCTCTGAACAATGAAGCTCCTCCCTATTTCTCAGAAGATACCCTTTCATGCACCCTATGCTCCCACATACCAGTTTTAGAGAAGCATATCCAATACAAAATGACTGATAAGAAATATCACCGGCTAGTTTCATCCTCGTTACGTTTCAAATAATCATTAACCCTTTGAATTTTAAGCTGGGCGTTCTGATGCCTCTATTTATTCTGCAATCCTTTTTTCATGAATTTATTGTCAGCCCCCTGTTTGATATAAACTAATGTAAAGAGCTAAGTAACTTGCTGGTATATAAATATAGAATTGACTCAAATGAATTATGATTGCATGTTGAGAACAATGAAATATTGTTTTCCACCTTGTCTAGATCAGCTGCTTATGTTACTATTGGTGTTGTGTGCCCAGGACATGCCTTTTCTGTATATGTACATACTGTATGCATATGAATGGGAGCTGTTCTCTTTATTTATAGGCAACTGTTTATCCACAAGAATGCCTCTGCTAAGAAAAAAATTTATAATTACATAGATACCAATGTAGTTCCTATCTCTTAGTACTTGTGGAACGGTTCCAAAAAATCCCTATCTCTGCACAAAACTGAAAACATAACACATTTGTTATAATCCAGGCATGTACAGAAGACAAGCAGAAATGTGCAGCAAGTTCAATAGTCTTTAAAACATAGGATGTATAAGTATAATACACTTTTGTTGTACTGGTAAAACAATAACCTCAGTTGAAGTGTTGTACTCATTTGTGCACATTAAAGGAATTGTTCAGTGTAAAAATAAAAACTGGGTAAACTGGGTAGCTGTGCAAAATAAAAAATGTTTCTAATATAGTTAGTTAGGCAAAAATGTAATGTATAAAGGCTGATGTATAACATGTCAGTCAGAACACTACTTCCTGCTTTTCAGCTCTCTTGGTTTACACTGACTGTTTACCCTGGCTACCAGGCAGTAACCAATCAGTGACTTGAGGGGGGGGCACATGGGTCATATCTGTTGCTTTTGAATCTGAGCTGAATGCTGAGGATCAATTACAAACTCACTGAACAGAAATGTACCATGTGGCCCCCCTTCAAGTCGCTGACTAACTCAGAGTTATAGAGCTGAAAAGCAGGAAGTTGGATTCTGGCTGTTTTATTAGACATCTGTTCACTCCAGCCTTTATACATTACATTTTTGGCTAACTAACTATATTAGAAACATTTTTTATTTTGCGCAGCCTTTCTATTTACACAATTTTTATTTTCACACTGAACTATTCCTTTAAATATTGCTACCCTGATGCTGCCGTCATGGCGACCACTTATTTTCTTATTTGTTGTATCTTCTCTTCCTATAGATGGCTGCCATCTTTTTACACTGTAGAGCCAGTCTGTGATCTGTATATCCAGCCTACCTAATACACCAACTTAGAGCAGCCTGTAGGAGCTAGGTTTTTGGGAATCATTAGAACTAGAAAAAACTAAGTGGCTTTTGTCAGAACTCACAATCTTATCACTGACTATAATGGTGAATCATTCATTTACTCGTCTTCTCTTATGTACAATACATGTCTTTATATCGGAGAGCAGAGGGGGGTTTTTTTGTCTTTTTTAATGCAATCACCCTCTTTGAGCTCCTACATTTTGTCCTGGTTTCCCCTTTGCTCTTAATGTTACAATGTTATTAATGAGTATGAAATGATTGTTGTAGCAGCCATTCAGTCACAGTTCTAAGAATGTCTAGGACATCAAATAAGTTTTCACGTCAAATCTGACCTCAGCTGATCTTCAGGTTGGGTTTCAGTAGATACAGTATTTTAGGCTACTGGAACTTATCTGGAGGGTTGGAAACCACAGACTATCCATCCATTGCAGAGCATGCACTACTGCTGAACTTTATATATCATTTTCCTTATTTTTCATTAACAATTATAATTGCCTTTATTGTTGCTACTATTTACATATATTACATATTGCAATTATTACTATTATCAATAGTTTCTATGCAATCAATAGTTTCAATAATCCTTCCCACCAGAAAAATGTACTTTAGTAAATAACCCCCTCAATTTCTGCTTTTGTCTACACAACACCCTAAGGGTCAGGTCACACATGGCGTTTTGGGGAGATATGGTCGCCTGGCAACTAATCGCCTCGTTTTTGCGGCGACCAATCTACCCAAATACCTTTCCTGATTCTGCGCCGGCTAAAATGAAAAAAACTCCGGCGCGAGGCAACTTCGGAAAACGAACCGCCGCGTGTTATTAGAACCGGCGTTTTTTTCATTTTAGCCAGCGCAGAGACAGAGAAGGCGTTTGGGGAGATTGGTCGCCGCAAAAACGAGGCGATTAGTCGCCAGGCGAACCAAATCTCCCCAAAACGCCATGTGGACTTATCCTAAAATAAACCATTTCTTGACAACAAGTGATCTATTTTGTTTGCTAGTGCTTTTGTTTTATAGTTCCGTACATGAGCAATGAATCATATCTGACCACTGTTTATCTTCCTGTGTAAGAACTTAATCCATTGTATTCTTCTTAGCTTCTCTGCTATGCAAGCGTGAGCCCTATTGCACTATTTCCGCTTCAATAGCAGCTTATTTACAGTATATCAAATGAAGTGGTGTTTCTGAAGCAAGCATAAAGAGCTTTTAGTTTAGTAAGTGCATCACATTTAAATGCATGGAAAACCCTTGTATTTTTTGCATTACTGGCCCTTAAATCCTATCTACATGATAATTCACATTTTAGGAGGTTCATTTATCAAAGAATGAGAAGAGGTTAAAAAGCGGATGCTTTCAAGGAACCATTAACGAAGAATTAGCTTTATTAAACAGGCAGCACAGTGTGATGTCATTCAGTTGGTTGGGTGTATGAGGGATTGTGTGTCAGGAGTTTTTTTTTTTAAATCCTAATTGCCGTAGTAAATTATGGTAATGGGCGAGTTGCCTTTAATTGTAACACTCAGCATTTTTTTTAAAAATTGATTTCTATATTTCATCTGCTTTTACATGAACAAAAAAATAACAAGCATTCAAAATGTATAATGTAATGTTTTGTGCACAGTGGGTGCCTGCATGAGATTCCATAGTGCATGCTCCAGCTCTACATTTGAAGGTCAGGTATGATGGAGCAAGGCTGGTTTTGGGAGTCCATGTGGAGTGCCTCTGAATAAATATACATTGGGTTGTTTAATTTGCCTTTGTTAATGCTATTCATAAATATTGGTGCCAAGAATTGTTTTAATCTGTGACCATTCTGTAGGTTTTATCATGTAAATTTGACCGTAGACTGTTGTTTTTGGGCAAGTCAGCCTTCCAGCAACACAGGCCACTTATTTTAATCTTTTTATAAATTTTTAATCTACAGGGGTTTTTGTTATCTATTCTACAATTCCAAACCTTCCAACATTTTGGCAATAAAAAGACCAAACTCCCTAATTACCATGTCAATGTTACAAAATTTGGTGGGTTATGAAAGTTTGAACATGTTTCTGTGGTTTTTATGTGTTATTACAGTTTTGCTAATGAAGGTGAATTGCCCTTTAAGATGTGAGTCTAAGTTCTCCCAAGAGACTCCTTATCTTAAACTGTTACAAAAGTATCTATTCTGGGCTCTCTGCCAAAAGCCAATTAAGTTAGACACTTTGTATATTTCTGGCT
The DNA here is from genome assembly GCF_017654675.1 of Xenopus laevis. Classification (NCBI taxonomy): domain Eukaryota; kingdom Metazoa; phylum Chordata; class Amphibia; order Anura; family Pipidae; genus Xenopus; species Xenopus laevis. The sequence continues at coordinate 95,178,082 of NC_054376.1, read as the reverse complement.
GTTCAGTGGAGGAGATCAAAGAGAAAGTCGGGACATTTCAGTAACAAACCCGGGACTGCGGGTTGAGCTTTCAAAATCGGGACTGTCCTGAGAAAAACGGGACAGTTGGGAGGTATGCAATTCTAGATGCAAAGTTTGCCCACTGTTGCAGACAGGGTTGTTAAGTGCATAACCTGGCGGGGCTAATACATAACATTATTATATTTCTCTACGGGATGAGTCAGAACACTTGTTGGCTTTATGCTCCAGATTAATGAACAAATATACATGGCTGGCATGGCAGGGTCAGCACAGGAGATGACCCAAAATTCACTTTGTGTATCCATTATATAAAAGGTACATATGTAGGCGTATGTTTGTATAACACAGGGGTATTTCATGAATAGTTTGGGACATCAAACATTTCAAATTCCAACTAATCCCAGTTCCATTAATACTGTTTACTTGAATAGTTCTGAATAATGGACTGACAACCTGAAGGTGGCCATACACAGGCAGATAAAAGCTGACAGACCGAATCGGCAGCTTATCGACCCATTTGTGGGGCCCTCAGACGGGCTTTCCCGATCGATATCTGGGCAAAAATTGGGCAGGTGTCAATCGGGCAGGGTTAAAAATCCCGTCGGATTGCAGCCGTAGCATTGATCTAAAAAAATTAAAGCACAGCAGCCAGTAATAAGGACTTCCGCCAACCCACTGAAATCGACCAAATATACTTCCAAAATTGTATGTTAAATCCATCTATCCATTATGGGAACGAGCTTCACTTTTCTAATCAATATCCATTGGAAAGGAATCTACTGGACAAATGATTACAGAACTGTACCATTTATTTTACACACAAATATGTCTGTTCTCCTGGCTTACAAAGGTTGCTAACAAAAAAAAAAAAAATATGGAATGTTGTAGTACGGTCTTGCATAAAATTAAGTACACAGCGTACTGTCGGTGGCATCAAATAACCAGTCTAATAAGGTTGACTGAACTGTAATACTTTGATTTACACATCAAGCAAATCCCACGAGCTTTGAAGCAACCCACTTTCATGTATCACACCACTCCTATAGCAAGACAAAATTAAAGTTGACCATCTTATTCATTTAAAGTCAGTAATCGGGAACATGTACTGAGGTGTGAGGTTGTACTCATGAAATACCGAGTCTGTTAGTAAAGTTAAAATTGTCCACAATTGGCCTGCTCGGTGCAGTTCACAAAAAAATTGTCCTTTCAAAAATAATTTCACTTCGGAGCAAACATTCACTTGGGAGGAGACTTCAAGATGATATCTTCTACAATCACATGGTCAAGATTCTCCATTCTGGACCTTGGCTGCTGCTGGTGGATGCATGAAGTCTTTAAATGGATCTAGAGCTTCTTTGAGGGCTGTGCACACTTCAGAGGAGGAACATGTGATACATTCCACCAGAGTTGGATACAGAGAAATTACCTGTGCCCACGTGTTGGTATCAACTGCAACAAAGGAGATGCTGTTAAGTACAGGCATACGTTTGGTTTATTTATTTAAAACCATGGCACACACTTTTTGAAGGATGACGTTTGCCTAAACATGACAACTGTCTGTATGGAACTGCCCATTGTATGCCAGGTTTTATAGTACCATGATATATTTTAGTCAAATCCTTTTACTGTATATGTGTAGAGGCGGCTGTGCTTAATGTCAATATAGCAGCAATTTATGACTGAAAGGGAGGAAGACATACAAAAGACATCATACACTAGGGGCAATACAGGTTCATTGACAAATGGCTAGGATACAACCATTCTTTCACCATTTATGATGGTTCAGGAAATGTGGCTCCATGCTATCCCAACTATGGGGCACATTTACTAAAGTGTGAATTTAATCTTCACCTAAGTTTGCCAGGTGTATTTTCACAACGCATCTCATATTTTCTAAAAAAAACCCATAAGTTTACTTTTTCAAGAGAATTGTGGCGAATTTTCTCGTGACTTAAATTCTCTGCGAAAATCTGCCCGTATATTTCTCCATATAATAGTAGTAGGAACAAAAAAATTCTCTTGGTAATTTTGTCCCTGGAGAAAATTAGCATGGAAAGGGTAATGTTGGTTGCGATTTAAAAGTGGCTGCTCTATCTTTATAATGGAGGTTCGCCAGCTTGAACCTGGTGAAGAAGACTTTGGCGAAAAGGGTAAAGAATAGAGATTTATTCACTTTGATAAATTGAATATTTTGCACTTCTTCACCTGAGCGAAAATTCACCTGACAAAACGGCACGCAAGTTCTCTATAGTGCAGAGGTTTTTCACTAGCGTCTTATTCACCTTTTAGTAAATTGGCGGTGTCACTGCGAATTGCCATTTTGGCGAATTTTTGCCAAAAAACACAATTTGCTCTTTAGTAAATCTGTCCCACGCTATATTGGTGTTTAAAGGCTTGCTTCGGGACTGTAGGACCTCATTTATTTATTGTAAAATATATTAGTACACAACTGACATGAGCAAATCATGACAACAATGACCCTACTATATAAAGTAGAAACCATGGTTAGGTTAGCAACATCAAATATTGGATGGAACAAAAACGGAGCAGTTTAGTTGTAGTGACAAGAGTGGCAGGAAAGCAGTAGGAATATTTTTTGGATGACACACTGGAATTATACTCAAATGCTGATTAGCATGCACATTATATTCCACGAAGTTAAGAGCAGAGAAAACATACCAAGGCTTCTCCACTAAGACTTGCTGTATAAAGGCAACTTATTGTTTGCCAAATGACTGCAGTGTCACAAAGTTTTCTTTATGGGACTGTTAAAATCATGGGTGTAAGAAAAAAAAAAAAAGAGTGATAAGTTATGGACTGTAATGACCTTACAGGGGTTGTGTGAGCGAACAGTGCAAAAAATCAGATCACTATTGTTTCATCTCCTTCTCTGAGCTCCACTCACTGCTCCTGACTTTCTTCTCTGCACTATTACATTATCATACAGGATGTAAAACACTTCTAAATATAGAAAGTGCAGGGAGAAATGTAAATGATTATTATTATAAAAATGTTCACACAAAATGGCATTGGCTGACACTCTGCAGGAATCTCTTTTTATAGAGAGCATGCTATGAAACACTTGTAATGTGGAACACAAATAGAACAGCTGCTCTGTGTGTAGTAGCAACAGGCATCAATGCATGATTCAGCCATACGAAAAAAAACTAATGTGTTAAAAAACTGTCAAAAGACTATATTCTTATATCAAAAAGAAACAGAGCATTTGGGGGGGGCAAAATAAATGGAATGTTCCAGACTAACCAATTAATTAGATCATCAGAATAATTTCTTTGCAATCATTCACCAGGGGTGCAAACTATAGTGCACCTTCTTTTAAAAGCCAATAAGCATCAATGGTAAGAAAAAGAATCTTAAGTGGAAATAAAATGTAAGACCCCCGTTAGATTTAGAAAGGGAGCCATTGTGCCACTGGTTAACTACCTAGACATCATCAGTCCCTAGCAGGGTGTGGCCAATTAAAGGGCAATAAAACAGACTACTCTGTAGCAGGGCTGCCATGTTTAATAACAGAGGAATACCAAAATCAGTAAAGATATCCCCCAGTACTAGGCATGGAACATTTTAGGGCAGAGACACACTGTCAGATTTGGGGAGATTAGTCGCCCAGCGTCAAATCTCTTCTTCGGGGCGACTAATCTCCCCAAACTGCCTTCCCCCTGGCTAGAATGAAAATCGACAGGCAGGATGGCACTCAAAACGCATTTGGTGCTCCGAGTGCCATCCTGCCGGCAATTTTCATTCTAACCGGCGGGAAGGTAGTTCGGGGAGATTAGTTGCCCCAAAGAAGAGGAGATTTGTTGCCGGGCGACAAATCTCCCCGAATCCGACCGCGTGTCTCTGCCCTTAAAGGTATTTAACCCTGTAATGAAGTTCTTCCTTCTGTTACTTTTCAAGTGTCTTTCATCAGTTGAAGGCTGTCTGGTTGCTCACCTATAAATTAAATTTTAGTTTGATACAGACATTCTGAGATGGTCTGCATTAGTTCTTTATATTAAATAGGTTTTTAATCATCATCAGATCAGCTTTGTTTTCCAAAAATGAGCCCTCCTGAGCAACAGTCTAATATGTGCATAGTTTGGTAGCAAAATATAAACTTCCAAATTCTTTTGCCTAGTATTTTAATATTTTATTCAACCTGCTGGAGGGGTTAGAAGAAAATACTGCCCCTTTCCTTTAATACTAGCAGATATGAACCAATGCTCTTACACCACCTATTTATCAAGCTCTCCACTTGATTCAGTAAATATACTTTCCAATTTATATAGGACATTAACATCAGTGATATAATGTAAGCAGCTCTAATATCTCCAGTGCTGCAGGCATTGTCTTGGTGGATTCTAATAGACAAACTTTGGTTATAAAAAAATTTGATTCTCTATCACAGAGCTTTTCATGTTTTATACATCCAAGCTGCATTAGTCTTAGCAGGATGGTGGTCTTGCTAGCAATGCTAACTCCCAAGGCTCTTTTTCATAGCCTTTACATACATATATATATTCATTTATTTCAATTCCACTGCAGTAAGTATTATCCAGGAAAAGTTTAGGGTATAGTTAACCTTTTTTAAAACATCTTTTAAAATACAGGTATGGGACCTATTATTCAGAATGCTCTGGACCTGGGGCTTTCTGGATAATGGGTCTTTCCGTAAATTGGATCTTCACACATTAAGGGCAGAGACACACGCTCAGATTCGGGAAGATTTAGTCGCCTGGTGATTAATCACCTCTTCTTCGGTGACTAATCTCCCTGAACTGCCTTCCCGCCGGCTAGAATGTAAATCGCCGGTGGGATGGCACTCAGAGCGATTCGTTTTCTGAAGTTGCCCGAAGTTTCCTCATGAGGCAACTTCGGAAAACAAATCGTTTCGAATGCCATCCTGCTGGCGATTTACATTCTAGCCGGCGGGAAGGCAGGAGAGATTAGTCGCCCGAAGAAGAGGAGATTTGTCGCTGGGCAATTAATCTCCCCGAATCTGAGCATGTGTCTCTGCCCCTACTAGAAATCATGTAAACATTAAATAAACCCAATAAGATGATTTTGCTTCCAATAAGGATTAATTATATCTTAGTTTGAATCAAGTACAAGCTACTGTTTTATTATTACAGAGAAAAAGGGAATCATTTTTAAAAATGTGGATTATTTGATTATAATGGAGTCTATGGAAGACGGTCTTGGCGTAATTCGGAACTTTCTGGATAACAGAATTCTGGAGAACGGATCCCATACCAGTTTGCACCATGTATTTATTAATACAAGTTGTACAATATGAAATAAGTCTGTACTGTGCATTGACATAACATGAGAAGTGGATTTAGTATAACAATACTCTGGTTGTGGCTAGTTTAAAATTATGTAACCTTTGTTTTATTACTGGAAACAAGGCAATATATTTTGTTGGATTACGGAGAAGACTATATAAATATTTTAATGTTTTTGAGAGATGCTTCAGCTGGCCATGAAACTAATGACGTGGTCATGAAGAGATACATCGCCCGATGAAAGGCTTAAAAACAAACCTCAGGATTCTTACCGTTATCAGGATGAGTTTTCTTAAGTGAATCTATAAGCGTACGGACTGCCTTCAAAACGAATATGATTTCTGTTACACGTTGCCTTAAAAGGAGAAAATCCAAATAAAAACTTTGATCGGTTCAATTCAGTCATGTTCTCCATCTCAGTCAAGCATTTTACAGTACCCGCATTGTATAAAGGTATTCCCCCGACAACCATCTGACAGCAAGCAGAGACATTCTTGTCCAAGTTTATTCAGGCTAATGAATTTCCAACTGTTCTACGAAAGGCACAGCAGTATGTGTGTCTCAGGAACGTAGAGCATTCATTTTTCAATAAACAATCTTGTTCCGGTATACAGAATAACTTATTAAATCTGAGAGCGTGTCGTGGAGAAGGTCAGAATGGAAATTAATTATGGATGTCGCTGTGCATAATGGTGCTGCTCAAGCTGAAAGACAGCTATTTTTAATGCAGATGATACACAGTATAAAACAATCAACAAGAAATGTAATTTTATCCTTACAGTTATTCCCAAGCAAGCAATAAATTGGCCACTATTGACAAGGTCAGCAGCTTACTGGTCTGTGTATGAGGCTGGAGCATAGGCCAGACACAGCATTGGTTTTAAATGAGGTTCCACATGGGCCCTGGTTTGTACAATTGTTGGTCCTTGGGTAAACAATCAAATCAAATTTATTTATCTCACCTCCTTTGTGGCAAAATTGTTAGCTATACAGTAGACTTTTTTTGAAAAGCTTACAACAAGTCTAGAATATGGCCAGCCCTAGTCATCAGTTACATGAAGAATCAGTTTTGAATAGAGCTAGGCTTTAGGGCTCATTTACTGCCTGCGAGGAGCAAGTGCTCATTGAATAAGCATGAAAACATGCCCAGTATCTGTTAATGAGGCCCTCTATCATCAGTGCCTTTCATATTTATGAAACTCAAAATGATTAAAGAAAAATGCTGGGTCAAGTGCTAAAAATTAAAGGTAAGAGAATGGGTTGTATAATTGCACTCTTAAAGTGGACCTATCAACCAGACACAAAAATCTGTATAATAAAAGTCCTTTTAAAATTGAACATGAAATCCAATTTCTATATTTTATTAAATCATTTTATAGCTGTTGTAAGCTCATTCAAAAATCTCAGCTGTCAATCAAATATGGTCTGCCCCTCCTCTATGCCTTAGACATAGAGGCGGGGCAGACAATTACTTTCACTTTCCATTCAGCACTTCCTAGATGTCACTGCTCTCCCCACATTCCCCCGATTCTCTTCACCATTTAATTGTGTAGCCAGGACATGGGGATGGACATCAGGTCCCCCATTCTGGTGCACAAACAAAATTCTGATATGATACAAGGCTTGTCTTAATAACAGTGTCCACAAAATGGCTCCTGCCTGCTTGCTATAATTATGAGTTCCCAGACTGATGGAAACAAGATTCAAATAATTTATACAGTGTAATTAAAGTTAATTTTGCTTGACTAATGGGATAAAATAGGATTTTGAATAATTTCTTTGGGTGACGGTCCCCTTCAACAATTTGCCTGTTTATGAAAAGGTTTATATCTTTCTACTTCACTCCCATACTTTGGCATACGGTAGAACATTCTGTTGTTTGAAAAGTATTTTACATTGAAGTGAAATAATATAGAATAATATTAAAATAAGATGCTACCATTGTCATTGTGTAATCCATTAATCTGAATATAAGGCATTAGAAAATCACATTGTGTATTTCTAGATGTTCATTATAATTAGAGAGAGTTTATCGTTTTGTGAAAATATAATAAATAAAGCCTCCCAACCAGCTATTTTTTGTAGAGCCCCATCACATACAGTTGGCTGCAAATAATGTTATATAATAATCTTTTAATACTGAAACCCCCTGCCTTCACTTCCTTTTTGGGGATTCTGTGCTCACCTTACCCCTCGTGATTTTACAAATCATAGCTGCAGAGACTTAGCTTATTTCTTGTCCACATTAAAGTTGTAACTAGTGAAACCTAAGGCAGGGGACCACAAACCTTATTTTAACCATGAGCCACATTCAAGTGTAAAAAGTTGGGGAGCAACACGTATTCAAAATGTTCCTGGGGTATCAAATAAGGGCTGTTATTGGCTATTTGGTCACCCCTTTGTGGGCTGGCAAATTACAGGAGGCTCTGATTTTTATGCAACCAAAACTTGCCTCCAATCCAGGAATTCAAAAATAAGCACCTGCCTTAAGGCCACTGAGAGCAACATACAAGGGGTTAGTGAACAACATATTGCTCACAAGCCACTGGTTGGGGATCACCGACCTAAAATATGTCATTTTAGGAGGTTAATTTATCTTGCAGCTTTAAGGTTTAAATTATTATTATTTTTTTTAAATTAATGTATGGAAATCCCAATTACAGATATACTCCTTATACGGAAAACCCCAGGTCCCTAGAATTCTGGATAATTAATTCATTACATAAGGCATGTGAAATATATATTCAGCTTTTTATACAGAATTCAGCCACTGAAATGCAGTGATCTAAAGAAAGCATACATTTTTATTGAGACATATTTATAAGTAAGCTTATAAAACAAAAAAAAACTTGTTAAATTGTCTTACTATATAATAAAAAAAAAGTAAAATCAATGCACTAAAGCTAAAACGTCTATGAAAGTTTTCATGCATCCAAGTCATGATATACAATATCTAGTGGTGATAAATGACTTACCTTGGAAGTGGGCATTTCCCACTCAGCTTTTCATCCTCTATGTAGCGGTACAAGACATCCTGGGATCTCTTTAAGAGAACTGAGAGCGCCATTCTTGAGATGTATCCTTCCTGTGGTGTTGTAACTTTATTGCTAAATGAAAACTGGAGCAATGTCTCAAAGCAAACCTTAGAAAACTCTTCCCGCATCCTAATGTCTATTTCAGCTTCTGCAAAACAGGAATGAAAGTGTCAGTCCACAGCTCACATACCTTGTACATGGATAAAGGTATAACTTTGTGGATGTTTAGCCCTTAATAGAAGTTCGAATGAGCAGGGCCCTCTTCTTGGACAGTATAAGTATGTAATCTGCATGACCTATTGCACAGTGTTGTGAAATATGTTGGTATGTTATAAACATTTGTATAGTAATACTAACATTATAACTAGAAAGGAAGGTTTGAGAACAAACCATGTTGGTTTGAAAAAAACACGTGAACTCACTCAATGAAATCTGATTGGCTCTTGTTGGCTCCACCCAATTTGTGGGACTTTTACCCTTAGTCCCCCAGTGACCAAATGTGAAAAGTTTGAGGACACGTGTTTGAGATGGCAGCAGTTTGAAATTCCCCATTCAAAGTCAATGCTGTTGCTGGTTCCTCCCACTTTTGGGCATCCAACCAATATCACATTTAAGTTCACACCATAACTATGTGATTCAAGTTTGGTTAATGTAGCCTCACTGTTAAAGTGGCAGCAATTAAAATTTCAATGCTGATGTTGGCTCCTCCCATTTGTGGCCATCCATCCAATATCGCCCTTCATTCGGGTTGACCCCTTGACTATGTGATTCAAGATTGGCGAGTGAAGACTCAAAGTGACACCAAAAGTGACCGCAAAATACATTTTCCCCATAAAAAGTCAATGCTTTGTATGGGGCCCTCAGTCAGGCCTCCCTGGTCAATATCTGGCCAAAAATCAGCAAGATCTCAATTGGACAGGGTTGATTTTTCTGTAGGGTTGAGGAGCTCATGGATGTGGTCCTCTCTCCAACTTTTAAAATACCTTTCGCTTGTAATGCAATCGCCTGGCCTTAGGGCAATACCGTGATATTGTCCACCCAAGGTGGGCCTGTCAAAGGAAATGTTAATTCTGCTAACATCTCCAAATGGGCGAATCTTGTAGTGTATGACCACCTTTACTCAACAGTGGGTCAAATACATGAATCACTTTCACTACTCCAAAGCCACTGGCTATAGATGTAACTGTTATGATCTTTCAAGATCGTTCATTTTCAATACAAAAGTGTTAGCTGAAGAAACAATGGAATTCTACCTGTATCCAACGAGTCATTACAGTGGCTGATGTTCAGGTGCCTTCAAAGACCCCCAAGCAAAATTTTCTGACAAGCCAACCGATATCCAAGTCTTCTGTCGATATCGGTTGGCTCATCTCCCATCATACAAGCACTGAATACGATATTATTGGTGTGTCTATAGCCACCTTTATTGCTGGGTTATTAATGGAACATTGGAGCTGGGGGTGAGTACAAACCAGTCTCCCACTGTTACCCAACATGAGTGACTGGGGTAGTTGAATATAGGATTGAGAAAATAAGCATTAAAACCTGAAAAGCCAGCTTGTGTACTATAAAAGCAACCAGTGAAAGGTGTCTGTACTGGGGGAACCTGAGTTTTCTCACTTGACAGATTGTTTATACCACCAGGCTCACATATACACATCTTATTTTAGATAAAACATACATCCTTCTCACTGCCAATTGCATAAGAAGAACATTCCAAAGGCAGGTTACGTTTTAAAAAATGTTGAACATTCTAGGATTACAGTTGGAACAGACTGAAATCTCAACCCCATTTAGGGTTGCCACCTGGCCAGTATTTTACCGGCCTATCCAGTAAAACACCTGCCAGGGCCAGGGCCGGTATTACAAATTTTTTTTTACAAAGGTGCCAACCCTAACCCGTCAGAACAACCCTTACCACGCAACACAAGCAGTTTGTAAGAAACATATAATTGTAGGATTTTCATATGCTGTGCTACCAAAGCTTCAAGTGCACTTCAGTTTGTCATCATTTATCTACACATTTGTCCCTCTACATTACATAGTTATACATTTAAATCAGGTTGAAAAAAGACAAAGTCCATCAAGTTGACTTATAAAAGAAAATCCTGCATTTGTGAAATGATATACTGCAAGCCTAAACATGTCTGAGAAAGCTCCTGAGGAACAGCTTGTTACTGCTAGCATTTTATAGACTTGTCTGGGTCAGATTCAATTCCCTGCTTGTAATTGACCCAGTTTTTCTCATAGACAATAAATACTGCAGCTGGCACTTCTGTCAGACTTCCTCAGAAAATACTTTATAACAAGATTCATCATTCCTTAGATAAACAACTTCAATTCTTTCCTCTGAATTGCCTATATTTTTCATGAATCACAGATACTGCTGGATTTCAGCATCAAACTTACTGGACTTGTGCAATATGACATTATGAGCCTTCGTTTCTGTAGATTTTGGCAGCCAACCAAGGAAGTCTGCTGTAACATTCTATATTTCTATACCATTGCCACCTTCTGCTTCACAGATAATGTTTCATAAAATACAGAATGCATTTTACTTTCAAATATAACTGAAATCAGCTGGGTTCTTTCCTGCCTGTATCAAGTATACTTTCCATTGGCTCCACCCATAACAACAGCGTGTTAACCGATTGCTGGTTCATGTTTGGGTCAGTCCATAGTGCTTTTAGTATTTTTATGGCCTGGGGACTTAGTATTGTGCTTGAGCTGTAGTGTTCTCTTTTACTTTACTCACTCTTTCCTTCACTCCGGTTGCTATGCACCCTTGCAACGAGCCTTTGGTGCCATTTTCTGTACACAGGCATATCTCCTACCCTGACAAAGATTCCAGTAAGGTATCGAAACGTTGGTCTCTAAATAAACCTGCACTTTATTTGATCTGATGTTGAAGTGAAAGTTTCCTTGGCGTGCCGTCATCTGTGGGATTATTAGAATGTTTTAAGACTGGCACCCAGGCAGTGCAAATTCTCATGGCTGTGTGTGTGTGTTCCAAATCACTGGAAATTATATTATATATATATATATATATATATATATATATATATATATATATATATATACACACACACATACATACATACATACATACACTGTATGCTCACTGTTCCATTGTTATTATAAGCATTTAACAGCTGCTTTAAAAGCAGTGAACACATTTCTAAAATGAACCAAGCCAAAGGGATGCAGATTTTTTGTTGGCTACGCACACAAATGTGGGGGCAATAAGCTTAGCTATAACTTGTATGCAGCCCTATATGGACCCAAACAGTTTAATGTTTATACACTTTAGGGCAGGGGTCTCCAACATTTTTTACTGGTGAGCCACATTGATGTGTAAAATAATAAAATAATGTTGGAGAGCAACATAAGCATGCAGATGTTCTTGGGGCTTCCAATTAAGGGTTGTGCTTGGGTATTGGTAGCTCCTATTTGTACTTAAAGCCAGCAGGAGGGTCTTTTTGGCAGTATATCTGTTTTTTATGCAATTAAATATTGCCTTTAATCCAGGAATTCAATAAGAAGCACCTGCTTTGTGGCCACTGAGAGCAACATCCAAGGGTCGGAGAGCAACATCCAAGGGTCGGAGAGCAACATCCAAGGGTCGGAGAGCAACATCCAAGGGTCGGAGAGCAACATCCAAGGGTCGGAGAGCAACATGTTGCTCATGAGCCACTGGTTGGGGATCACTGCATTAGGGTGATGACCGTGTATTTTGTCATGGCAAGGAAACGCTTGTAGTGAGAATTGCTGCATATAAAACAAATTACATAACTGCCCGAAAAAGGCTTAGCCATTTGAATGTTTTACCTGCAACGATTCTCACCACGGGAAATCGGAAGGAATTTGTAGGCATTTTCTTGCTGCTACAAGATGCACAATATGTCTGTCACTACCTTTAGCTTTCAAAAAAATTTGCAAGAGCACATTTATACATTTATGTGAAATTAAGTGGTTATATCAAAGGCATTCAACACATTCCAAGAAAAACAGCATAAAGTGGATCAATATATCACAAGGATTAAGTGCATTTGTAGGATCTTGCCTGCAAATGTTATGGCAAAGCCTTGCAACTGTTCTTAGATTTGCTCCCACATTTCATCATTCAGCTCCGGGATATCTGCCAGGAACTTAAAATAAACACCTACATAACTGGCTAAGCCTGGAGCAAGGTAAAACAGAAAAAAAAACCCAGGGGTTTTGTGATGTACTGAGATTTTTACAGGTAGCAGGGATTTTTGGACTTCAAGGAAGGGATTTCCGGACTTCAAAGAGTAAGTGTTAAAAAGACTATGTGGGGGCATCTTCTCTATTTATTTATTTATTTGATATGGTTGTTTTAAATCTCTTGATGTGTATTCTACAAGCACTGTTTTTTGTTAAAAATGTATGTATACTGCACACTCGAGTTACTAGCCATAGGGCAAATTTTGTACCTGTTGATCAACTCCTTTCCCCAATGTCACATAGTCTTGAGACTCAATTTGGTCTGCGGACCATCATTTCTGGCTACATTTTTCATATCCTTTGTGGCTTTTAACTAGCTGAAGTCTCAGGGTGGTGGGCAGCCATTTCTAACACCTCTTCTGTGATGTCATGAACTGGCAGAAAAAGGCAGGGTTTATGACAAAGGTATGCTTTCAAGAATTCTTATTCAAAATGCCTTCCAAAAGTAAAACCACCTTTATTCTTGTTTCTGCTTGGGAAACAACTAGATCATGATAAAAAATGTAAAAAAGGTTGAATGCCCTTCCTAAGCCGGAGAGAACAGAGTTTGTTCTAATTTCTCTATAACTCTCCGCTATGTAAAAACAAATGTGAAGGCATAAATTGTGGCAAAAAAAATAAACATTTAAATCTCAATATTACACACACTTAGGTATGGGACCTGTTATCCAGAATGCTCAGGACCTGGGTTTTTCCGGATAATGGATCTTTCTGTAGGCTCTTTATATCTTAAAGAAAAAGGTAAGCTACCAAGGCAGCTTATTGCCAATAGATTAGCCACAATAGTGCAAACTGTAACATTATATTTATTCTGCAAAATGCTTTACCATACTGGAAGAAAACTCTCAGCTCTAGAAGCTCTCTGTTTGTTTAGGATAGCAGCTGCCATATTACCTTGCAGTGACATCACTTCCTTCCTGAGTCTCTCTCTCATAGCTCTGGGCTCAGATTACAGCAGGAGGGAGAGGAGCAAACTGAGCATGCTCAAACCCTAGCCCTGGAGGGTTAAGCTGAAAACAGGAAGTCTGATACAGAAGCCCATGAGTACACAATAGAAGGAAAGAAATGCAGTGTTTCTTTTGATAGTGGACTCAGAGCAGCACTACTTCGAGGGTTTACTGGTGTATTTATATAGACCTTTCTGATAAAGCTTACTTGCTTTTGAGCCTTTCCTTCTCCTTTAAGTCTACTAGAAAACCATGTAAACATTAAATACAGCCAATAGGCTCGTTTGCTTCTTATAAGCATTAATTATATCTTAGTTTGGATCAAAGTACGGTTTTATTATTACAGAGAAAAATAATAACAGTTTTAAAAATATTGATTATTTGAATAAAATGGAGTCTATGGAAGATCAACTTTCCATAATATTGGAGCTTTCTGAGTAACAGATATTTAATTGTGATTATAGAACTATGTATAATATTTTATGAAATTAACCACTTGCTAGTCTATCTGGTTTAATATGCTTACCAGTAAATGATGAAGACTGAGAATGTATGGAACCCTTGTTCAGCATTGTCATGATTTTACCCACAAAATCTTTAGGAATAAAATTGGCATAAGGCAGAATCTCTGTGCTGATGAGCTGAACCACCTGAAATAAAACAAAACAGTTACATAATAACTTGACATAACATATCAACAATGCAGCAACTCAAATAAATCATTAGGGTGTAATTCATATACATTTCTAGAAAACCCTTTCCCAATAAGATAATAAAAGAGATTTTTGTGACATTTGGCAGCTTTATCTTTGCTGTATGTAACTGTATGGGTTCTCAAGCCAAAATTTCATAGAGAATTACTCTTTTACTTTAGCACATAATGAATGAATTTCAGTGGGCATGCACAGACATTACTAGAAGAAGCAATGTATTACCAAGCGATCACTTATTCCTAACAGCATCTTGAGAGTGGCGCAATCATATGTGATCCTGGATATACTAGATATAGGGGCCGATTCACTAAATTGTGAAGGATTCGAAGTAAAAAAACTTTGAATTTCGAAGTATTTTTTTGGCTACTTCGACCATCGAATGGGCTACTTCAACCTTCTTGATTACAATGTAATTCTCCTACCGCACACCTGTAGTTCACCAATCCTGCAAGCTGGTGGTGCGTTCCTTCCGTTGACCCGGCCGGGTCCCTTAGCAACCAACGTGTAAAAGAAACGGATCCGCACACACACCGATTAGTGCAGTCGGGGATTATCCCCTTTTATTCAGCCACCAAACATTAACGTTTCGGGGGGGAAACACCCACCCTTCATCAGGATCCGAAACGTGTATGTGCGGATCCGTTTCTTTTACACGTTGGCTACTTCGACCTTCGACTACGACTTTGAATCGAAGGATTCGAACTAAAAATTGTTCGACTATTCGACCATTCGATAGTCGAAGTACTGTCTCTTTAAAAAAAACTTCGACCCCCTACTTCGGCAGCTAAAAGCTACCGAAGTCAATGTTAGCCTATGGGGAAGGTCCCCATAGGCTTTCCTAAGTTTTTTTGATCGAAGGATATTCCTTCGATCGTTGGATTAAAATCCTTTGAATCGTTCGGTTCGAAGGATTTAATCGTTCGATCGAAGGAATAATCCTTCGATCGTACGATCGCAGTATTTGCGCTAAATCCTTCGACTTCGATATTCAAAGTCGAAGGATTTTAATTCCTAGTCGAATATCGAGGGTTAAATAACCTCGATATTCGACCCATAGTGAATCAGCCCCATAATGTGTAATGAGTAAATCTGGCCTGCCACCAACACTGTGTGCACACTGTGTCTAATAAAATTTGCCCAAAGGAAAATCTCAGCTTGCACAGCCCACATGCCATTAGTGGCTACAACAGTAGTGAAATCTAAAAGCTGGCCGTGGTATAATGCCTTAATTGCTCTACATAAAAGGTGAACTCATTTAACCCATTTGTGAAGGACAATGCATAATTGCAATACTATTGCAATTAACTCAGGGGCAGATTTATTAAAATTCCAACTGGGAATTCCTGAGCTACAAGTTCAAATTTGATCACAATTAACACTTTACTGACTGTTAGAAAAACTTTCTGGCGTTGACCAAAATTCCAATTACTGCTTTAAAGGATAGTGAAAGCTAACAAAGCAGTTTATTGCCAATAGATTTGTCCCAATAGTGCAAGTTATAACACTATATTTATTCTGCAGAATGCTTAACCATACCTCAGTTAACAGCTCTAGAAGCTCTCTCTGTTTGTTAAGTATAGCAGCAGCCATATTGGCTTGGTGTGACATCATTTCCTGCCTGAGTCTCTCCCTGCTCACTCATAGATCTGGGCTCAGATTACAGCAGGGAAGGGGGAGAGGAGCAAACTGAGCATGCTCAAGACCTAGCCCTGGAGGTTTATGCTGAAAACAGGAAGTCTGAAACAGAAGCCCATGTACACACAATAGAAGGAAAGAAATGCACTGTTTCTTACTAAGTTTTAGCCTTTTCTTCTCCTTTAAGCAGTTTAATAATCCTTTTCTATGGGGTGTTCAAATTCCGCACAGTTCTGAAGATAACCCTCTGCATGATTGCTAATCCCCCATTTATAGTCTATGGAGGCATACTGAACCAGTGCTATTATATTCTAGGTTAATATACTATTGCAATGACCTTATAAAAGAATAGAGATAATTTATAACACAGGATAAAATAAATATATGGCAGAAAAAATTTGCAGTGGAAGAGTCATTTCTAGTTAAGTAAAATATATATAATAAGCCTAAAATTAAAGGGGGTCTCCTGCCCAAAACAATTTTTTTTGCAAAGTTTCGAATTGAATTTCCCATAAAATATCATTACACAGTTTCTATGGATATAAAATTATGAGTTGCAATTAAAAGTTGTAATTATCTGACTGTTGATTTCATTTACAAACAACTTTAAATCATTGCAAACTTGTGATTAAGTTCTTATTGGAAGTTTGCTTATTTTGTAATGTCACTGTTGTAAGATGTGGGTTATTTATCCTTTCACCTTGATCTCTCAACTTAAGAAAACAATATTGTTTAAGTGTTGTAAATTTAGGAATAGGACATCATTTTAACGCAGACACATTTGAATAGTAATGCTAAAAATGGCAAACCTTTTTTAAAAAAAACAAAACAAACATTATTTATTTGAAAAGATACAGATGTATTTAAAGTTCTGGCTTAAACCTCACCTCCTTACCTCAACATCAATACCCTCGTTTCTTTGAAACTCTTCAATTGAAAGATTATCTGGAGGTGTGCTGAAAAAAAAAAAAGAAAGGTCTTCTAAGATATAAGATGATGCTGCACAAAGAGTAAAGTTTCAAAGTAACAAACACACACCAACAAAAAAAATCTTACAGTTCAGTTTTTTTTTTACAACATGCAATCTCTGGACAAATGACTCCAGCTAGCCTCATTATTAATCCGGGAATTTTTTCCCTTCCCTTTTAATTAATTTGGGAATATTTGAATAGGAAGCATACCGGCTATGATTCAGCCCCTTTAATTAACTAGAAATGAGTATTTCCTCTGAAAAGCTATTTCCTGTTCTCTGAAAAGCCATTGTGCTTAGATTAATCTAATACAAATGTAAATGTCTTCAGCATTAAACCATTACTCTTTTAGATGAAAAGCAAATGCAAGGCAGACTAGCAATTTTGCTTCAAGTGCAATTTCAAGGCAAAAGATTTAAATACTGAGAATAGTTTGGATGTGTTAAACTTGATAGATTATTGTATTTTCTTTTTTCAATTCAAAGTAACTATACAGTATAACTAAATATGGAGCACTTAGATGATCCAGGTGTAAAGAACATTTAGTGAATTATAAAGGTCTCTATGCAACTTGTAATGGTCTAATGCAGGGGTCCCCCAACCTTTATTTTTTGTGAGGACCGGGGGGTTGGGGTCGGGGGTGCGGTCGGCAGGGTGGGGTCGGCGGGGGTCAGCAGCAAATTTGGACGCACCGGCATCCAATTATGGCGTGCCGGCTTCCAATTCGGGGCGCGCCTCGTTTTTGTGCACTGGGCTCCGCGGCCCAGTGCGGGAGTGTCCGTGGCCCAGCGGTTGGGGAGCCCTGGTCTAATGCAACTCCTTGTGTTGCCTTTGGGTCTCTTTTTACGATTACTAGAAAACACAGGACTGAATAAGATATAAACATGTTCATGTAATCTACATTAAAGCTGTCCAACTGGAGACATATGGGCAAAATGCGTTTTGAGGTCCCCCAGTCAGTTTAAATTATCTATACGCTGTTGTACAGCAGAGATTTGATGATTTTGAAAAAGCAGAAGCACATTTTTATGACAGGTGTAAACTGTATTTTCTTAGTGAATCCTATTATTTATACGATTATGGCAGGGCCACTAACAACTATTTAGCAAGATTTAAAGCCATTTCATGAGCAACACATCTAAATTACTAAAGCAAATATTAAATGTGCAGATGCTGGAGTATACTTTGGAAGACAAATGTGCTTCTTTGCACAGTAAACCTCCCCCACACCAACAATCTGCCCTAAACTGCACATTACAGTAAGGCTATGGACACACATGCGGATATCTGCAGCGTTTTCAGCGTGGTGGCCGTGGCTTTTTAAAAAACCCGACTGATGCTTTAATTCGCTAGCCGTTTCAGCCTTTGGAATTAGCACACTACCATATAGTATTTACGCTGCAGTCAGCCACAGCATGAACCGCCCTGAAAACGCTCCACATATCCGCACGTGTGTCCATAGCCTAAGCCTTTCTCCTTTGCACAAGCCGTTAAATACATTTGCATATACACAACCTCACACTATGGGGCATATGTCATATGTATTATCCTGTGTATAACAAAATCCACTAAAAAAAAAAAAAAAAGCTGTAGAAATGACGCCCAGAGAACGCCAGATTTGCCACCTTTATTTAACGTTGTTTTTACACTGCGAAGCCTGGCAATGTGATAGGACCTGGTGGTCTACTGGAGAGGCTGGCCGCGC
Source organism: Xenopus laevis (assembly GCF_017654675.1). NCBI lineage: Eukaryota > Metazoa > Chordata > Amphibia > Anura > Pipidae > Xenopus > Xenopus laevis. The sequence continues at coordinate 95,159,525 of NC_054376.1, read as the reverse complement.
TCACTCCGGGGACACCTGCCTGCATCTTCTTTGGGTATCTTTGTCCTTATGCCGCGTAACGTCATCACACATTTAAATATTTAAAGGGCTTGCACTTGCTAACACGCTGCCCAACGTAAGGTCTATTTTCAAAAGTTCCTGGGTGCAATTTCTTGTGTTTCTGACCCTGCCGGTCCCTTACCTTGTCTATCATCAATTGGTTGAAGTACAGCACCACTTTATTAGGAACACTGGCAGGACCTGGATAAGCAACGTTTCAGGCTACACAGAGCCTTTTTTCTTTCCTTACCTTGTCTACTCCGCTGCCTGTCCAGACCCTTGCCCGTGTATGGACTACTCTCTCGGGTTCCTGCCTTGTACTTCGATTACTCGCTCATCTCTTGAATCTGTACTACTTCTCCTGATTAGTATCGACCCGGCCTGTTCCTTGACCACGCACCTTGTTCTCCATTCCAGTACACAACGCTCAGTTCCTTTGCCTACCCAGAACTCTCTTCTTGGTCCTCTCACGTTAAGACCTGAGTAGCAGAGCGCTCCTCCCGAAGCGAAAGGTGGTTGTTAAAGACGGAACAGTGCGCCACGACCAGGACCATGGCGCTAATTCTATGCTTGAGACTCCGTTCGTTCAAGCGATGTGTTATCTTTTTTAACCAGCATAATAAATATGCCACTATAACTCCATTTACACAAGCTCTGCTTTACTGACAATTCATCCTTTTCTTTAGTTATAAAATATGTAAATAGTAGATACTGCTTTACCAAATCCGTGGTCTGCAATAATGGTTTGTATGGGAGAAGAGTCTGCACTTATATTTCACATCATTTGCTGAACCAGAGCCAGACCAACAAGCAGTCGAATACTTCAAGTCAGGCCTGGACTGTGGGTTCTGGCAAATGGAAGAGGGGCTGCTGTAAGATGCCATAGTCAGTCACTATTTATTGGGCTGGTGGGGTTGCTGTTTGGGCCTCTCTGCAGTTGAAATGGCAGGGATTATTTTGACTCAAATGCCCAGACCTGCTTCAAGTTCAAATGTTGCCAAGATATATATAAATAACCCCCCACCCCTGGAAGGCCAGTCCACATTTTATAAATAACTGAACCAAGGATTCAATCACTGCTGTATAATAGCAATCGATAACAAGGATTCCTTTTTTACTTTGCCCCTCAGTGTTTTATATTTTAAGACCCACCAAAGCACAGTTGCACAAATTCAGCCTTGGCATTAAATATACACATAATATTCTTCTTGAACATGTGAAATATTTTATATACCACTAACCATAGTGATACAGGTAAATCACGGTCTATGCTCTGGCATAAATTCTTTACCTCCATCTTTTTCCCAAATTAGAAAAATAAGAATAAGTATCATCTCACCAGTTATTTAGAAAATTTTTTTCAAATAGTGTTTAGTGGCATCCGGATAGAGTTTAGGAAATAGGGGGTTCTTGGTTCACAAGCACAGTTAAATATAAGCCAATATATTTTGTACAGATATGGGACCTGTTTTCTGGAATGCTCGGGAACAGGGGTTTTCCAGATAACAGATCTTTCATTAATTTGGATCTTCATACCTTAACTCTACTAGAAAATCATATAAACATTAAATAAACCCAATTGGCTGGTTTTGCTTCCAATAAGGATTAATTATATCTTAGTTTGGATCAAGTACAATGTACTGTTTTATTATTACAGAGAAAAAGAAATTTGCATTATTTGGATAAAATGGAGTCTAAGGGAGACGGCCTTTTTGTAATTCGGAGCTTTCTGGATAACAGGTTTCCAGATCCCATACCTGTATTCAATTTCATAAGGATGAATATGTTTATTGAGTGTTTATTACATAGATAAAGCTCACTTACCTTTTTGTGAATAAAAAGTCTTCGAAGGTGGAAGCCAATTCTGGCCACATACTGTCAAACTTCCCAGAAGATGCATGCTGTCGAGCAACAGGTAGCCCAACGGAGAGAACTTTCAACAAGGAAGACACTGCCAGCTTCCATGTGCTTTCGGAAGGACAGGCATATTTCAGACTGAGCGGTACCCTTAACGTCTGCAAATACAAATGTTCGTGTCACTAGAAAACTTATATATGCCATTCCCGGTCATCTATTAATCTGGGAAACCCTTCTTACAATTAAAATGCTGGTAGTTAATAATAGAAATTATTTCTATGCTGACATTTTAGGCCTTGTTAACACTGCAGACATGTTTCCACCTTGGGCTTTGGCTGTAATTATCATTGGTTTAAGCTGTCATAAGAAAAAAACTAAATATTTGAGTATGATTATTCCAGAGGTCCATTCACACTAGTGGATCAGATTAAAAGGGCACAAAAGAGATTAAAACAACAGTTCAACCTGACCACTTTTTTTTTTTTAATTTCCTGCAGTCCAGAGCTTTACATCATTTATATCAGTCCCTGCCCCAGTGTAATTTAAAATCTAAGTACATGGAGTAATCCCACACAGACAAGGGGAGAACATACAAACTCCTTGCAGATACTGCCCAAGACAGAATTGAACTCAGGACCTAAGCTCTACAAGGCAGAAGTGCTACACAATGAGTCAGGTTGCCGCCCAATTAGACTGAACATTTTCTACATATTTATGCTATGCTGTTAGAAAATTAACACCAAAATCTGGTCTTCCAAGTTGTCAAACCAAACCGCTCAATTTGACAATTGTTGTATTAAAGTCTAAAATGTGTTTGCAATGTCTTTAAACAAGAACAGTTTAAAATCACATACAATATGAAATATATCTTGGCTGACATCTAGTGGAGGATACATTTCTATTTGATATAACATATTTGATCAGACATCTTTTTTTTTTTATGGTGGACAGTGAAATTCATTCTAAAGAAACATAATACAATAACCTGTAAAAAATGCAAAAATGAACTTGCATCTCTTGTTAGATATCACTTAGCATCACTGTTTTACGGAGTTTTGCAGAGTCTGAGCTGAGTAGATTTCCTGTATCTTCAAGTACAAAAGCCACAGAGATACTAACTCTGTGGTAACTATTCAGTTGGCTATGATCAGAAAAGGGAAAAAACAATACAAATCTCATACACAGAAGGAGACCAATACAGGCATGGGACCCATCATCCAGAAGGCTCGGGACCTGGGTTTTTTTTTGGATAATGTATCTTTCTGTTATTTGGATGTTCATACCTTAACTCTGCTAGAAAATCATGTAAACATTAAATAAACCCAACAGGACCAGTTTGCCTCCAATAATATCTTAGTTGAGATCAAGTACAAGGTACTGTTTTATTGTTACAGCGAAAAAGAAATTCATTTTTAAAAATTTGGATTATTTAGATAAAATGAAGTCTATGGGAGACACCCTATACGCAATTCAAAGCTTTCTGGATAACAGGTTTCTGGAATAAATGATCCCATACTTGTAGCAATTTAAAATACTGACATTGTTAGTACTGCCATGAAAAGTATTGTCTACTTTAAAATTGTAAAACATATAGGCCAATAACTCCAATTATAGACCGATTTACCTTAATGACATTTTGGAGAACTTTTTCATTCACCACTGCTTTATGACAAGCTGTTTTCTGGTAAAGATCCACCATGACTTCTAAAGATTTCTCTGCAAAAGGTACATAATTTAAGGCCACCCACTCAGCCTAGGGGGAAAAAAAAAAACATGAATAGAGAATTTTTCAAAAAATCTGGTAAAAATGATTAATGTATAGCATGCATGATCAGAAACAGGTAATTTATCTATGGAAAAGGAAGCAAGGCACGCTTATTAAGTAGGCAGAGAACTGATTTTTGCAAGTAAAAGAATTTTGATTTCGAGAGTGCAGTTGTTAACAAAATATCACTCACCGGTGCAAAAAGTTGGATCTATTGTGATTCCATTGTGTTGCAGAACAAACAGAATAAAGAAATTAATTCAGCTACATGTAAATAACAAAGTGTGGTGCAAATTACTATAAATCAAGATGAAATATGTGAGATTAATATAGAGCAATGATGATGTATTGCTATAATCCTGTACATCAGTAAGGATGATGTATTAGTAAATGGCTTAAATAAAAACCAAAACTCAATAGCAAAGCCTTCATAAAGTATTACCAATAATTATTTTTCACATGCCTGTCAAATCACAGAAATGCACTGCTATATATTTACATTATTTCACATATGTGCATCAGACAAGAACGGCAAAAGAAAGCCATATGTAATATGTGAAATAAACACCTTAAAATGGGCATACATTAACAGAGAATATGCTTGATTTTTGGTGGCCCAACAGTCCTGACCAAAATCCATGTACTCTGGATATTGGTTGGTAGTCCATCGGAACAGGTTTAAATACCTACTCTGCCAAATCAACCATATCTGTCAGTGTGTTCATTGGCAGATGATTAAAGGAGAAGGAAATGCTTTGTGCACTTGGGAGTGCCAAATGTTAGGCACCACCAAGTGTTTGTAGTTACTTACCGGAAAACCCGGGCGGTGCTCCTATCAGCAGAAAACTGCACCAGCCCGGGGTTATTCCAGTGAGCACCGATCTTCTTTCGTCTACCTTCTTCTTCGCACGGCTGCGCATGCGCAGTAGAACGAAAAGCCAAACTTCAACTAAAAAGTCGGCTATTTCGTTCAGCTGCGCCTGTGTTTGCCCTGGGAAATTTAAAGAAAGAAGAAGACGGAAGTAGATCACTCGGAGGTGCTCACTGGTATAACTCCGGGCCGGTGCAGTTTTCTGCTGATAAGAGGTTTCAGGTAAGTAACTACAATCACTTTGGGGTGCCTAACATTTAGCACCCTCAAGTGCTGCAAGCCTTTCCTTCTCCTTTAAGTGAAGAGCAGCCAAAGCTGCTATTTTTTGAGATGAGTCTCCCAGCAACAAATCGCTTCTTCAGCAATTGTATCGGCACACTAGGCCGCAGAAAATAAAATAAATATAACTGTCTATTTACTTTTATCTCCGTGATGATGTATTTCATTTGACTATATATTCTTGTTCAGTTGGTGTTAATACAAGGTGTATTTGCTGATAAAGATATAAAACAAAGTTTGAAAAGATAAAAAAAACACCTACTTGATTATATTTTGCATTTGCAATGTGCTTTGTTTCTAGCTTGCCATATTGTGGAGGTTTACAGGAGAACTGCACAAATGCAGACAGCTGGTCAAAAATCGCTGGGTACATAATCTGCATATTCTCCGGTCCTACGCAGATTGCCTAAAAAGAGAAGATGAATATTAAATATATATTAATATATTAAATAATCTTATATATTATATATATTAAATAATCGTATATATTGATATATAATATATATAATCCTTACAATATAAGGATTGTCAAACACATATCATTTTGCACACTGATGGAATTTAACAAGTATTTTGAAATGCTTTCAAAGCATGACTGGATAACAATTTGTTGTCATATATTGGTAAAATACAGTCTATACACAATTTTTGCCACATTTAGGAAACCCAATTTTTACTGTATGTGATATTGGTAAAGAACTACCCCCTTTAAAAAATATATTTCAGAGTGTATTTCTCTACATGATAGGCTATTCATTTCTCACTTGTAACTAGTTCAAGTAACTGCTTATAATGAAGAGTAAATAAGCTATGTTTCTGAATGCAAGTGCAGGTGCACAAATTTGTGCACATTATTCCAATACAGCTCTTAGAATACCAGCACAATAACATGTACATTAAAAAACACACTTCTCACGTTGTGCCCGATTCATTAAAGAATACAGAAGTGGTTTACTGACACTAGAATTAAGTTACAAGGAGTGCATATTGCATTTATAGCTAAGTGAAATGAGAATTACTATGTCCACCCTCTTGATCTATCAATGTCTGGAAAATTACAAGATAATCTAAACACAATCAATAGAATAACACAAGAATGTACTATGCACCACAGGAACAGGGATCTTCAAAGAAGGGCTTTGTTTGTTAATAATCAACTACTGCTCCCATCAGCTCTAATGTCATTCCTAAACTATAAATCACGATAAACAATATACAATAAAAAAAACATATATACAGAGACTGCTCCGTTGGAAAACTGGTCTATGCAATTCAAAATTGAAACATACCAGCAGAACATTTTAGTTCATTAGTAAATACAAAACAACCAGTTGCTTTTCATGGTTAGAAGATAGAAACCATAAAATAAAGAACACCAATAAAATAATTTGTTTGTCAGCCTAATACATTTTACAAGTACCCCCTTCCCAGGGCTAGACTGTTTGAAATGTGATGCTATTATTAGTCAGCAGGCAATTTTAATTTAGTCACCTTTTGTAAGACATCCAAGGCTGTGAGCACAGATTCCTGCAGACTTGTCAACACTGCTTCAGTGTAAGAGGGAAGGATAAAAGGAGAGGCATCCGAACTTATAGGCACTGAAACTGCCCCATGTAATATAACTCCCAGCTTTTGTAGATCGTCCATGCTAAAAGCAGTCTTGATGTGCTGATAAAGAGCTGGGAAAATCTGGATTAAAGCTGTGAGAAAAGGCTGGCTAGGGATAAACGTCAGTTTGTCACAAGTAATTGGTGGTTTAGTGCTTTGTGTACCGATCCGATACCAGGTGTTCCAGGCTGCCCACCATAGAGCCGAGTCTTCAATCTCATCCACAGCTATGGGCTGCTCAGAGATACTATACCTGCTAAGTCTTTCCCCTGTGGAATCAGCTCTCACCAACGGTCTTCCTGGCCCAGAGGCATTGACTGGTCCAATAAGAACAGGCATAGGTACCGAAAGTCCAGGCAAAGACTCTGGCTTGTCAGTGTCCCTAGTAGGGCTAACAAGCAGTAAGATTTCCTGAAAGCTTTTTAGTGCAGCTAAGGAGACTTCATTGTTTTTGCTGAGAGCGGCTGACTGAATGTGATCAAGGAGGACATCCCAGGCCTTGGTAAATTCCCCTAAATTGGGAAAAAGACATCTATATATTACATGCTTTCACTAAATATTGTATATTATTAACAAGCAAACACTTATTGTATACAATAACATGTTGGTTTGAATCACACTTACAACAACCCATGTACCAGGCGTCATTTAGCACAGACTACTACTGCTCTACTACTGAAATGTCCAACAGACCGCAGCACACTGACACGTTGTTTCTTGTGAAAAATTTTTGGTTTATTGGCTCAGTAGACAAAAAATGCAACGTTTCGAGTCTCACAGGACCCTTTATCAAGCATGCTACTGCTCTACTACTGAAATCATGTAGAAATCAATGAAGTCTCTTTAACACTTGGAACATGCTTTTACCTTCAGGATTTTCGATAGTTTTGGGTTGTTTGTGCTGGTTTTTGTTCGATAATCAGGTAAATTCAGGTTGTCGCAAGTTTGTACGTTTTGAGCGCCAAATTGCAAGAAAGACGAATGATTTGAATTGTTGCACTATTTTGTTGCGACTTTTTCACAAATTTTTTTTCCCAGAGAATATTTATTGGTACATTAAGTGGATTAGAGTTTTGTTGAGATTTATTAAATTGGCCTCTAAATGTAGATTTTACAAGTCAATATACAATTGGCCTTTATTTTTCAGTTTGGAATTTCATCAGCTATCGGTTTGTCAACTAAGCAAAAAAGACGATTGAATTGAATTGTTGCACTATTTTGTTGCGACTTTTTCACAAACATTTTTTTCCCAGAGAATATTTATTGGTACATTAAGTGGATTAGCGTTTTGTTGAGATTTATTAAATTGGCCTCTAAATGTAGATTTTACAAGTCAATATACAATTGGCCTTTATTTTTCAGTTTGGAATTTCATCAGCTATCAGTTTGCCAACTAAGCAGGTTAAGAGTATGACTTAGTTATTGCAGGAGACTGGGCAAGTTGAGGTTCTTTGAGAAGAGGCACTTAAGGGGACCATACATTAAACTGATGCTTTTTTTACCAGTAGGTCCTTTCAGCAGATACAGAGCACACTTTGAGATTAGAAGAAAGGCGGTTCCATCTTAATGTGCAAAAAAAGTGTATTTTATAAGTGAGAGCTGTGAAGTTGTGGAATTCTCTCCCTGAATCAGTTGTACTGAAAGAAACATTAGGTTCAAGAATGGGTTGGGTACCTTAACAGGTGAGAAAATACAGGGCTACTGAAATTAGCTCTAGGGTCAAATGCCATATTAGATTCAGCAAGGATTTTTATTTAGGTCAAATAGTTGAATCTGATGGACCTGTGTCTAACTTACTATTTATGTATTTATATATATATATATCCGGATGACAGTCCCTTGAGGTACCAAAAACGCGTAGATGTTTATATGATTCAGTAAAGGACTTCTAACAACCTTTATGCCGTGAGTGCTTCCTTTTATTTTTGGACAATATTTAAACCAGCTCCACCCCAGATTTATCCACTCCAATCATATCATCTTTTCTTACTTTTATTTTTTTCTCAAATGCTGTTTATCTTTGCATATCTACCACTGGCAGGAATTTAAATCTGCATAAAAATTCAGGGACTGAGCAGCTCTTCTCGGTTGCCAACTGGAATGTACACATTTTAACTAATATGCCACACTATATGTTGGCTGTTTAAAATACTCACTTACTACCAGTTGTAGAAGTATCCCTGCAAGCTTCTATATATATATAGCTGCAGCAACACTATGGCAGCATACAAAAGCAAGCATTTTAAGCATCCGGACAGGTGCCCCTTTCACCCTCCTAGATGAGCAAGTGTAAGGTTTCATTGTTTCTGGTCAGACCAAACGGCATACAAATCTGTAGTGTAAATAAGTACTAAGACTGATAGTGTGATAAATCTATATGTTAAACATTGTCAGGTATTCTGCTACTGAAAAGAGGTGGGATACTTTACCTAGAGGCTGGAGCAAGTATCTTCTAGTGTTAAATATTCGAGCCACGCCTGCTAGTGTAAGTACCCAGGTCTCGGCCCACTGCTTTTCTGCTGTGTCCCTTGAATGATGTATGAGTATATTGCCCCCTCCCGATTCAATCTTCTCTTTATCAGCTGTAGATGACGACTCTCTGACTTGATTCAACAGCTGAAACAAAACCTATAACAACCAAAGCAAAGCAGAATTTTGAATTTCATAATTATAGCCAGGACATATGCTGCATCAGAATGTTACCTAAGGATGTCATGGAAGCACTTTAAAGTAAATTAAATCTGCACAACTCTTTTTGATCATTTTAATTTTATTTTTTGTTTAGAATTGCGTAAACTACCATTAAAGTGACATTCTGGAATAAGACGAACAGATTAGGATTTTGACTGTGGAAAGGATTTGGAATAATCTGGAAAGTATTGTATTTGGAACACATGCATAATAACTCAATTTAAGAAGATGTGATACGTAAATAATAATTTAATCTTCAAGATTCCATAAGTGTTGTGGCTCAGAGCCTATGCCATTTCATTGACTTCTATGGTGATCCCATTGGTGGCCTGAAGGACAATGTTTGGCTCAGTCCTATTCTGGGTGGACTGTGAACTGTGTAATAATTAGATTTATTGACCTGATAAAACAAGGTGATGTTTTGGAGTTCATACTGGGATCAAACCAAGGTAACAAATATCGAAGAGTAAACCTATATGTCATCTGCACCTCAAAGGTCTATGGCACACCTGGTTTCTGATTATTACTGCTACTTCTAGCAGAAACAGCTAAAAGAAAGATAGAGCTAAGGGGAGGTTTTAAGTATGCATAGCTTCCCCCTGCACTTTGCACACAAAATGATATGCTTTCCTTAAAATATTCATTCTTTTCATAGTACCTTCCATATGACAGTGTGCCATGTTGCATTCTGCAGCAAAGTTCCATGTGCCCCTATTGTAGAGAACAATGTCTGGCCAGCGCTTTTACGCACAGCAGGTCGTACATCAACACAAAGCTCCCCCAGTTTGGCATACAGACAGAGCCAAAGGCAATCGAAAGGCGGCGCAGGGTGAAAAGGACGATTTAATGCGATCCCTTTTTCTTTTGCTTGCTTCTGAAGCAAATCTTCTTCACGGTTAAGTTCTTTCTCTATAGCTTCTCCTCTTTGGTAGAAGTGATCAGAAATATTCCACTACAAGAATGAATACGCACAAAATTACATTGCATTGCTAAAAGGACCACATTTCATAAATCTTGAATAATTTCTACGGGTTTGGCTTTTTAATGACAAAAAATATCTGAAGGTGTTTTTAGTATTGCACGTTCTTCTTTCTCTCCAAAATGATTCAGTACTGATTATATTCCCTCCATGACAATATTTCCTGCATCAGCAAAGCTATATCAGTGTCATAAATATCACTTATATAAATAAAATATTTGCAATGTCAATCATTAAAAACAAAGAAGATGAAAAACCTAAATTAGTCAATCCAATAATTGTCATGCCTAAAGATAAATGTATTTGTATGTTTGTGTGTATGTATATATTTATTTGTATAGAGATCCTTGAGGCCAAAGAACTGTTTTAGGAATAACAGAATTTTTAATCTAAAGAGTTAGTGCACATAAAGTAACTTAATACTTATCAGTTTGAGAAGGCACTTTTTAATCCTTAGGGACACATGATACAATCAAAATGAGAAACATATGAAATATCAAAAAAGTGTATTCTCAATGCCTTATAGATGCTGTATACAGATGAATCCACTTGGATTTGTGTATTAAATGCATCATGATTCGAGATAAACTGAAGAAACTGTGTTATCTAAAGTGATCTAAACTCATTTAACCTTTTCATTAGCTTAACAAATGGTGAACTCTGTAATTAGATGGGATGTTGACACCCAATTTTCAGAGTTAAATGGGATAAGTGGGTTAAATGCGTTTAGATATTCTGTGTTAAACACAAGAACCAAAGTGGCTTCATCTGTACATTAAACAAATTTCAACAACACAGTGAATGTCACTCACTTATGCAAAGACATATAGGATGCCTGTCTGCCAAGTTTTGCTCTAGTTTAGTAACCAATAGTAAAATAAAATGTTGTTTTCCATAATCTAAATCCAAAAAATATTTGAAATATCTATATATAAATTTCACCAAATTTAAGTTGCAAATAAAAAGCAGTAAACTCACCAGTAGTCCTATAGATGTTAAACTAATATTCAGTTCTTGATTCTGAAGCCCAAAACTTCCAGCCACTTCTACAACTATCTGTAGGCAAGTACAAGGCATTGTCGGGAGGAAGTCTGTCACGACTAACTGAAGGCACTGGAACGCATTCCGTATTAAAGATTCACTGGGGAAAAAGAGTATAAAGCATGCTTCTGTTAAGTGTATTTTAGAAAATTCAGTCCTAATTTAAAGGGATTCTGTCATGATTTTTATGATGTAGTTTTCATTTCTAAATTACACGGTTTACACTGCAAATAATTCACTCTACAATATAAAATTTCATTCCTGAACCAGCAAGTGTATTTTTTTTTTAGTTGTAATATTGGTGTGCAGGTGCCATCTCAGGTCATTTCGCCTGGTCATGTGCTTTCAGAAAGAGCCAGGACTTTAGGATGGAACTGCTTTCTGGCTGTTGTTTCTCCTACTCAATGTAACTGAATGTCTCTAAGTGTGACCTGGATTTTACTATTAGGGCTAGTCCACACGGGGAGATAGCCACGCGTTTGCGGTCGCGGCGACAAAGCGCCGCGCCAGTCGCCGCGACCGGCGCAGGCGACAGTTTTGTATGGGCGCCTATGTAAAAACGCCTGTGCTAACCACACGAGGCGATGCGCTTTTCAACAGTCGCCTGAAAATGCCTCGCCTAGCGAGGCGATTTCGAGCGACAATAGAAAAAAGATCGCCGCGTGTGTTTTTACGCAGCGATTCCCCATAGACGCCAGCGCCAAAGTTTCGCCAGCGATTGAGGATTAAAAGTCGCGGCGAATAGTCGCGGCGAGTCAAATCGCCGCGCTATCGCTTAGTGTGGCCTTACCCTTAGTGCTGTTTTTAGATCTGGCAGCTGTTATCTTGTGTTAGGAAGCTGCTATCTGGTTACCTTCCCATTGTTCTGTTGTTAGGCTGCTGGGGGGGGGGCAAGGGAGGGGGTGATCCAACTTGCAGTACAGCAGTAAAAGAGTGAAGTATATCAGAGCACAAGTCACATGACTGGGGGTAGCTGAGAAACTTAGAATATGTCTAGCCCCATGTCAGATTTCAAAATTGAATATAAAAAAAAAACCATATGTTTGATCTTTTGAGAAATGGATTTCACTGCAGAACTCTGCTGGAGCAGCACTATTAACTGATACGTTTTGAAACAAAAAGACTGTATCCCTAACCAAACCAAACAAACAAAACAGCCTCTGTATTTTCTCTTAGGCTGCTTCAAATTTACCCCTAAAAATGGCAGTGAATAAAGATTTTCACTTTGGACTTTGTTACTTTTAGGAATTTTTTTACAATTGATTTGACCATTAATGTACTATTAAACCCAAAATAACAAATCTGGTGCATTTCTTGTTAGGAATGCTTACCCTTGATCATTTCTAATAGCTCCTATCACTCCTAGGACAAGTGGCCAGCCAGGCCCGAGACGGTCTCCTTGACTCTGTAGGATCTGCAGCACACATTCCAGCTGCTTAAGTCGAATATCATGGTGGATTATATTTGAAAGTTCCTTCAGGGGATTTAACAAAAGTAACTGCAGTCTCTAGAGGGAAACAAAAGATTAGATCAGAAAGCTATGCTTCTCCTACTTAAAACATCACAACAAAAGGGTTATTGTTAAATGAATAACACGTTGTCCCAAATGGCAAGAATATATGCGTAGGTTAGCATTGAGATATCAAGGGTATCAAAAAGTCAAAATATGCAGCTTTGGAAGACATAAGTGTTGCTAAACTTTTTCTTAGTAACAGACTGATTTCTTTGGTAAAAAAGACTTATCAAGTGAAGTTATTACCAGGCAAATAAAAAAAATGCATAGCAAGTAGTGCTTTAATGGAAATACTGCAATATTTATAGACACATCAAACGTGTGTTAGCCATATGGCAGCAAAAAGACCATTCTATATTTCTATACAGAATGTTAGCAGATATTACAATGGTGGACTCTCAGAATTGACCCCCTCCGCCGGCTAAAATGACAGTTAGGCTCTCCTCCCCCAGCCTAACTGTCCCCCAGGGAAATGCCCCTAACTTTTTACTTACCCCTGGGCGCAGATTCAGGCATCGGAGTTCACCGCAGCCATCTTCCAGGTCTTTGTGTCTACTTCCAGTGCTTCAGCAGTTTCCGTCCATTTTGGAGCATGAGCTGTTGTCGCAAACCGGTAAAACTGCTCCAACTGCTCATGTGCCGCTTCGCCGGCCTCCGTCTCTGCTTAACAAAAACCCAGAAGATGGCTGCTTGGAACTCCGATGCCTGAATCTGCGCCGAAGGGTAAGTAAGAAGTTAGGGGCATTTCCCCGGGGGAGGGGGGGGGGTTAGGCGGGGGGAAGGAGGGAGGGTGGTCTATGTGGGGTGGGGTTTTTTTTTTGCTAAAGGGTTGAATTCTCCTTTAAAGTAGGAACCATATAGTGGCAGCAATTTTTCTGCATTCAAATTTATTTCAGAAGTGGCTAGCTTTGCCTTTAAACGATAATGCCATAAGAGTTCCTTAGAGTCTCCTGCAATCTACAATAACATTCTTTGTTAAATATTGGTTTGCTTATTTCAATGTGGACGATTTATAGATAAAAAAAAAAGTTTTGTTTACCTGGTTCTCTGAAAGCTGTGGTTCATGCTTAAAGTCTAGCCCTGCTTTAATTAGGGATGTTAATGCTTCAGCTCCCCATTCTCTCATTCTTGCATTTGGATGCTGGCAGACCTGGGAAGAAAGATCAAAACAGATTTTTCCTGCTTCCTTTTTCCATATACACACACACATCAGTTTATATGACAGACAAACCAATTTTCTCCTTGATGATTTCTGACAATTCCTAAGCTTAGTCTCTTAACAGCTCAAAGCACACTGAGCATGTGTGTCACAGACACTCCTAACTCCAATTTTGGAAACTCATTTGACAACTTTGAAGGCTTGGATCATTACTACTATAGAGATGCAGAACCTCTAGGCTGGTTCAAAGGTCAATATATAAAATACGGCATTTCTAGCTGTATTCATTTTTAGGGTTTAGTTCTCCTTTAACCAGATGGCTGCTGTCTGTCTCAGGTCTCACATACAAATTCATTTTGCACCTTCTATTACATAGTTAGCCCTGCAGCAGAAATGCAGCTACAGTGAATCTAAAGCTAGGTAAAAACAATAAAGCTGAATTAGGCTAAAACCGGTCCAGACTGGGATTCAAAATAAGCCATGGCATTTTAAGTATACAAAGGACCAAAAGCCCCCTCTCCAATAAATTGTGACCGTCTATGGCATCTAATAGCAGCCCCCAGACATTTGACAGAACCCACAGTGTCTGTACAGATTCTTTGGAGCCCTTGAAGCATAACACCATTTTTGACAGCTTTTAATTGGAATTGGAATTTTTGGAATGTGATGGTGTACTGGTACCACAGTTAAAAACAGGCATGTGTAAATTAAGATTTATAAGTAAAGGAGCCAGAGTTGACATGAAATGCACAAGATTACACATATATTTGTCGTAAGGAGACCAGACCTACCTTCTGATCAGCAGAAGAGCAAGCAAAGGAAGGACAGAAGACACAATAAAAATAGGGAACACATAAAAAAACGAAAAATGGACATGTGATATCACAGACGTCACAGACCAAAAGTGTCTGGTTATAAAAACATATAAGCTATATGAAGAACCCAACCAAAAATATACCTTAATTATTATGTGACAAGTTACACTGCTATAAATCACAAAAGGGGAGTGGGTGGAAACATATGGCTAAAATACACAAAAGAATGGAAGTGCGACTGCTCTGGCCAAAAGCTACAAACAATTTTTTTCAGCCACACATGAAGGAGATACACAATAACAAATTCTACTGTCTGGAAAGCCTTATGGAAATCGGTTTACTATAATAACATATAATATTTATATTTTGTTTACTTTAGTATACAAAATTATGTGCATATTCACATGTTCCCTTTGTTTTGTTTTTTTATGCAAAATGCTGTGTGTGCAGAGAGGTGAGTGGGTCAGAATAAGAGCTAAATTATGTGTTTAAAAAAAATATTTGTACATATTTGCAAAGTTTTGACAGTACCTCTATAAGATGTCCAGTTAGGGGTCTCCATAGGATTTCAATTCTGTGCATGTTCACCAATCCTGTTTCTAGCAGCTTTGCCACAGCAAAAAGGGATGGTTCCTAAACAAAATAATAGTTACGGGCATAAATATTCTGATCAATATGGCAGAAAGCAATTGAAGAATAAATATACAGAAACAATCTCCCCAAACTGCCTTCCCACTGCCCTCCGCTGGCTAAAATGAAAATCGCCTGTGGCAATGTACTCGCGACGCTTTGATTTCCAAAGTGCAACTTCGGAAAACGAAGCGCTACGTGCGCCTTCCTCCAGGCGATTTTTATTTTAGCCGGCGGAGGGCAGGGGGAAGTCAGTTTGGGGAGATTGTTGCCCCGAAGAAGAGGAGATTTGTTGCTGGGGCGACTAAGCTCCACAAGTCTGCTCGTGTGGCCAGACCCTAATACCTTGTTATTGCCATAAGCCATGTCCATTGCTTCCAGAGATAATGAGCAGAGAGCATTGATTAAGTGATGAAGGGACACATCATCTAAGTACCTAAACAAGAGATAGATAAATGACTAACAGTAAGCAAACATAAAGAAACATATGATGATAGAAAAATAACATGTAAGTGAGTCTTACTGTGAGCTCTCAAAAAGGCGTGACAAGATAGTTGATATAACGGGTAAGTCTGTCATAACGGCTGTTGTCAGAACCTAAAAAATGAGAGATTGCTTATCATGTGGATTTTTTCTATAATCCATAGAAAGAAGTGCTACACAATCATTCTCACCGCTCTTTGCAGCGTCGGGTGCCGACTGTGACTCTGTCTGCCCAGGTCAAATCCAATCTCCAAAATATATTCCAGCTGCACTACGGTTCAGTGAAAAAATAATTTATTTGTGCGACAAGTGACACTTGTACAAATAAATGATTTTTTCACTGAACCGGAGTGCTGCTGGAATATATTTTGGAGATTGTTCTATAATCCAGATACACTGTAGTGAAAACTTGATATGCTACGACCACCTACTGTTTGACAGGTATTTACGCCAAACCACTGCTAATATTCCAGACTGTATAAACTTACTGTGCTAGGACCTTCTACTGCTCGCCCAGGTTTTAATGCTCCACCACTGCTAGGTTTTAATCCAAGAATCCACACTAGGTGCTAAAATAAAATAAATATTATCTAAATTAATATAATGTAGTTTTATTGGAAAAAAATTGACTAACTTTTTGATTCAAACAAAACGAAAGGTTAATATTGCTAGTTACTGCTAGTTTATATAAGAATTTGCATGGAAAATCATTAGCTCCTCATACAAAACTTTTCATTTTTAATCTTTACGTAATAATGAATATGTGTCACAATAGGGTGTCACGCTAGGGGGCACATTTACTAAGCTCGAGTGAAGGATTCGAATGAAAAAAACTTTGAATTTCGAAGTATTTTTTTGTGTACTTCGACCATCGAATAGGCTACTACGACCTTCGACTCAAACGATTCGAACTAAAAATCGTTCGACTATTCGATAGTCGAAGTACTGTCTCTTTAAAAAAATACTTCGACTACATACTTCGGTAGTTTAAACCTACCGAGGTTCAATGTTAGCCTATAGGGACCTTCCCCATCACTTTTCTAAGTTTTTTTTGATCGAATAAAAATCATTTGATCGTTCGATTAAAATCCTTTGAATCATTCGATTCGAAGGATTTTATCGTTCGATTGAACGATTTTTATTCGTTAAAAAAAAACTTAGAAAAGTGATGGGGAAGGTCCCCATAGGCTAACATTGAACCTCGGTAGGTTTAAACTACCGAAGTATGTAGTCGAAGTATTTTTTTTGCGCTAAAATCCTTCGAATTCGATATTCGAATTAGAAGGATTTTACTTCGAGGGTCAAATTTGAGGGTTTATTAACCCTCGAAATTTCGACCCTTGAGAAATTGACCCCCCCCCCGTGTCACAACATTAAAACCTAGCAAACTGCTCATTTTTACCTATAAACTTGCAAATAATATACTATACAAAGTTTTCATTCTTCATATTCTTATGGAATTTAGAAAGTATACTCACATAACCTATATTACATTTTCTTGTGGCCACATAGAATTTTCTCTTAGCTCCCAAAGAACAAAAAGCCAAAATAAAGCAAGCAGCAGCTATTTGTTTCATCATATTATTGAATGACATTACCTGAAGAGTTGCAAGAACGAGATGCCATGAAGTTCCCAAGTATCCTCCATGACAATGAGCTAAATTCAGCAATGTGCGCATACATTGTATATTTTTAGCTGTGAGCTGTATTGATACAAATAAGACGCACATTAGAGTCAAATTACACAATATTCATCAAAACATTTAATAAAAAAAATAAAAAAATTATTGTTGTATTCAACATCCTGAGATGAAAAATGCATATTTTACAAAAAAATAAGGGGAGTTAAAGGAAAACTATACCCCCCAAACAATGTAGGTCTCTATAAAAAGATATTGCATAAGAACAGCTCAGATGTAAAACCCTGCTTCATGTAAATGAACCATTTTCATAATAATATACGTTTTTAGTAGTATGTGTCATTGGGTATTTCTAAATAGAAAATTGCCATTTTAAAAAATAAGAGCCGCCCCCTTGGATCATACGATTCACGGTGCACACAAACAAACCATACATGTTAAGTCACATGAGCCAATTAACAGACAGTTCTGTTTTTTGCTTCCACACTTCTTCCTGTTACAGTTAGAGCTGTAGTATTTCTGGTCAGGTGATCTCTGAGGCAGCACAGAGACCATCACAAAATACTTAAATATATATTCCAGTTAGGTAAGATTCTTTCATATGCCACTTAATTTGATCTGTTGCTCAAGTATTCATTTAGGGAGTATATTTTTCCTTTAAAGAATGTATGAGCTACCGCCCATAAGAGATTTTTGTGGGTTATCATTTGTATTATATAGTGTCCAATGTTCAATAACCTTGCTGGTTAATTTAAGAGAAAGAGAATTTGTAAAAACGAAGGTTTTCAATTACTGTTGACTTCTGTATTTTCAGAAGACTAACATGCTTTAGTACATGTACAGTAGTTTTCAGTCACATGGTTCAACTTGATAGTTTTCTCAATGCAAATCAGAGATGAAGACAAAATGGTAGAAATAACATTACCATAACAGTTCCTTGAGGCTGTACAGCTAGTGGTTGTCCAACTGCTACAACTTGTTGATGAGAATCACTAGAAGGGCTTATCATCTGAATATTTTGCCCTTGGATGGAATAAGCTACAAAAAATATACAGCGTAGTAAAAATAAAAGCAGAGATAATTATCTATCTTTTTGCTATTTCATGATGTATAGTAAAATTATTAATAAGTAAAAATATTACTATTTATTTACCTGTCATTCAATATTTTTTAATAAAGGTATGGGATCCGTTATCTGTAAACCTATTATCCAGAAAGCTCTGAAAGCACGGAATAGCAGTCTCCCACAGACTCCATTTTATACAAATAATCCAAATTTGTAAAAATGATTTCCTTTTTCTCTGTAATAATAAAACAGTACCTTGTACTTGATCCAACAAAGATATAATTAATCCTTATTGGAAGCAAAATCAGTCTACTGGATTTATTCGATGTTTACATGATTTTCTGGTAGACTTAAGGTCTGAAGATCTATATTATGGAAAGATCTGTTATCTGTAAAACCCCAGGTCCCAAGCATTCTGGATAACAGGCCCCATACTTGTACAGCCTTCTCAAGCATTAAAAATATTTTTTTTTAAACAAACATTTCAATGAAATGTGGTCAGCACAGGCAAGAAAGAACAGTGTTCTAAAGGGAGGCGGCAGATATATTTTTTTTAATTCTTTAAAAAAAACTATTTTATCTCATCTAAGTAATTTGCAATTGTATCAGTTAGTTAAATTTAGCTAATATTTCACAGCAGGTTCCATTATGATATGGCACTTAATTGTGATACTGCCTAACCCTAAACACTTGGGGGCCGATTCACTAACTTCGAGTGAAGGATTCGAAGGTAAAAAACTTTGAATTTCGAAGTTTTTTTTGGGCTACTTCGACCATCGACTACAACTTCGAATCGAAGGATTCGAAGTAAAAATCGTTTGACTATTCGACCATTCGATAGTCGAAGTACTGTCTCTTTAAAAAAAACTTCGACCCCCTAGTTCGCCATCTAAAAGCTACCGAAGTCAATGTTAGCCTATGGGGAAGGTCCCCATAGGCTTGGCTAACTTTTTTTGATCAAGATATTCCTTCGATCGTTGGATTAAAATCCTTCGAATCGTTAGATTCAAAGGATTTTATCGTTCGATCGAAGGAATTATCCTTCGATCGTTCGATCGAACTATCTGCGCTAAATCCTTCGACTTCGATATTCAAAGTCGAAGGATTTTAATTCCTAGTCGAATACCGAGGGTTAATTAACCCTCGATATTCGACCCTTAGTGAATCGGCCCCTTAATGAATTTCCTAGATTAAATTCTGAAGAAACACAGAAACACAGAAAATCTGCAAATATACTCTCCCAAGTGCAAGCCAGTTAATAACTTAAAGGTTCAGTTCAATGTTTTAGCTAGTGAAGTCAACTGTGGCGCATTAAAGGGGCCGTATACATCTATATATAACTTTGCTAATTTTAAGCACAACAAATTGTGATGCTTTAAACAACTAATGGAATTTTTTCGCCCTGAACTCACTCCACCCTCTCATATAAACACAAGAAGATAAGGTGCTCTGAATATGCAAACTGCAGAGACACATGATATTTCTGTGAGATTTAATCGCCCGCGGCAAATCGCCTCTTCTTTGGGCGACTATTCTCCCCGAAAAGCAATCCCGCCGGCTAGAATCTAAATTCCTTGTGAGGCAACTTTGGAAAACAAAGTGCTCTGTGTGCCATACCGCTGGCGATTTAGATTCTAGCCGGCGGGAAGGCAGTTCGGGGAGAAAGTCGTCCGCAGAAGAGGCGATTTGTTGCCTGGCGACTAAATCTCCCCAAATCTTTGCGCGTCTCTGCCCTAAATGCTACAGCATTTAAGATAAGATGCTGCTCAGCAGAACCAGCAAGTTAGAAAGTAAAACTGTTTAGTGCAAAGAAACCCAGTAAAACAGAAAATGTGCAAATATACTCTCCCAAGTGCAAGCCAGTTAATAACTTAAAGGTTCAGTTCAATGTTTTAGCTAGTGAAGTCAACTGTGGCGCATTAAAGGGGCAGTATACATCTATATAATTTTGCTAATTTTAAGCACAACAAATTGTGATGCTATAAACAACTAATGGAATTTTTTTCCCCATGAACTCACTCCACCCTCTCATATAAACACAAGAAGATAAGGTGCTCTGAATATGCAAACTGCTCTGAATATGCAAACTGCAGAGACACACAATGTTTCTGGGAGATTTAATCACCCGTGACAAATCGCCTCTTCTTCGGGCGACTATTCTCCCCCCGAAAAGCAATCCCGCCGGCTAGAATCTAAATTCCTTGTGAGGCAACTTTGGAAAACGAAGTGCTCCGAGTGCCATACCGCTGGCGATTTAGATACTAGCCGGCGGGAAGGCAGTTCCGGGAGAAAGTCGTCCGCAGAAGAGGCGATTTGTTGCCGGGCGACTAAATCTCCCCAAATCTTTGCACGTGTCTCTGCCCTAAATGCTACAGCATTTAAGATAAGATGCTGCTCAGCAGAACCAGGAAGTTAGAAAGTAAAACTGTTAAGTGCAAAGCAATTAAAACATGTATATTTATTATATTAAAAAATAAAAGACAACATTTTTTTCAGTATAATCACTTTTTATCAAATGCATGTCGATAAAGGGTGTATACTGCCCCTTTTAAAGTCTCCAATGGAAAATGAGATACTACTTAGACTGAAGAGCACTTACATTTGTTGCATATTGCTGCAGATGACGTGTTAAGAACAGTGAGAGCATAATGGGGCGGCAAGGAACCTTTGCAAATAGCGGTTATGAAAGCATCCCTAGGAGTAACAAGTCCTAATTTCCCACACAGAGAAGCCATGGTCATTTCAGCTTTCAGAATGTTTTCTGTTGCCGCTTCATCCGTGCTTTAAAAACACAAAGCCAATATATTTTTTAATTCAGTTAGTATCTGTTGCATCCAAGCACAACACTTGCAAATAAAGAATTGACATACCTGTAACTCATAAATTATTATACACAGTATCGAGCACTGTAAAGCTTAAAGCTGAACTAAAGCCCTTAGGACAAGAGCTGAGCCACAAAGTTGCCCAGATGGGAGTTTAAAAAAACAGTAACACCAAAAAATAAAAGTCTTTTAAAGTAATGAAAATATAATTTACTGTCATGCTGCACAGGTAAAATGTGTGTGTTTACTTCTGAACTCTACAATAGTTTCTATAATAAAACTGCTGTGTAGCCATGGGGTTAGCCATTCAAAGCTGAAAAAGGAGAAAGGGCACAGGATACACAGC
The DNA here is from genome assembly GCF_017654675.1 of Xenopus laevis. Taxonomy (NCBI): domain Eukaryota; kingdom Metazoa; phylum Chordata; class Amphibia; order Anura; family Pipidae; genus Xenopus; species Xenopus laevis. The sequence continues at coordinate 95,137,921 of NC_054376.1, read as the reverse complement.
AGATAACAGATGAGCTCTATAGTATACAACGGGATTCGTTAGAACTTATCTGTTATCTACTGTGTATCCTGTGCTTGAATGGCTGCCCCATGGCTACACAGCAACTTGATTATATAAATGATAGCTGTATTTCTTAAACAAACACGTCAGTTTTACCAGTGCAGGGCAACAGTACCTTATATTTTAATTACTTTAAAAACAGGAGTGCCCATACTGTATTAGGGGGTTATTTACTAAACTAAATGCAAAAATTACGAAGAAATTCTTGATTTTTTTTTAATTATAAAATCGGACTTTAAAAAAAAATCATGAATTTTTCGGAATTTATTAAATCCCGAGGATGGAAAAGTCAGAATTTAGAAAATCCGGCATCTCAGACCTGTCAAAGTTGCATATAAGTCAATGGGAGAAGTCCCAATGATTTTTTGATGTGCGCTGGGTTTTTGGCAAAACCCCGAAGTTTTCGGGTGAAAAATCCAAACAAATTGTGAAAATCGGATGAAAAATCCGAAAAAATCGTGAAAATCTGATTTTTTTTTTCCCCCTGCAAACAAAATTTTCAGGAAAGTGTATTAATAAATAAGGCCAAAACACCTGTGTGGATTTGGCCGGAGTTGTTTTCAGAAAATATTGAGATAAATTCGGACTTTGATAAATAACCCCATAATTAGTGTTTTTCACTATTTTATGATGCTCCATCTATAGAGAGAGAGTATTCCTGTTTGCAATGGCCTGTGCACTCCATTATCTGTACGAACTGCTGTAAATATTTACACCTTTGGTAACTACAGAAATACGAATGTACCATAATTGCTAGTTCAGGGAGGGTTTACCCATTTGAAATACCTTGCATCAAGAAGTAGAGAGAGAGCAGCAAGAAGGCCACACCAACAGGCATTGATCATTTCTTCCCAAACACTTCTACAACCTTTAGATATATTAAAAATAAATAAAAAAAACATAACAAGCAATGCAGCATACATTATTCTTTATGTATTAAACTATCACATAAATATGTTTATATTTCAACTTAAATTTTTTAAGTATTATTTCATTGAAAATAATTATGTTGATATCCATATGCTCAGGTACTTTTCTGTAAAAATCAAAATCAACTTACCTGGGTCTTTGTCAGCAGGATCAGATACCACTGGAAGGTCTTGTGGATTAATAGATGGGGCATGTGAAGGAGTTTCCTCTGCTGAAATATGCGAGTCTGTTTCAACCTGACCGATTTCTCCTTCGATCATGGTGGTAATACCTCGCACAAGGTCTAACAAACAGTGAAATGCTACTGACATGGCATAGCCTTCAGGAATAGTTGGTGGCTCTACCTTATCCAGCATTTCTAGACTAGAAAAGAAATGCAATAATAAGCAGTGTCCCAAAGATTCATGTGCAAAATATCAATGTTTTAACATGGTGCCTGAGTTTTCTATGTGTAATTCTACGTGACCTTGCCAGTTTTTAGATGTCAAATTTTACCATTCAAATTTTTGCAATTATTTGCTTAATAAATACCAGAAATTCAAGTTTTTAAAATATAACTCAAATGTGTGAGTTTGCAAGAAAAAAAATTGATATTTTTTTTTTGTTAAATCCACCCCATAATGTCACAGACCTTGATATGTACCAATATATAGACTTTCTAGTATAAAAAAAAATAAAAAAAAGCAAGTAGTGAATTTGTTATAACATTGGCATATGCATTACTTACTATGTAGCTTTAGCACTTCCTTGAATAGAAATGGTCATGATAGGAATCCAGGTGCCTCTGTATTCAAAAGCTGGGAGTACAGTTGTATTAGTAGTAGTAGCAGCCATTCCAGATGTGGACTGATTTGAGGCTGGAGTTATGGAACTAGACCCACCTAAAGAAATATTGTAATAATAATAAAAATAATAATCCAACTACACAAGAGGAAAATCATTTTAGCTTTTTAGTTTTTTTTTTTTTTATAATAAAAACATAAAAAAAAATAATAGGTGAATTTACAGCATTTTATCGAATTCTGTACATGCCATGGACACCTATATGCAGAACTATCTCGAACTTACCATATAGCTTTGGTGGGGAAACTTCTAAAACTTTCGTTATTTTACTACCCAATACCACAAAACAAAAGACAGAAACTAACCCGATTCATGAAGTGTTTCAATCAAATCAGAGAGCAAGTGATTTTTGTTTATGTTATCCAGTCAGTAATAAACTACATTTCCAAATCAACACATGACATATGCATTTGAACTAATAGATGGGAAAGCAAGTAGATAAGTAGACCAGTGATGTATAAATCATCTAATGCATCAGACAAACTATTCAGTTAAGGATTGAGAACTATTGTTTTTATTTGCAATGTAAGAGGATTGAACTATCTAGGCAAATCAAAACTGTTAAGCTTGTAGAATCAAGCTGATGGGTCTGACATTTACAAGTGATGCTCCATTCAAAACTCAATGTTCCTAAAAACTTGCTTGATTGTCTTTCACTTATAGAACTACTTCTCACCTGCCTGGACAACAGCATTTTCCATATGCAGTAATAGAACTATGCCACCATTTATGAGATGTGCAGCTAAAAAGAAAAAAGCATCTGAACTGAACTCATTTTTGAAAGAACTAAATGGCAGTGTAATAGCAGAATCTGAGAGAGTTCAACTACAGATTCTGCCATTACAGCAGTAAGCAGCAAAAAAAAACAAAAAAACCCCAAAGGATATATTTTTGCCATTTTAGGAAAAAAGTATTAAACAGGAAGTTCAAATGAAATAAAGTGTCTGGTATCATTAGAAAATGTACTTACCAGGTGGGTTAGTGGTGGCTGATGCAGGCCCAGCACTTGGTACGAGAAAGAGAGATTGAATAAATGAACCAAGTGCATTGACTATATCACGGAAAACCTTTGTGGAGTGTTGTTTCATGTCATAGGATTGACAGAAAGACCTGGTGGCAAACAAAATTGTATTCACAACAAAAATATATCAAATGGTAAGGTCTACTGTATGTCGGTTGTGGAATTTTTTAAGCTATGCGTACACTGTAAAAAATCTGTCTACAAGTAGAGCAATACAAATAAAAATATTCTTACTTATATAAACAGTTTTATGAACTCTATGGGGCAGATTTATCAAGGGTCGAATTGAAAATCGAGTTTTTAAAATTCGATTTGAGTTTTCAGGTCGATCCTATTCACCTGAGTTTAAAAAATGTGATTTTTATAAATAATTCTGACTGGTCGAATTTCGAGTTTATGGGAGTTTAAAAAACTCACATGAATTCGAAATTCGACCTTTGATAAATGGGCCTCGATCTGTCATAGTACCTGAGTAGCTGTGGCTGCACACAAAGACGGTGTATGGACTCTACTGCTACAGCTCTCAACCACTGGGGCTTATCTGCATCCAAGAACTTGACAAGCAGAGACAGGAAAATCTCACATTCCGTTACCTACAACACACATGATAAAAGATCACATACAAAAAGTACAGCACTTTCCTACCAGATCTACCAGCTATTAATCATACTCAATTAACTTGTTATAACTATTGCTTATCCATCATCTTATTAATATGAAAGGGACAGCTGCAAAATACTTTATTTTAAACTAAATGAGCTAAAGATGTAAATATACTAATAGCAAATAGCTGTAAACATTTAGGGTCGGGGCACACGGGTAGATTCGGGGAGATTAGTCGCCAGGTGACAAATTTCCTCTTCTTTAGGGCGACTGATCTCCTTGATCTGCCTTCCGCCGACAAAAAAAGAAAATCGTCTGGGGGCAGGGACTCTGAGCACTTCGTTTTCCGAAGTCGCCCTTAATTGCCTCACGAGGAAACTTCAGATGACTTCGGAAAACGAAGTGCTGCGAGTGTCATCCCGCTGGCGATTTTTAATTATAGCCGGCGGGAAGGTAGGGGAAGACAATTTTGGGGAGGTTGTCGTCCAAAGAAGAGGCGATTTGTCACCGGTGCTACTAATCTCCCCGAATCTTCCCGTGTGTCCTTACCCTAACTTTTTGGAGATTCTATAGTCCCAGTAACTCTTCTTTCCAGTCAGCCTTGCCACAATACTGAGGAAGCCCCCCCCCCCCCACCCCAAAGGAAGCCTTACCCCAGCTTTGGTAAGGGTATGCTATAATTATTATTATAATAATAATTTCTACATGACTGTTTTAGCCACTCAAAGTTTCTGCAATCTTCTTCAGAGTTATTTTCTGGGGAGCACTTCTAAAAAAAAAAATAATTCATGAATGGAAACAATCCCACCAGTGATTTACATTATTGCCATTGGGAAAGCAATTTTACAATGCCTGACAAATCTCCCCGTGTATTATTGCCCAAAAGTTTCACTTCCTCCCTTATCAGCTACTGGGTTTTTAACCCCACCATCATTACCTTTTTTCATGCTCTTGAATTTTCATCGTTTTTAGATCACAAATATAGCAAATTGCAAGCAATAAAATTATATTTGCACAGAACATTTAACAAGGGAATATATCGGAAAAAAAATATTTATACCTTTGCTAAATATAAACTTTTTACAACCTTACCAAAAGACTGTAGAATTGCTTAATCAGGACAGACACAACTCTGAGGAGACGCATACAGATTGGAAAATATGGCTTCTCAACTGGAGCTGGTGAAGAGTTGCTGTTGGAGCCTTGCCGAAACTTAATATTTGGTGAAAACAGCTTAATCACAAGAGAGCAAACTCTTTCCTTAAGCAGGAAACTAAATTCTTGATGCTGCAAAAAATACAGAAACATGTTTTTTATTTCCTATTGTTTTATTATTCATATAGTTTTATAATCTGAAAGTACTAACAAACACTAACATCTATGCACAACATGGGGTGTTAAGGACAAACTGTAGGTGAAGCAGAACTTAACATAGATTTGTCATTTATTGAAATACAAATACGATTTAGGCTATCTAGTTGTAAAGCTGAGAAGATTTACACAATTTTAGAATCGTTAAGTTCATTGTGGGTAATCCTAGATGTACATAAGAAATTCCAAGCAATTATTTTTTTAGAATCAGAATGCCAACTGTCAACTGAACTGACACAGCATTAAATAAGGGGACCCGTCACCCAAAAGAATTATTCAAAATCCTATTTTATCACATCAGTCAAGCAAAATCAACTTTAATTACACTATATACAGTAAGTTATTTGAATCTTGTTTCCTTCAGTCTGGGAATTCATAATTATAAGCAAGCAGGCAGGAGCCATTTTGTGGACACTGTTATTAAGGCAAGTCTTGCCTAAGGCATAGAGGAGGGGCAGACCATATTTGATTGACAGCTGAGATTTTTAAATAAGCTTACAACAGCTATGAATGCTTTCATAAAAATAGAAATTGGATTTCATGTTTAATTTGAAAAGGACTTTTATTATACAGCTTTTTGTATCTGGTTGACAGGTCCACTTTAAAGGGTTTGTTCACCTTTGAGTTAATGTTAAGTATGGTGTAGAGAGGGATATTCTGAATTGGTTTTGATTTTTTGATTTTTTTTTGTGTTATTTAGCTTTTTATTCAGCAGCTCTTCAATTAGCATTTTAAACAGTCTGGTTACTAAGGTCCAAATTCCCTTAGCAACCATGCACTGATTTGAATAAGGGACTGGAATATGAATAGGAGAGGCCTGAATAAAAAGATGAATAATAAAAATTAGCAATAACAATACATTTAAAGCCTTACAGAGCATTTGCTTTTTAGAAGGGGCATCAACGCCCATTTGAAAGCAGCAAAGAGTCAGAAGAAAAATAAGTATAAAAAATAAACAATGAAAACCAATTCAAAAGTTGCTTAGAATTGGCCATTCAATAACATACTAAAAATTACCTTAAAGGAACAGTTCAGGGTGAAAATAAAAACAGGGTAAATAGATAGTCTGTGCAAAATAAAAAAAATGTTTCTAATATAGTTAGTTAGCCAAAACTGTAATGTATAAAGGCTGGAGTGACTGGATGTCTAACATAATAGCCAGAACACGACTTCCTGCTTTTCAGCTCTATAACTCTGAGTTAGTCAGCGACTTGAAGGGGGGGCCACATGGTACATTTCTGTTCAGTGAGTTTGTAATTGATCCTCCACATTCAGCTCAGATTCAAAAGCAACAGATATGACCCATGTGGCCCCCCTCAAGTCTCTGATTGGTTACTGCCTGGTACCCAGTCAGTGTAAATCAAGAGAGCTGAAAAGTAGCAAGTAGTGTTCTGGCTATTATGTTACACATCCAGTCACTCCAACCTTTATACATTACATACTTGGCTAACTAACTATATCAGAAACATTTTTTATTTTGCACAGCCTATCTATTTACACAGTTTTTATTTTTACACTGAACAATTCCTTTAAAGGTGAACCACCCCTTTAAGCCAAAACCATAATGCATGACCCTTTAAAGCCAAAGGATCCAATACTAAAAAAAACAATGGTTTTTGTATGTGACAAAAACATCAATAAGTCATGGTGTATGTTTCTTTGAAATTTCTAAGCTGTGGGATGCGCTCAGAAAATGCATATATATTTCTTATACATGGGGTATCTATCTAGTAGAAAGTGCAGACTTACATTTTCAGCACGAATACACAATAAGGTCATACTTTCTTACCTGTAAAAACACCTGTGGAAAGTCATTAAGGACCGATTCCAAAAGTTCTAGACCAAATGTCCGTGTCATTTCTGTCATACCCACCAGCCAGTAGGGGGCATCAGCATTTACTAACTGACACAGATCCTAGGGAAAACAAAGTTGCACCCCAAATGAAATGCTGTAAAATAACTAGGCCTAACAACATGAATATGCCCTACCTGTCAGAGAAAATATAGAATAAGTATTCGAATACCAGCTGAATTAAGTGGTTAACAAGGATTCTCAAAAGTGACAATGATAAAAAAAACATTACATTAGGAGTCATAATTTATAAATATAATATATGTATAATAATAGATTATAATTTATTATAAATATATTTATTATTTATAATTTGTCATAATTTATGACACTTTTTTTGGCAGGTAGAAGAAAGTTAAGTATTACAGTGGTTCAGCTTTGCCAAAGCTATGGTAGGAATACATATCAATTAGGGATGCACCGAATCCACTATTTTGGATTCGGCCGAACCCCCGAATCCTTCGTGAAGGATTCGGCCGAATACCAAACCAAATCCGAATTTGCATATACAAATTATGGGTGGGAAGGGGAAAACATTTTTTACTTCCTTGTTTTGTTACAAAAAGTCACACGATTTCCTTCTCTGCCCCTAATTTGCATATGCTACATAGGATTCAATTCGGCCGGGCAGAAGGATTCGGTCGAATCCGAATCCTGCTGAAAAAGGCCGAATCCTGGCCGAATCCCGAACCGAATCCTGGATTCGTGCTCATACTTTACTAATGCAAGGTCTAATTTTAGTGATGCTGTACCATTGGGATCTACATCCATAAAAGTATTGTTTGCATTCTGTTGCACGGAAAATATTTTAATATTGATTTATGAGAAAATATATATTGCTATATTTAACAAACAACTATTTCTTATGTAACCTTAATAATAATAAATATCTGAATGAAAAGCATGAAACAGGAGGGTGATTTAGACAAGCTGTTTGTTGAAAGTTAAAAAAAAAAAAAAGTGAAATTATCCGGAAACCAAATCTGCAGAAAACTCAGAATTACAGAATGGCTCCCATTGACTCCATTATAAAGAAATAATCCAAAGAAATAATCCAAATTTTTTAAAAATGATTTCCCCTTTCTCTGTAATATTAAATCACTACCTGGTACTTGATCCAAACTAAGATATGATTAATCCTTATTGGAAGCAAAACCAGCTTGTTGTTTTTACTTAATTTTTACATGATCTTCTAGTAGACTTAAGGTATAAAGGTATCCCGAGCCTTCTGGATAACAGGTCCCATACTTGTATTGAGATTTGTTTGTGAATAGCATATGGAAGACAAGAGGTAACAAAATACATATTCTAAATAATAATTCTGTACACTAAGAAGAAAAACCAGTTAATACCTGGAAGAGCATGTATGCATCCTTAGCACAAGGTTTTAAAGTACTGACAGATCTTCTGTTGCTGTTTCCAGTGACAGGTACCAGTTGCTCCACTGCATCTTCAAGCAAAGAAAAGGACAGCATTAAAAATTCAAAACAATCATTACTAAAAAGGTATTTTGATATATTTATCTGGACTTTATACCACAGCAGTAAGAAAACACTGATGGATGTAAAAAATAAGAGCAAAATATATGTTAACAAAACATATATTCTAAGTCTTATAGCGTATTCCATGTGTGGTAAAATGCATTTTTAATTCAAAAACCCAAAACCAAATAATTTTTACCTTTACCCTATATTACAGTTTACATTACCTTTGTGACGTTCATCTTCAGCCACCATCCTCTCAAATACCACAGTCACAACTTGTCTCACTGTAGCTGCAGCAGTATTGTTAGTTATATTATCTTTTGTGAAGTGAAGTCGAAAGCAGAGGACAATTGCCTGGAACAAGCACAGCATCCATTTACAAAAGGTGCTCTTAGTAAGATTTTACTTTCATTAAAGTAGCAGAAAAAGCAGCACTGGCAAGTCATGTGAAATGATCACCTATCCCTTCCCATTCTGGACAATAGGAATCGACCTAAGTATAGCAAACCTTCATGAATGTTAATGGAAAGAACGGCTATACTTGTTCTCATCCAATTGATTGATATTGTCCACAAAACAAATTGCTAAGTGAGCAGCTCTGTGGAGCAAAGGTTAGCACTGCTGCCATGTAGCACTAGGTTTAATTGCAGCCAGGAAAAGGCCTCATGACTGTATGTTTCTCCCTAAACTCAAAAAACATACAGGAAGTTGTACTGGCTCCTGATAAAACAGACCATAGTATATGCAAATTTGAAGGATTTTAGATTGTGGATCCATCTGGGCCAGGGAGTGATTTCAATGATGTACAAAATCATAAGTGCTGTGGAATTAGTTGGTGCTATGTAAACATAATAAGATAAATAATTTCACTGTAAGCTCTATGGTGAATTATCCAGAGTGGAAGAAACATTTATTGTGAATTAACAAAATTATACATTTGCTGTCTTATATAATGTATGTATGTCAACAGCTGGCCAATTTTCAATATACTCTGCACTGCCTGCTGTAACTGTTGGACAACTACTTCCGTATATGCAAGGGTCCTAAGAAACTCCTAGCCAATGGGTGTTATGGTCCTGTCCTTAAATGTTCCACAGTGGACACCCCCATGTTTTTCTTGGCTGGTCTCTGGTAAATTAAAAGGGAACTATAGGGAAAAGGATAGCTTCCTCATACTGAAGTAAGAAACTTTCTAAATACAATCCATTAAAAATTCTGCATTGTTTCTGAAATAATCAAGTTTATATTCACTATCCCTCTCTCAGCATCTGTTTCTCTTCATTCTGTCTTCATGCAGCAGTTGGGTGTCAGATGAATGATCCAATATATTTTATAGGAGGGGGGCTCCCTTTCCTAGCTCACTCAAATAACTGATTCCAGTACAAACACAATCTAACAAAATAACTGCCTTTTGCACAAATTCATGTAGAGAGACAGGATTTTCTTTTTATTTGTGTTTTTCCAACAAATATATACATTATATCTTCATATACTTCTCTAAGGAGTAAGCTCTAACATTAACTATAAATCTACCCCCTCCCAAATAACTCTAAAACCATTAGTCAGTTTTTGTTGTTTCCCCTTCAATTAAGATCAAATGTACAACACAACAGTATGCAATATTTTATTAAACAGTGTCATAGTGCAAAATTATTTAATAACTATATATTTTGGAAGTGTTTGTCCTCTTCATTAAGCATTGCTAAGAACTTTTTCCAAATATGACATTTAAGTTCCCATCAGTTTACAAAGATAGATCACATTTGATGATCACTAAATTTGAAAGCAATTACCTTTGAAAGGGATTCATCGTGGACTACTGTGTTGGTTGTTAGAAGGACAAGAACAGTCTGAAGCAGCTTAAGTTCCTCAAGGCCATATTCCATCAGCTGCCACAACATGTTGATGATATTACCAGCAGCACCCTGCAAAATGTGTATATTTAATGTTTACATTTAATGGCATAGCTTTTCTGTAAAAGTGTGGCAGCAAAACATCTGTCACTGACTTTATTGAAAATATTACCTTATGGAAGACTTGTATCATTTATATTACAGTAGGAACAAATGTTTTGGGTGTTTCTAAAAGAGGACAATGGTTTTGGTGATGTAGACAATGATACATATCAAAGAAGAACTTAATCTAGCAATTCCATGAGTTTAATCTAGCAATTCCATGAGTTTCCCTCAGAATCAATTTTCCAGCTAAAATAGACTCAATTTGTTAGAGCTGAGAACTCACCAAATAATATATACTGTACCTCAACCTAACAATTTTAGAAATATTATATTTCCAGATCGATGGGAGGCAATGACCGACGTTTTTCAAAAAATCATCACATCTGACATGTGCCTTATGTTTTTAAAAAAAGCAAAAAAAAAAAAAACCCAAAGATAATTACAGTAACAATAAGAAGTGTTTAGCTAATACACTACCAGTCCTATGCGATTGTTCCCTAAGGAGTGATTGTGCCCAGTGCAGGATTTGAACAACTATTTTCCACACACAAAAATAACTCCAAAAATTCCAAAACTTCAACAACATTTTGTAAATGGAGCTCAAAATGTGTGCATGAAAGGCAGAAAGTAGCACAGTCATACATTAAAGGCATATTTTCCACTGCCAAGATCACGTAGAGATGGTTGTAATAAGCCTTTTCTTTTTCATATTTGATGAATATAATACAAGTTGTTTGGCCATGACCTCAAGGAGTGTTTTTATATATAGGTTCCTTTACTACACAATGTAAAGCCAATGTGTAATAACTCACCCTGGTGGTCTAGGGCGCGCGTGGCCGCACTTCCGGGTTTTACACACTGTTCACATGCCGTCATCACGTTCGTTTGGTCAAAATTAAATTATTTAAGGGGACTTTGCGGCCAAACTGGGTATCTGGGTGCGATTTATATTGATCTATATCCTGAACTCTACCTATATTGGGCCTTGCCTGCCTGATTATTCTCTGAACGCTGCCAGTACTGACCCGGCATGATTCGCCTTGCTTGAACCACGCCTGTACCGACCACTGCCTGTCTGACCATGCTTGAACTCTGCCCATACCGACCCTGGCCTGTCTGACTATGATTTTCATCTACTGCCTGAACGGTTGCCTTTTGTCTAATACCTTGGAAACGCACATACCCCTTTGCTCCTTCAGAACATCTGCTTTGCACCTCTCAAGTTAAGACCTGGCGGCTTCGGAGCAGCGAAAGGTGGCTGCTACAGGCAGAAGAGTGAGCTGTGACCAGGGAGCTTAGCACTTGTTATGAATTAAGGGAGCCGTACTTGACACAATGTCTGCATATGTGAAACCAGACAATAAGCATAACTTAGGCACTTGCGATTACGTCCCAAAAGGGAGACACAAACTTCAATTTGTAGTTAGTCCCACCAGTGGATTAACTATAGATGAAGCAGACCCGGCAATTGTGGGTCGTTGGTGGGTGTGTGTGTGGGGAGGGGGGAAGTATCGCCACACTACTAAATATATACGAGCTTGCTCCATATGTTCACAGAATGCAGGCACATAAGAATGAGGGGTGTAAAAAAGACTGCAAACTCTAACGGTGGAAAAAAAAATGTATACCCTCTGCAATGAACTGCAGAAAGAACTATATAAATAATAGATGATTTTAAAACAAATCACTTGTGGTTTCCGGGAATACCTTAACCAAACACCAAACTCCATGGTAGGTTATGATTAGTGTAGCTTTATAGGGCAGACATATCACCCGGTGGGAAATAACATACATAAATTCATATATTTCAGCTAAGCAATCCCTCTAATATGCACAAATTCCACTATGACCCTGAAATGTGCAACACTAATGCAATTAGAGGTTTGCTTGTTCCACTCACTTCTTCCTGACTTTGGCATCTTGTTTCCCCTAAGGAAAGGAGAAGTACCCTGATCTGTGATCACCGTACCTCAGACACCACTTCATGCGACATGAGTCTCTGGATAGCAGCAAGGCAAAGCTGGGTTATTTTCGGTTCTTTTGTTCCGCAGCCCATGAGGAAGGGCTGGACTACTTCAGAACTGCTCTCCTTCAAAGCTTGCATAAAAATAAGAAAATTAATTACTTTTATTATACTACAACACCAAACCACAACACATCAGTTCATGGATTGAAAACTATGTATCTAAAAATATTTTAAAGAGGAACTAGAGTATTTTAAAGTACTCCACAGCATTCTTTTTCATCATATAACCATTCCCAAAGCATGGTCATACCCTTTCCAACCCTGAAATCATGTATTTTACAGTTCACACCACCCATGCATTGGCTTCCACTGTATGCACCCAACCACTACAAGTTGAAAAGAACTTGGTTAAATGCACAGAAATGTATTCTGTTCTAAGCAACACTTTGATCATTATATTAGAAGCCTGATTAAGCTTAATTAAGCAGTCTGTCAAATCAGTTGTGAAACATACAACATTTCAGGGGCCTCATATATAGCGGAGGGGGGCAAAGTTTTACATAATTAACAATAATAAGTAACAAAATACCCAACTCTCCTATTTCTCTTACTCCCCAAAGTGTGTTATTAATTTATATAAATTTCAGGTGCCTAAATTGGTATATCAATATAACAGCAGCTGCTGAAAAAAAACTAAAGTAGGCAATTTTGGACTTTGAGGAGTCCTAAGTACAGTATATAATATAATATAGGATACATGTTCTTTTACTTTTCTTCTAGATGAAATAAGGCATACAAACGTTTTTTTTTTACTTAATGATCTGAAGGGGTGCATACTGTTAATTTTACATCTATTATGATGACTGAGGAGTTTCAGGCTGGCCAGCTACAGTTATGGATATGTAATGGTTTGGCTTTTTTAAATAAAAATAGAGGCATATAAGTCATATACTTTTCTAAAACTGTGTTATATTGTTACTTTAAGATTAATTTAGATGTTGATTTGAGAATAACTAGATTGTTGACAGGTTTAAAGCATAAAGAATTATGATACTGGCTCAGATATAATTTAGCATATTACATACTATAGTATGATTGGGTGATATAGCTTCTCAGTATTCAATATTTGAACTACTGATTCATCACGTTGACCAGTGAAGGTGCATCAGTAAATGAGAAAATGCAGAGCTTCTCTTTACTACATGTTGCTTTCGCTCATTCATGCACACAATAGAAAGAGTGATCGTACCATGTATGGCCACCTTTAGTCACAAGTATGCACTTACAATCCAAAAATTAAAATGATTCCGAATGGAACTGCCAAATGTTGACATGTCTACGCTGTGCTCTGCAAAATGGAAGAAAATGTTTGCAGTATGGCTCCTAGTATCCACAATGATTAGAACCTGGGGCTTTCTTGATAAGGGTTCTTTACATCATGTGGAGCATCATGCCTTAGGCTGCTAAAAAGCATTTAAAAATTATACAAACCAAATAACCAATTGGACTGCACTTGCATTACTCTTCATAAAATTCCATAAGGAAGTCACAATGAAATTTTAACACAATGCAATACACGTCAAAATGTGGAACATGTAAAAAAAGAAAGTCTGTGTGTGTGTGTGTGTGTATTTATGTATATATATATATATATATATATATATATATATATATATATATATATATATATATATATATATATATATATATATATACACTGTATATAAATACTGAACATAATGTCTAGAAGTTAGGAAAGAGAAATCTCGAGCAGTCATTTTTCAGACTGGAAAAAACGATAAAGGGTTTATGAAGTCTTATTGACAAAAACATGAGGAAAAGCTTTCCTGAATTGAAAATAGACATTTCTAAAGACTGGCTGTAATGAGGCAGAAAGTAAATATATGCAATTCCTTATGTTAATATTTACCTGTCAGTACATCAGGACTCCTTGCTGCTATGTTTTTCACCTTAACTATTCCTGATTCTGCAGCCTGGAAGAGACAGAAGGAGCATTAATGTAGCAAGTACTGCATTCTAATAATCTGAGCATATATTTTGCTAAAGAAGGTAAATTGCCCTTTAAGATACAAATCAGTTTCCTCAAGAGACCTTAAAATGTTACAAAAGTATCTAAGTATCTATTCTGGGTTCTCTACCAAAAGCCAATTAAGTTAGAAACTTTGTATTTTTTCTGGCTGTATAGTGCAGGAGAGAAACTTGGGACATTTCAGTAACAAACCATGGACTGTGGGTTGAGCTGTCAAAAACGGGACAGTTGGGAGGTATGTGGACTTGTCCCACTGCTTCTGAAATTTTGCCTCAACAACTTGCCTCAGAAAAAACCCACAGGCCTCAATGGGTCACATCTCAAATAGATTTTTAAGACTCCCCCATGTCAAGCTTCTGTTATAAAATGTTTCATATCCTTTTTTCCAGTGGCGTGGAAAGCAGTTTTAGTTTTTTTTCTAACTTTTTAGCAAGACGGCAGCAATAAATGCATTCTACCAAGAAAGGCATTTCATAACTAAAGGACAGGGAACACAAAAAACAACTCCTTTTATACAGTGATTGCATTTTTCCCTTCTTTATTGTGCAGGATTTTTTTTTTTTAACAGGCATGTTTTTTCAATAAAATAAAAAGCTAACTACCGAAAGCCTGGAAACTTTTTATTTTTGGGGAATAAAATCCCAACATAGAACAAAAAACAAAAAAAGCGTCAATGCATAAAACGGGAGATGTAGATCTTTCTTGCATTTTTTACACCAACTACTGAACCCAAGGCACAATGATTGATTATAGCAATGCTCACCACTATTCTACAGAGCATATTGGTATAGGATGCTATGGATAGGGGGTGTTACGTTGATGTAGATTTATTGATAGCGTTGTTATTAATAGGATTGCACAAAATCAACTATTTTGGATTCGGCCGAAACCCCTGAATCCTTCGCGAAAGATTTGCTGAATACCGAATTGAATCTGAATCCTATGCAGTGGTGGGAAGGGGAAAACATTTTTACTACCTTGTTTTGTGAAAAAAGTCATGCGACTTCCCCTTCCGCCCCTAATTTGCATACACAAATTCGGATTCGGTACGGCGGGGCAGAAGACTGAATCCAGGCCCAATCCCTAACCGTATCCTGGATTCGGTACATCCCTAGTTATTACACTAATGAGGTAAAATCATTCATGGCCTCTAATAACAAGTACCTTCCAGCAAACAAATTATAGTGTATAATATAGTGTATAATGCTTCTAAATAATGGGTGAACCTTTGTTTACTCAGCAGGAATAGCAATAAATAAATAGTATTTATTTGATTTGTAGTTGGGGATTTTCACAATAAGATCACAATACTGAGTTTAACTTAAAACAGAGAAAAAAAAAGTGTCAGCACTAGTGTTACTTCGCTGCTCATATAATTTATTCCCAATAAAATATAAAAGTTTGTGAATCCCTTCCAACAAAAAAAAAATTAAAGTCTCATCTTTCTAAAGTACTTAAACCATAGATGTGCTTCTCAGGGGGTGGGGGGGGGGTGAGCCTGGGGAGATAATAAGGCAGTCTGCAGACTAAAGAGTGCACAATATAGCCAAGGTCCTGTTGGCTTTACCAGGATCCCAATGTGTTTCACCATTTTTCCCCACCAGGGCCCCTGATTTACAGTGTATTAGGATGGCTTTTTTGGCACTGAAACAAAGTTGGAAGTAGCACAGCTTTGCATAATGGAGCATAATTTATGGCAATTATCCAATCTGAAATGTAAACTTTCCACTAATGTAGCTAGGGTTGCCACATTTTCTGGAAAAAAATACCTGCCTTCCTATACATTTACTATAGATTAACCATCATTTTTACCAGCTAGGCCGGTAAAATACCGGCCAGGTGGCAACCCTAGATGTGGTTAATAGGTACTATAAACATATGCCAGATTCTTGCCAAATAGTCCATTTTATAAACACATATTGGAAACTCTCTAATCCTCAATAACAAACAGCTACTTTCTTAGCTACATTCAATATTTCAGTCTACATTAAACCTGAGGACAGAAACAATTTATTGAGACCTACTTCGTATCGTCCTCCAGGGTTGTGCAGAGGTCTTCCCAAAAGCCAATTATTAAGGGTGAGACTTATTACCTCCACTGATGCTTTATATGATTAAGAATGAACTAAGACGGTGAACAAGTTTTTGGATAAAGGATCCGACAGAGCCAGCCTTGAGGCTAATAGAATGAGTGTACATGCTATCCCTAGGAAAGAGTTACTTTCTAAAAAAATTGTGAATCCTAATAAGACACAAAGGAATTCCCTTCATTGCATCTTTTGATAGCAATTCTAAAGCTATTAGTAAAATCATATTGAAATATTGGGCTATCATAAGTACCGATCCCAAATATGGCCATTTGTTCCAATCTTCTCCTATGTTTTCATACAGACGGGGCAGAAATATTGGTGACCTCATCAAACCAAGTTCCCTATACAGGCAAGGTTGCCATGTTTCCACCAGTTGTAATTCTAATGGTACTTTTCCTTGCAGGAACTGTGGTCATTGTAATGGTATAATTCCTGGTAATATGGTCACACACCTACAACATGGCACCAAACACACCATTTAAGGGTTCTTTACGTGTGACACGAATGATGTGGTGCACTGTATCAAATGCCCATGTGGGTTGGCATCTGTGGGTCAAACATCCAGACCCATAAAAGTTAGGCAATGAACATAAATCCACTATACAGAATTATCAACCACCTCCTACACCACTGAACCCCACGGGTAATAAAGAAATAAAAGAAAACAAGAAATAAAAAAAGAAGCTTTATTAGCCAGACATTTTTACACAAAAGAGCATCGTGTGGCACAACTCCATTGGCAAATTTTGGAAAAAGTGACGGTAAAACAAGGTCAGGACAAGTGTTGAATACTCCAGAGGGAATGTTTCTGGATTTGGTTACTCCAATCCAGGTGTCATAAGGGCCTTAATGAAGATTACAATTTGTCTTGTTGTCTATGAAGTATTTCATTTTCACTAACCATGTTTTCTCCTTTTTAACAGATAAGAAAACTTCCGCAATAATCACCCAGGGCTAGGTAAAACTCCTTTCTCCCTTTCCTATACATGCAGGGTGAGTTATAACTATTGCATATCGGAGTTGATACATTATTTGCCAAGTTCTTTCCTGCTCACTGCTTGTTACTTTGTTTCATCGAGTTTTTGCAGTGGCTTTTGCTGCTCACGTATATTTTATCTCACTGACTTTATAAGGACTGCAATTTAAAAACATTTTTTATTTTTTTCATGGACTTTTTTTCAATTATGTACCTTTGCATTGGAACATGCTTTTTGTTCCCATGGACTGCATTTCAACATCACACACTTTTTTTGATCTTGGATTATTCATATGTGGGGATGGTTTACGTGTACTGTCATAATCATTGTACGCCTAATTTATACACTTTTCTATTATGTATGTACATTTTTAATTGATTACCATATATATATTTTCTGTATGTATGTATGTATGTATGTATGTATGTAAAGGGGTGCGGCCCTGAAACACTGCACTTCCGCACAAATAATTAAAGCAAGGGTTTTCCTGCAAGCAAAAGCCTTATGTGCCAGTCGACTGAATGTGACAGCCCCTCATAGGGCAATCTCAATTAAATATTTACATATCAACTCCCCTGTTAAATAGATGGGATGTGCAAAATAAATGTTTTCAATATAGTTAGTTAGCCAGAAATTTAAATTATAAAGGCTGGAGTGAGTGGATGTCTAATATAATAGACAGAGCACTACTTCCTGCTTTGCAGCTCTCTTGGTTTCCATTGATTGATTACCAGGCAGTAACCAATCAGTGACTTGAGGGGGGGGGGCACATGGATTATAACAGTTTGCTTCTGAATCTGAGGTAAATGCTAAGGATCAATTGCAAAGTCACTGAACAGTTATGTCCCATGTGGGCCCCTTAAAGTCGCTGACTAACTCAGAGTTAGAGAGCTGAAAAGCAGGAAGTAGTGTTCTGGCTATTATGTTCCCCATCCACTCACTGCAGCCTTTATAGATTACATTTTTGGCTAACTAACTATATTAGAAACATGTTTTATTTTGGACATACTATCTATTTACCAAGTTTTTATTTTTATCTTTTAAAGCAAAATTCAACTGTATAATGGTGTAAGGGCCCGAAGGCTCAAACTGGAGTAGCAGACCAAAGAGGAAGCTGAAGTTCAGCACAGTTCGCGGTACAATAGGATTAGGCAAAAGAATGGTCAAAGTCCAGGCAAATAGATCAGTTCAGGCGGCAAGAGTTCAATAACGATAAACAGGCAATGGGTCAAGATCAGGAACAAGAATCAACATATACTAGCACACCCAGGAACACACGGAGTAGAACCTATAATTGGGCAATGTTTGCAGATCTTTAGGCTCCTTAAATAGGCCTCCATTGGCGCCAAAAGATAGCGTGATGACGTCACTTCGCTGGCGTAATTGCGCAGGCATTCTGACGCTGGCGTCCATCCAAGCGCTGGCGTCCATCCAAGTGCCGGCGTCCATTCTGACGCTGGCGAACACGCGCTGGCGTCACAGTGCCGCGCCTGGGAAGAACCACGTGGGAGGACTGGGCGCCGCCATCTTGGACAGCAGGGCAGCGTTGGCGTGGAGGCAGAAGGTAATTCTCCCTTACAAATGGTGAACAAGAAACTGACTAGCATCACCCTAGACAACCATTCCAAGTTCAAAAATACTTGGCAACTCTGAATTACCTATAGAATTGGTGATACATTTCCTTTCACCCTGCTATCACTGTAAGATTTCTGTTCTGTTCTGAGAGAGATACCACCTGTTTATATTTGTGTAGCCTTTATTTTAAATTCTTCTAACTTGTGTTTATTTTCCTGTTTACTTTTAGATTTTGTTATACAACCAGGCATTCTAGTTCACATGACTGGTAATATTGCTGAATGGCTACCTGTGACTGTACAGGGGGTGTTTTACATTTTATTCCCATTGTAAAGGAAGGTTAAGCTATACACTGCTGCATATACAAAGAAGAAGAACTCCTTGGTAAGACCTGATTTTTTTTTACAGAAAAGAATCTGCTGTGTGACATTAAAAAAGCACATAATTATGCTGCCTTTGTACCAGTTACTGTTAAACACCCAAAATATACTTGTTTCCTGAGCAACTAGTAACAAAAATAAGCCCACATATTAACCTCCAGCACCCAAGCAAAAAAGAAATGTTTGTTCTCGTTCTATTCTCTTTTTACACAAAAAAAATATAATCCTTAACAATTTTTTTCCATACTAACACTCATATAATCCTTTCTTCTACAGTCATAGGTAAACACCATGTTACAGTTCTGTGCACTAAGAATAAAACCTCTTCATTAATTTCAAAAATCACTAGATTAAACTTACTTTTTAGCACAGTTTTCAGGCTTTGGCAGCTTTGCTGTGAATATGTTGAGTCTGCTCACAAAGTTGGTGGCTTACACTGTTTAAATAACTTTTTCAATAGTAGAAATATTCATATATAAAGATTTTTAGAAACAGATCTGTTTAATGCTAGTAGAAGAAATGTTCATTGCACGAATGAATTACTAGAAAATGATTTGCCTAGTCTTGCTGAGTTGACAGAGATTCTCCTTTCCTTTGGAGAAAGTTAGCTTGAGTTATTTCCTTATAACGTATAATGTTTCACAGTAATCGAACAACCACAGTACTCACTATATGCCCATAAATAAGATTCTCTGTGCAAATAACATTGGGAATCAAGACAAAGTATTCTAAACCTTACAAATAATAATAAATAGCTGCACACAAGCCTAACATCATCATATGCAATGCCAGGTGACAGCTGGAGTGATGTACTGCACCTTCAGGCAGTGTGATGGATGAATCTGGGTTTGATGGAGGCCAAGGGAACTCTACCTGCCTGAATGTGTGATACGGACTGTAATGTTTGGTGAATAATGGTCTGGGGCTGCCTTTCATTGTTAAAGTTAAAGGAGAAGGAAAGGCTTTGTACACTTGGTAGTGCCAAATATTAGGCATCCCCAAGTGATTGTATTTACTTACCTGAAACCCCAGGCCGGGGCTCCTATTAGCAAAAAACTGCACCAGCCCGAGGTTATACCAGTGAACACCTTGGAGTGATCCTCTTCCGGCTTCTTTCTTCAAATTTCCCAGGACAAACACATGCGCAGTTAAACAAAATAGTTGACTTTTTAGTTAAAGTTTGGCTTTTCGTTCTACTGCGAATGTGAAAGGAAAGAGGAAGAAATAAGAGGATCGCTCCATGGTGCTCACTGGTATAACCCCGGGCTGGTGCAGTTTTCTGATTATAGAAGCACCGGACCGGGGTTTCGGGTAAGTATATACAATCACTTGGGGTGCCTAACATTTGGCGACCAAAAGTGTACGAAGCCATTCCTTCTCCTTTAAATCAAACTTTAAAACTACAGTGTAAAGTGGGATTTATAACAATTCAGTTTTCCTAATTTGTGGCCACTGTTTTGGAATGCCCTTTACTGTTCAAGCGCAATAATGCCCCCATTACAAAACAAGGTATGAACAAAATTGGTGATTGTGGCTGACTGAATATGTCTCTTTATATTATCTTCACTGGTTGTTCTGACTTTTGAAACAATTTAACAAAAGCCAACTGATTAATAGGTTAACTCACTTCTGCATTGTTTCAAGACTTAGAACTAGTAGTGAATGCTAAGAACACAAAAAGATAAATACAGCGAAGTACATTACAAATATCTGTAAAACTATTACATTTGTAATGTGGTAGTATTACAACATATGGAGGATTAGTACAACTGGGATATATGGGAGAGACAAAATGGGGAGTTACACATTCACAAATGTACAGATGGGCAATAACAGTTGAAAATGAAAAATGGGGTAGCATATGAAAATCAATAAAAATCTCTAACAAAAGAATACATCTGCATGCTAAAGATCATGAAAGGACTGCTACAGTAGACATACTGGGGCTCATTTATCAACACTGGGCAAATTTGCCCATGGGCAGTTACCTATAGCAACCAATCAGTGATTAGGTTTTTGAAGCCAGCTGCAAGTAGAACAATGAATGCAGAAATTTGATTGGTTGGCAAGGGTTACTGCCCATGGGCAAATTTGCCCAGTGTTGATAAATGACCCCCACTGAGGTTTAGGGAGAGAGACACACTGCTATTTCGGGAGATCAGTTGCCCAGCGACAAATCACTTCTTCTTCAGACGACTAATCTCCAGGAAAAGCTTTCCCGCCGACTAGAATCTAAATCGCAGGCGGGATGGCGGTCAGATCGCTTTGGCTTTCCGAAGTCGCCCAACGTTTCCTTGTGAGGCAACTTCGGGCGACTTCGGAAAACAAAGCGTTCTGAATACCATCCTGCCAGGCAATTTTCATTCTAGCTGCCGGGAAGGCAGTTCGGGAAGATTAGTCGCCCGAAGAAGCGATTTGTCGTTGGGCGACTAATCTCCCACAATAGCTGCGTGTGTGTCTGCCCTTAGAAAGAAGGGTTAAATTGAAGGAAAAATTAAAAAGAAATTAAAGAGCACATAAAGACTGAACAAAAACACATTTTAATTTTGCATTCGTAAAAACTATTTTTGTAATATAGCCCCACCCCTCACATATAAAGTAAGTCTATAGTCTGGAAGCATATGCATATGATCTGAAGACTGAAGAATTGAAGGTAGGGCACTGATGTAGGAAAGTATTTTTTAATTACCTATAATTGGGCTATAAAACCTTGAAGCCATCCTTACATGGATCATTTCCTCCCCAGTTTACGTTTCATAATCCAGGCATTCCAGTTTACTGTGTGGCACTTTATAGAGATCTCACTCTTTGGCTTGAACACTGAAGATTACTGAAAAGGATTGTCCACATCCTCCCATGCTTCTTTCATAGAATCATAGGTAAAGGGCTTGTCACCATCCTGGAAAGTGTCTGTGACACTCAAATACGCAGTGGGCTCTGAGCAGCTGTTGAGAAGATAATCTTAGGGATCGTAGCAAATTATCCATCAGAAAATTAGGTTGGCATCTAATATAAACTGAGGCTACAAGGCTGATAATTAAATTCTCATGCTAGTTGCACTGGTTTTTGTGCTGCCATGTAGTAATTATCTGTAATAATTACTAATCAGACTTATATTGTGACATTTATAGTCTATATGCATTGTATATTAAAAGCTTAGTAAGTGACAGCAACACAGAGCATATGCAGTGAATCAGCAGAAAAGAAGATGAAGAGCTACTGGGGCATCTTTGAAAGCACAGATCTTCTGCTAAATGGCTGTGGTTGCCTTGGGCTGGTACAGAAAACCAAACATAATGTACAACATTTATAGCCTACTTCTTTAAATTAAAATGTAATATAAGCTTCAGCATATTGAAATAAGAAGTTTTCTAAATATAATAAATTAAAAATAATGCACTATTTCTGAAATAATCAAGTTTATCTTCACTATTCCTCTCTCAGTATCTGTTTCTATTCATTTTGTCTTCATTAAGGATTTGGGTGTCAGATGAATGATCAAATATATCTTATAGGGGGGTTCCTATTGCCTAGAAGATGTATTAGAGCTCACTCTATTAAAATTACCAGAAATCCTGTCTCTCTCTACAAGCAGAATTTTATGCAAAAGGCAGTTATTTGGATAGATTTTGTTTGTACTGGAATCAGTTATTTAAGTGAGCTCTAATTCATCCATTAGTTAAAGAAGCCCCCCTATAAGATATATCGGATCATTTATTGGACACCCAACTGCTGCAAGAAGACACAATGAAGAGAAACAGATGCTGAGAGAGGGATAGTGAAGATAAACTTGATTAATTCAGAAAACATACAGAATTGTTAATTGACTCTATTTAGAAAGTTTATTTTTTTCAGTATGATGAAGCTTGTATTCAATTTTCATTTTTGCAATCGTTCCCCTTTAAAGGAGACATAAACCCCTTATTAAAAAAAAACCCTACCCCCCTACCCTACATAGACCCAGGGGAAATGCCCCTTACTCGGTGCAGATTCGTGCAGATTCACGGCAGCCATCTTCTCTTTTCGGTCTTCATTGGGAAGTAAGTTCTGTATTGGTGCATGCGTAGTTGAAACAGTTTGGCGGGCCTTTGTCAACTGCGTATGCGCCAAAAGTCACGAAAATTGCCGAAGTGCTAAAGAAGACCAGATGAAGACCGAAGAAGGTGGGGCCTGTGAACACCGATGCCGTGAATCTGCATTGAGGGTTAAGTAAAAAGTTAGGGGCATTTGCCCGGGGTAGCAGCTAGGCTGGGGGTCTATGTAGGGCAGGGGGTAGGGGATTACGTCTCCTTTAAAGGAGAAGGAAACCTAGTCGGCGCAAAAACCCTCCCTCCTCCCCCCTGGCCTACCTGTCAAGCTGGGCAAATGCCCCTAACTTGTTACTTACCCTTCTGCGCAGGTCCAGTCTACGGAGTTCAACAACGCCATCTTCTTCCAAGCGATCTTCTTCCTGCTTTGACCGGCGCATGCGCAGTAGGAGCATTTCGCCGGTACGATCTACTACTGCATGCGCCAAAAGTCACAAAAACTTTGTGAGTTTTGCCGCATGCGCAGTAAATCCGTACCGGCGAAATGCTCCTACTGCGCATGCGCCAAAACGCCGGTCAAAGCAGGAAGAAGATTGCGTGGAAGAAGATGGTGCCTGTGAATTCCGATAAGGTTTCCTTATCCTTTAAGCTAGAGCTCCTCTGGAAAAAGGGTAAGTATGTGCAAATAGGAGGAACAACCTACAGTCTGACCTCGGAGTCTATAGGTGAAATACTCCAGAATGCACGCGTTTTTTTAAACTACAGTTCCCATGAGCCTTTGCCTGCATAGAGCTGCACTACATTATCATTCAGAAGAATTTTAGATTTAGATTTGCGTTAAAAAGAAGTTACCCTTCCCTTTGTAGACGTGCATTTACGCACTGCCGGGATTCCCAGTCTGTACTGGTATCTGTAGTTCATCATATCAGTAACACAAGGAATATAGTAGGAGACTGGCAGTGACACATAGCAGGTCAGAGAGTCAGTGCCTCCATATAAAGTGCTGATAGGGGGATGTTACCTCTTTCACGGGGGGGAACTTCTTCTTGCATTCCATGGACAAGCCCCGGAGGTCACTCTGCATGTTATCCAGAAGCTTTTTGATGGCCTCCGGACTGCTGATGGTGCTGGTGGAGGACATGTTGACTCGTCTCAACCCTCTACCTCTGAACAGGGGCGGGAATTAGGGGGCGAGAGCCCGGTACTTTGCACCCTATTGATATTATTGTCGTTTAAGCCCGTATCATGATTCCCTACCGCTATCTGCCAGAGCTGTCAATCCCTTAACTCCGCCATCACTCCGGGCTCCCACAATCCCCAGCGTCAACACTGACACGTCACGGCCACTTCCGTCAACACAAATGGGCAGACGAAGGCGCAGGCGCAGTAATGTGATGAGCCGTTTCACGTGGTACAGCTGGAAGTTCTGATGGGATTTCTGCAGGACTCCCCATAGCATGACTTGTGGGCTTCAGCTGGCCACAACGACACTTTTAAGAAAATCTTGATTGATTTTTAAAGGGAAGCTATTGCGAAGATGAATACAGTAGTTAAAGCTTCTTCATACTAAAATAATACATTTTCTTAAAGGAGACATTTTGTGTAAAAAATAAGAACGTACCAGTGCATTATACTCATTTAGATATAGAAGAATCGTGTTTAAAAAAATAGTGTTTCAGGCTCATTTATTGAATATTTCTAAAAAAAAATCCTACTAGTCCCTCTCTTCTCTTCCACTTCCTGTTCCCTGAATTCCCAGGCTGTGCAGGAGAGCCGGAGGCTCTCAGCTCACTGTACTGTAGGACAGGAACCAATCAGCAGCTAGCAGGACCTGATAGGAAACTATGCTTGTGTGACTGCAGGATTGTGATTGGCTGTCGTGTCCCCCTCCTACTGTGCTTCTTCAGGGACTGTTAGGACACGCCCACCCCTCATTTGAAACCAGAGAATAAATGCAGGGTTCAGTGCGCTGGGAAATGGTACGTTTTTTGCCCAAGTACCTAAATAAAGAATACAGTATATAGTGTTCCTTTCAGGGGGAATAGAGAGAACAACCGGATCTACTCACAAGGAAATCTCTTGTTTGTTAGCTTATCGCGGAAGTTGGTGCCGCATGTAATTAAAGAGAAAGCCGGTATTCTGTATACCTAGAAAAGAAACTGTAATAGTGCAGTAAAGCCTTTATTGTAAAGTCGCTGTTAGTGTTTCTCTTACGGAAGAGTTGTTTGCTGGTCTCTGCTGATATATATGTTGGCAAATCGGTCCGGAGTTCGGTATAAGGGGGTCACGTATTCAGTCCCACTCAATATTTAATTATGAAAGTATATATTTTATTAATTAGGCCCAATGCGTTTCGTATTAGACATACTTCATCAGGGACCAGAGAACATCTATAGGGAGCTCCAACAAAGGGGCTACTTTTAAAGATAATATAATTTTTTAGCACCATGTAAAAGCAACACCATATATTACTCATAATTGCCTACAAAGTTAGAGTTTTTAACTTATCCAATATGTCTTCTTTAATGTAATCAATAAAAATGCTGTACAGATTCTGAAATAATCAAGTTTATCTTCATTGCCCCCTTTCTGCAACTGTTAGGTTTAATATAGCTTTTGGGGGCTCCTTTGGTCCAGAAGATGTATTACAACAAAGTCAGCAGTTTTGTTAGATTTCGTTTGTATTGGAATCTAATATTTGAGCTCTAATATATCTGCTAGGAAAGGGAGCCCCCCCTCCAAATAGGGTTGCCACCTGACCGGTATTTTACCGACCTGGCCTGTACAAATGATGGTTGATCCCAACGTTATTAATCGGGGGAAAAAGATAAATATATAGGAAGGTCTGTATTTTTTTCCAGAATAGGTGGCAACCCTATCTCCAAAGAATAAATGTAACTGTCAATCAAAATCTAACTTCCTAACACCTGCATGAACAGAGAATGAAGAGAGACAGATGCTCATAGAAGATAAATGACTATTTCAGAATTTTTAATTGATTACATTTAGAAAGTTTCCTATTTCAGGGAGCCTAAAGCTGACCATAGACGCAAAAATTTGATTCGTATGATTTTCAGGCCATGCGTGGAGTGTCCCGACATTTTTCGTGCCATGGCAATCGGTCCTTCAGACAAGCAGACAGGTTAGAAAATTTCTGCCGGCTACCGATAATATCTTTGCATGTATTGCTGATCGCTTTTGTCGGACATAACTTTCGCATAACGTTGTCTGATCTGTTCTTTATTTGATCTGAATGGTTAGTGGCTGGTCGGGAGATAGCACTGAACGATCGTTTATCCAATGTGAGGTTAAATCTGCACGTCTATGGCCACCTTTATTACTTTACTGGCAATGTTAATTTTTAACATTAGCTAAGCCAGTAAAATATTAGCCAGCCCAATGCACCACCCAGATGACAACCCTTGTTAATAAACATTGCCTTACACCATGTCTCATAACCCTTCTCCTTCAGATTATAAGCTCTTTTGGACAGAGCCCTCTTTACGTCTTGTATCGATTATTGTTTATAAATCTGTATGTGCAAGGTATACAACCATTCATTGTACAGACCTGCAGAATATGTTAGCTCTTTATAAATATATGGTGATAATAACTGTGGTGCATACAGTTACTGGTCCTATTGTCATTTTTTGTCAATGTTAAAGTGTTTTATAACATAAATTTTCCAGTGGCATTATACTCATTCCATCATAACATTATCTTTGAATGCTGTTTATAATTTTGAGGGATGCACCGAATCCACTATTTTGGATTCAGCCGAACCACGAATCCTTCTCAAAAGATTTTGCCGAATACCGAACCTAATCATAAGCAATATGCAAATTAGGATTCAGTTCGGCCAGGCAGAAGGATTCGTCTGAATCATAATCCTGCTGAAAAAGGCTGAATCCTGCCCGAATACCGGCTAGGCCGGTAAAATACTGGCCAGGTGGCAACCCTATTTATAACACAATAGCAGTGTCATGGAAGGTAATAAATGAAACATGTGGCCAGACAATAACAGCTGAGGCTTGATGTAATAGTTTCCAAACAGTGAGGCTAGCTCATTTTGAAGGTCAGTTAGCAATAGTTTGACTAGTTGGTAGTAGAAGACCTTCTCACCGTGTCCCATATTCCTTGTTTCTGACCCCTGTGACCCCTATCCACATCCTGTGGACCTCATTTCAGCACAGGGCCATGTCTACTGGTGTCTGTGGCCAGGGAACTTGCAGTTGTTTGTGGCCCACATGTACTAAGGTGTACTAAGTTATGCCACTGTCAATTAAGATTCTTACACACAGGCTTTTTTTGTGCATTTGACATGCATGAGCACACCTAATGTATAATAAACTGTTTCCATTGCATTCTTCCTGTTTGGAATCATGAGTATTGCATTTTGTTGCATTCACATTTCATTGCATTTTTTTAAATGCAACAGGCATTTTTACAAGCTTGGCATGCATTTTTAAATGCACAAAAAACACTTAAATGTTTGTTTAAGAGACCCTTTTCATAGATATTCTTGGAGCTGATGATGATGACAATTTTTTCCTATATCTTTTCCCTTGTTATGAGCTAAGGGGGCCCTGGGCAAAAAGTGAGATAACCAATGGGCTAGAGCAGTGGTCCCCCACCAGTAGCTCGCGAGCAACATGTTGCTCACCAACCCCTTGGATGTTGCTCCCAGTTGCCTCAAAGCAGGTGCTTATTTTTGAATTCACGGCTTGGAGGCAAGTTTTGGTTGCATAAAAAACAGGTGTTCTGCCAAATAGAGCCTTCTGTAGACTACCAGTCCATGAAGGGGCTACCAAACAGCCAACAACAGCCCTTAATTGACATCCCCATGGAATTTTTCATGCTTGTGTTGCTCTCCAACTCTTTTTTACATTCATGTGGCTCACGAGTAAAAAAAGGTTGGGGACCGCTGGGCTAGAGTATTCCATCTAAGGACTGTCTGCAAGGTAGGGTTGCCACCTCTTCGGTTTTGACCCGAACAGTTCGGTTTTTGTAAGATACAATTATCAATCAGTGCCTCAGGAAGATTCCTGATTTCAAAACAGCATATCAATATCAACTCACTGTTCTTATTATTACAGATACAGAAAAAGCAAATCAATCAAAAATAAGAATGTTTTTTTTCTAAATTAGCATTGCTGTATTTCAGAGCTTTCTAGATAACTGATTTCTGTATAAAAGATCTCATATATGTAATTAAAGGATTGGGCTTAATCATCAAGCAGAATATAGATAGAGATAGGGGTGCCACCTGTGTGGTTTTGAACTGAGCATCAACACTTTAAAACATTGCGAAAACTGGATAGAAATCCAGCCAGTTGCATCTAAGTGATGCAATAACCTTGCCCTTGTGTCATAACTCCACCAACATCATTGTAACCACCTCTGATGTCATCATGCCTGTTCCTACATCACTGCCCCACCCCCTATGTTATCTGCCCCGCTCCCCATGTTCGGGTTTAGCCATCAGCAAAGGTGGCAAACCTACTGCAAGGAGTTTGTATGTTTTCCCTGTGGTGGTGTTAGTTTCCTCCCACCCTCCAAAATCCAAAGACATACAGTCAGGTTCTCCACTGAAGAGAAGGAACTGATGGGAATGATGTAAAATCTCGGTAAAAGTGCTATGGAATTTGTTGGTGCAATATAAAGGTATTTTTACCATCTGTCTGTGCACCTTGATGTGCAGTGGAACATGACCCCTAATGGCTCAAAGGTGAAATTTCTTTATTGTTCACAGAAACTGAAACATTTTCTTGTGGAGAACTGCAGATCTTCTAAAATGTATCATACTCATGAAAAAACAGTTATACATATTGGCCATGGAAAGCCAATAAAAAGAATGTGGATTTAGTATATGTCTTGTTTTAAAATGGGAAAGTGACAACCTTAGACAGACAGTAAAAATGTAGTCACTTTTTATTAATTAAGATATAAATGATTCTTATATCAGTTAACAGTAAATGTGTTGTTTACACAAAGATGGTTCTAGAACTTTGTTGAGTCTTGAGCTTCTTTCTTAGAATTCACTGACTCCACCCCCTTCCAACCATAATATAAATTTAAAGAAGCAGTAAAGCCAAAAAAATTGTGTTTTAAAGTAATGAAAATATAATGTACTGTACTGTACTGGTACAACTGGTGTTTTTGCTTCAGAACCTCTACTAAAGTTTATATAAACAAGATGTTTTGTAGCCATGGGGCTGCCATTCAAGCTGGAGAAAGGAGAAAAGGCACAGGATACACAGCAGTCAACAGATAAGCTCTGTAGTATACAATGTGATTCTTTAGAACTTAGAAAATTTAGGCCATGCCTTAACTGACCCTTGCAAACCTAGATGGATCGTTCAAAACCTTGACCACTTTCTGGTAAGCTTTGCTTTGTTTGTTTGGTGGTCTGCTATTCAGGACTGCTCCTTAAAAATCTGGATCACTGGACTGTATGGGCTGAGTAATTAAAACACAAAAAGAGCTGTCACTCCTTTCCCTGTGATGAAAATCTTGTGTGACACTTGCATAATTGACTAAGTCTACCGCCACAGGTTTTCTGACATCCTACCCATATTCAAAGATTTGTACCTGAGTTATTCTGAGCAATTTGTCACCTGAGCTTCTAATAGTTGTTCTTGACAAAACCCAGCATTTTGACCAATGCAGAAGTTAGCATATTTTAGCAGCATTCGCCTGACCCAAGAGTGCTCCACATTGCTACAGACGATTGTGATGAATAGGAAGTGAGGTCCTACCAATTGTTTCCCAGTCAGCCTGAAAACGCTAGTTACAGCAAGGGTGCTATTGATTCACGCCAAAATTTTTCTTTGCATTTTAGTTTATGTTTGTTAAAAACAACTCTGTTACATAAGCATTTTAACCCTAACGACAAGGACTTGGTTCTTAATAATCACAGATTATGTCAGTCATGTTACTGACACACAGAAAGGGTTCTGAGACATAAATGATTTCCTGCTCTTCAAGCGTGACAGGGT
Source organism: Xenopus laevis (assembly GCF_017654675.1). NCBI lineage: Eukaryota > Metazoa > Chordata > Amphibia > Anura > Pipidae > Xenopus > Xenopus laevis. The sequence continues at coordinate 95,107,735 of NC_054376.1, read as the reverse complement.
GTGCAGCAGGGTTGCCAGGTTTGTGGTTTTCCAGAAAAATTGGGCTACTAATTTAAAGGTTTTGAAAGTACAAATTAGCAAGGTATGGTTTTGGGCTACTTTATGAGCCTTTTGCTGGTTTGTACTTTGGCAACCAGCCAAAGTTTTTTCTTGCCTAATGTGCCAAACCTGCATCTCCCAATGCATGTTGGGTAATGCAGTTTTTGTTTAACCAGATTTTGGGTTCCTCCCCTGGTGATGGGTGAATCCGTCCCATTTTGCTTCATGGAAAAATGCACAAATGAGTCAAAATTTGACAAAGGTGGATTTTCACATACATGCATACCTCCTAACTGTCCCGTTATGAGCGGGACAGTCCCCCTTTTGACAGCTCAACTGGCAGTCCCGACTTGTTACTGAAATGTCCTGACTTTCACTTTTCTTCTCCTGCACTGAATGGCCAGAAAAAGATACAAAGTTTCTAACTTAATTGGCTTTTGGCAGAGAGGCCAAGAATAGCCACCAGGCACACTAACATACATTTGTAACAATTTTGAGATAAGCAAATAAGTAATTGTAACAATTAAGATAACATTTTTTTTTTTACTTTTTTTCACTGCACATATTGTGCTATTTGTGGGCTACTTTTGAAGCGCCTCATGGATAGTTTTGGGCTGGTTTTGTAGCTGACTTTTGGCTGCTTTTGAAACCTAGTCCTGGCAACCCCGGTGACGGTGTGCAGACGTGCAGTCAGACATTGCCAGTAATTGCGGACTCCAATTTGACACATTTATTTGCGTATTCACGGTGTCCACTTTTTGTTTGAAACACCTCGTAATCACAGAAGTTAATAAATTCTATTAATATGCTATAAAATTGCGTTGCTTTGCCGTGTGATACTGATGAAACCAAACCACATCCACATTAGGATTTGCGGGAATATGTTAGGACGCCCTTCGTGTTTGCGAGTAACGAGACATAACTCATGCGTGTCCATGCACATGATTAAGGTAATGTTATTCTTTTTAATCCAATAAAAAAAGCTATTTTTTTTTTTACAAGCTGGAAATATTGTCCCGTAAGTAAAATGGCCGCGATGGAACGCACTATTTCCGGCCAACGTCATGCGCCGAAGCCACGCTGGCCCCTGATGTGTGGGCCTGGAAACCCTGTCCTTCCTTTTCTCATCGCTACTCATGACGGAAAGGTGAGGGTTGCTGTGGCTCTTCTACAATTGTCGTTTGTGCCCAATTCTCGGCACCTGTGACTGATCCATTTGTTCCCTTTTCTCTCAGGAGCATGCCGGCCAAGGGACCTCTGCAGTCAGTCCAAGTTTTTGGGCGGAAGGTGAGTTTTGTGACCGCGTGTGCCCGGGCCTATTTCTGTATGCGCTATGTAAGCATTGGCGGGTGACACAAGTTTGTATGTCACAGCAGTTCTGCAGTTTCTATTGTGGCGGAGGGAAATGATTTGGTTTGGACACGTTGCCTTTTGCGTGTGTTTCTATAGCCGGCATATGAGGCCTCTCATTGGAATTCTGCGTTTCACTGATAACTCAAAGGCAACTTCCGTTTCTCAGCAGTTGTGCAGTGTAAAGCCCACATGTAAAGACTATTCCAGGCACAGGCTTGGCTGTTGCTTTTATACATTGGCTCATTTGTGCACATGTTCCTGTTGTGCAGCTCGTTGTGAAATCAAATAGTTCCTGCTGTATAAACTTACTGTCCCATGTGCATTTATAAAAACTGGGGAGGTGTGCTGCCTGCTTTCAGATCACCAGAAATAAGACTTTTCCCAATTGCTTTCTATTTTCCATGTGTGACAATTTTTCTAATGAATTGTAAAGTATAATTTTTAACCTATCACAGCTCTGGGGGGGTAGGGGGGTTGCTGACTCTGTAAACTGTTCTAAATGGATATATTTAGTTGATATAGTGAATAAAGTACCCCCTCTTGTAAAATATAAGGATATTATAAGTTACAGAGGAGTTTCATGACCATATAAAAACACGAGGCCGAAAGCCGAGTGTTTTTATACAGGTCATGAAACTCCGAGGTAACTTCTAATATCCTCATATTTTGCAACTGGGGGTACTTTATTTATTATAATACACAAATTTCAGTGAGTCATGTGACAGAAATGACATCAGAACTCACCGTTTATAACTGATGACATCAGAACTCACCGTTTATAAGGATATAATTTACAAGATATTCATGGCTTTTGTGTATTATATATTATCTTTGTCCATGCTGAGCAGAATCTTTGGGTTTCCTCACAGGCAGCTGTAAGAATTGATACAATAGTTGCTAATACTTCAGAGATGCTGCTGAGAAATGTATCCACTAAATGTTGCAAAATTGGAACAGCATAGAGTCCTGCAGCGGTTCAGGTACCCGCGGTTTACCTGCAAAAACCTGTGGTACCTTGCGGGTTGAGGGGTGGAGTTCTGGGTGCGGGTAAAGACGCGGTACTGTGGGTCGGACCACGGGTATTCTCAGTAGCAATATTTACTCCTTTTTTCTGGTCAAGGCTACTTTTGATGACTGTCACTTCTGGTTTACAATGACAGCACTTCCTGATTCTTGATGGTCAGCGGGTCTAGGTTGCGGATAAGGTACTTGCGGGTTCCAATCGGTTAAGAATGCGAGTCCGGGTCTCAAAAAATGGACCCACGCAGGACTCTAGCTTAGAGTCTGCGCCTGAATTACTGAGCTGCCAGACTCAAACGCCAAAGTCATTAAACTTTACAATTAGATTTTGAAAAAATGGAATGTAATTGAAAAATCTTGATTTCTGGAGAACAATCTGAAAACACCTAAACAGAAAAAGTGTTTGGAAGGTGAACAGACCCTTTAAGGTGGCCATAAATGTAACAATTACGATCTTTCCAAGAAAGATCGTTCGTACGAATACACACGTGTAGAGTGGAATTGTCCTATATACAGGTAGAAAAAATAGAATTCTACCTGTATCTGACGATTCAGGAACAGTGGCTGATGTTTGGGTGCCTTCGAAAAAATTCCGTCCTGTCCGATCGACTAGCAGACCGATATCCAAGTCTTCTGCCGATATTGGTCGGCTCTTTTCCCACCATACACGCACCAAATATCGTATGAAAATTTGTTTCCTACGATATCTGTGCATCTATGGCCACAGAATTGCTTGCCCTTTCTACTGACTGGCAAATTTCATTCATCTGACAGACTAAACTGCACCGGGCTTCTCTGCCACCGGGAAAACTCCAGCAGGAGATGTATCATATGCCTCTCTGCCAGTTGTGCACAGCACTGATGTTGGGTGATCATAGGAGTTGACACTCTTCCCCCCCCCCCCCCCGCCTAGTTTTTTTTCTAGTCGTTTTGAAAGTTTGGCACTTGGCAGTGCGTTTTCCTGCGGAGGACATGTAGTGTTATATATCTGTGTATATAACTTTTCTGAAGGACCAGCACTATGGTTTTATTAAGCCTATATGTCTATTCACAAATATGCATCTGATATTGGATTGATTTTTGGACTGCATTTATGCAAATATATATATAATAACGTTATACCATGCATGTTTTGCTTGGCTGGCTGTCTTGTAAATGAATTACCCATTAGCTATTTAACACTACAGTGCATTGAGAATTTTTATTGTTGTGGTAACTTACCTCTTTTCTATTTATTTCTATTTAAAATCTGAGTGCTCAACTCACCTGGTCCCCCCACCCCCCCTTATGGATACATAGGGTTGTTAACCATATAACTTAACAGTAGGCTTCTTGTTGTTATTATTATTAGTGTCACAGGTCGCCTTACAGTGTGTAGTAAAAAAAAAAAAGCCACATAGTTGGTGAAGCAAAAATATAATGTATAAAGGCTGGAGTGACAGGATGTCTAACATAAATAGCCCGAACACTACTTCCTGCTTTACATCTTTGTAACTTAGTGACTTAAATGGGGGCTACATGGGATATAAGTGTTCAGTGAGTTTGCAATTGATTACAGGTCAGATTCAAAAGCAAACAGTTATGACCCGTATGAGACCCCCTCAGGCCCAGTAAGAGCTGCAAAGCTCTATTATGTTAGGCATCCAGTCACTGCAGCCTTTATAGATTATATTTTTTGGCTAACTATATACATTTTTTTTGCACAGCCTATCAATTTTTATTTATACTGAACTATTCCTTTCCCAGCTGCTTATATGCCTGGCAAGCAACGTTAGCACTGTGAAGGCCCAAGTGATGCAACAGATAAAGATACTCAAAGAAAATCAACTTTTTGTTTAATTGACCAAGGAGTTTGTGGGTGAGATGTCACATAGGAACTGTAATTTTGGAAATGAAAGAACAGGCAGACCTAAGTTTTCCTGAATTCTAAATTCAATTATAATTTCTCCACTGTAATACTTCCCTTCCACATTTTCAATTCTGCCCACTCTTCTTTCATACATGTGTTAAAATTGGTAACTGCACAACCATGCGATTGTCATCACTTTCAGTGTCATCAAGAATTTCTAAATGTCTGAGGAGACTGGTTATTGCCTGCTCTGTAACTAGCTCAAATGATTATCAAAAGTATAGAGGCTCCTGCCGTTTGTGCCGTTACAATTCATATATGTATTTTAATTCCATTTTAGAAAACTGCTACAGCTGTTGCCCACTGCAAAAGAGGCAATGGTCTTATCAAAGTTAATGGAAGACCTCTTGAAATGATTGAACCTGCTACATTGCAGTACAAAGTAAGTATGCGTGTAAATTGTGTTGCTTCTATATCTTTTTAAGGGATATGGTAATGTAACACCAAATCTTGTGTAAATGTTGTATATCGCCCGAATATGACAGTGTTTGCCATAGGCAGTTTTTTTCCCCCTTCGTTATGAAAGAGAAATAGTGCTAGTTTTGTGTACCGCTGTCTTTAGTCCAATCAGACAGGGAAATAATCGTAGCTAGGGATGCACCGAATTCAGCAGGATTTGCGAGAGCCCACTCCTTTCTACTCCAAAGACTGAATATGTAGAATAGTCAGTCTTAACCTTGTTTTGATCTTACGCATTTTTTTTCTTCTCCCAGCTGCTGGAGCCTGTTCTTCTCTTGGGCAAGGAACGTTTTGCTGGTGTTGACATCAGAGTTCGTGTAAAGGGCGGTGGACATGTTGCTCAAGTCTATGGTAAGGCTTGTATTAAAATTTTGCAGCTCGAATGCAATTAATGCACTTAACTAGGTTTCTAGATGTAATATATTTAGCTGTGATACTTCTTGGGCAATGTAAAGAGCCCTCAGAAAGTCCTGCCTTTACGGTGGTTCCTGTTCAGGAACTCTTCCGAGTATAAACAACTTATGGGCACTTAGGAAAAATCGTTGAAATTATAATGCGGCTAGGTAGCATTACATATGTTGTATAGCTGAAGGTCTATAAAACTTGAAATCAGTGCTATGTATTACTGTAATACTATCCCCTCCCTTTTTTCTTTCTGTACCCATACCTAATTTACTTTATTGATTGCTCAATAAAAATCTATAATACAAAAAAAAAGTCTGCCTGAATATTGGGCAGTTTTGAAAATCTGGAGCCCTGCAAGAATGATCTGATCTTTGGCTTCCTGGGCCACCAGTAGCCTTTAGTTTGTTGGACTCTTAAACACTAAGGTAAATTGTCACTAAAATCTGCCAGTAGGATGTGCTATGACTTGGCTCTTAATTAAATTACTGAGTCAGTTGCAGCCCTGCAGCAGTTTATTCCCAATGAAGTAATGTTTTTTGATTAGTCTTTATTTTCTACCCCAGGCTTACCCCCCATGTGATTCTACTTTTTGTTCTCCTATAAGGAGGTAGTTAAATATATGCTCATTGTGTACTTTTAATATTTGTTTTGTCTATTGACATAAAGGTAAATAAGACGTAAAGAAAAATTGTTGAAATTAATTTTTCAAACAATATCAATAACGATAACCATTTATCTTCAACAGCAATCCGCCAGGCTATTTCCAAGTCACTTGTAGCTTACTACCAGAAATGTAAGTAATGTTCTGATTTTGTCCTTCTGTTCCTCACTCCCTCTTGCATTTTTCCTTGTTTTGGTTACCTGCATATTCTTCATTTTGTAGATGTTGATGAAGCTTCCAAAAAGGAGATCAAAGACATCCTGATCCAGTATGACAGGACCCTTCTTGTTGCAGATCCTCGCCGCTGCGAGTCCAAGAAATTCGGTGGACCTGGAGCCCGTGCTCGCTACCAGAAGTCCTACCGTTAAAATTCATGTTTTTCTGCAAATAAAACTTTGAAAGTTAAATTGTTGCATCCATATTTTATGGAATCGAAACTATTCAGTTTTACTAGTAACCGTTGATAAAGGTAACTGTAGTTTCTATTTGATTCTTAAAGGTGTAGTTCACCATACAATTTAGTAACTTGTGAAAAATTATATTCTAAGACCATTTGTCTTTTATATTTTTTAATTGTAGTTTTTGGTCTGGCTGCTTGTCTCCCACTTACCCTAGCAACCATTAAGTGGAGGAGGGCCTATATAGAAAGATAAGCAACAATAATTAACAAATAGCGTTTTTAAAAGCAGGAGCTTTTTAATTTGAAGGGAAAAGTGATCAACAACCAGAGACCCCTATAGAGTACTTCTCGGTTAACCATTCATGTCTGGTTAAGTGATTTTACATAAATTGTACAGTGAGAACATCCACAAGGCTGTGGAGAAAAACATTTTATTTGTGGCAGGTTCTTCACATGTGCAGGTGACCATGTCGAAGGCTTGTCCTGTGGAGTTTGATTTATTCTTGACAAAGTGATGACACATAAGCTGCAAGACCTGTCTGTGTGCCATCTCCAAATAAAGCATGACCATTGGACTTCAGGACCAGCAAAGTTAGCAGGTATAAAGATGGTGGCTGCAATCTGTTACAACTGCACTTTACTAGCTATGGAGCACATTGGTGTCTTTTGATGGGAAGAGATTCTAAAGAAACTAAGAAAAGGGTGTAGTACAGGATAAAATAAATGAGTGGAAGAAGTGCTGAGTAAAAGTGTTTGAGAACGAGATGAAACTCGTAATAATTTAATTTAAACCCCACTGAAAGTCCAAACTTTGATGCATTTTAAGAGACCAGTCACTGAATTATTGAATACCCACTGTAGGCTAGCAGTCTCTTACAAATCCACTGGGCGTAAAGCAAGAGCACATGTTTGTGTTCATCCACAGTATTTCTGCCAGTGAGACTTGCTGTTCACCTTACCCAACATCAGATTTGCTGACAAGTCCTAGCACCTGGGCCCTTTTGCAACCTGCATCCCCTGCTGTTCCTTAATTTGTGCATTAGAGGGAGGAGGTAAAGTTCTTTCCCTTGACTGCCCCCTTTGTGCTGCCAAAGACAGAGCTTCAGAACCCATTGCAAAGGTCTGTGGCAATTCTGTAATAGGATGCAGTGGCACAAAGGTGGCTCATTGCCTTAGAGGTCATACAGTATGTTACTGCTTAGATCTCCTAGGGTTTGACCAAATGATGCACAAATGAATCTTAGCTTCAGGATGGGAATAGTGCTAAAAGTTGTTGTTTTTAGCGCTCAAAGAAACCTTGTTAGCTAAGATTCCTGCAGTTCAATTCGCATAATACTGCCAAAATCCTTCTTCTAAAACGTTAAATATAAATGATGACCAGTGTTGCAAAACATGAAAAAAATATTTGAAAATCTGTAAAGCAAGAGCCTGACAAAACCACCCTTGTAGCTATTCCAGAGTGCATTGCAGTAGTCAATCACATATAATATGGTGGTATTGTGTGACCGCCACTCATAGATTCATTTTGTGAATGAAGTACAATATTCTGTTGGCTTTGCCTTCGCAAGTGACTGGCCTAGTATCTAGGTGCTGGCTGTTCCAAATTGCCTAGGATAAAGCTGAAAGAATTTGGTGATATTCATTTTTTTTTAACTTCTCTATTTGAGGAAGCAATTTCACATGTAATAAAGGCATTAATGCAACATAGTTCTTTTATCACTTTGCATATCTTTGTACAATATACTTGTAACATACATACAATCCAAGTCATATAAAACATTGTATTATATGACAAAGCATAAAACAAAAGATGAGGAAACAGCCTTAAAAGATCAAAGAAAGGGAAAGACCCTTAAGGTCAACAGTCAACTAGGTCACCAGGTATGTCCACTTACTGTATGTTACTAAACAAAATTGATTTTCTCTTAATTAACACTCTGCAATCTTGAGGTAGACATTTGAGTTGGGTTGCTGAATGCCTGCCAATCAGACCACACTTTGTCAAATTTTGGGATTCTGTTCGTTTCTGGCTGCCATAAACTCAATGTTTGCTCTAGAGTCCATTGAGATTAATATGTGCTGAAAGTCCATTAGACTAGTTTTCCAGTTTTCGGCAATCATAAGTGTTGTCGCATTACAGATGTGAAATAGTAGTTTCTTCTTATATTTTGTGACCATGTTTGGTAGGTTTAGTAGCAAAGCTGCGCTTGGGACCTCATATTGTAGGTCAACAATTACAAGAGTGAAGATTTTTTTTCCATAGCTCCTCGACCGAGGGACAAGACCACCACATGTGTAATAGGGATCTTTGTTGTCCACATCCCCTCAACACATAGGAGAGTATGTCCCTGTTATTTTGTTAAGCTTTATTGGCGTGAGGTGCCTTCTATATAGTAATTTTTTATATGCTTCTATATGGTTGGAATTCAGTGATATTCTTAATAACAAACCATGAAGATAGGTAATTCCTTTTGTGGTAGTCTGGATGATTAATAACACTTCTGGGTTTTGGAGTACCCAAACAAGGCATTAGTAACCTGTGTGAGTCAGGATATAGTAATTTTGCCCTTTTTTGCATATACATCTTGAGGTGACTGTCCCTACTGAAATTGCTGCAATTTCCCCTGTATTTTGAGGCTTGTTAAACTCGAGCAAAACTGCAAATTTTAAAATAATTCAGCATGTTTTCAAAAATTGGCAGAACTCTGTGAAGAATAAGGATCACCATCTATGTTTAAGTATTTTGTTTGGGCAATTCAAAATTTAAAGGAGAACTAACCCCCCCAACTCCCCATCTAATAGCCCCCATTCCCTCCTCACTTGTTTCCTGCATAGTCCCCTATGTAAAAAATTGTCGCAGAAATTCGCACAAACCTTCCCATTCAGAGTAGCACAGCAGAGCTCACGGGCGCCATCTTCTGTATCTGCAGATCCTTTTCTTCCCTTCGCTATTTATGTAGCATTCCGGCACATGCACAGTAAACATGTATAGGAAACATTATTTGGGCCTCATGGTGCCTCCTGTACCTCCCGGGCCCCCCTGCACCCGCAGGGTCTGCTTCCTCTGTAGTTATACCCCTGACCAATCCACTACTGTGGGAATCGGCTGAATCCCAAATATTTTATGAACTGAATCTGCCTTAAAAAGAACAAACAAATCATGTGATTAAAGATTTGGATTCAGCCAGGCACTAGAATATAGTGCAATCATGGATTTGGTTCATACCTACTAAACATGCTACAACCTATATTTAACAGTGTTATGTGCTCCTTTAATGGACAGCTGAACTGCTGACCTTATTGGCTGTTGTTAATTACAATAATATTGTACCGTGTAGCTATACAGATGAAGTGGACATCCTTACTGGCAGCTTTATTAGTCCCTGCCTACCTCCTGTGATTCCATATTTGTGCATTCATGGATCAATTATATATATATATATATACACTGATGTCAACCCACAATTTAGTAAAATATATTTTTAAAAAAAACAAAACACTCCACTTCCTCATATGGAGGGGCAAACTACTTCCCGTAGGGGGCGAGTACTAATGTTTTCAGCCTCTCTTATCTCACACCCACTCCTGCAAAAAATAAAAGCCTCCTCTTTCTGACATTCTCCATTCCTTCACTGCTCAGGTTTTGTTTGTTTTTTTTTCAGATGGTGCTTTGAACTCATCCCTCTTATTAGGTTATATATGAATGTCCCTTTCCTTACTTTTCCTGCAATAATGATCTACTCCAGCTCTGGGGGTTAAAAGGTAAATCTTGCAAGCAGTCCTGGCACAGATCATTCTGTTTGTGCAGGGAAAGCAGGCAAGCAAGGGCTACATGTAATCAAGTAAGGCAGAATAAGTTAAAAGCACCATTAAAAAAAAATGAGCAACACAGAGCGGTGCAAAAGAGGAGTTTTGCAGTGTGATGGAGGAGGATTGTTATTGTCTTATATCTAAATATGAAAGGAATCATCAGCACTGTGATAAGGAGGATGTAAAGGCTGACCCTATGTGGCAACGTAGTATAAGCCAACTTAGTATACCACCATTAAACTGTGCCAGATTCTTCCTGTCAGTCAAGCATTTAACTTCCGGCCTTTGCAGCTCTGATTGACAAGCCCCAAGGGACCATAAGAACATGTCGGAGTCTGACACTCTTAAAGGAGATGTGACCCTATGTCCAATATACATAGAAAGAGGTCACATTGAGGAAAATGGTCTAAAGGACATATAGGCATATTTTGATGATGAATTCAGTTATTCTAAAACCTGAGAAGTGTCTCTATCCCTTTAAAAAGACGTTAGCCATTGCACAGATGTGCTGGAAGTTCTCTGCCCTGCCCTCGACTCATTAGAGATGTTATGCATTGGGGGGTACAAGGCGATTGAGGCTTTAGCTGTCCTTTCAAGGTATTTTTTTGTATTCTTTAGTAAGGGAGATAACATGCTGCAACGTTGGTGCTTGTGGCATGACTGACATGAGAAGACCGGAGGTTGTGAGCTTAATCTTTAATCTTAAAATTACACCCCTCCCCTACATCTACTTAAATCTCGATAGCAGCTAACTATCTAAAATTACCTGAGCTTCATTCCAAACTACATGTTATAAGTTTAAGAATAAAGAGCTATTGTGACATCTGGTTGAAAGAATCTCAGCAGTATAAGAAGGGGTAGCAGCAGGAAGAACCTTCCCTGGAAGGGAAAAAATATTAATTTTGAAGAAGCTGAATATAATCTTCTTTCTTCTGAGCATATCTTAATTATGATACCCCTGTGTATATATTAGTCCAATAAAATGTCACTTCCCACACTTTAACAACAATAAAACACAAGTCTAAATGCCATGCAACATGTTTGACCTTTAGTATTAAAGGCACTGTAGGCTGCAGTGTATTTTCAGATACTGGTTTAATGGCAGTGCTTCATCAAAAGTTACTGCATCTCATTCTTACAATGCAGTCAAATGTGTGTCATTTGCTGGCTGTAAGTGGGGTTTCTAGCAAAGATTGTATTGATGTTTTAGGAATCCAGACCCTTGTGCAGATTTCACCTTATAAAAAGTAATCTGAAAAGCAACTGAAGCAAAAAGCAACTCACTTGATGAATGTATTCCAGTTTCACAAAGTATGAATGAAAGACGTTTGAACATGATCTTTTATCTGTAGGACCTTTCCTTTGAATGGACACTTCATCGGTCACTGCCTCTGAACTGTTCTGCAAGCAAGGTTTTTTGATAGCAACTGTCCTATTCAAGTAGCTGAACCATAAGCAGGTGAATAGTGCATGTGCTTGTGACCTTTGCAACTTTACATGGCATGCCCTTGGCCTCTCTGCATTAGTGGTCTTCCCATTAGCATTGTGGCCGAGCATTGGAAGATTTGTCAACTTTTCCAACTGTTAACCACTTTTGCTGGACAATCAGGAAATACAGAATATTTCCCTGAGAAAGTAAATGGGAACAATAAAGTAGGAACCGTCTACCTTTGTGCCTGGAACTTTTGCAATTAACACAGGTATGGAATCCTTTATCTCGAAACCCGATATCCAGATAGTTTCTAACTGTGCTGGGGCTAGGGGTGATGGCAGACTGTATATTTTCCCCCTGTGGTTAAATCTGCAGTTCAGTGGGCGACAAATCTCCCCAAAATGCTTTCTCACAAGCAATAAAGCAAAGTGGAATAAAATACGCAGAGCTTCATTTTCCGATGTTGGCCTAAGTTTACACGTTCATCTCCCATACAACCCATATTAATCAAATAATTCTAATTGTTTGAAAAACAATTTCCTTTTTATCTGTAATAATAAAACAATACCTTCTACTTGAGGGTAATTGAGCTTCATAAATCCACACTAAAACCTGCCGAATTGCTGTATAAGTCAATGGGAGAGGTGCAGGGATCAATTTGGTGATGTTTGCAGCCTTTCTGACATTCAAGTTTTTTAAATTCGAATCGAGTTTGATTCGAGTTTGGTTCGAGTTTTGGTTCGATTCAATTAGTCCGAGCTGAGAAAATTAGATTTTATTACTAAATTTCGATTTTGAATTCACGGGATTTTATGGGAGTTGAATTCGAAATTCGACCCTTGATAAATGTGCCTCTTAAAGTTAATGTAAAGGTGAACAGCCACTTTGAAATACTGCATTGGGATTTGTTTAAGCAGCGACAAAGAAAAATTCAAGCATTGTTTTTGCATAGCATTTGCCCCAAATATTTGATCAAACATTTTTCTTTATCTTTACTGACAAAATGTCTAGCCCCATGTCAAATTTCAAAATTAAATATAAAAAATCTGTTCTTTTGATGTGTTTTGGAAAAACCATGTTTTTCCATGACAGTATCCCTTTAAGTCTAAATACAATAAATAATTACTCTTATAAATTCAAAATACATCACTCGTACATCAGGTAAAAATATATTGCACCCTATGATCAGCGTTTGATTGTCCATGTTATCCTGTTCCCATCTAATTGTCATAAACTAGGCTTGATTCTCAATAATGGCTCCTGTGTGCCCGTAACCAGTTGTCCATGCATCTATCATGGAACGGCCTATCCAGCAGGTTCTGTGATTGAACAAGAATGCAGCATGTGGTAAATATAGCAAATTATCATTTTTTTTGTTTGTGTATCTCTTATCTATTAATTAAAAATCATAATAATTAGTGGCTGAATCCAAGGGGGTTATTTACTATACTCCCAATGTGAAAATCACAAAAGAAAATTTGATTTATTTTTATAAAATCAGACATTTAAAAAATCACAAATTTTTTGGAATTTATTAAACCCCGAGGATGGAAGTCTGAATCTGAAAATCTGGCATCTCAGGCCTGTCAAGGTTGCATATAAGTCAAGGGGAAGTCCCAATGATTTTTTGAGGTGCATTGTGTTTTGTGCAATACCCTGAAGTTTTTGGAGTTTTCAGGTGAAAATTCTGAAAAAATCATGAAAACCGTTAAAATCGGATGGAAAAATCCCAAAAAAAAAAATCATGAAAATCAGTTTTTTTTCCCGCAAAGCAATTTTTCAGGAAAATGTAATAATAAATTAGCGTAAAAAAACGAGCGGATTTGATTGGCGTTTGTAGCAGAAAATATTGAGATAAATTTGGACTTTGATAAATAACCCCTGCATGTTTAATACAATAAAGACATTTCCAGCTTAGTTACAATGCACGAACATGGAGAGCTCAACCTGATCCCAACACACTTGTTGTAAGTGTAGGGTGCTTATCCGAAAGACCCTTCCCTCGCACAAGGGTCATTTGAGTACACGAGTAAATAGCAAAAGAAATTCAGATGCACACCTGTTAATTGCAATTGTGTCCAAACGGTGATTTATTTGAAGCCCAAAGTATACATCACAAAGGGTCAACGTTTCGGACCCCTCCGGATCCTTTATCAAGCCAGTGCTCTGTAATTGGAGATGCGCATTTCACCACATTTGATGGCCGTTATATATACATTTGAAATGTACTGAGCTGCTGTGGTTCTCTGGATATCTTTTGCATGATTGCACAAGTACTAGGTTCTATTACAACACAAACAGGTGTATTAATAAGATACATCAATCTACTGATTGGCAGAGAATGGTCTAATTTACCATCAGGGAGATGAATGAAACCTCTTATTAGACTAAGCTGTACACTGGACCATGTTTGAGGAGGGCACTGACAGACCATATGAATATAAGGCTAACAGCCAAGTGTTCAAAAGTGCAGTGGGAAATAGTCTTGGAACCAACAACAGGCTCTTTGTGTGAAGTGCCCAGGCTGGCTGTTTTTCATGAGTCCCATAATATCAGTTTTGGGATTGTTTCAGTTTGCATAGCAGGCATGTTTTTTGGATCAATATGAGTTCTCTAGCATTTTTTCTGCATATAGGGCTGGCTTGTATTACCAATTAAAACATTATCTCTGGATGCCATCTAAAAATCCCTGTGATACCTTTTTTTGATTATTTATTATATGTGCCCCTGAGGAAGACCACTATGGTTGAAACACGTTGGGCTCACCAATTATTTTTGTAACCCCCTTTTTTTGACTTAATAAACATTTTTATTTTTATAAACTGAGTGTCCAATCCTCTTTCTGGTTTTATGCCTTATGGGAAAGTCTGAGATAATTTTAGTGCTAAACATAGCACAGGGAATAGAACAGAGCTCTTTATATCCTTTTATACAGGTAGATAGTCTTTTTTGTAATGACAATCCCAATTGCATACTTGGAGTATTGCCAGCCTCTATTGTTCATGACCAAAGTCTTAAAATACAGGTCTAGAATTCCATATGTATCTCTGGGGCCCATGCTTATGAAACACTGAAGTAGCAACATTTGCTTGCTGGTTTATGTCTAGTTTGATATTGCCTATTTCTAATTCTGGATTGGTGTTAAAGTAGGAGCAATGTCAACATCAAAACTGTTAAATAAAATTGAACATACTGTTGATGGTAATATCCCATGGGTCTCTTTCCTCATATCACCATTACAATATTAATATATTGTAATTATATACCTATATAAATAGGTATTGTTCTGTTGTGATTTAGGACAAAGATGCACAAGACTCATACACGGAGGCAGAGAAGGGTATTTTAATGACCTACAATTAGCCTGTGATTCATACAAATCAAATCTGTTGAAAGCATGAAACCAACTCACAAAATTACTGGGACACATCCACATAGAAAGCATAGAAAAATTTTGCTGCCACATTTTTACATGTCCTCTTTTGGAATAAAACCTCATATATTACATTATTAACATAACACTGATAGAGTTGCTTTTAAGAAAATTGAAATTAAAACAATGGCTTTTTGCTCAGAATGAATGAAGCCCAGAATTTAATGACAGAATACACTTCCCTACAAATAAAGTATATCACCAAAACTACTCCATATAATGCATAGGCTGGCACTGCCATTATTCCATTTAAAGAATAGTTTTAACATAAAGTAGAGCTGATGATTGGCTGTGGGCAAAGCCAGCAATAATGCTGATTACAGTAGAACCCCCAATTTACATTTTTCAGGGTACCAGAAAAAAATGGTGTAAAATCCAGGAAAATGTAAAATCAGAGAAATGTATTATGCATAATATATGGGTGGGACCACAAAATAACAATGTAAAATGAGGGAAAACTTACAATTAGGGGATGTAAAATGGGGGTTCTACTGTATTTGCAAATGGGGTAATATATCTAATTAGCTGGGGGGTCAATTTCTTACTTTGTTATTCTGTAAAATACATAACTTATTTTGCACAAAGAGTCTTGTCTATCTGTATATATATGGTGTATACTCGGGGATATATGGTAATAACCAATGACTCTTAGCAGAGCCCTTATCAGACAGAGGCATAAGGTATTTAAAAAAGAGTAGTAAATGAGCTGATGGTGATTTAGGCAATACATGTTACCTCATTACCCTATTTGCAGCCAAACTACTTTGTTACAATTTGACTTTAGCCTTGCATAAAATCAGTGTTCATCCTCTAACAATAAGTTGCTAGATAAAGCTATGGTGTATATATATATATATATATATATATATATATATATATAAAAATATATATATATATTGCAATGTGCACTCACTACTCGTGGACTGCTATAAATATATATATATATATATATATATATATATATATATATATTTATATTTATAGCAGTCCACGAGTAGTGAGTGCACACTGGGAACCATTCAGTAGGTTATTTAAAACATCATTTTATTTAAGTTAATTAAAAAACAGGCCGACGTTTCGGTCCCCTTCTAGGACCTTTATCAATACATATATACAACATACTCCATGATTTCTAAGATCTCAACTGTAAGATTATAATTAACCATGAATCATATTGTTATATTTGTCTAGATCTGCAGTTATACTTTAAACTTTTAATTACATTCAGGGGTGTCCAAAAAGTAGATGACAATTTACCAGTAGATCTTAGGCTTTTGGGCAAAGTTGTTGTCCAAATACAGCTCCATTACACCACTCTTTTTTTCACTGCTTAGTTTGTTTGCTTTTGATTCTTAGCACGCAGGTCAGATTGAAAGCAAAGTAATTGAACAGTTATGTCCCATGTGACCCCTCTTCAAGTAACTGATTAGTTACTGACTGGTAGGTTAGAAAGCTGCAAAGGAGGAAGTAGTGTTCTGGCTAGATATATGTGTTCACACGAGCCTTTATAGATTACATTTTTGGCTGATTATATTGAAAACATTTTTTTATTTTGCACAGGCTATCTATTTACCCAGTTTAATTTTTACACAGAACAGTTGCTTTAAGGCTCTGTGTATGTTGGGCTACTCAGGCAGACCAGACTGCATAATGAGCACTGGAAGTCATATAAGGCAGTCTGGTTTGTATTTTTTGTCTGCAGTAGCTTTAAAAAATACTGCACTAGGTGCCATCCCATATTGGTTCCTCAGGGTGGCACTGCTGCATTATTTAGAAATTCAAACTGCTGTCAGTATCTCTTTAATATTAAGCACAATGTTATAAAGTCTCACAATTACACAGTTCATTATGTTTTATAAAGGGTAGTTTTCCCCTATATAAAATTTCTAAGGATATAACCGTTCCACTCACAGTTTTGTAACCTGTATAAATTAGTGTGACACATTTTGCAGCACACACAAAGATGTTGGCATTCTAGAAAAAAAAATAATGCATTGTTGGTAAAAAAACATTCCAAACTGCACTGAATTATATTCTTCTGCACAGTATTACATCCTAGATTCATTTCTCATAAATGTGTTTGTGAAAGACATGTTTATTAGGTCTCCAGCAGGGATGATTGAAGGAAAGCCTCAGCTCCATGCAAATGCCTGGAAGTTATCATCTGCTTGTCTAACACCAGTCAACATCCCAATAGTGGATCCATGTGACATAAGTATCCAAAATGGGAAAACTGAGCAAGCATAGCTGTGAGCTTCTGTATTAGATCTATCTACAATGTATTTCATAGAATATATGAGTAAAAGCTAAAGTGTCCAAACATTAAGGGGCCGATTCACAAAGGGTCGAATATCGAGGGTTAATTAACCCTCGATATTCGACTGGGAATTAAAATCCTTCGACTTCAAATATCTAAGTCGAAGGATTTTAGCGCAAATAGTGCGATCGAACGATCCGAAGGATTTTAATCCAACGACCGAAGGATTATTGACTTCGGTAGCTTTTAGATGGCGAACTAGGGGGTTGAAGTTTTTTCTTAAAGAGACAGTACTTCGACTATCGAATGGTCGATTAGTCGAACGATTTTTAGTTCGAATAGTTCAATTCGAAGTCGTAGTCGAAGGTCGAAGTAGCCCAAAAAACACTTTGAAATTGGAAGTTTTTTTACTTCGAATCCTTCACTCGAAGTTAGTGAATTGGCCCCTAAGCTTACATTTTCAGACCATGACACAAAGGGGCCGATTCACTAACTTCGAGTGAAGGATTCGAAGTAAAAAAACGGTGTTTTTTGGGCTACTTCAACCATTGAATGGATTTTAATTCCCAGTCGAATATCGAGGGTTAATTAACCCTCGATATTCGACCCTTTGTGAATCGGCCCCAAAGTGTTGGCTCTTATATAGTGTTTTCTGAGTTTAGCAGTCAAGTATAGTGTGCCCTGGACATCATGTTTCTCTCCTAATATTACACGCACTGTAGCTCCCATGAACAGGAGGCACTTGGCAAATGAGTTGGACGAGCAGGTGAGGATATCATCTTGGTATTGCTCAGATGGAATTTGAGGTGTTTCAAATACTATCACAATCTATTTTATTGCCTTCTCTTGAGATAACAGTACACATTTTTATTCTGTAGTAAACAATGGTAAAGGTCATTTCTCATGTGTAGAGCTTATAATTTTTATTTGTTACCTCATCTTTTTTATAATATTCAGGCAGTTCATCTCCTTACTCTATACTCATTCCTCATCTATGGTAATTTACAATTCTATTTTAAATTTAGCTGAAAGAATTCTTGCCTATGAGTGGAATCAAACTGTACACTGAATGGCACACCTACAGCAATAACATACATTTTATGTTTTTTTCTACTAAATACAAGAAATATTTGCAAACATCAGTGATCTATGCATTCATCGTTTGCAGCATACATTAGGATACTAACAAACTATTTTAAATATTTTGAAAGAGGTACAGAAATTATGGCAATTTTAACCCTTTAAATGACACAGATCGTAGAATCTACGTTCTGTGGCAAAGGTACTTGAAATGCCACAGAACGTAGATTCTACGTTCTGCAGCACTTCCGGGTTCAGAAGCGGAGGAGCAGCTGTTAGAGCCGCTCGCTCCGTTCCTGCTCGATCCCCTGCCCCTAGGCAACAAGCAGAGCAGGGGATCGAGTGGCCCCTGGGGCGCGATCGCCCAGGGGCCCAAAAACAGCAGCAGGCACGTGTTACTTACGTGTCCTGCTGCTGCAGCCTGCACCGGATCGTCGATCTCCGCCCCCACAGCACACAGACAGGAACCACGAGGCAGATGTCTTCCAGGGGCTCTTCCTGATCGCCTGCAACAGTCTTCAGCGATTTTTTCAGGTTAGTGCAACAATTACACACACAAACACACCAACACACACTTATTACAGTAATACACACTTAGATTCACACTTACACACACTTACACATACATTTTTGGGGATTGGGGGGGGTCACTTACACTCACTGCACTTACACACATGTGCACACGCACACACGCACACATAACATGTAATTTACCATTTGTACACACGCACACGCACATACATGGCATTGTGGCTTTTTTTTTTTTTTTCTTATCGCATTGTCTCTTTTTTTGGCTGAAAAAAATGTTTTATTGCCATTACGAATACCGTATTCGCTAACCGTACTATGCAATACCTTTTGTATGTTATTTCGGTGATTATATTGCAATTTTGGGTATTTTGGTGCATTTTTAGCCATTTTATTGAATTTTTAGCCATTTTATTGCATTTTCAGCTCTGCATATGTTGTGTTCACTTGTTTCTAGCCGTAGAACCTGTTTGGCCCAGCTAAAATATTCAAACTGTGATTCTGACGGCCGATAACACTAGTCTGGAAAAAAAAACAATGATTTTTGTGGTTTTATTGGATTTTTTTGCATTTCACTCTTTACTGCCTTATTTTGTTTTGCCTTGTAAATTTTATATACTATATATCCATTTGGGGGTCTCTGTGCACCACATAGTTTGGTATATCTATGCATATTGGGCATCAAAGTGTTCAGTAGACACCAGGTGTTCATATTTAGGATGTTTTATGCTGATACGTTACGAAATGTGGGGCATATAATGGGGTAAAAGTCAAGCTTTCTGCCAATTTTCAGAAATTTGATAAAAACCGTTATGTTCAGCATTGCTTTGCAGTTTGGCAGTTTGCAGTAGAAACACATATTTACCCATATTGGATTCGTCAGAATGTGTACTTTCTGAAAATATATGGTTTTCTGGGGTCTCTGTACTGTTAGGGGGGTCTAATGTCGCATAATACACACACCAGGTGCTTATATTGCAGCAGCCAGCGCGTCAGCCGTGAAAATGTATATACACTATTGTCATTTGGTGGTCTCTGTGCGCCACATAGTTTGGTATATCTATGCGTATTGGGCATCAAAGTGTTCAGTAGACCCCTGGCGTTCATATTTAGGATGTTTTATGCTGATAAGTTACGAAATGTGGGGCATATAATGGGGTAAAATTCAAGCTTTGTGACGATTTTCAGAAATTTGATAAAAACCGTTACGTTCAGCATTGATTTGCAGTTTGGCAGTTTGCAGTAGAAACACTTATTTACCCATATTGGATTCGTCAGAATGTGTACTTTCTGAAAATATATGGTTTTCTGGGGTCTCTGTACTGTTAGGGGGGTCTAATGTTGCATAATACACACACCAGGTGCTCATATTGCAGCAGCCAGCGCGTCAGCCTTGAAAATGTATATACACTATTGTCATTTGGGGGTCTCTGTGCGCCACATAGTTTGGTATATCTATGCATATTGGGCATCAAAGTGTTCAGTAGACCCCTGGCGTTCATATTTAGGATGTTTTATGCTGATACGTTACAAAATGTGTGGCATATAATGGGCTAAAATTCAAGCTTTGTGACGATTTTCAGAAATTTTATAAAAACCGTTATGTTCAGCATTGCTTTGCAGTTTGGCAGTTTGCAGTATAAACACTTATTTACCCATATTGGATTCGTCAGAATGTGTACTTTCTGAAAATATATTGTTTTCTGGGGTCTCTGTACTGTTAGGGGGGTCTAATGTCGCATAATACACACACCAGGTGCTCATATTGCAGCAGCCAGCGCGTCATCCTTGAAAATGTATATACACTATTGTCATTTGGGGGTCTCTGTGCGCCACATAGTTTGGTATATCTATGCATATTGGGCATCAAAGTGTTCAGTAGACCCCTGGCATTCATATTTAGGATGTTTTATGCTGATACGTTACAAAATGTGTGGCATATAATGGGGTAAAATTCAAGCTTTGTGACGATTTTCAGAAATTTGATAAAAACCGTTATGTTCAGCATTGCTTTGCAGTTTGGCAGTTTGCAGTATAAACACTTATTTACCCATATTGGATTCGTCAGAATGTGTACTTTCTGAAAATATATGGTTTTCTGGGGTCTCTGTACTGTTAGGGGGGTCTAATGTTGCATAATACACACACCAGGTG
Source organism: Xenopus laevis (assembly GCF_017654675.1). Taxonomy (NCBI): domain Eukaryota; kingdom Metazoa; phylum Chordata; class Amphibia; order Anura; family Pipidae; genus Xenopus; species Xenopus laevis. The sequence continues at coordinate 95,086,795 of NC_054376.1, read as the reverse complement.
CTTATATTGCAGCAGCCAGCGCGTCAGCCGTGAAAATGTATATACACTATTGTCATTTGGGGGTCTCTGTGCGCCACATAGTTTGATATATCTATGCATACTGGGCATCAAAGTGTTCAGTAGACCCCTGGCGTTCAAATTTAGGATGTTTTATGCTGATAAGTTACGAAATGTGTGGCATATAATGGGGTAGAATTCAAGCTTTGTGACGATTTTCAGAAATTTGATAAAAACCGTTATGTTCAGCATTGCTTTGCAGTTTGGCAGTTTGCAGTAGAAACACTTATTTACTCATATTGGATTCGTCAGAATGTGTACTTTCTGAAAATATAGGGTTTTCTGGGGTCTCTGTACTGTTAGGGGGGTCTAATGTCGCATAATACACACACCAGGTGCTTATATTGCAGCAGCCAGCGCGTCAGCTGTGAAAATTTATATACACTATTGTCATTTGGGGGTCTCTGTGCGCCACATAGTTTGGTATATCTATGCATATTGGGCATCAAAGTGTTCAGTAGACCCCTGGCGTTCATATTTAACATGTTTTATGCTGATAAGTTACGAAATGTGGGGCATATAATGGGGTAAAATTCAAGCTTTGTGACGATTTTCAGAAATTTGATAAAAACCGTTACGTTCAGCATTGCTTTGCAGTTTGGCAGTTTGCAGTAGGAACACATATTTACCCATATTGGATCCGTCAGAATGTGTACTTTCTGAAAATATATGGTTTTCTGGGGTCTCTGTACTGTTAGGGGGGTCTAATGTCGCATATTACACACACCAGGTGCTTATATTGCAGCAGCCAGCGCGCGTCAGCCGTGAAAATGTATATACACTATTGTCATTTGGGGGTCTCTGTGCGCCACATAGTTTGGTATATCTATGCATATTGGGCATCAAAGTGTTCAGTAGACCCCTGGCGTTCATATTTAGGATGTTTTATGCTGATAAGTTACGAAATGTGGGGCATATAATGGGGTAAAATTCAAGCTTTGTGACAATTTTCAGAAATTTGATAAAAACCGTTATGTTCAGCATTGCTTTGCAGTTTGGCAGTTTGCAGTAGAAACACTTATTTACCCATATTGGATTCGTCCGAATGTGTACTTTCTGAAAATATATGGTTTTCTGGGGTCTCTGTACTGTTAGGTGGTCTAATGTCGCATAATACACACACCGGGTGGTTATATTGCAGCAGCCAGTGCGTCAGCGGTGAAAATGTCTATACATGTTGTCATTTGGGGGTCTCTGTGCGCCACATAGTTTGGTATATCTATGCACATTGGGCATCAAACTGTTTAGTAGACCCCTATGTTTATTTTTAGGATGCTTTATGCTGGTAATGATACATGGACAATACGATGCTGGAAAGTTGAAGCTTTGAGGCAATTTCCAGATATTTCACCCAAACCGCCAAATTTGGCAAAGCCTTGCGACTCAGTAGTTTGGAGCAGAAAGGCATGGGTACCCATTTTAGATTCTGTAGAATGTGTACTTTCCAAAAATATATGGGGTTGGGGGGTAAACATATATTTCTGTGTTTTTACCCCACAAAAATGCAGTCAATGTGTTGATTTTTCATTAGCTGAAGTTACCCACGGGACTGTTTGTATGCGCTAACTTCATTTTGGGGCCTCTAAATGCCAGATACTTTGGTAAACTTATGAACAATGGCCACCAAAATGTTCAGAGGAACCCTGGCAATCATATTTAGGGTGCTTTTTCTTAGTACGTAATGACACATGGGTGATATGGTGCTGGGAAGTTGAAGCTTTGAGGCAATTTTCAGATATTTCACCAAAACCGACAATTGTGGGAAAGCCTTGCGACTCAGTAGTTTGGAGCAGAAAGGCATGGGTACCCATTTTAGATTCGGTAGAATGTGTACTTTCCAAAGATATATGGGTTTTGGGGGGTAAACATATATTTCTGTGTTTTTACCCCACAAAAATGCAGTCAATGTGTTGATTTTTCATTATCTGAAGTTACCCACGGGACTGTTTGTATGCGCTAACTTCATTTTGGGGCCTCTAAATGCCAGATACTTTGGTAAACTTATGAACAATGGCCACCAAAATGTTCAGAGGAACCCTGGCAATCATATTTAGGGTGCTTTTTCTTAGTACGTAATGACACATGGGTGATATGGTGCTGGGAAGTTGAAGCTTTGAGGCAATTTTCAGATATTTCACCAAAACCGACAACTTTGGGAAAGCCTTGTGACTCAGTAGTTTGGAGCAATAAGGCATGGGTACCCATTTTAGATTCTGTAGAATGTGTACTTTCCAAAAATGTATGGGTTTGGGGGGTAAACATATATTTCTGTGTTTTTACCCCACAAAAATGCAGTCAATGTGTTGCTCTTTCATTAGCTGAAGTTACCCACAGGACTATTTGTATGAACTAACTTCATTTTGGGGCCCCTAAATGCCAGTTACTTTGGTAAACCTATGAACAATGGCCACCCAACTGTTCGGAGGAACCCTGGCAATCATATTTAGGGTGCTTTTTCTTGGTGCATAACGATACATGGGTGATATGGTGCTGAGAAGTTGAAGCTTTGAGGCAATTTTCAGATATTTCACCAAAACCGACAAATGTGGGAAAGCCTTGCGACTCAGTAGTTTGGAGCAGAAAGGCATGGGTACCCATTTTAGATTCGGTAGAATGTGTACTTTCCAAAAATATATGGGTTTTGGGGGGTAAACATATATTTCTGTGTTTTTACCCCACAAAAATGCAGTCAATGTGTTGATTTTTCATTAGATGAAGTTACCCACAAGACTATTTGTATGCGCTAACTTCATTTTGGGGCCTCTAAATGCCAGATACTTTGGTAAACCTATGAACAATGGCCACCAAACTGTTTCGAGGAACCCTGGCAATCATATTTAGGGTGCTTTTTCTTAGTACATAATGACACATGGGTGATATGGTGCTGGGAAGTTGAAGCTTTGAGGCAATTTTCACATATTTCACCAAAACCGACAAATGTGGGAAAGCCTTGCGACTCAGTAGTTTGGAGCAGAAAGGCATGGGTACCCATTTTAGCTTCAGTAGAATGTGTACTTTCCAAAAATATATGGGTTTTGGGGGGTAAACATATATTTCTGTGTTTTTACCCCACAAAAAATGCAGTCAATGTGTTGATTTCTCAGTAGCTGAAGTAAAGTCCTGAACAATTTGGATGTGCTAACTTCATATTGGTGTCTCTAAATGCCAGATACTTTGGTAAACCTATGCATAATGGGTATCAAACTGTTCAGTGGACCCCTGGCAATCATATTTCAGGTGCTTTTTCTTGGTACCTAATATAGTTTGGGATATGCGGAGCAGCAAAATAAAACCTTTGAAATGATTTTTCAGAATTTGAATTTTTTTATGAAAAACCGCTATGTTCAGACAAGCTTTTATGTTTGGTAGTTGGGAGTAGAGAGACATAGTTACCCATTTTGTAATCGGCAGAATGTGTACTTTTCAAAAATGTATGGTTTTCTGGGGTAAACCTACGGTTTCTGGATTTTTTGCCTTGGAATCTAAAGCATGCCGTTTTCTGCCTTAGTGCTTTCAAAATTCGTTAATATACTGCCGGGAGTTTTTGAGGTACAGAAGTCCTAAATCTCCCTAAAACTATACATATCTGGTATTGGCACGTTCGAAAGACATAAGGCTTTCCAAATCAGTTGGATTTTCCTCCGTAAAATGAAATATTTTTCTGGTATAAATTGATATACGATGAAAAATGGTAATTTTTCTTTTTTTTTTTGGTATTTAGCACTATAAATTTTTTTGCACAGGTGGAAATACATGAAAACTCAGGCAGATTTAGAAAGCTCAGTTTCTACCGAAAAAAACAATGTATAGTTTTCCTAGGTAAACTATAGGTTTCCCCTCAGAAAATGCCCCTAAAGTGAGAGAGCACAAAATGTTTCAAAAACGGCTGGCATTTCGCGTAACCAAAATGTGAAATTCTGCTGGCACTTAAAAGGTTAAATTCTTATTGTCACCCCTTTCTTTCTGCCCCGTTGCTGCTTCCACTGCTCTTGTATTTTGGCTACTGCCTATTGCTGGAATGCTACATGTGTGCTACTGTTCTTGGTTAGAAGCAGTAAAACCTGTGCCATGAAAGACTTTTCTATTCTGCAGTTGCCATACATATGTGAACCCGGCGCAATGTTACCAGTTATGCCGTTTCGATGCCTGCAAATGTGGAAGCAGCTGTCTTTGCAGTGCCCTTGCCCACTAAGCCTGCATCTGCAACAAGCATGGGGTCACTGTTTCTTTCTGTGGTTAGTAAAAGATACATTTAAAAGAATATATTAAAACTGGAATTACATTTAGAGAGCTATTTTATTTTATTTACTGTTAACACAAAACTGAACCATAGTGATTCAGTATAGTAAAACACATAAAGGACTATTTATTCATGGGAGAGCAGTGTGCAAAACTGCAAAAATAGACACAGTAGTTAATAATAAGCCTAGCCTACACAACTTAAGGGACAATCAGGGGGACAGACATGCTTACCCACCCCTTATGTACAGTGCTGCTAATGAAGACTACACTGTATTAATAGGAGCAGTTGCAATTCTCTTGGGGTACAGATCTGTAGCAATTCAGTGTGCAGGGCAGGGTGCTTTGTGCAAAAACATTTTAGTATTATAATGCACTATTGTGTTGTCAGCATTGAAAGCTAAAAATTCAACACACCATTTTGTCCTTCAGGGGTCATATGTCTTCAGGGAATGTTATACCATCAGTGCACCTCATTCTGTGGCCGGACCTGTGCTTCTCTTACATCTGGAGAAGTCTGCAGTGATGATGAATGTGTTGAGGGATGCAACTGCCCTGAAGGAAAATAATTTGATGAGTCAGTAAACTTTTGTGTTGGAGTGTAAGTCCATTGCATTTTTATATCAATCTCAACATTTGCATTAAAAATAACCTAGATTGGACACAATCCTTTTGTAAATTTAAGATAAAAGTATAAGACAATCATCCAATATGAATCCTGGCTAACAGGGCTCTGTCTGGCATCTTGTTATCTAAAATATGTTGATTCCCAGTCTGGGGATTTATACATTATTGTATTCAATCTTCTGTTGGGTAGACAATGTGCTGTTTAAGGATGGATGCAGAACAGAAAACTATGTTTTCACTGGGCATTTAGGTTTTCTTTTTATGGAAAAGCTTTCTTTGTCAAACATTAGCTACACTTAGAACCTTCTACTAGACCTGGTGCAATCTACAATAAAGTGGTTAAATGCCTTGGTGCTGGTAAAAATTTACATATATTTAGTGAAAAAAGACCGCACTCACAGGACTTTGTATGAAAAATGAGTGCAGTCTTTTTTCACTAAATATATATATATATAAATATATATATATATGCAGGTGAGAGCACAGAGAAAACAAAAAATGTTTCACTATAAATTCTATTTATCTTCATGCATTATTTTCAGAATGGGCTTTTTGTTTGGTGCTTGTGAGTCATGTCAATGCTGCAAACAGGAAAGAGGGCATTGATCTAAAGGGGTGTTCCTTATATGGATTGATTGGCACTCTTACTCTACATAATAGGGCTCATTTACAATACAATTTATCAAAAGTAATTATTAATCAATGTCAGGACCTCACGGCCCAATTAGCGGAGAAGTCCGGACCAAGGAGGAAGCGCTAGGTGTAATGTCCGATACGTGGTAGCCAAAGGGTTAAACGAGAATCGTGATCAAAGTTCAGGCAGAAGATTTAGGGGCAGGCAGCAATGGATTGTTTTCAAGTACAAGGTAGAATGTCAAGAGTCCAGTAAACAGTAAATATAGAACTGTAACGCACCCAGGAATGCCAAGAAATGCGACCTATATTTGGGCATTGAAACCGCATCTTGGTGTTCCTTATATTTTGAATTTCCCTGCCGTTTTGGACATGATGATGTCACACGTATGTAGAGGTGTGATGACTTCAATACACGGGCCTGGGCGCTGATATCTTGAACCCAATTGATTGCTCCTGACATCCAACACATTTGGGGTGTGCGTATTGGTGGCAATGAACATTGTCTGTTCAGATGAATCAGGCACAAGGGGAATAAATAGGAAGTCTGGAGGTACAGCAACCTTCAAGCTGGCGGTAATTGAAGAGTTCCCTCTGCAAGCTGTGTCAATAGGCAATAGGCATAGTTCCCTCTGCAAACTGTTTTGAATCAAGTAACTTTATATTTAAAATTCACCTGGGATATGGAAGTGTTTTAATGAAACACTGTACATATTTTATGTGATTGGGGGCCAATTTATGAAACCTCAAATTTTTCTGGTTGAGTTTTTATAAGGGAAAAAACCCTAGAAACAGCTAGTCTGAAAATACTCTGAAATCATATAGAGGTCAATGCCAGATGGTCCCTTTAACAACTGGAACATTTTTTTCACCCTCAGGATTCTCAATATTTTTAGACTGGTTTTTCGTTTGATAATCCAATAAATTTGAGTTTTCAGAGCGACAATTTGAAAAAGTTGCACAATTCGGATTGATGCTTGATTTTGTCGCAACTTTTTGTAGCCCAGATTTTTCCGAGAAGCTGTATTGGTAAATTAAGGGGATTCGGGTTTGGGAGTTTGTTTGAATTTCATTTGTTTTTAATAGAAAAAGTCACGTTTTAGTAAATAACCCCCTATGTGAACAGAGTTTGATATTCACAGGGGTTATAAAAATACGGATCATGGAAATATTCAGGTTGGTAAAATCTTTTTTCTTTTTTAACCAAGTGACAGATACTAGTAAAAAACTGTATGCAGATACAATCAAACCACAGCTACCTGTACAAGCAGATTTTTATTTTTTGGAAGCTCTTTATTATAAGACATGAAACAATTGAATTGCTTGAAACTTCAAACTATTATGTTTTTATGTAAACTAATCACATCAATTATTATTTGCCAACTCAGTTATCCCTTTTTTTCTCGCTAGTGAGTGAACCCCTACACTTATATAAACTGGTGAAAAATCAGCTAAATGGCTATCTATAGCTTTTCAACATCTGTCCCTACTAAGCACCATATTAATTCCTCCTCACTTTAATAGAAATTAAGCACTACCACCTTCTTATCAAACTAACTGTCCAGCACAACATCCTACTATAATAATACAATGTATAATTTGCATATAACCATCAGCATGGACAAACAATCAAAGCATGGGCAAACAAGCAAAGTGACTATTTGTTCCACAAATTTACTTTGACAGAGCTACTTATAATTAGTAGCACTATACAGTAATAACAATTCTAATTATAGTAACAAATTGTTTAAAGCTGTGGATCGAGTAAAGGGGTAGCTTACTTTAAAATTCATTTTGATAAGATGTATGCAGTATTTTGAGACATATTTGTTTTTAAAATATTCAGTTAAACATATATAAATGATATAATTATATAATTTATATAATATGTACTGTAAACTTCAATTGCTATCTGATTGCTTACCCTTGCAAGCAGGGCAGAAATTCAGAAGTCAAAATGAAAAATTAATATTAGAGGGCCTGAAAAGAAAAATAAGCCACAGGGGGGCTGTCATCTTGTAACATTGTTAAACATCTTTGCAAGGCCAAGACTACGCACATTCTCAGTGTGATCTGGGCTTCAGTTGGGAGGTTAAGCTCAGGGATCTTCATAAATGATCAAAACAGCACAAGTCAAATAATATCAGCCATCAAAGCTGATACAGCAAGACTGATTAATAATCAGAATATGCGGACTGCACTGGGTCTGCGGATACAAATTTCTACATGCGAATGCTCTACAGGGAAACAAACAAAGCTGCTCGAGTTCTTGGAAATGGGATGGCTTGAAAGTTGCCTTTACATCCCCTTTCGAGACTGCTGTTTAGAGAAAGGAAAGATTTGTTCAAAGGTAAATAGAGCGATCTGAACAAATTGTTGTCTTTATAAAGAAGGGGGGGGTTGAAAGGTCAAGAAATGTTGACTTTTTAAAAAATTAAAACAATAGGCAGAATGTATGTGATTTCAACAGAAGTATTATTTTTGTGTCCATTGTTAGCAAATATGTTTTTAAGTGTATACTGGCCCTTATTAATAAACAATATTACAATAATTGAACAATCTCTTGAATACTGTTGTGTCACATTTACTTTTGGCAAGTTATTTGCCAATTCTTAATCATAGAAGGAAGAAGTAATTTACTATGACACCAGGTGTGGTTAAACTGAGCAACTAGGTCCATATTGGAAATCCAGCACTCGGTGAAGAGAACAGCACTGCTGGGCACAAGCACGCTGTGTGGTTACTACTGGCTATAGGGCAGGTAAGTACAGTTCTCCATTGTGGCTTGGGCAAGTTAAGGTATTGGGGGGCACCCTGCGTTGCTGTAAGTAAATTAATGTAGATAGCGAAGAAGCACGCACTCCATGGGCCAGTCGATATGATAAAAGTCTTTATTCAGAACAGCTAAAACAATGAAACCTGTAAGGTTTCATTGTTTTAGCTGTTCTGAATAAAGACTTTTATCATATCGACTGGCCCATGGAGTGCGTGCTTCTTCGCTATCTACATTGAATTACTCCCCCAGCTACGGGTTCGGGGCGCTGCACCCGGGCCACCTATCGTCTTCGGTGAGTTTCCATACATACAAAGATTGCCGTGATTTAAAAACTTCAATGCTGTATACTGGTTAAAGCTACACCCTGCAACGATAGACCCAGGGTTTCTACACCTGGGTCCTACTCTGCGCTGGGTGAGCCGTTAACTTTATTTTATTTTATTTGGGGACTGAGCCGATAATATTTTTCCGTATGTAAGTAAATTACCCTGAATTGTTCTGTATACAAAATAAATAAATTTAGAAATGTATACATTATTCAAAATGTATATCACCAACTAATGGGGCCCTATACTTTTAAAAATGGGCGTTGGTTGGACAATGCCTCTCCCTTAAAAGCCGCATACTGGCGGGGGAGGATAGATCCTTTTCACTGAAACCAAGGTTCAACAGACACTGATTACACTGAATGCTACTATGCAGTAAGACTTTTTATACTATGGCCGAAAGGCAAACAAGTTAGGGACCGCCATGTGGGGTTTACCTTGACGTGGTATGGTGGCTTTTCAACTTTATGATCATAACTTTGTAACTAAAAACCCCTGTTTTGTAAACTTACTTTTGAGACAGGGGCCCAGGGAATGTGCATTAAAACTAGCACTTCCTTTATACTTAAATATACTATTACTTAGCCTTTAGAGTGCTTCCACACCCCTATTTTTATACATTGTATTGTTGCCAGAAGCTGTGGCTGAGCTTCATGTGGTTTTTAATAGCACCCCATACCCCCCCTTAAACTAATGGGGCCCAATACTTTTAAAAATGGGCGTTGGTTGGACAATGCCTCTCCCTTAAAAGCCGCATACTGGCGGGGGAGGATAGATCCTTTTCACTGAAACCAGGGTTCAACAGACACTGATTACACTGAATGCTACTATGCAGTAAGACTTTTTATACTATGGCCGAAAGGCAAACAAGTTAGGGACCGCCATGTGGGGTTTACCTTGACGTGGTATGGTGGCTTTTCAACTTTATGATCATAACTTTGTAACTAAAAACCCCTGTTTTGTAAACTTACTTTTGAGACAGGGGCCCAGGGAATGTGCATTAAAACTAGCACTTCCTTTATACTTAAATATACTATTACTTAGCCTTTAGAGTGCTTCCACACCCCTATTTTTATACATATCACCAACATGCTCTTTTCCTTGATCTGAATCTATAACATACTAAAATCCTTCCCCCAGCCCGGGGATTATTGTTGGTAATAACTGACATTAACAAGTTATATATGAAATCTGGCCAATTCAATTTGTTTATTAAAAATGGTAACCAGAAGAAGTGACACCTAGAGCCTAGAATAGCCTGTGCTGTAACATGAAGGCAATGGTACATTTTTCATAATGGCCAAGATGGCGTGTTTGCCATGGAACAATCCCCCAAAAATGTAGGATTAATCTAGGCTTTTATTAGCTGGTGTCCCTGCCAATATGCAGCCCTGCTATGAGTAATTGAAAATGTCAGAGCTTCCCAATCAATGCTGCGTAATAAAAAAATAATGCTTGTATCAAATAGCGCAAACAATGCAATGAAAAAAAGGAGTAATTTTGTTCCCACAGCACACATTCAGACTTTCATTTTCTTAAGGTAAAAAGTCATCAGCGGGGACATGAATGAATAAGAAAAGAGACATAAAGCATTAACAATTTAGTAGAGAATTTGCAGCTGAAACTGTAACCTATGATGAGTGAGTAGCTCTTTTCAGAACATTTTTAATTTTAATGAGAGTCTTTCTATATGCAGAGGTTGAAGCCATAGCTACAGTATATGTCTGTAAATAGAAGGATTAGCCCTAATCCACTCAGACTTAATACTAGAATTATTTTGCAGCTGCCATTTTCCTCTTTATATAAAAGGCTGTGCAGAAAAGGCCAAGATCAAATGCACGTTTCTGCCAGCATTGATTCTTAGATTATTATCCATCTAAAGAATAAGATATCAAGTCTTAGTTTTTAACTAACATGTGCAATTTACCCTGTGGAAAATGTAGATTGTATTCAGGTTTGGGAGGAACATTTTCATTATAAACCCTTCCATGAGATGGCTATGACATAGTTTTCAGTGTCAAAATTAAAATTCCAAAGTCCAAATTCCTAAATTCTTTATAGAATTTTTCTTTCTTATTGGGATTATTGCTATTCTAGACTGTTTACATTGCAAGTAATTAATTCTACCATTTTAAAATTTATTCTTGAACCAATAAATGTATTTTTTTAGTTGTAATATTAGTGTGTAGGCAGGCATCTTAGGTCATTGCGCCTGATCCTGTGCTTTCAGAAAGAGCCAGATCTTCACAAAGAAACTGCTTCCAGATAAGCAATTGTTTCTACTACTCAATGTAACTGCAGGAGTCATAGCTGGACTTGGGTGTTTTACTACTGAGTGATATTCTCAACTAGGAGGGGCATTGAAACATTTTTAGCAACGCAGGTGTCAGGAAGCTGTTATATTGTTACCTTTCCATTGTTCTGTCAACTTGGCATAGAATTATTACATATAAAAAGATTTGTTTGCGCTTTTTAAAAACAGATTTCAATGCAGGAATCTGCTGGAAGAACACAATTAACAGGTGCATATTTTAAAAAAACAATACTAAGGATGATGTATAGCATATTAATATAATATATATCTCCCATGAGAACGACATGGGAGAAATATCACTTATAATTTCCAATGAAAGCACAGGTCAGATTTGTATTAGTCAAACAAGTTCCATTCAGAGTTTATTTTGATTTTCCAGGATATAAGTAAATTGCTAAATAATGTGCAGTTCAAGAAATAAAGAAAACTTTAGCAGTGTGAAAAGTTTTCTCTTGTTACATCTAAAACTGACACTTATTTTGTTATACAAATTGCTTTTGGATGTCAATCAGAAAACATTGAGTTTGTAGAAGATGGTGTGAGAGCAAAACAGACAAATGGAAGAGATATTTTTGAAGAATAATCTAGTTAAATCTATTGTACAGCACACACTTACTTGGCTGGATTTTCTATAATATAGTTTGTATACATGTGAAATCATTCTCCGGGTATAACGGGAGTTCATGAACATAGCTTGAAGAAATACTATGGCAAAATGCCTGCAGGTTTCTCATCACCCAGGCTATATGACTCAGGTGATGAAAATCCTGGCTGTGTGGTTTTGTCATATTAAAAGTAGGCTCATTGTGTAGGGAACAGGTGCAATACATGGCTTGTCTTCTGGCCAATGGGCTGTGATTCTTAAATGAAGCAAACTAACTCACAAAGGCTAATTTGTTCATGTCTGCTGAATTGCATTGAGTAATTGATGAAGTATTGTACCTACCTTTGAATTAAAACTAATTAAGAAACTGATAGTGATCTGTTGGCAGATAATTCTTCAGATTATTGTGAGGATCTTTTTTTATACAGTAGTCTGTCTTTTTCATTCATTTTTATTTAAGAAGTAAAATATATATACAGTATATGTATATTATATAATGTGAAGAACAGATTGATGAAAGGCTGAAAAACAGAAGAATTCACCATGGAAAATACATTGTTAAATCCAAAGCACTGGTTATCTGTTTTACAAGCGATAATTACAGTATCTGTACCACTTGTAAAAAGATAAGTGCTAATAAATCAGGTCCTCAGTATTTAGTGCTAAAAAATACTTATTATCTAATTTTTTATTTGTCATATTCAATAGGGGTTATATCATATAAAAACTATTGGGCTGATTTATTATTGACAGTTGTTTTACTGAGTTGTTACTATGGTTAGTAATCATTAAAAAAATAAACAGATGTTTTTAGCGAAACTACTATTAACTGTGTGGGAATGATTTCCTCTAGTGTGGGAAAGAGCAGTCCCAACGATTAATCCTCACAGTCAATTGCATTGAAGATCATATATGTTGGGGGTGTTAGATCTCTGTGCTGTCTTTGAGCTCTAACAACCTAAAGAACAGAATGGTTTGATAAATTTGTCAAACACTTTTTATGACAGTCAGAAAATATTTTTGGAGACAGGTCATTTTTTAGCAAATGAGAAAAATTGGAACTGCTGGGATTCCCCAGTTCAAATTTCAGTAAATCTGGCCCTTTGGCTTATGATTTTAAAACAGTTCACTTTTGTCCATCTTGCAGTCTTATAGACAAACACAAGTCTTATGCAGCAGTTGATCAAATGATTATTAATGTGAAATGTTTTAATCTGTGAGCATTTACTATAGTTTTGATGTATACGTGACTGTTTAATGATATAATATGTGAATGTTTATGGTAAGATTATTAAAAAGACTGTATGGAAAATTTGTGAACAGTAAATTGTAACCTCACATGTTAAGATGATGCTCCATGAAGAATGAAATACAGCTGTGGGCTTTCACTCAGTATCAATGCAACGGTGCTGTTTTATGAGTCACTTCCCAAATGGAAGCAAGAATCTTTAGGAGTTTTACATTTCCAGCTGAGTGATAGAAGAGATGGAAACATAAGTCAAATCAGTGCTCATGATATGTTCTAAGCAGTGCAACAAAACCAGTCCATGCTGTATTTGAATACACTCTCCTCATCATGTTTAGCTCTGATGAGGTGAAAATGTGTAAGGTTGGTGATTGATTTATGGTTGTAATAAATGCATCCTTTTCCTTTATTGGTTGTCTGTGCTGTAACGTATTCATTATGTTTTTATATACAAGACCATGGTGACAAACCCAGAGTGGGCAGCTTTTTCAAAGACATTTGATTTGCTGTTTCTTGTCACAAGAAGCATGTGAGATATTCGGTTTCCACTGTAATGATGAAGCATGTGAGATAAGATGTTTGTTTTGTTTCCAGGACATATAAAGTATATCTTTTAAGAATAATAGTTAGTGATGGGCGAATTTGCACAGTTTCGCTTCGCGAAAAATTTGCGAATTTTGGCTGAAATTTGCGAAACGGCAAAAAATTGTCGAAACGGCTCCTGCGTCTCGTTTTTGACGCCAGCACCCGTTTTTGACGCCGGTGCCCATTTTTCGACGCCGGCGTCCGGCGTCCGTTTTCTTCTTTCTTCTTCTTGACTCCGCCAAATTTTTTGCCCGAATTTTCGTGGGTGTTTTGCGAATTTATTCGCTGGCGGCGAATCGCGCAAATTCGCCGCAAATTCGTGCCTGGCGAATAAATTCGCCCATCACTAATAATAGTGTATGTGTGATGCTTTACTCCAGTGTGTGCGTGTGTTTGCATGGGAGTACTGTCTTTTTTGAAAGACTTTCATGTTTCTTAAACACAACTCTGCATGAATTGAAATAATGCATTTATCAGTAACCTTATAAGAAAGTCTCTGTACTCCTTGCTTTACAGATTCATGGCCACTGCGCATATTTTACTACATTGTTAAATCTGGCATCAATCAATCAATACAGCAATAAGTTTAGCCTTCTGGAACAAGTTAAGGAATCTCTTTATGTCTTTTTAAAACCAAACAAATACCTCCTAAGCTTAGCACCACAACAATGGTATTATTGTATTATTATCTTTATTTATTTATGGTCGGTCGATTATTTTTCAAACCATTATGTGACTGTTCTGCACTAACCTATATCCAGATGTTTATGTATAGATTGTACACAAGTGTATAGATTGTACACAATTACAATGGAAGAACTCTAAGCTGATAAAGTTCTGTTATGAAAATATATTAAATATTTCATTAAAATAACTACTTTATGGGGTTTATTTCTGTTTTATTAATCAAAAGTGTTCATGAAGTATTTGCTAATAAGGCACCGTTTGTTGCAAAGAGTATAATATTATATAAACATTGTAGTATGATAAAACTTTATATATATATATATATATATATATATATATATATATATATATATATATATATATATATATATATATATATATATCAAGCAAAATGTTGCCATTCTATGATATATTAAATCTATAAAGCTTGAGATGCATGCTTTGTTGATTTTACTATTATTGCCTATGGCAGGGGTGGCCAAAAAGTAGATCGGATTCGAATCTACCAGTAGACCTTTAGCTGGTGATCAGTAGATCTCAAGACACTGTCAACAAACAGCTTGTCTAAATCACCCTCCTGTTTCATGCTTTTCATTCTGATATTTATTTCGATAAGGTTGCGTAAGAAATGGGTGTTTGTTAAATATAAAATTATTCTCATAAATCATCATTTAAGTAATATTTTCCATGGAACAGAAACTGCATATATAACATTATATATATGAGCCTTTGTGCTACTGTAGGAGAAGCTGACTGGAGATATGAATTGATAAATTGTAAAGTAATAGGCAGAAATTAACATGGTACTTTGGACCGATGCACAGCAGCTACCAGATTTTTTTTTTTTTTATCAAAATGATACAGGTGTTTATTGGCAGCATCTTACACCCTCATCAAGTTAACGTTCAAGCTCAGTGGAGCTGAAATTCCAGCCTCATGCAGGGAAACTGCATAGTAATAATGATAAATGATAGATTGAGCCTATTTAGTCTTGCCAAATTGGGACTGGCAAGGACTACAGAGTCTGGCATGCGTAACAAGGAGTCTTATTTGAATAGATAAAGAACAATTCTTCACAAAACACCACTCATTGATATAAGGAGCATGATAATCATTTCTGGGGATAGGTGGAGTGTTAGGTGGCACAGTTCCAGGCTAACAATAGTACTAGTGAAACACTGTCTTTTCATAAATGGTTGCTTGTGATATCTTAAATACTTTGTTTACTTATCTACTTACAAAAAAATGTAAAATACAGATACAGAGATTCAGACCCCATGAAAACACATCAGAAAATAGTTATTTATTGGGTATAGTTAAAAACATATACATCATAGTTGTGACATATACCCCACGTTTCGTGGCGTCTCGCGGCTTCCTCCGAAGCATAAGGTATGCAAACCCCCAACACCAATTAATAAGACACCGTAGACCACACCCCATAAAAACATTAACCCCATTTCGGGAATTATACAAATATTATACTAATAATAATTAGAAACTCAATTCTAAAATATAACAACTTTAAGCAGCCAGACATACTGGTCTTTAGGGGTTTAATTCAGTAATATTGTGCAATTTCAATTGTATATCTTAAATCACACTATAACAGAGGATGCATTAAATTATGTTATAATACATATTACATCTGTTATAGTGTGATTTAAGATATACAATTGAAATTGCACAATATTTCTGAATCAAACCCAAACAAATCAAACTGAATCAAGCGGGGTTTGGAGACATCGCCTTCTTACTGCTGCTGGATGAAGAAGAGCTGGAGAAGGCGATCGGGCAGAGGAAACGCTGTCAGTGAATAGCTACGAGGAGAAATCGAGTGCTGCAGATGGATGGTCGCCCTTTCGCTATTTCTGAAGAGGACAGGAAGTGGAGTTTCTGTAAGTTATTTCTTAATAAAGGCTTTGCTATTTTAAATTTTAATTTGTGTTGAGGTTTCTTTTTCGTTGTATTCTAACAATTTTTTTTAATTCCTTTAAAAAACTCAGAATAATGTTAATTCTACTCCCTGTGATTCTCAAATACACATGTACATTGAGCACCATTGTGAATTACCAAATACACAAATCAGCAGAATGAAGTTGGGGAAATATATCTAATTGTGCTTAAAAAGTGATCTGTTTCTAGGTACCAATGAATTGCTATCCCTGGAAGTCTAGTTGTAGTTCTAGTAGTACTGCCCTTGTACTTCAAGCATGCAACATTTCTGAGAAATGTAAATAAAATAATGCAGTACTTGATAAATGTATTTCGAATTGTCCAGAACAGAGACATATATAAACACATCTATTCATGTGAACTTAAACAAAGTGTCATATTTTATAAATATTTTTTACTAACAAGCTTGTTATCACATTATACACATAATTTGGAAAGATAAACTTTATATGAAAGAATATATATTATATACATTGTGGACATGTACAAAATCGCATATTTCTCTTTCTAGAGTGCAATATGTCTTTGTGTGAAAAGCCTCTAACATGTAAGACTGGTGAACGGCTGGTTGCGGATTATAAACCTGAGACATGCTGCCCAAATTATTCCTGTGGTAAATTTATATCTGTTAATTCTAGCCGATATTGTTTCCGTGTTGTTTATACTAAATATGGCTGTTTAGTTAAAAGAATATTAATGATCTTGATTGTGTAAGTATCTTGTGGTCATGTTTTTTTCCTTGAGATATAAAAAATGTATACCCTGCACAGTGATGTGACAGGGTGCAAAATGCTAAATACATGTGGTTGGAGCACAATGATTTTTGCATGTTTGCACCCCCACCCTACTCCCTAACTTGAGCACATGTCAGTTAGGAATTGCAGGAAGATGCAGTGTGCTAAGATCTCCTGTACTTACAGTCTGCCCTTTGGCAAAACATCACTGTGCTCTGCACTTCATCATGAATTTTTAATCCATTGAAAGTTGGAGAGCAGCATAGGCCCAGAAGCAAAAAATGTTGCACTCTTGAGTGAGCTAGCACTTAAATATAAAGTGCAACCACATATTAATTTCTGAGGACAATTGTCAGAACATTAGTCAACACTATCATGGGCTTTGAGAAAAAAAAAGTACTGTAGGTGCAATTTATTAGTGTGAGATTACAAATACAATTCTGTTTCTTATTCTTTTAGTAGAAATAAAGCCTTTTCTAAGATAAAGGCGTATATGCTAAATGAGCGCAAAGGACAAACAATTTGGAATTCTCCATGTTCTGATATACATGCTCTGCAGCTTGCACCTGATGTTTCAATCTTGGTGCCAAATAAGTGTTCCTTTCATAATGGCATTTTAGCATTTTGGAGTGTTCAGCATAATAGAGTTTAAATACAGCGTATTTTAAATATATTATACATATTGATCATATCTCCTTTTAGCACCTCTTCTCCTATGTAACCAATCCGAGCATGGCCAGCATATATATCATAACATAAATAGCACACGGTGGGGCTCATTTACAAACTTTGTGTAGCACAGACTGATTGGCACAGTGAATATATCTGCCCTGGACATGATTATATTTATAAAGTTGTGGTTTATTTAATGTGCAAACAGAATTATGAATTATTTTTTTTGCTCTGCGAATGTCCATAAAAATCACAAAATGCGAATATTAATGCACACACTAACAGCACAACTTTGGTGCCGGAGAAAATATTTGCAAAACAGTTTTGCAAATTGCAAAATTAAAATTGCTCTCAATGCTATTTTCAACAGCCTCGTACAGTGGCTGCACTCAAGCAAACACCCATCTCATTTATGAGCCATTTGCAAAAAGTTCTTCACAATGAGAATTTGCAATAACGGAAAGATGGGCACAACAGTGCAATATTCTAGCTTATAGGAAAAAAACAGTGGAAATACAACTATTTGTGAATAAATATACGCTGCGCGGACTTTATCAATGTTATCTTGTTGGCTCTTGCTGCTGTTGGTGCCTACTCTGCTTGAAGACAGCATTCTTGAATGATGCTTACAGACACTATATGGTGTATATGGTTATTTACTCTTGATATGGCTGATGGAGTTATACTCTAGACATAGCCTAAAAGCACAAAACCTGGCTAACACGGAATGAAAATATTATTAAAATTGCTTGTTTAAAAATAAAAGTATATGCATAAATCACTTCAAAACTTGCAAATACCTCTGCTGTTTATTTCAATATCAGTTTTCTTTTCTTCCCTTAGAATGTGACCTTTCTGCTTGCCCAAAATCTTTAGCACCAAACTGCAGTGAGGATCAGATCCTAGTGGAGGCAAGGCAAGAGGACCCATGCTGTTTCACTTATATTTGTGGTAAGAAAATAGCTAACATTTTCATGTTTTAATTTTCTTGATTTAAACTCAGATTAAATAACGCTATATTTGAGTATTACTTTTTAGTATTATTGGTACCACGTTGAAGTCATCTGCACCTTGCTTTCAATATCTACAGAAAAATGACTATTACACTCTTTAATATGTAATGTTTATTTTGATTTAATATGTAATATTTATTTTGATTTAATATGTGATGTTTATTTAGATTTCAAATGTTAATTTTTTTATATAACTGAGTATTCTCCCTAAAATGACACTATATTAAATCAAACAAAAATATGATTCTATAATTATAACTGTTGTTTCCATTGAAATATATGAAGCCTTTCTAACATCCTCCTCTAGATGTTGGCTCTTCCTGTTTAATGGATATAAAAGACAGCATGGAACTTGAGTTCTAGCTGTTTCACTGTAATAATGTACAAAACATTAATAATGATTTATTTTACACATATGTAGTTCGTGAATCCTGTACAGAACCTGTTCCATTTTGCAGACAAGGGGAAATCCTTACTGTCTATCTGAACATGACACATCAGTGTTGCCCTCATTATATTTGCGGTAAGAATATTTTCTAGTGCAGTGTGTTATGGGCCACGTTTAATGAAATTTTCCTGATTCAATATTATTTTTCTCTTTAATGTGTGATGAAAATCTGTGTTCTACACCACAACTTCAGTGTGCGGCTTACACTAAACTGGTTAAAAAGAAAAGCCTTGGAAACTGTTGTCCACTTTAGTCTTGTGGTTAGTATGATTGCATTTTATTATGTGTAAAGTTCAGGGGGAGTGGGATCGCCCATGCACTATGGCCACAACACAGTAGTAGAATATATGTCTTTTTTATTCCTTGTTCAAACAAACAAACTGTATCTTCAGCAGGTAACATTAACAACGTAAACAAGCTGTATCCTCAGCAGGTAAAGTAAGTCAACTTAAACACAGTCTTCAGCATAAAGCAACACTCACCTTCATGCACATCAGAATTGAAAGAAAACTGTTCATATTCCCATTCAGGGATCAGGCTCACCTAGCCTTACAAAGCTTTTGATTCCAAGTCAGGAGAGCAGTTTCCAAACACACTTCTCTCTTGCAGACCTCACGTGTGTCTACCAACCCCCCTCCTGAACTCTCAGGGCTCTCTTAACTCCTGCACCGCTGCAGTAATTAGCCCTGCTGTGCACCCTCCAGGTACCTGAATAAAGGGGAAATATACCTGCTGTCCAGGACCCACCCCTGGAGTCCTGTACATATGATAAACCTAATCACAGTTTAATCACACTTGTCCAAAACAAAAACAGGTCTGAGTTTGATCCCAGCTCCTTCTGACATTGAGCAGGTATCTTAACCTCTTTCTATTGCACCTTCCCAAACTATAAAAATATAGGTTTGCACAGTGGTTAATAATAAACAAGAGCATAATTAACTTTTCAGTGGCAAGTCTTAAGATGTATTGCTTAGCTTAAATAAAACAAAGCTTCAGAATATATAGTATGGCAACTATATATATATATATATATATATATATATATATATATATATATATATATATATATATATATATATATATATATATATATATATATATATATATATATATATATATATATATATATATATGTAGAAAGGCTGTGGCACACACTTACTGGAGCAAGGACCCAGGTGCTATTCAGAAAAAGTTATATATCCATGTAGAAAGCTGAAGCACACTGGGATTTGTCAAGATTAAACTTATTTTATTTTATAAGATCGGAATAAAATAAATTTTATCTTGACAAATCCCAGTGTGCTTCAGCTTTCTACATGGATATATATATATATATATATATATATATATATTTCTTTTTAAAGGAGCTTGCATGATATGGATGATCTAGACGTGGGCACAACGTTTACAAGAGTCTTTGCATATTGCGCTTACTTTGAATCCACACAGTAATAATAGATACAATATATTGGTATAGGAGTTATGGTAAAGCTTTTTTAAATGAATGCTACATGAATTTCAATCATAGGTTCATGCAGAGAAAATGAAAGTAAAAGTATTAATAATATTACAATAAAATAACACAGGAAACCCTTTATACTCACAAATGTATCTATGAAATTTTATGCAATAACCTTGATATTTGCCCCCAAACCCACAAAATACTAATGAATCTATCTATTAAATATTATGCACCATTTTATCCAATACCTAATTACTTTGTATATTTTCCAGTTTTAGAATTTGACTGCAAAAAGCTCATTAGACTTAGAACGTTGTTTTTGCTATAGTTTAAATATGGAACACATACTAATTACAATATAATTTACCCCTCTGAAATACAACTAAAAGTGGTAGCCTTTCAATTAAGATATGCTTCTACCCTTTGAACTTAGCTATCATGTAGGTTGCTTCTCACAGGAGTGAGTTATATAGAATAGGTTACCACACATTCGATATGTGTCTGTATGGTCCTTGCTAAAAGTAATGTCTAATTGATAACCCACCAGCACACCCTGGCCTCTCAATCAAAATTGGTCTGATGCACGTTAAGAGGTATCGGCACCTCCAAAGTATATCAAACAAGAAGAAAGACTTGCTAAAAGTATATATATATATTTTCCACTGATTTAATAGTAATATTGCAAGTATAAAGCAATTAAAAAGTAGTATTATGATCATATATGACCAATAGATTGTTGACCAAAGTGGACCAAACACAGATCAATACGTAAATAAATGAATGCCTTTGCTCTGTGGTCTATAAATCCCTGTACTAGCTCAATGCAATTTTTTGCATACCTAATGGCCCAATATATGACTCTCGTCCACAATGAGCAAGTCACTGTTGGATTTGAATAATTAACTTAGTAAAATTGAGCCTGGCTCTGAAGTACTTCAGGGCCACTTAGGGCCACTCAAGAACTTATCCAAATAGTATCCCACCAGCTCACCCTGGCCTGTGCAAAATAAAAAATGTTTCTAATATAGTTAGTTAGCTAAAAATGTAATGTATAAAGGCTGGAGTGACTGGATGTCTAATATAATAGCCAGAACACTACTTCCTGCTTTTCAGCTCTCTTGGTTTACACTGATTGGTTACCCTGGTTACCAGGCACTAACCAATGAGAGACTTGAGGGGTGGCCACATGGGTCATATCTGTTGCTTTTGAATCTGAGCTGAATGCTGAGGATCAATTGCAAACTCATCTATTTACCCAGTTTTTATTTTTACATTGAACTGTTCCTTTAAGGGTTTACATCCTACATCTACCAGTTTATACACACATATATTATATAAAAGTTCTGATGTTATTATCCTTTGCTAGAGCCACAGGTTCTGTGAATAAAATAGACACTTTTACTAATAGTCCATATATATAAATTTGGAAAGAAAACCCTCCAAAAACAAGAGGTCTGTGTCTTTCAGGGAATCACAGTACTACATCCTGGGCAATCATTGATCCAATATGTGGATGGGGAGCTCTGTTACACAGTACAGTGTTTACCTGAAAAAGATGAAATATAGTGGGTTCAGTTCCATGGACATTTCAATTCTGAACTGCTCAAAACAGTGTGGAGATGTAAGTATTAATTTGTGACTAGATAGAGAACAAGGTAATAGAAACAACTCAAATTAGGCAGGCAGATTACAATGTACTCAGTACTCAGTATCACACCTTTCCCTTTGTAGTCTATGGAGGTAGCTCTCAAAAACAAGTGATTCTGATGTTGTGTGGTTCCTATTGCTGTGTAGCTTGTTTGCAGAGAGATATGAAACATGTTCCATCAATATGCCTGTATAAATATGTTTTATTTTATTGCTGCTTACTAGTATAGTATTACTTTATGCTGGACACCATAATAAGAAGCCACTTAGTACAAAAACTCCAGAAAATTAAGATGGGCCAACGAGGCCTGGAATTGTGTTTAGTGATGGGTTACTGAAAAACTAACCGCAACATGGAATCTGTGTAAATGATATATGCATTTACTTTTGTTTTTTTTTCTCCTGTTGCATGCCATTGTTCTTCTTTCAGGGACCTTTTGCTTAATTCACTTCTACATACAATATGTCCACAATATGGGCATTATTTATTAAAACTTGAATTTTTTTGGTCTAGTGTTTGAAGGAGAAAAAAGTTTTAGAGGAAAAATAAAGTTGACTTTTTTAAAATTTATTTCATGTAGATACTCCAGCTGAAAAAATCATGTAGAAATCAATAGCAGATGGTCCCTTTAACAATTGGAACATGTTTTTACCTTCAGGATTCTCAATAGTTTCAGGCTGTTTGCGTTGGTTTTCGTTTGATAATCTAAATTTGAGTTTTCTGGCCACAATTTGATAAAGTTGCACGATTCAAACTGATGCTCAATCTTGTCACAACTTTTTGTTGCACTGATTTTTTAGAGAAGTTTTATTTGTAAATTAAGTAGATTCAGGTTTGGGAGTTTGGTCAACTTTTTTTGTTTAAAAAAGTGAGAAAAAGTTGAGTTTTAAGGAGAAGGAAAGGTTAAAACTAAGTAAGCCTTATCAGAAAGGTCCATCTAAATATACCAGTAAACCCTCAAAGTAATGCTGCTCTGAGTCCCCTGTCAAAAGAAACACTGCATTTCTTTCCTTCTATTGTGTACACATGGGCTTCTGTATCAGACTTCCTGCCTTCAGCTTAAACCTCATTGCCCTGGGCAAGAGCATGCTCAGTTTGCTCCTCTCCCCCCACCCCTCCCTTCTCTACTGTAATCTGAGCCCAGAGCAGGGAGAGACTCAGGCAGGAAGTGATATCACACCACATTAATACTGCAGCTCCTATTCTAAACAAACAGAGAGTTTCTAGAGCTTTTTACTTAGGTATGGTAAAACATTCTACAGAATAAATATAGCATTCTAGTTGTATTATTGCAGCTAATCTATTGGCAATAAAATGCCTCTGTAGCTTTCCTTCTCCTTTTAGTAAATAATCCACTATGTGTTATAGCACATTATTAACATACAGGAGGGCCACCTCCTTCAGACTCCAATTTAAGCAAATAATTATTGTTGAGGATTTTTCTGTAATAACGGAACAGTACCGTATACTTGATTTTAATTACATTGGTATGGTAACCAACTACGATAGTGATGGCAAAAAACTACCCTCAACTGGAATGTGGGCTCTATTAGTCCGCAACTTTGGTTGGGGTAATATATATTTAGCCAAAAGGTGCCCTTTAAGGCATTGTGAACCAGTTTACAGAAAGATCCCTTATCTAGACCTCAAGCATTCTATATAATAGAGACCATGTCTATACCTATAAATGTTTTGCTAGCAGAAAATTTCATTTGATACTACTTCATGTTTCTTAAGAAGAAGTATCCTGTACAATAGCTTATTGAAGAAAACCTGATCTCTTGTTTTTGACCTTCTGTACTTACAACTTATATGAAGTCATAGTTGCTGAATGATCATATTGATTAGAAATTAACCTGAGACTTTCTATTTCATAGAACCAAGTCTATACACCATTTCCAAGCCATCAGATGTGTTGTGGTACATGCAAAAATGTGTCATGCTCCTTCTACAGTGATAATGAAACACTAGTTTATCATAGTTAATATATCTCTTATTTTTTGAGTGTCCTGATTTTTAGATAATGAATTATGTCTAACAAGATGCCCAAGATACCTTCTAAAAGATTTGTGAAGGAATACCCATTATTGAAGATAAAGAAGAATAAAAAACAAAAGCAAATAGAAGCTACAGTTTGTTGTAGAATGATGAAGAATGATATTAACATTAAAGCCCCACACGTTGTAGTTACTTTGAACTCGAAATTCAACCAATAAAAATTTATTAAAGAAACCAAATTTACAAAATTTGGGTGAATAAGATCGACCCGAGACCTGCAGAATGTCTGCATTCTAGTAACAGACTTTCAGTACAACACGTACAGAGTTTGTGTCAATGTCAGCTTGCTCTTTATTGTGCAAAGCAGATGCTATAGGCATATTAGTGCATGATGTAAGTATAGAAGAGCACAAGTAAACAGAAATTCTTTAATTAATAGCATTTTAATTTCTGACCTCTAATTAAGCCATGTGACTGTTAATGAACCTTTTATGTCTTTTAAATGTATAACAGTGGTCTAAACAAAATCATTTCTTCTCTTTAAAATCCTTTCATAGTTTTATTGCACCTTCAGCATAACTAAATATTCAAAACCACAGCAGTACCACACAGTAGACTACAGTGTGTCCTTGTTTTATTTGAAAAGCGAGAAGTTTCAATACATTGTCTATGCAACTAATGATGCAGAAGGAAACACTTTAATGCCCCGGCTGATATTATATTATAATTCTTCGGTTCTGTTATAGTATGTATTTACAATGCCACATGTCTCAATGTATTATTGGTACAGCAGGAGGGGGCACATATGTGCCTAAAGCTGGCCAAAGATGCAAAGATCCGATTGTACGAATCATCGTACGATCAGACTTTCCCATCTCCTGACCCGCCACTAACCATTCAGATCAAAGTCTTACCAGTCAGATTAGTTAAAGAACAGATCAGCAATGTTCTGCCCCTGACAGCAATCGTACGATATATATGTCCAACCAAAGCTAGTGACAGTCTCCCACTGAAAATCGTACGATTGGCAATACACGCAGAGATATTATTGGCAGCCGACAGAAATTTTCTAACCTGTCCGATCGACCAAACGACCGATCTCCGCCGGAAGAAAAATGTCGGGACTCTCCACACACGATTCGAAAATCGTACAAATCCTCGATTCGTACGATCAGATCTTTGCGTCTATGGCCAGCTTTACCCTTCTCACTCCTCTTGAACAGAGAGTTGCCAAACTCATTTAGTGACAAGTTGCAAGTATCTATGCTTAAAAGGGGAGCACAGAAATCTGTGACAATTTTGCAATAGAAGAATTCAAATCGCAAAAAAATGGAGGGAGGTAGTATTCTCTTACTGCTATCTTGCTTTCCCTTTGTTGAATATACTTGGCTTTTTAGTTAAATAATGATGAAGGCCCTTTATAAATTTGAAACCTGTATTAACATCAGATGCTAGAACATGTGCCACCAGTACTTTACAATTCTGACTTGGTGTAACTGAAGCTGTATTGAATTTAGTAAGAATGAAAGATGTGGATCAGTAACATATATTTAACACATCTACATTCTATTAGTCATCCTTTTTGTAATTCATCTAACTAAGACCAAGGTATTCTGCACTCATAAACGATAACATAATTAGGTTTAGGATATAAAATGCCATTATCAAAGATAAACATAGCTAGAGCTAATATATGAGCAGCAATCACAAACAAATATTGAGAGAGAGACAACATGACTGTATATTACTGAACAGTGATATAAAACAACAGGATTAGAAGTGGGATGAAAAATACTGCACTTGGAAAATGAATATTAAAGGGATACTGTCATGGGAAAAAAAATTTTTTTCAAAATGCATCAGTTAATAGTGCTACTCCAGCAGAATTCTGCACTGAAATCCATTTCTCATAAGAGCAAACAGATTTTTTTATATTCAATTTTGAAATCTGACATGGGGCTAGACATTTTGTCAATTTCCCAGCTGCCCCATGTCATGTGACTTGTGCTCTGATAAACTTCAATCACTCTTTACTGCTGTACTGCAAGTTGGAGTGATATCACCCCCTCCCTTTACCCCCCCCAGCAGCCAAACAAAAGAACAATGGGAAGGTAACCAGATAACAGCTCCCTAACACAAGATAACAGCTGCCTGGTAGATCTAAGAACAACACTCAATAGTAAAAACCCATGTCCCACTGGGACACATTCAGTTACATTGAGAAGGAAAAACAGCAGCCTGCCAGAAAGCATTTCTCTCCTGAAGTGCAGGCACAAGTCACATGACATGGGGCAGCTGGGAAATTGACAAAATGTCTAGCCCCATGTCAGATTTCAAAATTGAATATAAAAAAAATCTGTTTGCTCTTTTATGAAATGGATTTCAGTGCAGAATTCTGCTGGAGTAGCACTATTAACTGATGCATTTTGAAAAAAATTTTTTTTCCATGACAGTATCCCTTTAACTAAGGCACATTGTACTGTAATAGAGCATATTTTGATTAATCGAATTGAGATGGAATATATGTTACAAACATAACACAAACATATTTGAGAAATAAGGTGCCACCCTAGATATTTAACATGACTGGAAGCAAATATGAAGTGCCACTTTAGAAAGATAACTTGGGGGTGATTTATCAAGGGATTTCTGCCACAATTCCAATTTTTTTCCACAAAAAGCTCACAAATTCAAATGATATTTTCTAAAACTTGAATGTCTGGTATTTAGTGAAAAAGAAGGTGGATTGATCAATGCACATTCCCTGGTCCCCTGTCTCAAAAATAATCCAATAACTATGCAAGTGCATGTATTTACAAAAACAGGGGTTTTTAGTTACAAAGTTATATATATATATATATATTGGTAAGCCACCATACCATGTCAAGGTAAACCCCATATGGTGGTCCCTAACTATTTACCTCCAGTCATAGTATTCAAAGGCTGGCACCTCCCTGCATTGTAGCATTTCTTGGGATAAGTGTCACCTGATCTGGGCATTGATTTCACTCAGAGGGCTTAGTCCTCCCCTGCCATTAGCTTTTAAAAGAGAGAGATTGCCTAGACCACAACATTGGTTCCATAAGATTAATCCTCCCCTGCCTGCGACTTTTAAGAGAGAGAGAGAGAGACTGCCCAAACCAACACCTATTTTTAAAGGCATGGGGCCACCATTTAAAGGGATTGGTGTGGGGGTGCTACAACCACATGGAAGCTTGGCCTACAGCATAACTTACTAGACTTCCGGTAGAATATCTCTGCTACAATACAAAATGCAAAGAAGGGGGTTGTGGTTGTGGGAGCAAGAAAAAAACTCAAATGTAAAATGATCGGCATCTAAAAGCTGGTGAGTTCATGTAGTCATTGTTGAGTTTGTAAACGCAATAATTTCAAGGTTTTTCAGCCTATAAACTCCAAAAAAATCGAGGTATTTGAGTTTTTTCACAATTGTATTTAATCAAGTTTTGTACATAAATAAGCAAACATTTAATTTTTTAAAAAAATGGGAGTTTATTTGAAGTCGGAAAAACCCACAAACCTGAAATATTATATTTTTAATAAATAAGCCCACTAAACGCAACTTTTGAAAGAGTAAAAGTGGGAAATACAATTTTTGATTCGCCGTAAAATTCGTGAATTTTCCGTGAAATTCGCTCTACAGCAAAAAATTTGCGAAATACATTGAAGTCAAGGAGCGTCAAAATTACTTTGACACATGTCAATTTTGACGCTCGTGTACATTTTTATACGCGCGCCTATTTTGTCCAAATGCATTAAAGTCAATGGGTGTCTGAATAATTTTGACGTGGGACAATTTTATGCGCAGTGGATTTTTCGACTGTGAATTTTTTCTACAGTTTTGCTAATTTATTCGCTGGTGGCGAAATGTGGAAAGTCAACTTGAATTCGTGCCTGGCTAATTTATTCTCCCATCGCTAATAATCAGATTTACTTTATTATATAAATTATTATTAAGTTGGTAAAAATCTAAATAATATTTGGATATAATGTTACATGCTACAAAGGTAGCATGAATTGGGATGATCTATAAAGTGCCACTCATAAAAAAAGAAATCATAACTAGAAGTGAAGTATAAAGTGCCTTGTTGGAGGATTAAACTAGGGAAGTAAGGGCTCATTTACTACTGTGCATATATATTATACATTGCTCTTGCAAATTGTTCTGCCCCATAATGAAGGCAGAAGGGTGGACCTTTGCATTTTTTTTGCAATTTGCTCCTTGCTTATGGTTTGTAAACCAGTCTTATAAAGTGTTACCAATAAATAATTTTTTTATCCAACAGTCTGGAATATCCCATTGGCTAAGGATTGCATTGGGTCCCTAAAAGCCACCACCATTATGGTATATTGGCCAAACATCAGTTTTTTTTGCATCCTTGACAACTGGCACATTCTTTACTGTTTATCCAAAAAGTACTGGAGCCATTTGTAGTTTCTGATTTTATTTGTGATTCTTGATCTGCATTTATGTGTTTCGCAAACTTCCAGAAAATGAAAGTTGAACACATTATTTTTTGATATTCTTTTTTATTTTCTATTTTTTTAGAATGGGGGCACTATAGAGACCTACAATGATGGCTGCTGCAAGATATGTAAGTGAAAACATGCTGCATTATGTGCTAGTTTCTGCTTTACCTTGGAGAGCTGTGTTTTAACTTATTTGCTGGGACATAAGGAAGGAAAGAAGCATGCAGTGGCCTGCCAATCACATTACATTTATATCTACATTTATATCTTTATATCTTTATTTACATCTAGCACTCACAGGTCTTACTTTATTGGCTGACTACATGGTGAATGATTTAACCTTATCATTCTGGAGAATAACTAGAATTTTTTTTTATCAAAAGAATATAAAAAAAAAAATACTAAGAAAACTATGAGCAGAACAGGTTCTGCATATGAAATTATACACAAAATTATTTAAAATGAGAAGACCATAGATATTTTATGTATGTATAGTGTTTTTGAAAAGATAAAATGAACATTAATATCAAAATATGACACTGAACACTGAAGAGCACATTGTAACACTCACATATATACGACTGGATGTTTTTGATATTGACTTATAGCTTAAGATATACAAATTCACAAGCCATTTTTCAGCATACTACAGGAAGTCATTTTTAGTGCATCCAAACCTACCTGCTGTCTCTGCTTAATCAATTGATACTAAGCACCAGAGAACCTTAAAATATATTCTGCTGTATTTCAGAAAGAACTAGAATAACAAGAGCAAGGGAACTGGCCCTGCCAATACTCAACTCATAACAACATAGTCAATTATACTTAGACATTTTTAAAGCATGGGGTTACCCATGTGAATGTTATAGTGGTTTTTCACTAAATTACAGTTGCATTTTAGCATTAATGTGCCTCTAACAATATAAGACTTCTCACTGAAAATACATTGCATCTGAACTTGTTTAAATTGATTCTGTCTTGAATTAGCATTATTATAAAAAATGAGTTTCATAGACAAATTATTTTCAACAAAAATTTAGAATTTCTTTTAAAACAGTATATAGATTTGTAGCAGCATTTCTATAGTATAAATGTATTATTCTCTGTTGTTTAGTTCTTTAATAAAGATAAATGGGTCATCACAAATGCCACTACCTCTAAGTACAAGATTCAGATACAGTTTATTTTCAAGCTGTACTGTGGATTATACAGTAACCTTTCAAAATGCACTACATAAGCGGCATTTGCAACCATTACTGTAAAGAGTCAATATCAGTTAAAAAAATAGATATATAATCATTTCCTAGAATAATAAAAATTATGACTTTTATAATATATATATATAATATAATTATATTTATAGTTGTCAATAATAATGACACAGAAGCCACAAAGTATTCAAGTATTTCAAGAAGAAAGTGTTGCTGTAAATTTCACAATACTCTGTGGTGGCATGAAAGCCAATGTTATACTTCAGAAATCGATGTGGCTTCTGAGACTAGACAAGCATCTATAACATGTTATTTCAACTGCTGATTAAAATGGGAACTAAAAGCATGTGCTCTATGGGAACACAATCTATATAAGAACACTTGCTGTGACGGGTGAAATGGGCAAGAAAGGATGAAACACTTGAACAAATGCATGCAGAGTGCATCCATGTATTTAATTCTTACTTTGCCATTGCTTCATTTCTACAACCACTGAACATATATGTCAGTGAATCCTGTGAAGCTAGAAGTCAGGAATTCCTGGTTTGATATTTCTATACATTTTAAAACTATTCTGTTGATTCTGCTGAGTAATGAATTATAGTTTTGTATGCTTACTTGTGAGAAATACATAGTTGGCAGTGTAAGAATTAATGAACATGTTATTTGTGTCAAAATGTTTATTTTTACAAAAAAAAATCTTATATTCTAATAATTCTGCCAGGTTCTGGAATGGGTGTATTGCCCTTTACATTTACCCCCGTAGTTCCTACTGCTAAAATTAATTGTGAACCAGGTACTATAATTATTTTATGCATTTTTCTGTACTGTACTAATGCTGTAATGGATGAATTAGAAGATGCTTGAGGTTCTGTATTTGGGAGTTGTCGTTGTAGCGATAGCTCATCCTATTTTATTTCCATTTTGCCAAAAAAACAGCTTTGGGCAATAAAATTTCCAGCTATCTTGACTGCTTTAATATTTAGTCATATTCCAATGTGTATGTGCAGAAAACTGAGTGTGTGCGTATAGCAGCTGGAAATACTGTGGGTGGTATAAATATAATTGGAGTGTAGCAGTCTTTTTGCCTAACCCATAAATAAATGCGTTGGTATTATTTTATAATGTATATTACTAATAAAGTCAAATGTATTTGCACTTCCAGTTAAACATTGCATCCATATAGGAAATTAAAATTGTCAGATCTGTAAAGTTAATATATTCTAAGTTTTAGAAGTGCTTATTCAATGTAGAAAAAAGTTAAAAATAATTACCCTCATTTTGTTAGTTTCAATATTGCACCAATTTATCTAACCATGGAAACCCAACAGGCTTTTTCTCTTAACACTTATGCCCTACAGGTGGCCCTAAAGTTGCATGAATAACCTCTATGCTCTGCTGTGGCACCTATAGTAGGGGAGCAAGAAATGAAAATTCACTGCTGCTTGCCACTTACTTGCATGTAGGGTTGATTCAATTCACAGACTGACTTCAAGTCCAATAGTATCCAAGCTATGTGGCGCAAGCTTTCGGGGACCAACCCCTTCCTCAGGTGCAGGTATTTGCACCTGAGAAAGGGGTTGGTCCCTGAAAGCTTGTGCCACAATGCCTGCAATAAACAAGATGAAGGCTTAAGCCCGTGTGAATTGGTGTGCTTCTTCACCTTACATATCTATAGTAGGGGAACCCTTTAGGTTTAGGTTTTTTTATTCATGCACATGATAATTTACAATACCACCTATTATTTGAAACGCAGTTCAACCATGCTTTGTTTTATTTCTAAAACATAGAGGGGTCATTTAAAGGAGTATTTACAAAGACAGAATTTATTTAAAGGCATTCACATGCTGAATTTGGGAACTAGAAATTTTTTTTCTCTTTTTTGTGTCTGGCAAGGATAAAGGGGGATGGGGATGCACTGAATGCAAAAATACATCATTTAAACAAAGGTATAGGCTTATAGCCTTAAAGTAAAATTGAAATAAAGAGCTATGAAAAAAATTACAATACAAACCAAATACAACTGAAGCAAGATAAGTTGACATCTGAAATTTGCAATGCTGCTTCATACATCCCAGCATAAGTGTGTTTAATAAGATTCTTTTCTTTTTCTTGTAACTTACGATTTTATTAAAGCATAAATATATTATATACAGGACTTCTCTTAAAATAAATGGTGCAATTGTTGTGCTGCAGCATTGTGTTACTTAGTGCTTCATGCATATTCTCCTGACCAGGAAAACATTTCAGGTAAGTGCAGGAAGGATAAGTAGATGTGTCAGAGGTCATATTTTATATGTGTAGGTTCACGTAAACTGTTTATTTTTTCTTACATTTCTGCAAAGCACGTGTTTTGAGTCCATCAATATCAAACACTAAATTACTTTGTAAAGCCAATAACGTAACAGGTGCAAGATTTTCTGTATTTGCTTTTGCTCTGTTCCCATTTGAGTATTGAAGACATTGATAAATTGTTGAGATGAAAGCCTTATCAAGTGGCACTATTTTTTTTCTTTTTAAATCCTTAAATATCCAATGTTTGCAGTAATATCTACCAAGTGGAGGAATGATTTCAAGCTCCCTCTCAGAATAATATAAACATGTGCTTTATATAAAGCTTCTGTTATGGAAGCAATACAGTATTTAATGGGGACCATATGGTTTGACTAATCCCAATGAAAGATTTATTGACTATTAACCTGCCCTTTTAGTAATAAATTAGACATTAAAACCATTGCTTGGATAAATATATCCAGCAAAACATACAAACATACCACAGGCATATTTACAGGCTTAAAAAATCTATATTATATTAATTTACAGTTCTAAAGATCCTGGTTATGTGATTTTCAAACAAATTGTACATTTATGGTTTTTGTTGCGGTCTGAGAAAGGAATATATTTTGTATTACAATTGCAATATAGAAAGAAGAAGATAGATTGTCCGCATATTGATCATTGTCTACTTTTGTTTAGATTCCAAGAAAGAAAAAAATTGTCAGAAGGTGGTAATTAGAACCACAATAAGGAAAAGTGACTGTTTTAGCGAAAGCCCGGTATGTACATAATTTCTAAGGAATTCATGAAAGTGCTAGATTGACAGCCTGCTAATTAAGTTACTTTGTAGAAAATGATTGGTCAGCGCATCAGGGACATCCCAAACATGACATTTGATCTTTCAGTTTGCTGGGCCTTACCAATGTTATAGTTCAGAGATTCGATTTTTCCACAAAATCAGCGTTTTGTTACCTAAACATTGAGCAATACTGACTATGCACATTTACAAAGGCATGTTGTTCCACCAAACAAAGTCAATGTATCAGATTCATTTGTAAGATGATAGCCTAGATTTTATTCTAAAGTATTTCTATTAACTATGCAAAACAACTATCTTATGAGCCATATAGTTCTTATACTTTGCAAAAATAATGGTGCTATGTATCAGCCAAAACATATGTTTACTGTATGATCTTTTACTTACACTGCAAATTTTTTTATTAAAAAAATTAATATACCAGATTTAAATAACCCTTTTGCATAGATAACTACATGCTTGTTATTAGATTAAATAACTGGAGGGTTTCAGCATTTGTTTTAGTAGGAATTCGGTGTACTCTAAGGTAACCAATGCGGACACCAGTAAACTTCAGTAATTACTTTATTTTTTTACATTAAAAAGTCAGTATCCAATTAGGCATAAGGCATAGAAAATATAATTTGCTTTGATACTTTCTACTATTCTGCTCCCATCTGTGTACTTTTTGCCTTTCATTACATATTACCCTATTCTATAAAAGTGTGAAGAATTTTATAAACATAGCAAGAATCATCAATGTTTTATGTTTTTTGTATATTTCTGTGTACTCCTTTTTTTTTTACTCACTAAACAGGTAACTGTTGCTTCCTGTGTTGGGAAGTGTCCATCAGCTACAATTTTCAATGTCAACCTTGATAGCCATATAAGATTCTGTAAGTGTTGCCGGGAAAATGGAGTACAGAATCTGACTGTGCCACTATACTGCTCAGGAAATGGTACGGAAGTGATATATGTCATACAAGAGCCCCTGGATTGTTCATGCCAATGGAACTGAATTTCATATTTCATGGATGTAGGTCAACAGATCATCCAAGCACTGCAAAACAATTTACAAAATACATTATATTATGACTAGTTGTGTCAAAAATTTCAACAAATTACAAAATGTAAGTATATATTGACCCATTAATTGAAGGTAATTGTTTTGAAAATAAGTGAGCTGAGTTTCATACGCCAATTAAATTTTTTTTAAAAAAATTAAATGCTACACTCACAGGAAAAGTTATTCATTTTCTAAAAAAAATGTGCAAATTTGCCCTAGTAAATTAACCCATAGCAGTCACTCAAAAACATTAAAAAAATCAATACTACTTGCTGATTGGATATTGCCAGTGTTCCCCAGTGAACCCAGATAATCTATATACATTTCATGCAATATATCATATTGTATTTATTAACACACACCATTACTAGAGGCAAATTCATTACTGAAAACACTGCAACAAAACTCCAAAAACATTGTACAAGCCAGAGGGGATATATTTTGGATGGCCAAAATATATCCCAATTCTTTAGGTTTTAGTGACCCCTTTAAGAAACACCAGAGGGTTAACCAGCCAGAGGTGGGCATGACAACCAAGGGGTGTTTTAAGGCAGTGAACAGCAGCTGTGTGAAGAGGTAGGAGTTACATGTGGGAGCTTCTGAATTGACCGGGGCCAAGCCTGTTTAGTCTTTTGGGGTACTGAACGCTAGAACTGCTGAAGCAGACAATTTGTTTTATTTTTGGACTTTTTGTTGCTAAGTGAAGCTATTTTTCTGTTGCCATTGATTGCTGCCTTTTGATTTCAAAATAAATGGACTGTTTTTCCTTTCACTTTGGAGTGGCCTGCATTTATGGTGTAAACCCTGCAGGGATCCCCCTAACCTTCACAACTTTTAAAATATAAGACTGCATTCCCAAATGTCAAGCCAATTTTCCTGACAGGAATCTGTTTAATATACTAAAATTTTAATAAATCGGCCTATATGTTTATTTCTGTCTATAATGGAAAAAACATTACACAGTCATATCCCAACATGGTAGAGGATATTTCACAGTGCAAAAATTATTTTCAGCCTCTCCCATTCAATATTATACTTGAATTTCGTTTTTTTTTAACTTTCCAACATGATCCCAGGTAACCTCCTTCTTTTAACATGCCTTCAGTCATAATAATCAATTTAAGTGTACATAATATGTAAATAAAATGTCAAATATAAAGTGGATCCGTGAGTAACTGATTTCAATTGAAGCTGTGTATGTATTGAAATAACACAACAAAAAAAAAGGAGAACATTGAAATAAACCTTAATGGTGAACTGTTTTACCAAAAATTGTTGTGTATACCGCTATGCTGGCTAAAGTTATTGCGAGAGAAAAAAATATACTTAAAAGTACTGTGGACTAATAGATTGTTTGAAATAATGTTAAACGTGTCTTTCTGTAAAGCACTTTGAATTATTTTGTATTTGTTTGGTGAAAATATTTAAAAGTTCATGACCATGTTATTAGATGTTAGTATTTGTCTACCAGTCAAGACAATAATCTTAGGGAATATTCTGTGTTGAGTTTTTCCATCATGATTTTTTTTTTCCAAATAAAGGCAATTTTTTAAAATGTTTGTTTATATGTTAAATAACTACATGCTATTTCTACTGCTATTATAATGTGACATTAAAGGAGATGTCTATCATCCCAAATAATGAAATCTAATGTTGAAAGAGACATATAACTTTGATGGCAGTGTTGCTCCATCCAGCACCACCCAGCGTAATATCCATCATTTTGAGGTTTGATGCAGTATACTCATTCGGGATTTTTTTATCAAAGTCCGAATGGCAAAAACTCTGAGTTCATGTAGAAGTCAATAAGAGAAGTCCTGAAGATATCCTTATCTGTGCCAGTTTCGTGCAACAATTCTAAGATTTTGTGTTTTTCAGGCAAAATCCGAAAAATTCATACGGTTCGAATTTTATCATGATTTTATTGAGTTTTTTCCCACACAGGAAATTTTTGGGAAAAAGGATTGATAAATAAGGGTAAAAATCAGTGCATATTTGGTCAGACTATTTTACCGAAAATTATCAGAAATTTTTGGATTTTGATAAATAACACCCATTATGTTAGATAACAAAATTTTTAGGAATGTTAAAAAAGAAATATAAACATTCATCATATCCTTCTACAGGGTTTGATTTCTCAGACCAGTAGATATTTAGGTGTGAAGGATTGATTACTTGGAAGACTACTGAACATTGTAAGACATAGATGATTGTAGTTGAATTTTTGGGAAGGAGCTAAAATGATAAAAGCATCCCAATTTACTGATGTTTACTTTGGAAACAGTGTATAAGTTGACAAATAAGTGACAAATCTGAGAGAAACGCATACTCAACTATACTCAACTTTGTGTGAAAGTATACAATCTTTTATCCAGTATGTCACTGATTTTTAGTGACAAACCATTGTGCCATGATTACTTTATGGTATTTCTTTCTATTTTGTAAGGCTTCAGCCTTTCTACATGCATGATCCACTCTCAAGATAGCTCCATATGTTATGAAAGGCCCTTTGCTCAAGTGCAGTAACCCATAGCAACCATTAATGTGTTAGATATAAAGATATTACATTGCAACTGAAAGCGTAACTTCATGACATCGCTCTACACTGATTTTTCAAAAAAAAAACCCATAGAAAAATGATATACTGATTTCTAGTTTAAAACCAACCTTTAGGGCACCACTGGTTTAAGATGCAAATTTAGGATTACCCACAGGTTTTTTGTATATATCCAAGCCTCTTGTCCATATTAGCAAAGCAAAGTTGAAAGGGAATGTGCATTGGTTAAATTCTGTTAACCTGAAAAACTAAAAAAAAAAAACCAAAATAAAGCAAATATACAGAAGGAATCACCAGGAATGTTTCATAGGGGAACCCTATTATGGAACACAATGGGCAAGCCTAGTGATTATGCTGTTGTCACATTATGTCACCCTGCAGTATACCGAAAACTATTGCAAATAGGAACACAGCGTCTGTTGTCTGGAATGGGTGAAATGATTTAGTAGAAATTATCACGGCAAAATGAATGTTATGAAATAAGCTACAGTATGTGCACATTTCAGTAGTCACCATGCATTTACTCAGCAGAGTTTTGGTACATGTATCCAATCATACAAATATTATCAAATTCAAGGTATCTTCTTTGTTTATTTTCAGGTCCATTAGTAAAAATGAACTTTTGGTTCAACTCTACCAAGCATATTTCTTATGTGCTATCACACAACTACACTTTCCCCATTGTCACTGAAGGCACATTTATTTTTTTTCTTATTCTGGTGTTTGGTGATGTCACTCTAATTAGCTTTTAATTATGTGTAATTCTGATTTGTTTGGGTTAACTCCCCATTCATCACAAGTGTATTAGGACTCCCACTCCCTCCCTGTCCTGGCAGTGTGTGAGAAGAGGGGACTGTCTGCTAGTCACCATGGAAACCTCTCCTCAAGAATGACCTTAATAGGTTGGTGGATAAACAAGCACTAACGGGGAGGGGGCTGAAATTATTAAGCAGTGCTTAGCTAGTTGGATGAGTTAAATCAAGACAAACACAAGGGAGGCACTAATAATCCACAGGCGGGCAGGGGAAGTCCAGGCACCCAGTGTCAGGCTGCTAGTGTGAGGACAAGACGTGAAAGGGGTGACACAACGCTGTGAGTTTGCAGTGAGTTTTCAGGTAGGCTCACATTTTCTGGTTACTGCATTTGGCACAACTTGAAACCTTCTGATTGGAGGCAAATGGGTGAGCAAAAGTGAGAGCCTCCGATTGGCTGTGCACACAAGCTCAGGTTTCCAGCATGCAACATTGTGCTTTCCTTGCAACAGCCTGTGGACTCACATGGTCTAAAAAGTAGTTACTACCTCACTGCTTTAAAACTAGATTTTCTTTACAGGGGGAGGGAAACATGCTCTCTTTGCCTGAATAATGCTACTCTCATTTCTCTATATCATCTATTTGTTAAAGGGCTGTAAAGTGACAGAAGTTAGCTTAAATCTGTTTATATTTATTTCCCTCTAGACAGTGGCATAGCTAGCAGTTACTTGGGGTGTGTGTTTCCTTTGTGCCCACAGAGGACCCTACACTAGTGCACACCTTAGGACAAATGTAAAAATCCTTGTTTGTTTTTCTGTATGTAGGTGGCTACTATTTGTTCTTTTTTTTACCCTGTTTTTAGGTTTAATGGTTTCTACAGTAAGTGGCATTTGTAAATACGTAAAAATGTGTATATAAATTACAATTGCATAATAATAATAATAATAATTAATGCTCTTTCTCTGCCATGCCGCTCAGACCAATTTATGTACTGGCTGCCACTACCATTCAGGGAAACAAATAAAATTACTGACCTTGTTGTTCAAAGAAGTTCACAACTCAACCTATATCTCTTAACTCATCTCATAAAACCCACTCATTATGCTCTTCTTATGATCCACATCCCAACAGTTCACTCATTATCTCTTCATATACACACTTTCTAAGCTTAATCGAATCTAGCTGGAAGCAGTGGGCCCCAGCCCAGACCCGATTCCCACTGGAGCTCCCACAGGCCGCTGATCTCCCTCCCTCGATGCGCTGGAGGTAAGTTTAAATTATGCATGCTCTGGGAAGGCAGGTGGCAGAGGGCCCTGTAGGGGTTGTGTGGGGGCACAGAGGGGTGACCCCTGGGGTGGCAGCCTAGATGGGCCCTGCACCCACCAGTCTGACCCTGTTCTTGATTCAAGTCCATCTTGAGTCAAGAACAGGTGCTGGGAGGAGGGAGGCAAGGTGTTTAAAAAGCCTTTATTTAAAGCTACATTAACCTTATACATTTTGTGCCTAGGGGCAATTAGTCATGGGCCCATATAGATTAATGGAGATGGAGGTTAATGGAGATGTAAATGTAACCTGCTTTGAATCAAGG
Source organism: Xenopus laevis (assembly GCF_017654675.1). Classification (NCBI taxonomy): domain Eukaryota; kingdom Metazoa; phylum Chordata; class Amphibia; order Anura; family Pipidae; genus Xenopus; species Xenopus laevis. The sequence goes on along the minus strand of NC_054376.1, from coordinate 95,048,035 downwards.
CTTTTTTTTTTAAGCTTTTTATCAATGTGACTATTTTTTGGATAGAAATGATATGTTGACTAGAAGCTTAACTTCCAATGGGAAGTTGTTGTGTTTGTGGGGTGTGGAGTACTGTTGTTGTTTAATGTTTAGAGCTGTGTATAAGATAGCAATATATGACTAAAATTTAAATTTAAATAAGAACATTCAGTGCCATAGTGCAACTAGTACAGTGACAGGTGATAGTTATAAGGGGCACATTGTAAATATCCCTAAAGCATCCACAGGAGTACATTAGTATTATGGGCACTGAATTAACATACTGTATCTGTTTTACTACTATGTGCTTATCGGATACAATACAAAATGAGTGTGTGTTAGGAACCACTTGTGACTTTCTCTAATTTAATCCGCCTTGCTTATATTTATCTTTAAATGTTAGAAAACTGTATTATCAGTATTTCTGCTATATTTCAAAAAAAAAAAATATCTAGGATGGCAAACAGGAATTCACCTTATATTGTATCATTACTGGCCTCCAGTGTGGGTTTCTAGGAAGGCAGTAATAATTTTCACAAATATCACCGTTATTAGCTTTTATGCTTGGTTGCACCCCTACCTGGTTGTAACCCCAGGATGGTACTACACTACAGACTAATGTGTTTTCACGTTTTCTGTTGCGTAACTTCTGTGGTGCCTTGCAGGTTTGCAGTTTATCCTTTTGTCAGTGTCAGTGAAATTCCCACTTAGTTCACACTCACACAGGAGGAGGCCTATCCTGCAGTAACTGTAGGTGTTGCATATTGCCAAAGGCAAGTAACTATATGTAATGCTCCTCATGTCTCATACCTGACCAACAGATATTGCCTGTTATGCTGCCTGTATTTTAAAAGGAATTTAAATTTCTTTGAAAATAATTTATACTTTATACTGTACTGTAGTATATAGTTTATTGCAGTTTTGTCTGCCACTGTATTTACACCTAAGAAGGGTAGGCATATGGTTTTTTTTTTAGATGTCCGGTGCTACTATAAATTTGAGAAACAAATGTAATTTCTTTGTTGGAGCTTAGACTAATGGCACATGAGCGTATCAAAACCAGTGGTGAAAAGTTCCTTCCAAGTGCATGCAGTGGCACACAAAGTGGATTTTGGTGAGAAAATGCATACTTTAGCATTTCCGTGCCAACATCCACCTTGTGTGTTAGCTCACAGGCCAATTCAATGGTTTTTCTCCTTGGGCATTTCTATGCCGGCTACTAAAAAGGTCTGTTGGCCCTTAGCCTGATTATTATTGACAACCTTTAACAATTTAAATGCTTTTACGAGACCTTAAATTTCATTCTGCTGGTAACATTGACTATATGTAGATAATGTAAGTAAAGCACTACATAATAAATTCTGTTATATGTGTATGCTTATTTTGTTTCTTGTGAAGTGATTACATCTGCTTTAGTGTCTTTGTTGCTTTAAAGCTTTAGGAATTAGAATTTGAAAGGGCAATTCTTGGCATCCATGGACAAATACTTTCTTTTGCTTTTGTTCCAGACTATTGTTCAGGTAAGAACATTGCTTTACAAGAATTTCAGCAAATCTGACTTACCTCATCATTACTTTTGTTTTAATAGATATATTGCTACAGATTTCTGTCTTGACCTCAATATAGGATATATTCTTAAACATTGATTGACCACTTATTTGGTTGCTTTTTGTATTAGTACGGTGCTTTATGCCACATACGAGCCACAAAATTGTTTCAAAATGAAATTATCCAAAGGCCATGAAATACCTATTGCTTATCTTTGCAATAGACACTGTATTACTCAGAACATATGGGAACAGTTATTTGTTCTTCTGTCTTTTCAACTCCCTATTAATGACGAGTGAATCTGTCCCGTTTTGCTTCACTGAAAAATTAGAATTCAACCCTTAAGTTAAAAAAACCCTACCCTCCATAGAACCCCCTCCCTCCTCCCTCCCGGGAACCATCTTCAGCCGCTTCAGTAATCTTCGAAATGAGACCGGCGCTTCTGCAATTTTTGTGAGTTTCAGCGCATGGGCAGTTATTGCGCAACAGAAAACTGCTCCAACTGCACATGCACCTCCACGCCGGTCTCATTCTGAAGATTTCCGAAGAGAAGAAGATGGAACTGTGAACTCCAATGCCTGAATCTGCACCGAGGGATGAGTCAAACGTTAGGGGCATTTGCCTGGGGTAACACTTAGGCTGGGGGGTGGAGGTGAGGGGGGTCTTTGTAGGGTATGAATTTTTTAACTTAAGGGTTGAATTCTCCTTTAAAGGCAGCTGGTAACTGGCAAGAGACGTGGAGTGGTATATGCAGTTTCCCTGATGGCTGAAAAATGCTTTGTAAGACATGAGACTAAAGTAGTCAGGAAAACAGAATCTGTAATTTAGCTCCACAAGTCTATATAACAGCTGTACATAAAATAAACAATAGACTCCACCCACACTCGGTGTAATTACTTGGGCTCCACAGAGTGTGGTTAAAGGATGCTGCTAAATTTCAGGAACAGATGCAGATATTTCTTTTGGACCTTTTTGATTACGTTTTTGGAGCGTTGTTTGTGAAGCATATAGCTACCATTTGCTAACAAAAAAAACTCCAATTAATATGTCACAGAAAATTATAGTATGCATTTACATTTGCTTTTGTGCTATTTTTGTGTATTTGTGTAGGTTTGTTTCATTCAATTTTTAAACTCAATAAAATAGTAATAGTTTAATGATTTCATTTGCAAATAATATAGATGTCTAGTTATAAAACTGAATAAGAGTTATTCTGGGCAGCTAAATTCATGAATGAAATATGTATTATTTTCCTTTTGAAAGTAGTTAAAGACTATATTTCTGATTTGTCAATAAGCACAATTGTCTTTGTTGCAGGGTGGTCATACTTTAGAGTGTGATCAAACAATTGCAGGCACCAGAGCAGTTGTTATTGAATGGAATGCATTTCCTGAAGATCAAACTCCTGATTTTTATTCTGTGATCTATAAGAAGAAGAATGCTACTTTTAAACAAGTAAGTAGCCAAATGATAGCCGTTTGTTACAATAATTTGTATGAGGTAAATCCAATGTGTAACATTAAGGGGTTCATCTATCAAAATGTGCACAGATCATTGAATTAAGTAATACTAATCCTTATTTCTTAGAAATAGGGGATTCCTGAAAAGAGATGTAAACCTTCTCAAAAACTGACTAGTTTGCACCCTTAACCCTCCAGTCAGTCATGTCAAATCACACCAAGGAGAGAGTCATATACAAATAGACCAAACAGTATACTTACTGGAGGGGTTTATTGCATCAGTTGGGCTGCTTACCCTAAAGAAATTCGGAAAAGTTTGTTATGCAGTTTTGCTTTAATGTTGGCTTCTGGATTACAGATGATATCATACTTAAACTCTTGATGATGTTCTGAAACTGCTAGGAGTTGTAGTCTAGCAAAATATGTATGAAGAACTCTGCTGTGGAAGGTTTATGTGCCCTTTATGTGATAAAGGCCTGCAGGCTGTCTTGCTACTTCATGTGCACCTGTATTACAGAACTGAAGCATAATGAGTCATAGCCAATATGATTGCTATCACAGGAAGTATAATTAACAATACTTTTCTTATATGGATATATTGATGCAAAATAATAGATGGCAGCAATTTTGTTATATACAGGGAATACCTCTTCAAGCTTCCAAGCTAAAATTGGCCCTGAAAGACTTTAAATCAAAGGGGAGAGAATCCACAGAGAATAATTTACAGTATGTATGATTAAATGAATTCTCTTCAGCAAACAGAACATAATATGGGTCATTCCTGAACAACCCCACAGGTGCAAGTGGACACAATGCAGAATACTGACACAATTCATTAGGGTACTTGAGTCCCAACATGCTTCTGCACTTCTACTTGCCTTTTCTGATTAATAGTTTGAAACTACCACATCTTATAACAAATATTATCTTTCAGTATATAGATATCATGGAAATTGAATAAATATTTGCATTTGTCATAATAAGCTTAATGCTTAAAAAAATCAACTTGACTCTGACCCACACCTATAGGCGAGACCTTTGCCTATCACAGGCAGCACTTTACTCAAAGGACTAACCACATGTCTACAGTGGCCTGCATCAATTTGTAAAGAACAGATTGTAGTGTGCATTATTTTATTGGCGAGTGTTTATTTATTATTACTTTAATTTAGAGGAAATAATTGCACATAAAACTAACAAAGTATATTTTGTTTGCAGTGGCTAAAATATCAATTATAAAAAGTTGTATTAAATTTTTAAATCTTAGGATATCTTAATGCAACTTTGGTAATCATATGCATGTTGTGAATCGAACTGTTAAAGAGACCCTTTTTCTATTTCTTTTAATATTTGTACCTGAAGCTGGCCATAGACATGCAGATTCTATTCTTCGTGCATTTGTTTCAGTCTACCTGTCACGAATCGGCACCCAGAATCCAGAACCAATGCTAGGCTCCCTGGTTTCAGCTCTTGCTTCCGCCTTTAACAGCCGCCTTTCACCTCGGGAGGAGCCCTTGGCTAATAGGATGCTGCCAGGTCTTATTAAGAGAGGAGCCAAGCAAGGGTTCTGGACGAGCAGAGGGGCACGATCGTTGAGTAAAGTCTTTGGGCAGAAGGTCACAGTACAAGGATTTAGACAGAATTCAAGCGGAGTCAGACAGGCAAGGGTCAAAGCCAGGAGATCAATCAAGAGTTTGTCCAAACAGGCACGGGTCAGGTTACATAGTGTAGAATATTCGGGTCAGGATCACAGAAGTCAGAATAGTCAATCAGGCAAGGGTCAAAACAGGAATCAGTTATCAAGATAATACAGGAAAAAGCACCAGGAACTCACAAGGATGAACCGGGCAATGATCTAAGTGCCAAAGTCCCTTTAAAGGAGAAGGAAAGGTTAAAACTAAGTAAGCCTTATCAGAAAGGTCCATCTAAATATACCAGTAAATCCCCAAAGTAATGTTGCTCTGAGTCCCCTGTCAAAAGAAACACTGCATTTCTTTCCTTCTATTATGTACACATGGGCTTCTGTATCAGACTTCCTGCCTTCAGCTTAAACTTCATTGCCCTGGGCAAGAGCATGCTCAGTTTGCTCCTCTCCCCCCCACCCCTCCCTACTCTACTGTAATCTGAGCCCAGAGCAGGGAGAGACTCAGGCAGGAAGTGATGTCACACCACATTAATACTGCAGCTCCTATTCTAAACAAACAGAGAGTTTCTAGAGCTTTTTACTCAGGTATTGTAAAATATTCTACAGAATAAATATAGCATTCTAGCTTGCACTATTGCAGCTAATCTATTGGCAATAAAATGCCTCCGTAGCTTTCCTTCTCCTTTAAATAGTGTTTGAATTTCATGCCATTGCACGCTGATATCATCACGCCAGCGTCAATGCGCCTATAAAAAAAGGAGATGCATGCCACGCGTGCCCTAAGGAACCGGCACTGACACAGAAGACGAGCAGCGTGGCGGGCGTCCCCACCGACCCACTAGACCACCAGGGTGAGTGACCGTTACACTACCATTAACCATTCAGATTAAAATAAGTTGGAAAAATAGCAGACAATGTTCTGGCCATTAATTGACATACAGCAATTGTACAACAAATAGTAGCGACTCGCCCATTGATATAGGCAAGATGGGCAATACATGCAGAAATCTTTTCGGTAGCCGATATAAATCTTTTAACCTGTCTGATTGCCTGAACAACCAATTGCCATGGTAAGAAAAATGTCGGGACACTCCACACATGATCCAAAAATCTTAAAAATCTTTGCGCCTATGGCCATCTTAAGGATTCTTTAAAAGGTTTTCAGAATTCTAATGTTAGCAAAGCTTTGCAATGTTGTAGTTTGGAGTAAAAAGACAGCTATTCTGAATCTATCAGAATTTACATATGTAAGTTTACAAATATGTAGTTTTCCAAGTCACAGGAAATGTGGGAGAGAGCACAAAAAAAAAAATTAAAAAATAAAGCTGGCATGTATCACAAGTGGGTTAACAGAGATTATTATATGTTATGCTGAAGTAAGAGCAACTGAATATCTTCTTTGTAAGCGATTTCTTCAGCTTCTTATTTATTATTTATTCACAGTCTGTATAAAGTAACATATTTCTTTAAAAGGCTGTAAATTAAAATGTGTTATCAGTTGCTGAGTGATAAAAGTAGAATTGTTTTCAGCAAACCTGCAAATTTATGTTTTTATCCTATAGTTTGTACATACATGTATATATTATATGTATATAAGTTCTTTGCTTTTATAGTCTATACTTGATAATACCCATTCATTGGATTGAAGGCTTTAAAGGGGATGTACACCCAAAATATTTTGTTTAATGAAAGAAATTGTAATTGCAAATTTGTTGTTATTGTAAAGTTATTTTTAAATGTAATTTATATAAACATGATATCTTGAATTAAATATGCAATACTAAGATTAGTAGTAGCAGGTATTAATATTTAAAACAATGCAGCCAGGGACACGTACCCACTTCTGTCAGTCTAAACAGTAATTTGACTAAACCTTGCTGTTCAAGACAGACAAAGCCAGCTACCTAGAAAATGGGACTGAGTCATTGACTTCTTTGGGCCCAACTGGGAATTCAGAGCAAACACTAAATAGACCTACAGTAGTTCCATGTCCTTTGCAGAATGTGTTGCTCTCATAGTTTCCCAGCTAATAATATAAAGTGCATCAAAAGCTTTTTTAATCAGGTGAGTATGAAGTTTCATGAAAAAAATGTAACCAAAAATGATTTCTTCTTTACTTCTATTGTAACAGAAATATTTTCTGAAAACAACATTTTGACTTAATCATTTTTTTTAATAGAACATGCCTAAAGCATCAGGGAATCAACAAATTTACAATTCACACAGATCACTATTGCACCTAGAGGAGAATCTTTCTTACAAGATCACCATTGAGTCTATAAAGAATGGCAATGTTTTAACTGCTAGATCATGTCTGATAAGTAAGTGTTTACAGTACCTGCTTAAACTATGTAAAACAAGACTTCTGAACCCCTTTTGGATTTTTGGGATTTTCCTGTATGTAAATGAGGTAAATGTCTGCTTACTGGCATTGGTTAAGGAACCTGCCTCAAAGTAAGGAAATGCTGAAATGTAAGACATTTCTATAGCAGTGTTATACAGGTATGGGACCTGGGGTTTCCAGATTTTTCAGTAATTTGATAACGTCATACTTTGTCTACTAGAAAATCAGGTAATTAAATAAATCCAATAGATTGGTTTTGCTTCCAAAAAGGATTAATTATATCTTAGTTGGGATCAAGTACAAGGTACTGTTTTATTATTATAGAGAAAAATTTGGATGATTTAGATAAAATGGATTCTATGGAAGATAGCCTCTCCATAATTCTGAGTTTTCTGGATAAAAGGTTTCCAGATAACGTATCTCATACCCGTACCACCCAAGTGTTGTTAAAAGTTCTCCATACTCCAGCATGCTAGCAAAAGTTTTAGAATGCTGGATCCTAGAACAAACAACATTGAGGTTGCATTCTTAATGCAACACCTCTTATTAAAAATCTTAACTCTTCAGGGCAGTGGCTAGATCCTGGTATGAAAAATGTCTACTCCATGTTCATGATGTTCTGTGTTCTTTTCCTCATTAGACACATTTTTCGAACTCCAAATATATTAACAACACCATGTCTACTCAATTGCCGTTTTATCCCTACTTTAAAACCAGTCATTAATGGTGTGTGACAGTCTTGGGGTATTGGTTGTAGGTGAGATCATTAGAATGCCAGAGGCATGCGATTAAGACATTTTCTTTTGTAATCAAATATCAGTATGCTTTAAGGGATGATTCTTTTAAAATACTATAACTACACATTTATTTTTCTGTACAGATGTAATCAGTGTTTCCGATATCAAGTTAAAGATGACAAGCACATCAGTGGTGTTCAACTGGAGTAATCTTAATAGTGACATTTCAGTTAGTATTATATTAAACAGCACCACTCGTGAAATGTCAGTAGAAGACAAATCTTATGAATGGGAAAATCTGAAACCCGGGACCGTATATACATTTATTTTGTTTTTTAAGAAACCATGTTTGGGATCTATAAATGTTTTGCAAAACATTAATATTTCTGCTGAAACAGGTATGATATCTTTATTAAAAAATAGCAAAAAATGTATTCAAAATATGGCGCAAATGTGAGAAGTGAAGTTTAACATGTTCCTAAATATGCACTTTCTCCTGTATTTTCATTAATGTGCTGGCAGAACTAGCCTTATGATATTTAGTAAGTATTCTTCACAAACGATTTAGCTGAAAACTGAACAACTTTTACTTGCCTATTTAACTGTGAGAAATATAAACAATTGCATTATATGTGAATGCAAAAATGTTGTATTCAGTTAAGTCCACAGCTTTACAGCAACAGGACTTTAAGGGGGTTATTTACAAAACCCACATTTTTCTGGTCAGGGTTTTAAATGGGGAAAACACAAATATTTCAAGATTTATCATACCTTGGGGCTTCTAAAAGTCCAAATCTGAAAATACTCAAATCTGCTGAGGTCATGTAGAAGTCAATGGCAGATGTCCTGTTTACAATTGAAAGATATCATGATCTGTGCAGGGTTTTGTACATTAATCTAAATAATTTGTGGTTTTCTGAAAAATTCTGAGTTTTCGCGCATCAAATCTGAAAAATTTGTACAATTTAAATTTTTTTCAAGATTTTATCAAATCTTTTCCCGGACCAAATTTATTTTCGAGTTATTTTATTGATAAATAAGGCAAAATTGTGGATAGGAGTTTGGTCGAATTTGTTTTAATAAAATAATGAGAACATTTTGAGTTTTAGTAAATAACCCCCTAAGAGTTAAACTTCTTTAAGTATCAATAGACTTCAAATCCGGAAAAAGTTAATGGGATTTGGCTGCTTCCCAATGGACAATTGGATGCTCAATGACAATTTGCAAAGCAGTGTACTAAGTACTATACTTTTATGTTCTACTTGCTTGAAAGCTGACTAAACTATATTTGCTTGAGATTTATCTTAGCATTGATATTAAAATGTATTTTTGCTTCAAGCATTTATTTAGGCAGATAATTGCAAGTCTGGCAACCTCTCCTTTATGGCACCCCATGCAGCCGCACAGGTCCCAAAGGCTGGCCATAAGGTCAGGTGTATTTAAAGATTTCAACTCTTTTCCATCTGTGGGAGAAGTCAGCACTACTGTCTCCTCCCCATGACAGATTGAGCTTAAAATACTTTTATATCTATAAAATAAATTAGGAAAGTTTTCTAAAGAGCACTTTCAGCAGATTTATTTGGAAATATACAGCAGATCTGAGAAGCAAGTGCATCCTATTTATTAGACAGAAAACCTGAGGTAATGCATATTTATGTGCATAGAACATTACTTATCTCTCTGCATGTTTGCAATGAAAGATATTAGTAGAATCCACCTTTCTGCTTTACACCATCCTTAAAATCTCCATAGGATTACATCATTTCAGAGTACTCTAAGCCCTATATTTAATAAAAGGCACTGAATTTGCCCAGTAGCAGTAACCAACAAAAACCAATAAGATGTTTGCTTTGAAACAGGTGACGAATGAATACTACTTGATGATTGGTTGCTATGAGTTACTGCTCCTGTGCAAACATAGTGCCTTTTGTTACATAACCTCCTAGTCAATGGGAAAATAAACTGACTATCATGGAATCTATTATGCAGAATGCTTAAAACATAATATTATTAAAAAAAAAACATTGCTTGCCCTTGGCATGGGTTCATGCTGATTTAGCATGGCATTGTTTTATATTTACAAGGGAATAATAATAATAATAATAATAATAATAAATATGACTAAAGCAATAATTGTCTGTTTGCACCATAAGTGATTGCAATAGTCTGATTTCAGAGCATTCTGAATTACAGGTGACTAGATAAGGGATCATATATCTATATGCCAGTATGGCAACTGCTACTCATGTATGAATGCAATTATGAATTATGCAATTATGAAAAGAAGACATGTTAAGTACACCCAAATAACATTTCTTTATGTTGTTCTGTGTACAGGTATTTTAATAAAAATACCCTACGTATATTGCATCAAATGTATTCTGTATTTTGTCCTCTGTATCTTGACCGTCCGGACAAACAAAACAATTATGTAATAGTCTTAAGGTTTGTATTTTCAACAGGGTTCTGTTCAGATGGTTGGACTGCATTCAAGCTCAGTTGCTATAAAATTATTTTGGAGAGCCAGGCCTGGGAAAGTGCTAAGCAGCACTGCCAATCCTTGCACACTGGAGCACATCTGGTAAAAGTACAAAATATGGAGGAACATTTATTTTTATCATCTTACCTTTATCACATAAATGAGGTAATCTTACTTTGGAGTGGACTCTCTGATAGAAAGGTATGTAGGAATTACATTTACGTGAATCAATATTTTTTTGATTACATTTTTTTTTAATACAGGTATGAAATCTATTATCCAGATTGCTTGAGACGTTTGTAATGCGGACAACCGTGACTTAAACCTAATGCTGTATATATAGTAAAAAGACACAACGTTTGTAGTAATCCATTGCAACGAATAAGATGTTTGATTTCAAACAGGTACAGTTAGGGGGTTATTTATCAAGGTCCGAATTTATGGAAATATCATCTGCTACAAACTCCGATCTAAGCCGCTCGGGTTTTTAATGCTTATTTATTATTACATTTTCCCAAAAATTACCTTTGCAGGAAAAGCTACGATTTTCAAAATTTTTTCACCCGAAAGCTCCGAAAACATTGTGAAATTGCCCAAAACCCCCGACACAACCAAAAAACAATGGGACTGTTCCCATTGACTTTTATGCAACCTCGACAGGTTTGAGATGCCATGTTTTTATATTCTGGCTTTTTTTAGCCCTCGGGGTTTAATAAATTCTGAAAAATTAGTGATTTTTATAAAAGCCTATTATAACACAAAAAATCACAAATTTTTCTGATTTCAGGGATTTTTGGGGTATTCGGAGTTTAGTAAATAACTCCCTAAGTATTAAATGCCAAGATTGTGATAAATTGCAGTTGCCAGTAGCAACCCATGACTAATTAGGTTTGAACAGTCTGCAGCAAGTTAAAAAAATCAAATCAAAGATATGATTGTTTGCTTTCGGCAATACATGGGTAATAGGTTAAATTTAGTACTTATATTTTGTATCTGTCAATATTTGTGAATGGGAATTTTAATTCAACCTGCAGTGCCTGGCACTCCAGGAACAGAGAGCCCAACATTTTTAATGTTTAATAGAGCTTAGCAAGCAAGGAAGCATAGATTTTATCAGAGGAAGGAATGGTGAAATTCCAGAAAGAAGAAATTAAAATGTCTGCTACTTCATTTACAACCACTCAGAGAGAAATAAAAAAATATTCAGGGAGCTAGATAAAGAAAATAAAATATGCAAAACTCCACTGAAAACTGAGAATTTGAAAAATGTATCTGTAGATTTGCAGTTAGATTTGTCTCTTATAATAAAAATATTATTATTTACTAGACGTAACAAAATGTTATATTTCTGTGATTATGTGGAAAGTATAATCTTGGCAAGGAATCAGTTGTTAAATTTGCAGAATAAGTTCTTAGCAAGTTGCATATGTTATATTGTTAGCAAATTGTTGAACACGGTTACAATTTGTGGACTGCAGCCATGCTGATTTTATAATATAATCATCCAGGCATTGTAGAATCAAAGATTAAGACACTTATTTGAATCAAAGAGCAAAATACATAAACACACCCATTTTTCAGTCTTTACGATATTTGAAATTATTAACATGGTTGTGAAATATATTTTCTTAATAAATCAAAAAGATTAATTTCTCAGTTAGGATAGGTTACATTACAGTTAAACCTATATTGAAGATATTGACCATTTTACTCCATGATATTAACACATTAAGGTAGTGCCTATCACTTAAACTATTCATAGATTCATAACATATTTTAATGTTGTGTGATCATTAACTAATATGTTGGCAATGGATTTGTTTTGTAGTATATCATTAGATGTCTGGGCTAAAGGAGTATTTCCCTTGGAGGAATGTACATTTTAAAAAAGAATATCTTTTATGCAGAAGCAGAACTGATAATGTCAAAAGTAGGGATGCAACAAATCCAGGATTCAGCCTTTTTCAGCAGGAGTCAGATTCGGCCAAATCCTTGTGCCTGGCAGAACCAAACCTGAATCCTAATTTGCATTTGCAAATTAGAGACAGGAAGGGAAATCACATGACTTTATGACACAAAACAAGGAAGTTACACTTTTTCCCACTTTTTTCTTTCCATCTCCAGATACTGAACCCATCAGATTGGGTTCAGTATTCAGCCGAATCTTTCACAAAGAATCCAAAATATTTAGCACAAAGTACCAAAGAGAAGTTTGAAGAGAAGCTGTTACAGAAGATATTGTTGGTAAAATAGACCTCAGACTCTAGTCTTTTAAAGTAATTAAAATTTAGGTTATTTATGAAAATCAGAAAACATCTCATTATTTTCTGAAATCAACTCCAACCAAATCTGCACAGGTTATTTCCCCTTATTTATAAATACATTTTCCCAAAACTCCTGTGCGGAAAAAAACTCAAAAAATTTTTTTGCCTGAAATCTTCGGATTGTTGCACGAAACCCACAACATTTTTGGATTATTGCACAAAACCCAGTTCAGATAAATATATCTTCGGGACTTCTCCCATTAACTTGCTGAGTTTTTCTGGTGACTTTTGTGACTTGCAGTTTTTCAGAAAATAAATCCCGACTATTCAATGATTTTGCACATACACACACATATTTTTTCATCTGCATTTTTTTCCTCAGGTTTTTCTTGAATTAAGAAAAAAAAACAACTACATTTTTGATAAACTAGCCCCTAAATTTTAATTACTTTAAAACATATACGTTTCTTTGGTGGTACTGTTCATTTAAAGGCATAGGAAGGACAGACAAGGCAGGAACTGGCAATAAAAGTAATACAGGCAGGCTGGCCCTGGATAGAAGAGGAAAGATAAGACAGTGGAAGTGGAAATCGAGCCGAACTGGAAGGAAAATAAATAGTATGGAGGTGTACCGTACCAAACAGTGTTTGGAGGTGGGAGCAGGCTGGAAGTTACAGCCAGATGAGGAGGTATTGGAGAGGCTGAGATGCCTTGGCATCTTCCAGAGTGGAGAAAAGGGTGTTGCATTGCCTGGCTGTCTCGACTTTCCTCCATGTGAGTTGTTGGTTGGCAGCTCTGGTGCCCCGCAGGACATGGGAAATGAGTGGAGGGGAGAGTTTTGCATAAAAAGATGCTATGTCTGATTTCTGTATATACTGTATGTATGGCTGCTGACCATGAGAAATGCCTGATGATGTAGTCAAGTTGTTTCACTTTGACTTAATAGTCAGCAAAGAGGATTGCTGGCTCTATTTTTTCCCTTAAAAAAGTAATTTTGTTTTTGTTATAGGTTGAAGGGGAACTGTTGTGGACAGATGACTCGCCTTATAACCTAGATGGTGTTTCATTGATGTCAACTTTACCTGAAAATGAGACAGACTGCTATACATTACAGCAAAATGCAACCGGACCAAATTATTTTTACACTTCCTTTTTCTGTCAGCTGGACTTGCCATATCTTTGTGAATATGAGTGTAAGTATTATTTTATATATAGATGACAAATTAAGTATTTAATTGCACATATACAAAAAACAGACAAAGCAGAGAGATGCTGCTCTCTGCACCAATATTTTTTATCTGCCACAGAGACCATCAATCCCAGGTGTGCAAGTGCTCTGTAAGTGAGCACTAAGAGGTATGCACTTCATCTTGTATTCCCAGGGGTATGTAACTGACCCCTCAAATCTCTTTAAAGGAGAAGGAATACCATTTTCTGCTTGGGGTGCCAAAAGTTAGGCACCCCCAAGTGACTACTTTTACTTTCCTGACACCCCGGGTGGTGCTCCTATCAGCAGAAAACCGCACTGGCCTGAGATTCTTCTAGCAAGCACCATGGAGCGATCCTCTTACTGCTTCTTCAGGTCTTCTTGCGGCTGCGCATGTGCAGTAGAGCAAAAAGCAGAACTTTAATGGAAAAGCCTGCTACTTTGCTCTACTGTGCATGCGTCTGTCCTGGGAGATTTAAAACCCGAAGAAGCAGGAAGAGGACGGCTCCGTGGTGCTCGCTAGAAGAAACTCGGGCCGGTGGAGTTTTCTGCTGATAGGAGCACCGACCCGGGGTGTCAGGTAAGTGAAAGTAGTCACCTGGGGGTGCCTAAGTTTTTACCCCAAATGTAAAATGATATTCCTTCTCCTTTAAGGAGCAGCCTGCAATCACTGGCGCTACATTGTTATTGGGTTATTCTATAATTGCATTAATCACCAAATATTATATTACCAAATAATATCATATTAATATGCTATATATATTTATATGGGGTATATTTATAAATGGTAAGAGTATGAGCATGTTTGTAAGCATTTACATTTAACCCTATAAATGATAAAGTAATTAGGGCAGAACGGTGATCACATTTTTTCAACAAGCCATGGCTGAGGGTTGAATCAGCGAATTGCTTAAAAGAAAAAAAAAAGAAATTTAACGTCTCATTTAGCAAAGAATTTTATATATAAACATACTCCTAGCAAACAACGTGGTTACTTAAAAGAAACAAATGTTTTTTTAGCTAGAAAAAACAGATTTAATTTGCCTTGTATGACATAAATATTTTCATAGAAAATACACATTATTGGTTAACAATGTTAAGTTGTGCCATTATGTTACTGAACACCTTACAATGCAGTACATCCCAAAAGAAAGAGATTTTCAGTTCATTAATATATATACTTGGCAATACATATACAACACATCACAGAACACCTCTCTATTTAGAAAACTTAATATAAATTAATTTGAAATGATGCTTTTACTGACACTCAATATGATTTTGATTTTTGCAGATCCACCAGTTCCAGACAATTTTTCGTTTTCTGTAGAAATTGCAATGGAAGATGAAGTTATATTTCAGTGGAGTAATTTTTCAGGCTGGTCTCAACAAGGATTTGATATTTTCATTAAATATTATTCAGATAATATCAATGTACACTACAAGCACTTGCCTTCAGATTCTACATATATATCAGTTCAGAAACTATATCCAGGATACATGTATAATTTTATTTTTTATAAGAAGAATAAAATCGGATTACAGTATTTAAGTCCAATTATTTCAGCAGAGACAAGTGAGTTATGCTATATTATCTCATATATATTTTTAATTTGGCATAAATATAATAAAGCATATGTTTTATGCAGTTATCAGTGTAGTTAACAAAATGTTATAGTTGGATAACAGTACTTACTACTGTTCTGTAGTCCTAGTTGAAGGGACACCAGTGGTGAGGGGTGCTCTTAATACAATGAAGTAGTAACCCATAACAATCAATCTGCATTTTTAGTTTTAGCCACAAAATCACGAAATACAGTAAGACAAACTAATGCTAATTCTAATTTGCTGTTAGTTGCTTTAACAGAATATCTTTGCATTGTTCTTATAAGTAGTGATGGGCAAATTTATTCGCCAGGCTCGAATTCGCGGCAAAAATGTTTCCGAAAAAACGGACGCCAGCGTCAAAAACGGGCGCCGGCATAAAAAAAAGAGACGCCGACGCCGTTTTGCGAATTTTTCGCCATTTCGCGAAATTCCAAATTTTTCGGCAAAGTGAAACGCCACAAATTCGCCCATCACTACTTATAAGTATATATATACCTAAAAAGTGTTCAATTTTATTTTGAGCAGTGTGTTAAAAAGCAATATTTATATCTAAGAAAGCTATTTACTGAGGCCAATAGGCGACACATTTTTTTACACATGACAATTTTTTATGCACGCAACTTTTCAAATACATTAAAGTCAATGGGCATTTTTTCCTATGGTGACTTTTTTGTATTTTGTCTTAAATACATTTTTTGCCGTGAATCCATTCCTACCAAAACAATTTGCTGATCACTAACAGTTACTCTTCCCCTGTCTCAGCCAATAAATAGGGTAGCAACTCCATATGGATGTATACAGATACACTGGTCATGCATTAATGGGCAGGCTGCTAGGATTTTATATATTTGCTGTCAAAGAAACAAATAAAGTGTATTTGTATGTACATACAAATTTCGGCCTTGGGCCCCCCAAGACAGGGTCCTAGCACCTGCACGAGCTCCCCCCATATGGAAAAATTCAAGCCTAAAAATATCTGTCTTCTTGTGTCTTGAAGAAGTTAGGTTTCTTTGTCTCTAATAATGATACATTTAAGGGGAAATGTAATAAAAGTCACAAAGAGAAAAAAGATTTGCACCAATTCTTCCATAAACTGTTATCGCATTGCGAATTTTAATTGCAGACTTTTAATAAGTGCTTGAACGTGTCGTAATCTTTTGGAGCAAACATAACAACTTTTTCAGAAAGATGTTTTATTACATTCATTGCACATTTGTGCAAACTATAACATTTGCAAACTTTCCTCCACTGTCAGAAGTGGTCGCTTAACAGTTTGCGGGTTCTCAAAAAAGATATATTAAATTCACAGAAAGCAAAATTTGTTTGCGTAAAGGCATAACTTTTTCGCATTGTGAATAGTTTTTCCGTTACTGACTTTTATTACATTCCCCCGTTAGTTTTCAAAATTGTAATTTTTCCTTAAATGTAATTGTTATAACCGCTTGTCTTGCATACTTTGTATTTATCACCAGGACCATTATATCCAACAAATTTGCAAGCAACTCATATTTCATCAACAAGCATCAATTTAGAATGGGGTCTGCCATCGCATCATTTATCTACCTTGATTTGTGGATACTTATTGACAGTATGGGATGTTGAATCAAACGACTCTGCAAGTTTGATTAAATCAAAAGACAAAAACTCAACAGTAATAACTAACCTGAAATCATATCAGCAATACAACATTTATATACAAACATTAACAAAAAGTGGCAAATTAAGTTTATCTGAAAGTTTGCTGACGTTAGTTACAGGTATAGTATCATTTGCATATGTGCAAAGCTATAAATCAGTAAAATGCTGCCATGGGGTTTTTACAGTTGGGCTGCTTGTAAATAATTAACATGACTTTTAATTCTAACATAAAGGAATGCATGAATGGGAAAACATATAAAGAACTGTCAATAGTCTAATATGTTTTAAAAGCTATTGGAAGCAAACCTTACTTTAGTTCTATTTTTTTCTCATTTGACCAATAAAAGGAAAACTATGCCTTCAGAACTAATCCTTAACCAACAGATAATTTCTATTATAGTAAGTTACCTATTACAGAATTGAACCAAATTTTTATATGCATATTAGTAAAGATTAGCCTTTGACATATTTTACCTCTCTTTGTTCCCTCATGATCACGTGACAGGAAATAATGCAGCTCTACTTGTAGCAGGTATTAAAGTGGGAGTAAAAAATAGAACTCTAACCATTCTTTGGCTTATATACCTATCATGTGTGCCATTGGTTTGTATGTAAGCATAGTGCCTCATATGGAGGCTAGTTGGTACATCCTACTAGTAAAGTATATTTTTAATAAAAAAGACATTGAACATTTGGACTTGTTTATGTGATATGTTTTCATTGAGATCTGCAATTGTCAGGGGTATATATCCCTTATTTAATCATAGTAAAAAAATATACCCCAACATTTTTCTTTCTTTCTTGCTACTTTAAATATTTGTAATAACACATAATACTGATTTTTTGTATTGAGTGTAGTTATGTGACTGCTTTATCATCTTTTCATAGCCGTTAGTCCACCACAACATGTTTGGACTGAACCTGCAGAAGTAGGAGAGGAACATGTCATTCTCCACTGGGAACCACCGCAAGAAATCAGTCAGTTCTACATTTCAGTTAAACCTTTGAAGCCTTTTTCTACAGAAACTATATATAGGGTTAACAAAACAAATTGGATGGAAATTGGTTCATTAGTGCCAGGCAGAAGTTATAAACTTGGAATATCTGCAGTGAAAAATGGAAATATGAGTGAAATGATCTTCATCTATCAGACATTAAGTATGTGTTCATTTTATATAGTATTTATTTTTCAGACATGTATATTTGTTATTTAAAAAGACAGTAGCGGCCTAAAGTGAAAATATTTTATTTTCATTCAAAAGTCTTATTAATTCTTTTGCCCTGTGGATAGAATAATCTCTTGCCTTGGCAGCAACTTTTCTGTTTTTATTTAAAGTAAAGTAGGCAGCTAATAATACCATCTGACTTTATTTCCACGCAAACATTTTAAACTGCTTATCTGTTACCTGTTTACACATGTACTCTACATTCAATTGTATCATCCATTGCAGCACAGTATTTTTTTAAAAATAAAACTTATGAGACCCATAGTGGCTTGCATGAGTTGAAGTCACGCAAGAGAAAATTGCACAATTGCACCCGATACACGTAAAATTGCATGTGTGTGTGAATTTAAATACAATTACATCAGGCTCCTCTCCTCCTTGTAGATGTCATGACACTGTGAGTAAAACATGGTGATCTTTTCCAAAATGTCACTTTGCACACTGCATACAGGAACAAAATGATGTAGTATTTTTGCCAGGTTTCATCAATTTCTACAAAAACTGTAAATTTATTTGTTAGTGTTTGTATTCCCTATATCTTTCAAATGGTATATTGAACGCTCTACCTTTATATTGTATGTTGATTTTCCAATTTCAGACAGGTGACTACTATAACTTGGCTTAAAAAAGTTATACAGAAGTACAAGTAAATTAACTATAAACTGATTATGAATGTTCCTAATTTAATTACATTTCTAAGACCCAAAAAATATATATGTTATGGATTTTAATACTGAATAATGTATGGTTCATGTTATGTTTTACAGAGCCAAAACCTGCCATATTTGTGGTGCCACTTGAACAGCACACTCATGCTGTGACTTTATATGCTCACATGCCTAATGTGGGAATATTTGATGAAGTATTTATTATAATCAAGAATGGAGTCAACCAAAATATTTCATTTCCATTAAACCCTGCTGGCCAATATGAAATTAATGACCTTTTTCCAGGGACTGAGTATGAATTCAGCATTTATACTAAAAGTGATGGCATGCAGAGCACACCATATGAAACTAGAGTAAAAACATGTGAGTTAGTTAGTTTATGTTTCGTGTAGTCAGCTATATTTAATTTTAATTTTGCACACAACTTGATTAATTGTCACAAACAAGAAAAGGTTAATATGCTAGCATTTATTTTTTCAAAGCATTAAGAATAACATGCATGTAAAGAAATGCAATTATTTATTCTAGTCTTTTCTTGGGAATGGGGGTTTTATCTAGGGGGCCCAATTACCCAATTATCTAATTGCAATTCTTTTTCCATGAATCATGGAAAATTCCTGGTTTTCCTATTTTTCTTAAAAGCTCTAAAAATGTGAGATTTATTAAAAGACCACAAAAACCTTTCATGCAAAACTTTGCCAAGTAAAAGTTGTTGAGGTCTTATAGAAGTCAATGAGAGCTGCACTGACCTTATTAGATTGCTTTTAATCAATCTGGACTTTTAGAGGATTTCAGATTTTTTTTCTCTAAGAATTGTACAAATTTTTTTTCTAGGTTTTCGAGGTATTCCTATTTTGTAGCACATCAATTAGAGCTTTTTCTGTTCATATTTTTATATATGGATCTTTTAATAAATTCAATAACATTCGTGGTTTTAGTTGTGGTTTCAAAAACCTCTAAAACCACTAAAATTCGACCTTTGATAAAGAAGCCTCCATGTGTCTAGGTTATCCTGATGTCTGATGTTTTCAATATACTGCTCAAATACTGTACATGCAGAATTCTTTTAATAACACTGTAAGGTCTTCGAGACAGGGACTTCATTCCAACAGTGTATTGAAACCCTTAGCACCCATGGTCTCTTTTATAATAAATGTACCGTTGTTTGTGGTTATGCTTTGTAAAGCATTGTGTGTATTTTGGAGCTATATAAATAAAAACAAATACAAAAGAAAACATGCAAAAATACTTTAACTGATACATTTATATGGTAAATTCAAATTTTAGGCCTTACAAGTCCATTTAATCTACGTGAAGGCATGGTCAATGAAACTTCTATTCAAGTTGTTTGGGACAAAGCAGAGGGGAATTTCCAGCAATATGAAATTATATGTAAGAGCAGTTCAAATAATTCTATGGTAAGTGTAGTCACATGTGGTAATTGAATAAGGTATTAAAAGTGCAAGAACATTGTGGCATGCATTAGGAAAGTGGTGGGTGAAGGAAACATGTATTATAGAAAAGATTTTGTAATTGCATTTTGTAATTCATTAGAATAATTCTCAAGTCTTCTGTTGTTGGGTTTATCATTGGTTCATGGATAGCTCAGATATATTCATGCTGCTATCTTGCTTGTTATTTCAGGTGCAAAAGGTAACTGAGGAGAAAGCCTTCTTTTATAATTTAATCCCTGGCACAGTTTATATATTTGTATTACGCACAGAAAAGGAGCAGTTCAGGGACAGCATACCTCTTACAATGGAAATTCAGACAGGTAAGCACTTTGATGTGACATAAATAGCTATTGATAATGACATTTCATAGTTCAACATTAATTTATGTTTTCTACTTGATATACAGTACAAGGAATACATATAACCTGTATTTCAGAACATTTTGCTGCTTTTCTTGTGGCTTCTAGGGCCTCTCTTCATTGACTTCCTACAGTCATTATAATTCAATCTGGATTCAACTTTAATTAATAATTGAATTCAAATCCCTTTACCTCTTTATCTTCACTGCTAACATAACACTCTACGGAAGACTTCCTGTTCACTCATCTGATTCCCACTTTCAGAATATTGCTAAAGCTGGGCTTATAACATGCTGAGCCAAATTGAGATGATCTTATTGTTTTCCCCCACACTATTGGTCGCACTGTAATGGGAGGGGGGTGGCTACAGAGATGAGGAGCACATTAATGCTCTGTTGAAGTCCTTGCCTACTTGGGAAGATAGAATAGATATCTGCCAAATATTTAAACAGATATTAGTCAGGGCCCGCAATAATCTGCCAACTCAATTGGTAGCTTATGTTGCTCCATGTATTGCCACCTTTAGGCTCATTACATCTTAATATGTTTAAAAAAAAGGACAGGGCAGAAGAGTGGGAACTAATCAAAAGCTTTCTGTTGGAGAACTATAATTATAAATACATATAAAGTCATTAATATATATAATAATTTGACACATGTAAGAAATGTGTGTAAGGGTTTCCTAAAATGCAATAACTAATAACTAAATACAAGCAAAAGAAAACTTATATGTAGTCCAAGGTTTGTGCATGGTTACCAAGAGGCGTGTCCCATACGTTATGCGCTATCCAGTCCCACTGCAGCCCTTAGCTCTAATGAGCGCTACTCCACCGCTACAGGACCTTGGACGGAGCTCCGGCCACGCCCACTTAGGGTAATCACGCCCTCCTGATGCAGTATCACTATATACGTGTTGACTGTAAATTGTACAGAGAGAGGTGTTTGTGAATAGGTCTGTAACTCTTTGTATACTATGTCAGATACGTACATAATGTCTGCCATTTATTTTCACTATGTAATCAAATGCACGATGTTCACATTGTTTACTGGTTGCCAGGCAACAGCTTTTGGCGCCAAATAGACGTTTTAAACGTCCCACTGTACACACCACCGGTTCTTCCCTGATGGAAGTTCCGCACTGGAACTGAAACGTCGGATACAATAAACCTTTTTGCTTGACTGATGTCTATGTCATAAATCCTTGGAGTGCTGTCACATTGCTTTGTTATATTATTTTCTACGGATTAGCACCCAGGTTATTTCCCTGGCTTATGGTGTGCGCTCCCTGTGACTGTGTATATATATATATATATATATATATATATATATATATATATATATATATATATATATATATATAATCCATCCAAAAGTCTGCACTCTCGAAAAATAGAAATAACTTGCCTGGGTGCAGTATCAAAAACCAAAGTAATAGTCCAATTTGATGGACTATATATATATATATATATATATATATATATATATATATATATATATATATATATATATATATATATATATATATATATGTATACTGTATATACGTATATATTATATTAAAAAATATAAATATGTTTTTGTAACAGAATACATTTTAAATGAAGCATCTCTTAATAGTATTTATAAAACCCCTATAAAGTGATAATAAGGTAG
The DNA here is from genome assembly GCF_017654675.1 of Xenopus laevis. Lineage (NCBI taxonomy): Eukaryota > Metazoa > Chordata > Amphibia > Anura > Pipidae > Xenopus > Xenopus laevis. Next base: position 95,025,727 of record NC_054376.1, on the reverse strand, counting down.
AACCTTATTGCAACTATAATATGAAAAGCATATTTGAAGAACTCTCCACTAGTCTGGTTAATTGGTATGGCTCTTTATAAAAAGTAACACACTAGCATTTTATCTCACAGCAGGCAAAAAAATAAGTAAATAGGTATAAACTTCATAAATAGGTATACATAGGTTTATATGTATAAACTTCACAAAAAGACCGCCAACACCAGTATTTTTTTATTCTTAGTAAAAAAAAAAACAGTGAATGTACAGCCAACATGACATCCTGGTCCCTATTGAGAAAGGTCCCAATGGGGAGCAAAATGTCATGTTGGCTGTGTGCATACTGTATGTGTTTGTGTGTAGTTTGAATATAGAGTATTTGCTTGCTTGCAAAACCTGCAAACCTTTTTTTACAGCTCATAATATTATATTTTATTTAAGTTGGTTCTTCACAGAGAGGACAGTGAGGTTGTGGAGTTGTTGTGGCTGATTCTGTTAATGCCTTTAAGAATGGCTTGGATGATTTTCTGCACAGACATAATATCAAAGGCTATTGTGATACTAAACTCTATAGTTAGTATAGGTATGGGTATATATCATTTATGTGAAAGTAGGGAGGGGTGTGTGTATGGATGCTGAGTTTTCATTTTGAGGGGTTGTACTTTGTCTTTTTTCAACCTGATTTAACTATGTAACTATGTTAGTTAATGTGCTTATTGCTTAAACTTAAGTTTTTCCAGAGCTAATCTCACGTAGCAAAAAAAAAAAAAATAATAATTTTGATAACTGATTCTTATATTGCTACTAAACATAATTTTTAAAAATGCATTTATTTTCTATGACAACAGTGCCAGCTCCCCCAGAATACCTTAATTATACCAAAGATTCAGAGTCATTATGTTTCAACTGGCTAAGGGCATTAGGCCAGCTTGATGGCTATTTAATTTCCATGACTTCTGAAGACTTCAACAGAACTGAAGTATTGCCTCCTACTCAAAGGTATTCATTATCTATTATGGTTGTCAATTCTCTGGGTTTTTTTTATTCTGCATTTATTTTATATATGATAGTCAGACATGGCCTGTTTTTAGGATGGAAACATACTTTTGCCAGGTTGTAGCTGAAAAGCTAAATTTATAATTTACACACAGAATACAAAGTGTGTTTTTTGCAGGGCATCAAATAATAGATTATAGGTATATATGTATATGACTTTTTAAGTTGCTTAAAATGTAATTTTCTTTCATGATGCAAAATTGTATATTTTGGTTTTTATCCTATTTAAATATATTAATACTTTTTCCATGTGCTTGGGTTTTCATTCCTAGCCATTATACTGTTAATGGACTTTTACCTGGAACTGAATATCTAATAAGTATAGTCACCACTTGTGGGTTCAAGAAGAGCTCCCCTACAAATATACATTTTACCACAGGTATGTATATACTGTATTTGAAATAAAACTTTCAATATTTAAATGTTCACATTAGGAATATATATTACTTTCCCGTACATTTCTCATGTACAGGAAATACAGGCAAACATTGGAAGGTGACATACAAATAAAAATCAAAGATTAAAAATCAAATATGTAAGCTTGTAGATAAAATATTGCACATGTGCATAATCTTTCCTTAAGTACGTGTGGAATGTTTGAATTTGATTTTGTGTCTGTTTCTATGATTTAATTTATGGTTAACATGTAGAGAGACTAAAATTCTTAGTAAGTTGCTGTGCCTGTATACACCCTTATGTTTCAAATACCCATCTCAATAAAAATGATTTATAATTTACTTTTCAGTCTGGGGACACATGCTGGTTTGGCTGGCAAATGTAGCTTTTCTTGACAAACTGGCTAATGGTTAAATAGTAAATATGACTCTACATGTCAAGATTTACTGCCATACCATCTGGGAATGCATGACACCCTGGGCTGACATTTACAGGATTAAAACACTGCACAATATCCAGCTCTTTGGCCTGTGGGACAGTCGATCAGATGGCTGAACAATTTTCGTTTGTGGGCTCAAATTTTGCAGAACCATTTAATATCTGCAAACAGCTGAATTATGGTTGGGTGAACAGATAATCTAATTGTACTGCATAAAGGGTCACTGGCTAACAAAATATATAGGTCTGTGATCTGATGGTTTTGCCTGAATATCAAAGATCAGATCTGTGTGCCTGTTACAAGCCCATTTTACATTGTTAAGCTTTTAATAAAATTCAGCGAGTGAGGTAACATTTGTACTTATATAATGTGAGACTCGTACAAAAAACACTCCCTTGTAGAAGGATGTATTCTAGCTATAGAACAATACAGTAGTATCTGCATCAAGCTATATAATATATGTTCTACTTTTAGAAATATTTCGATATTTAATGATTAAAGTGTATTAATGAAAATAATCCAAGTGTATCGATAATGTTATTTAGATCCTGACCCACCATCAGCTTTGCAAGTATTGAGCCAAGAAGAAAATTCTGTTTGCTTTTCATGGAAACTTCCAAAGGGGAGATATCAACACTTTGAGGTAAGTCTTTTTATAATTACTGCTGTGTGGTTATTGGAAAAAATGTACTAAAAATAGAAATAGTTTGATCAAAAAAAATACATATAAAGACGCAACATTTCTAAAGTATTATTATTCATTATAAGAAAGGTAAAAAAGGTATATAAAAAGAGCTTTAGTTTCAACTTGTCTGATTTCAGATTCATGGTTTCAACATTAGTGTTACAAAGTCTAATTTTCAGCATTTCTAGAGAGCATCAGCACTTGACTTAATTTCTAGAAAAATATCATAGGGGTCATTTGCAACAAGCAAAACAGCATTCAACGTGTAAGAAATGGGTGCAATAAGCTATTTTTTTGCACTGCACATTGCCTTCGATTTTTCGATCGAACTAATTGCGCTAAAGCCTTCGACTTCGATATTCGAAGTCGAAGGATTTCAATTCGGCAGTCGAATATTGAGGATTAATTAACCCTCGATATTCGACCCTAGGTAAATGTGCCCCTAAACGTGTTGATAATTTTCTTCCCAAAGTGGGCGACTTTCTAAAGACCATTTTTAAAGGAGTATTTGATAACATCTCTTTCAATATGGAATCATTACATAGAATGAAAAGGTACTTGTGTACTAACTTGCATATATTGCCAAATTCCGCACTGTATTCAGTGCTAAAATAAATTGGAGAATCATTTGATGTCTTATTATTTGCACCTTGTGTAATTTTTTTCTTTTCTTTAGCTCCCAAAAGGTGATGGTTTCTGTCCTTAGAGCATGCTTTCAAGTATGCTGACTCAATAATATCAACAGAATACCCTCTATTAATTAATTTTTATTTTAGGATCATAGACTGTCATCATAAATTTCAGTTTTGGGACAGTTTCTTCTATATCTCAAAAACTGAATAAAATGAATGCTCATTTTCATATGTCGGGGGTGACAACTGTCGCGTCTTAAGATGGTGTTACCTGAACTTGGTTTAGAATAAACTTTAGTTTCAATTTTATTAGTGGACGTTACACCTATGAGTTTGAGATCCAAAAAATTACATTTCATGCTTATTTTGATTGACAGTGAACGTCAAATTCAATGGATTGTCATTTACAAATTTTAAAAATGTTTCAAGACTATCACTGGGACCAGACCATTTTAATAAAAGATTATCTATGTAGCAGCCAAAACAAATGATATTGCCTCCACACAGATTACTATCCCCAAAGAAGTTGGTGAGCTTCCACCAACCTATGAATAGGTTTGCATAAGATGGAGAAAAGGCCAAGCCCATAGCAGCTCCACGTCTCTGGAGATAGTATGATTTATAAAAGTAGAAATAATTGTATGTAAGGAGAAATCAAAAAAGTAATGCAATCTCTTGAATATAATTCAGATTTATGGAGCATGGGATTTACTGCTTCCAGGCTCTTGAAATGTGGTATTGACGAATATAAGGACTGTACGTCCATGGTCACAGAGCTATACTCTCTTGTCCATGGTATATCTGATAAAATTGATAATAAATGACTCGTGTCTTTCAAGTATGAATTTCAAGTTAACAACAATCAGTTGAAAACTTGTTTCTTGGCAGCCCTGAAGTCCTAGATTTAATTCAAGCAAGGACACTACTCTGCAAGCAGTTTGGATTACCTCCCAATACTCCATTTTTCTACCAAAGTACGATAACATACAGGCAGGCTAAATGGCTCCTGATAAAAAAATCATAGCTTGTGTGTATGTCTTACGGACATTATTCTATAAGGCCCAGATGAGCAAGGACTGATGTGAACGATATAACCTCTGTACTGGCACTGTATAAATAAAGAATAATAATAATTGCTATGGGATAGTCACCTACATTGATTCCAGACATTTCTTGGAAATGACTATAATAGTCATTTATATCTACAAGTATAGTGTCATTTCATTTGAAAATATTTTTTTCTCCATAAAACAGTGTAATTTCAGCAGTGTGGAGAGTTGCATCAGTTATTTCAAAATGGCCATACGGGTGCATGTGTGTGGTAGCAAAATCAGATGCAAGTTGAGATTATGTCACTTGTGGCACACACCATTTAAAGTAGAACTAAAGCCTAACTACAAAATTAGGCTAGAAATGTTGTAGATTATGTTTTGGGCTTCTGTACCAGCCCAAGGCAACCACAGCCATTTAGCAGTAAAGATCTGTGCATCCAAATATGCCCCAGTAGCTCCCCATCTTCTTTTCTGCTGATTCACTGCACATGCTCTGTGCTGCTGTCACTTACTGAGTTTAGGGACCAACTTTAAATATACAGTACACCTAGAATATAAATATCACAATATAAGGCTGATTAGTAATTAATACTGATAATTACTAAATTACTAAATGGCAACGCTGAAACCAGTGCAGTTAGCATCAGAATTTAATAACCAGCCCTGTAGCATCAGCTTCTATGACAGGCCAACCTTATTTTCTGCTTCATAATTTAAGCTTAGCTTCTCAACAGCTCCTCAGAGCCCACTGAGTATTTGAGTGTCACAGGCACTTTCCAAGATGGTGACCCCTTGTGACAAGTTTGAAGTCCTGGATCATTGCTGCTATTGAGAAGCTGAAACTTTAGGCTGGTGTAGTATGTTTAGTATAAAAAATTTAGTTCTCCTTTAAAGGACATTAGCAGGTGATTATTTTGGAGCATTTCTTTTGCATCTGTTGGTGAAACTTGTCATGGGAACCACTGAATTACCTCCAATTTCATGGTGGCAGTAGTTCCAGGGTTCCACAGTATCTTGCTCACAATGCAAAGACTACTGCACAACTATACGTGCAAGGAATGTGTTTGTACACAAGTAAATGAAGTCAATATGCACAACATTTGTGCCTGTTTTAGTGTAACCCTAAATTCCATATCTAAATTTATTCTTATTCTGTATAGCTCTTACTGAAACAGGATATCATATGGTAATGTCACTGTGCTTGTGTGTTTTAGGCACAATTATTGCGTTATGACTTTTATGTGTTTTTCTATAAATAATCTCCTTTTAATTTGTAGAATATGAGCAATGTTTCCTATTATTTTCTATAAAAATGTTTTGCTTCATGTTTTGTTTTAAAAACAAACATCAATTAGTGGTGAATTATTCGTTATGTGTCTTTGGATATAATGTGGACATTTTTCTGTATGTAACATAGTGTTTGTGCTGGTGTCACTACCACATTTAACTGGTAATTAGTAAAATGCAGAATGTCAGTGTCTGGACTTTGTTTTTTTCTGGCTTCAATGATGGAAATGCCCAGCCATCTTGAAATGTGTTCTTTAAAAACCAACTGAACTGCTCATTAAACTTTCATGTCAGGAAACAGTATACCAGTTGCTTAGCAAATTTTACTAACTCAGCCAAGATCGTTTTACTAACCATGCAAAATTTATCCATCTAGTTAACCATATTAGTTCTGTTGAAGAAAAAAAAGAACAAAATTCAAATAGATACAAGTTGTATCTATTTCTCTTTATTTAAGGTTTTCACATTAGGGCTGAAGGAGGAAAAACTGGAGAGGGGATTAAGAACATAAAAAAGAAAAAGAAAAAAGAAGCAATCTTAAAGAAATAACAGCAGTGTTGTGGCTGTAGAATTTTGTAGCTTTCATATGAAGTTTCTCATTTTTTGCATTGTGCATAAAATCCGCCTAACCATTGTTCATTTTAATCTGTATAAAGTGAAATAATGGTGGTGGTATATGTATTTTAGTTCTCAAATAGAGATTTTATACCATGGCATACAGGAAGTCAACCGAGCAGATAAAGTTATGTGGGATATTCCACATAATCCCCACCACTGAATTCATACAATTTTATAATAATAGTTAAATTCTGACAATAATTGATCTTAATAATTTTAAATATAGCCAGCCAGTGCAAAAATCTACTTATGTACTAATATGTGCTAAAATAATTAAAACACAAGTCAAGTCACCTTATTCAAAAGCATGCATTCAGGGTTATGATAGCAACTGATATAATAAAACAAAATATCATGGTGGATATATGGGATGTCATGGAAATGCTTGAAATGCAAATAATTGTTAGCCAGCCAAAAAGGAGAAATTAGCTGCAATTCATACAATATCTGCAATACATTTCTTGTGCTTTGCTGTCTTTGTCCACATTTTGCAACTATTTTACATTTGTAAATATTTTGCAGCCATTTCCCAAATTTACTTTGCTAATGGTTTTTTATGATTCCCACATATTGTACATTCAAGTTTGTCTGACATATGGAGAATGTAATAAAAGTCGCAAAGAGCAAAACAATTAGCTCAAATAAGAACATAACATCTAATTTCGCAATGTAATACTCTTCCTTAAACTGTTATTACATTGCAAATTTAAATTGTGCATTGCCCACTTTTAAGAAGAGCTTGAAGGTGTCTTAATCTGTTGGAGCAAACGTAACAACTTTTTCATTAAGAAGTTTTATTACATTTACTGTGCACTGGCGCAAACTATAAAATTCACAAACCTTCTTCCACTGTCAGAAGTGGTCGCTAAACAGTTTGCAGGTTCGCAAAAGCTATATTAAATTCGCACATAGACAAATTTGTTTGCACAGATGCATAACTTTTCACATTGCGAATATTTTTTCCCTTACCGACTTTTATATTACATTCCCCCAATAGAGTCTTAGTTTAAATGTCATGTGTAGTCATCCGTAGCTGTAAAGTAACATAATTTAAGGGAGGTTATTTATGAAAATGCGAAAATATCTCATTTATTTCTGAAATATACTCCAACCAAATCTGCACGGGTTATTTCCAGTTTTTTTCAATACATTTTCCCGAAATTTCCTATGCGGGAAAAAACTTGAAGCAATTTTGAAAATTTTTGCCCAAAAACCATGAAATCTTCGGATTATTGCGCGAAACCCATTTTAGATCAAGATATCATTGGAACTTCTCCCATTGACTTATATACAACCTTGGCAGGTCTGATGTGCCGGATTTTCGTATTCTGACTTTTTCCATCCTCAGGGTATGATAAATCCCGAAAAATTCGAGTTTTCACAAAAAAATCAGATCTTATAATAAAAAAAACCTCAATTTTTTTGAGTTTTAGGCATTCAGATTTTGATAAATAACCCCCTTAGGGTCCAGATTAGGGTCATAAAATGTAGGATTTAGCCATATCCAAATTTTTAAAAACTGCTGAAATTGGTGAATGTCTCATGTGTATGTTTATTTTCCTGGTCCTTATTTAATGCACAAGCTTTTAAATGACCTCACTACTCATTAGGCACAACCTACCTTAAATTTATATTATACTGATTAAAAACCTGCTGCACCTTTAGAAAATCTTTTCAATTTAAATGAAATTACAGTGCTATCATTGATTTATATTTTCTACTTCTTAGTGGAGAATTATGATAGAAAAAAATGAATATAACCTTCATCTCATAGAAATAAGACACTTTCTAAATATAATAAATTAAAATTGTGTAACATTACTGAAACAATCAAATTACACTCCGCTCAGCCATTTTCAGCCATGGGTCTTTCTCTATACAGGAGTTGTAGTCAGATTTCGACGAACAGTAGGTATATTAGAAAATGTATTAGTATCTTTCAAAATAACAAAGGTCCAAGTAGAAAGACAGATTTCTGAGATGGGGATACTGAAGATTAACTCAATTATTTTAGAAATAAATGATTATTTAAAAAGTTTCTTATTTCTACAAGATAATGTATAAAGTATATTTGTTTATATATGTAGTATAATTTTATGTTTAATTTTAAATTATTATATATTTTATATATTTTTATACATTTTTAAAAGAAATGCATGGGCTCTCTTTTAATCACTGAGGTGTTCCCTGCACACTTTGATGGGGGACCTGAGATTTGGAAGACAGAACACATTAATAATAGCTTACAAAATGTGTGGCCAGTAAATTGTATTTAATACTGTATTATTTTGTTCCTTTTTATTTCAGGATCAGTTTTTCCTTTATCACTTTTTACTGTTTATTAAATAGTCTAAATAGTATGTTAGAACATGATTTTCTTTTGCCATAAATCATATTTCATTCAAATAACATAAGTTTAATAGTATACTCATACTGGATAAAATTCTTCCAAATGACATTTGAAATTTATGCTTTTTAAAAAACAGGTTTACTAGGAGACCATATTAAAACACATTTGATTGATGATTGTTCATATAATTGCATTTCTGGTATCCACTTGCTTTAATTCCTTTCTTACATTTTTCAGTTTCTAAGAACCATGAAAGCTCCCATCAATAACAGTAAAACCTTATACTTTCAAATGCACCACTCAAATTTTAATCGTTTTGATATGAAAATATTTTCTTCCTTGGTGCACATTCTTTTCTGTGTTCAAAGAAGACATAAATTATAGCTACCAATCATCTGGCACATAGACCAATATCAGTGTGTGTTCTAGTAGAGCATTGAGGAAAGTAGATAGATAGCTAGATAGGTATATAGATAGATAGGTACAGTAGGTAGAGATACACATATACTGTAGTTGTATATATATTTTTTTACCTAGAAATCTGGAGTTTTTATTTTCTTTTTTTACTTGCTTTCCCAATGCTGAAATGATGAATGCTTCATCATGGATATTCTCATTGGGTTCAATGTTTGAGATTGTTGGCAGGGTGGCTGCCAAACACATTTGTCTGCCTTAAAATGTGCATTTTAGGTGCATTATATGGACTGAAAAGGAAGGTCTAAAGGAAAAAGGGTTGGCTCTCCTTCTCTACCAGGTAATTAAGTGGCAGCTAAGGTTAGAGCTGTTGTTTTGCCTGTAAAAGGGATGTGTTCCCACACCTATGGACTATCTTATGTGTCTAGAGGAGAGACATGGGCCTGGTTGAGTGAGATGCTACTGGAGCCCGAGAGAGGCATGTGAAAGAAACAACTTGTGGAGCAGGTGATGTGAAGTTTGTATACTGACTAGTTAAAAAAACTCTCTGGAGACCTGCAGCTGAGTGTAGTGAACAGAAAGCCGTATTTGTACACCTTATATGTATTTGGGTGGAAAAAACCCATAACGACACCAAGGAGTGAGGGTTCTTCAGCTTTATGCAGACACTTTGGAAAAAAATTACTTTAAACTGAAGTTTGGTGTCCCTGTATTTAGTCTGAAGTTCGGTGTCCCTGTATTTAGTCTGAAGTTCGGTGTCCCTGTATTTAGTCTGCCACCATCCCCACAATGGATATACAAAGTTTGTCACAGAGTTTAGTTTTACACCCTCCAGTTGGGGGCTTATTTATCATGTAAAAAAATGGCAACCAAATACACCACACATTACAGACATCACAGTGTAACAAACACTTACTTATCAAGCAATGTCCTGGCATATTCACTAGTCTGATACAACAAAAAGTAGAGATTAGTGAACAGATTGTAATTTAGGATTTGTAATTTAGGAACAAATAAAGTCTGCTCTACAAGTGATACCAGGTAGGATTGATCCACTAATTTTAAAAGCACTTCTGGCACAAAAATAGCTTCCTCCACTGCAGTCTGGGATACTCTCTTAGATATCACATGTGTATAAGTAGAATCCAGGTGATGTTCAGATTCTAATTAACACATATGCACATTTTAAACAAGTGTCCTTGGCTCTGGGAGGATCACTTACATTTTTGGCATGTGTGTGCCCCACAGCATGACCCTTAGCATTAATAGCAGGAAATTGGTGCTGCCGCCATAGTACTCGGCTGTGGGGCATCTTTTACAATTTAAGATCTATTAGCCCACATCTGTACTGCATGAAACTATTTTTTAGGTGCCCTGTAGTGCAATGCAAATTCATTTTCATAACAAAAACGCTTATGGAAATTGGGCGAAATGTTATCTTCTGGTTGTCTTGAATTTCAGTACCTAAAAATGCACTTTTAAACTACCCAAAAAATGACCTTCTATCATCTGTCTTTCTGAACAGTGGGAATCTTGTGAATACATCAATTGTTGTTTTATTATATATTTTCAAATTATGATTTTGTTGGAATTTGTAATATTTGTTGCATGATAAGTTTTTTAACATAATTTACTTAATATATTTTGACAGCTTACCGTTCACCCAGCAAACAGCAGCACCCTCTCCAAGATAACTACTGATGCAAATGAATTAAAAGTGAAAAACCTTTCACCCGGTGTAGAATACAGATTTCAACTCAGAACAATTAATGGGAAAGTGGCCAGTGTGCCTTTAGAAAAAGTAGTTAGTACAAGTAAGTATGAAGTTATTAGTGATTGGTTTTAATAATATATCAGTTATAAAGAACTTGCAGTTTTGTTGAAGGCAGTATAAATTCTATAATTGTAGTTATGTGATTTCAAAAATGCTAATGAAGGAAAAAAAATCTTAAATAAAATTGAGTTACACATTTTGATATTATTTAGACTACCTATTAGAGAAGAAACAGATCTATCAGGGCAAGAATGTTCAGCTTTGAGTACAGTTTTGTCTAATGTTCCAGGTTTTTCAAGACATAGGATGATATGACTTTTGAAGTAGCCATACAGTTTATTGATTACATTAAGATCAGGGCTTTGGCTGCGCCACTTCAGAACCTTTTATTAGGTGTACCTCATTTAACTGGAACTTACTCCTCTTTACTTATCTCACTAAAGGGTAAGTGAACATGATTTTACTGCTCAGCTACACATTAGTAAATACTATTTTTAATGCACCATAGGATGTAGAATACCAATAGGCAGTGTAGAACCTATACTAGAGGACCTTGATGTGCGACTGGGGCTTTTGAATAGTTTTTCCAAAGTTTTACTAATATTTTTTGTAATACAGGTATTTATTCATATAGCTTTACCTGGGGCTAAATGTGCGTTGACAATCCTTCTTTCTCTTTTTGTGTTTGTAAATAATGGTTGTATGTTGTGTCTAGCAGCTGGTTAATTACAGAATGTAGGTTAGAACAAGTGCTGGCATATAGGTGCTTTACTGATCAACAAGACAACTCATTGTCTAGGTGTGGGGAATGTTTGAGGATTGAAGTAATGTCTTTAACTTACCCACCTGGAACTGTTAGAGATCATCAGGCCCTATTATATGGGAAGGCCACAAAGGCTGAGGCCTAGGGCAGCACGATTTCAGCAGGATTTTCAGACGCATATTCTGGCTAATTTCCACACGCACAGAGGATTGGGCCCACAGAAACTTTTTCACAGTTACTTACATCTTCAGTGCACAGTACCGATGGGGTCAGGGAAAGTGTGAGCACCTGGGGGGAGAGGGAGCGGACACACAGGGTCCAGCTTAGGGGTGCCGAAATACAAAGAGATCATAAACATTAAAAAGAGATCATTAAAGGACCAGTAACATAAAACATTTTTTTTAAATTTTTGTTTGTACATAACGATATAAAACAGCAAAACACATTTAACTTTAAATTCAAAAACAAATAACTTACCGAGACTCTGCTTACGCTCCTCTTCAGAAAAGGCGACAGGGCGCTCGATTTCTCCTCCCTGCCTTCTATAGGAGATAGCCAGGGAGGAGAAATCGAGCAGCGCATGATGGATCATCGCCATGTCGCCTTTTCTGAAGATAAGCACAAGCAGAATATTGGTAATTTATTTCTTAATAAAGACTTTGTAGTTTAAAGTTAAATATGTCTTGGTTTTTTTTCATGTCCTAAGGAAAAGCGAGCAAATTGCTTTATAGAAATGCCACATAGAGGGGATTTTTACCCCCATAAAACGAAAACTATACCAGATATCACTTTCATCATTGTCACTGTTAAGGATAAACGTGTATGTAAAATCATTAGTACAGATATGGGATCCATTATCCGGAAAGCTCCGAATTACAGAAAGACCGTCTCCCATAGACTCCATTTTATCCAAATAATCCAAATGTTTAAAATTTATTTCCTTTTTCTCTGTAATAATCAAACAGTACCTTGTACTTGATCCAACCTAAGATATAATTAAACCAGCCTATTGTATTTATTTAAAGTTTACATGATTTTCTAGTAGATTTATAGTATGAAGTTCCAAATAATGAAAAGGTCCATTATCTGGAAAACCCTGAGTTCCGAGCATTCTGGATAACAGGTGCCATACCTGTAGTTGCTATAACTATGAATGTACATACTTAATTATCTTGCTCCGGTTTACCTTTATAAAGTATTTATTTAAAATGTGAATTGATCTGTAATTTTTAAACATTGTCTATTTTCTTTTATTGCAGGACCAGCTGGAATTTGTGGCCTTACTATAAAATCTGCAAATACTTCTTCAGCAACCTTAACTTGGGATCACAGTGAAAGCAAATTTACACACTACAGAATAATACTATCGAACCAAACATTTTCAAGAGAATATAATGTATCCAATCAAATCACAGATTATACTTTCTCAAATTTAACCCCAGGTGCCATTTATCATTTTAAAGTTCAGAGAATGAAAGTAACTGTTGAAGGTGTTCTCACAAATATTAAACTGGTCACAGGTAGGTGTTATTGACATTATTTTTCATTACTAGCAAATATTATACCTTTTTACATTATTGGTTTGTGCTAAAATGTTTTTAAAGTGGGCTTTGCAAAAGGAACAATTTTAAGTAGCCCCACCTCAACACTTGTAACATTAGTCAATCATACCTCCATAGCTTCTCTTACTATTTACATTAAACAAATCCAACAAAAAGATAAAAAAAATAAGGACCCTCTATACAAATAAAACATTTTCATTCTCTATATAAATCTCTATAAACATAAAAAAGTCTATTCTCTAAACACTGCAAACAGCAGTAACCAATAGCAATTAGTACAGGCTGTTTAAAATACACCAAAAAAGTGTATGTTAAAATAGATGATACCACAGCGCACAGTGCAACATTTTGCAATACTCAGATCCCTTTTTCAAGCCATCAGTTAAAGAGTATCCATTTAGTACACACAGGTGCAAACTTATAAATGGTAGAACAGGAAGTAACATACGGGGTATGATGTCATCATACATGGTTATCACAGTGATTTAACCCCTTATTGTTCAATCTGTGTACAGGCATCAACTCTCCAGTTGTCACTCCACATCTACTGAGACCCCCTCCCCCCACACAGCTAAATGAAATATTAGAAACAGAAAAACATGCAACTATTGTTCATAATAAACACACAAGTCATAATCCGTATCTATACAGGGAGGAAGTGGTTATTTTGTTTTTTAAACTCTTGGAGATAATCTTATGTGAGGTTTAAGGATGCATACTACTTGCACTACAGCTGTGCAAATTCTCTCTCTCTCTCTCTCTCTAATATAGTTCTCATTTACAAACACAAGTGCAACATGCAAAGTGCAATTTTAGATGCAATTGACCATGTTTTTTACCCACAAAAGTAATTGCATCCACTTACATATTTATGCTCAAAATTTTCATTTTTGCATTTGATCGAATTCGATTCAAAGTTTTTCCCCAAAAAAACTTTGATTTTTCAAAGTCCACCGATTGACTCCAGATAGGTTCTAGGAGGTCCCCCATAGGCTAAAACAGCAATTCGGCAGAGAATTTTCAAATTTTTTTTTCAAATTCGAATCGAATTTGAACTATTCCCTAGTTGAAGTACACGAAAAATAGCTCAAATTCAAATTTTTTTCATTCAAAAATTCACCTCGACCTTTGAAAAATCTGCCCCTTAATGAATGCTGTAAGAATGTGAAACAATTGCATCCATTTTTGTTCAAATATACTTCCAGCTGCAGTCAAGCTCTGATATACTACTATATATATATATATATATATATATATATATATATATATATATATATATATATATATATATATATATTGTCCCACAGTAGCCACACTCAAAACCTAGCGATTCCAGTGGTTTACTTTATCAAGAGCAACTTTATCGAGAGTGCTGGCAACCCTTGGACTTGTGTGTGTGTGTATATATATATATATATATATATATATATATATATATATATATATATATATATACTAACGCACGCACTCTGATCCAATTACTATATATATATATATATATATATATATATATATATATATATATATATATAGTCTTATGAAAGATATATATATATATATATATATAGTCTTATGAAGGATATATATATATATATATATATATATATATATATATATATATATATATATATATATATATATATATATATATATAGTCTTATGAAGGATCAGCACACACTGTTCTGTAGTGAAGTAATAGTGTTTATTTTCAAACAAAACACATTTTTATCCTATATATAGATAGATATATTGTCCCACAGTACCCGCACTCAAAACCTAGCGATTCCAGTGGTGCACAATCAAAACAGGTTTACAGTTCAATCCCACATGGGGCCAAAACGTTGATTGAGATGTAAACCTGTTTGAAAAATAAAAGCAACTTTTTTCACTTCAACAACAGTGAGTGCTGATGCTCTCTATACTATATAAGCCACTTTGATCGTGCACCACTAGAATCACTAGGTTTTGAGTGCGGGTACTGTGGGACAAAATCTCTCTCTCTCTCTATATATATATATATATAGTCCTCCAAGAAGCCAGCACTCTCGAAAAATAGCTTCAAACGCCTGGGTGCAGCATCGACAGTTCCGATCTCCACATGCACAAATAAGATCCGCACTCACAGGACATTTTGGGGTTAATGAAGATCGATTTATTTATCACGATCGGGATTACGGATTTTGGACACTAGGGGCATATTAAATGTATATTTTTTTCCCTCTACTTTTTTATTCATTTTTTCCATTTTTAGGTTTATTAGTTTATTTATATATTTCTATTGATTATTATTGCAACACACCGAGGAGCATTATCGACTATATTATATGAGTTGGGGCATTCACATTTATGAATATATGTTTAACTGCACAATGATATTTTATTGATTTTTTAATCCGAGTATGGGTTTACACGGAGGATCGTTGGTACAATAGATATATACTGTCTGACACACATACAGAGTTAGTATTTGTTTGAACATCATGTCATGTGGATATAGGTCACTAGGTTTGAATAAACATATGTCCTCTTATTTGGTATGGTACTGACCCATTAGTGCATACTAATTAATAATAAGTATATTTATGATAGATTCATTTTCCATGTCCTCACTATTAATTACTGATGGTGAGTGAGCCCTTGGGCTGGAATGACACTGAGCGGTAGAGAGATGGGTTATATGACGGCCATTAGAATGTTTTATACAGTAACTTTGTGCTGTTACTTAGTTTCAAATTATAAATGTAGCGGGAACCCCTGAACAGACCTTCCACTCTTCTTCAAACTTATATTTTTCGTAACAAGTAACAGCTATGTAACAATTATGGCAACAAATTGGGAAGTGATATATAATGTTACTGAATATTTGGTTTTAATGGTTTTTAACATTGTATTAATGTGTGGGTTTTGTTATACTGTATTTTACTTTTGTGTAATGATTTTTTTATTTATGTTGATTGGGATATGTATATTTGTCGTGCTTTAATGATGAGGTGGACACGTCATCTTTAATTGGCCAAGTACCGGTTTTTCCCGCCAATCTAGGTATTTAAAGCATTTGTGTGTTAGTATTTGTTACTTTGAAAAAGACCTCGGATGAGGTCGAAACGTTAGACTCTTGCAATAAATTTTCTATAATTTTCATAAGTCCTGTGAGTGCGGATCTTATTTGTGCATATATATATATATATATATATATATATATATATATATATATATATATATATATATATATATATATATATATATATATATATATATACAAGTCCAAGGGTTGCCAGCACTCTCGATAAAGTTGCTTGAATTTGCCTGGGTGCATTGCCAATAAATTATCCATAACTACTACAAGAAGGTTCGCACTCTCAGGACTTATAAAAATCATAATTTATATAAGTCCTGAGAGTGCGGACCTTCTTGTAGTAGTTTTATATATATATATAAATATATATCTATATATATCTATACAATAGACTCAAGAAAGGCGGACGGCACTTCTGGAAAAGGTTTATTGGGGTTGCTGCTGTGACCAGGTTTCACAGCATCAACCCCAATAAACCTTTTCCAGAAGTGCCGTCCGCCTGTCTTGAGTCTATTGAATGTTAGCAGTGGGGACACTGCTAGACAGAGCACCAGGATAAGTGTATGCGGTGAGCAGTAGCGGTCCTTTACCTTTTGTTTCCGATCTTTATATATATATATATATATATATATATATATATATATATATATATATATATATATATATATATATATATATATATATATATATATATATATTTATATATATAAATATAATTTTTTTCAAGTTTTGCAAAATATGAATACAATACAGTATAGATACTGATATTCGTGTTGAATGGTATCCAGCTTATGTCTGACTTGCTACAGTGGTCCATTGGCATGTGTATGATTCCTGTTAGAGTGGGCAAGCATCATGTAGTGGAGTTAAATCATTCATCTCTTCTAGATAAGACTCCCACCAATCTACAGCTGTAAAAATAACAGATTCATTGCAATGCATTTATTACCAAGTGCTTTGCCTTAGAGAATATGAACATTACACTGGGAATTTACAGATCACATTCTCTTTCAACTGATAATCTCAGCCATTTCTTAGAAGCTTTACATTGGAAACTTTAATGACGTTAAACCTTTTTTGACACAACTCCTTATTTTTCAATACATTACATATATTTTTTTCCAAAAATTACATTTAGCACGCCAACTTTCAAAAGTAAAAAATAGCTTTTTGCAACATTCAATTCATATTGTATGTTAGATGATAAAGATTTCCTCTCTAATGCTTAAGTGATTAAATGAGTGCAAGGGATCAGGGATGTCAGCTTATAAGGATGAGTATTGCAGTCTTAACTAGAAGTTTAAAGGGGGAGTTACCTTTTGATTTTCAGTAGCAATTAATTGTTATGAATCTTTTTCCACTCATTCTTTGTTCCTTATTACTTGAATTTGTTTTAGTTTCATTGTTCTGTTGTCAGAGTTTCTAGGTTTGCCTTTGTAAAATTACAGTATTTTTCTAAACTTGTGATATGTTTTAACATTGTGCAATGTATTTATACTGACATTGCTTCAGTTGAGAATATTTGTTCTATCAGTATCTATCACATTTTTAAGAAAAATAAATGCTGCGGCACACACTCTTCCAGGAGAATAAAACAAAAGGGCTGCCATTTCTGGCTGATGCTTCTTTCAAACATGCACTGAACTGAGAAAATAGAGTACAGACAGAGTCAGACTGGGCCCTGGCTCTCATTGGCCCTGTCAGGCCAGGCCTGTTCTCTGCACTGACGCTCTCCTGATTTCCCCCTCTGGCCCCGGTCCCTGCCCAGACCTCCCTCCCTGTAAACAAATGTAAACAAATGTAAAATAATAAATAAGACTCCCTGCAATTTGGTAAATATATCCTTAAGCACTTAACATGGACTCTTTTTGAGACAATAAGTCTCCAAAGTAGGTATTTAAACCTTAATTAAAGATGCAAGAGACTTCTTCAATCTTCTATCCCTGCAGTAGTGCTACATCACTCATTTTGTTACCTGCAAGATTGGGGCGGGTAATGTTCTAGTGCTCCAAAAGGTAGAAAAGTGAAAAGTTACGGGGGATATGTGGGTAGCTAATTAGTAGTATCACATCTCATATCTCATAAGTGGCTTACTGTATTTAATTTAACAGTGTGTCCCTGATGACTATATGGATATATGCAGTAAATATAGATATATAAAGACTACACAAAACCACTTAGAAAGTAAAGGCAATAATAAAATGTGCAATAATAAAAATGTGTTATTGTCATGATTATCCACAAAAATAGAAACAAAAGGCACACTCACTTCAATGCTTCTGCATAAATTCAAACTATTTTCATTTTCATGAGATCCCAGCATTTTTGTCATGATTGTATACATTAGAGATTAGAGTGATTCAGTACTTCAAGACAGAATCAGAATAATTTACACAACCTTAATTAAATTATGTTAAAGCTCTTTAACACTACTCAGTACCACCTGTTTCGACATATTTTTGGCACAATAAAGTACTTTGAATATCTTTGAATGGGTGGAAGTCTGAGCACCTGTTTCATATACAGTATATTTTTTTAACTATATCAAACAAGTGCACTTGTAAGTGTAGTCATCAGACTCGGGAAAACAATCACAGTCTAGTTTCTGTTCATTGGTATAGCTTGTAAGGTTACACCAAATGACAAATGTCACAGGAGAGAGCTCTGTTTCTTTTAACATATGATATGTGGGAACAGTTAAGTCACTTCTGAAGTGATACAACTTCACTGTAGCATTATCTAATGAAAAAAAGCTCTACAAAATATTTGAACTGTGTTGGAAATAGGGATGCACCGAATCCAGGATTCAGTTCGGAATTCGGGCCAGGATTCTGCCTTTTTCAGTATGATTTGGATTCGGCCGAATCCTTCTGCCCGGCCCAACCGAATCCGAATCCTAATTTGCCTATGCAAATTAGGGGCAGGGAGGGAAATCACATGACTTTTTGTCATAAAACAAGGAAGTAAAAAATGTTTCCCCCTTCCCACCGGTAATTTTCATAAGCAAATAAGAATTCGGATTCATTTGGTATACGGCTGATACTTTCACGAAGGATTCAGGGGTTCGCCGAATCCAAAATTGTGTATTCGGTGCATCCCTAGTTGGAAATTATTAGTAAGCTATAAGGCAAGAACTCCACGCCGCATCTGGAGCGGACATGTTGCATAAAACGCATAAATGTAGTTCTTACCTGCGATTTATCCTTCACTTCCTGTTCCACGTCGCATGCGGTAACAAAGCCATGTGGAGGAAAAGATCCTTCACTTCCTGTTCCACGTTGCATATGGTTTGTCACATAGCAACGTGTCAGCTCCAGACGCGTTGTGGCGTTCTAGCCTAACAGTACATATAACAACATACACATGTTATCCATCCTCATATATTTGCTTCATTACTTTAGAAAACATTGCTCTAGACCTACTGACAACTTCATACTGCGTCTGGTTTGTAATAAGTAGGACAAACAGTAGATATTGCACCTATTAAATATTAAAGACAATCTGACTGCAAAAATAAAAACAACCACTTAAAAAAACTAATTATATATATAGTATAGTATATTATCCAAACCATACATAGTATTTTTATGACTGTTAAAATTTATCAAATATGAAATAAACCTGAGTCTCCTAGAATTTTAGCCTCAGCCACCTTTAGCTTTACATGCCAATACCATCCCCTTTTTGTGGACTATTTATCCGGCCAACTAAATAAAACACTGGGAACAAGCATAAGCTTAAATCTGAAAATAAGCAAGTATTTACAGAAATACATAGAAAGAGTTGGAAGCTGTCACATAACTTAGTGTCAGAATTTACTTACAGAAAACCCTTCAAGCCTTTGCATTCAACCAACCAATTAATTGACACCAAGCTGAAATCCCTTGAGTTGCCCTGCCCTTTGATTTGATTATCACCCACAACCTACCTCTTTGAGGCTACTAGTGGAGCTTATTTTCTCACATTTAATGTATTGCTATTTACAGAAAAAATAAGACCACCTATTTCCCTTTATATATTGCCTGTTGGAAATATTTTTTTTATGTCATTCTATAATGAAGATACTACCATTTCTGTTTGTATGTTTTACATTCCCCCAGAGAAGAAAAGTTTCCATCTTATCCATCTTATCTCGGTCCACAATGTTGTCATTCTTGACCTACCCATACATATTGCAATATGTTCACATAATACTGCACCCTACTGGGAAAGAGAGAAACAACAGACTTCCTCATAGTTTGGAACTTTGGGCTAGTTCTGCTCTCTTTGCATGTTCTCCTCATAAATAAAAGGGTTACCCATGGGTATCACCCTAAAATTTACAGACAGGTTAATTGATCCCTGATAACACTGACTATCACCATAACCAGTGTCCCAGGCATAAGAACATGAGCCCAACTTTGCCCCTCAAGTCGTATTAATTTACCTGCTGCACCAGAAGCAACAACTTTTGCAGTCTGTCCTTTGTACCTTGCACTGTATTAAAAATCAGCTTCAAGATGTGGTGATCAGCATAGTTGTGTGCAAGGTAGGCAATACAGGTATGGGGTCTCTTTTTCCAGAATGCCAGGACCTGTCATTTGGATCTTCATACCTTAAGTCTACTAAAAACATGTAACCATTACATAAACCCAATATTTTTAAACATTTGATTTATTTAGATGAAATAAAATCTGTGGGATGGCCTTCCTGTAATTCTCAGCTTTCTGGATAAAGGGTTTCCGGATAAAGAATCCAATATCTGTATTACTGTTTAAGCATAAACCAATTGTTTTTATGGGATGAGTAGGGTATTTTTAGTATAGCAGTTCATTGGAAACTTAACCCATGTTGACCCACCAACCTGAAGAATATTTTTGTAATAGTTCAATGTAAAATGTACTATTAGTTTGCTAATACTATAGCAGTGGTGTTTTCTCACTGTGCCGTTTTTTTCCCACTGGAACAATGTGAAAGGATATCATGTAGCATTTTTATAGTCAGATATCAAGCAATTAAAAAAGCTTAATACTTAAGCATGTCTTGTAATAGTCTTTGTGTAATAAATTATCAAGTCATATTATGCACAAAGATTATGTTAATAGAATCATGTTTATAATTTCTAAAATTAGAAGCCACGTGTAAGGAAGCTCTGCCAGGCTATAGTAGAATATGTTTGGTGCTAGCAAAACAAAAAAACTGCATTTTTTTATCCAAACCAAGACAGAATCATTCATTAAATAGTCATTTAATTTCCTTTGCAAAAAAATATTTTTTAACAAAGTAATGCAATGCACAATAAAATGTTTTGTTTTTATTTAACACAGAGCCTGAGCAGCCACAAGAACTGAGAACCTTCAATATTTCATCACAGTCCTTTTCACTATCCTGGAAGCAACCATCAGGGTGGGTGGAAACATATCAAGTGGATCTTTTTCCTCCACATGGCTTTGTTACTGTCAGAGATCTCGGAGGAGGGGAGTATCAGGTATTTTTTCATTATAGTTTGTGGATGGGCAACTTTTGTTTACACTCTGAGCTCATTGGAACATTCTTTGCAGAGCTGACCAACCATGAAGCTAGCTTCCCATGCTTTTAATGCAGAATGCATACAAAGTTATCTATGCTAAATTTGTAATAGAAATTTCAACGTGAGGAGCTTGCTACCTTAACAACAATTTTTTATTTTCTTTATTTTTTTTGAAGTCTATCATGATCCTCCAGCCAGTCACCCCGGAGTTCATGAATAGTTTAACAAAGGAATGGGTGTGCTATTGAGTAATACAGGCTCATTAATTGTGCACTGTGCAGGCAGTCTTAGCTTTAAATCATTAATGCAGAAAACATTTCCCTGTAAAGCCATCAAAAAGACATAGGAACAATTCTTCCACTTTCTGAAAAGTAAAATAATGATTACCTTTCCTGTTGTTTTTCTTCTGCTTCTGTGGAGAGCTGCAGACATACAGGTATGCTGTTTAAACTAACCAATACAGATCACACTTTGTCTTTCATTGTTTTTAAATGAGAACATAGAGCTGTGCAGGAAAGAGTATTTGTGTGAATGCCAGGCAATGTTTATCTGCTTTTTCTTGGATACATTTGAACATGGAAATATTCTTTGCTGATTTTGTTTTTTTATTGCCTAAATCTATCCATCATAGTGGAAGTGCTGTACAGGAGCAGATTGTTTTTCTAGGAATCTGTGATACTGTGCAAAATACCAAAGTGGAAAGGTTTCCAGTAAGGAGTGGTGCTTGACTGTGAGTTTCACCTAATACTTCATTTAATGTGTATCTTTCTGACATTTCAGGCAGATGTATCCAGCCTTGCTCCTGGTACAGCCTTCACTGTCACAGTTTCTTCTGTGTCCTCTTCAGCCTTTAGTTCACCTGTCAGCAGATCGGTGGTTACCAATGAGACCAGTAAGTTTATTTTTGCTTTCAGTAAATATATGATATTTGTGCAAAGTTGGCTTATTCTTAAACTAAATGCACACACACACACTAACACACACACACACATATATATATATAAAATGTATTCTATGAAGGCCTAATGTAATGCAAATTTGTTAAGGGACTGTAGTTCAGCATTTTATTGAGGAATTAGGGCTTATGTCTAGGTGCATTCAGTATTAAGTCAGATATATTGATTGCTTAGAGACGTGTTCGCAACTGTCTAGCCTAGCAGAGCATACAGTACAGTTAATAATTGTATTCCGCAAAGTGCATTGAAATTTTAGATATGTAAAACTAACTTGCTATAATTAAAACTTGTGTTAAAATGCCTCCCCAGGATAACTTTTAAATATGAACTGAAAGGGGCTTAAAAGTCCAGCTGTATAATTCGTAAGTGTTTGGGTATTTTTATAGAGACAGAATATAACCTACAGTACCTCCAATGCTTTTTGAAACAACAGTGACAAATACTGTGATATTTTGTTTTAATGCATTACTTCATCTCTAAATTAAGATGCTCTCTCCTAATGGATCGGTCACGTGAACAAGTTCCAGTTTGAGGAGAGTCAGTATAAGGCTTTGGGGAGGAGATTTTGTAACTCAGATTGAAATAAAATACTGCATTTGTTAAACGTAACTTCCCCAAATCAGATGTATTTAAAAGAAAAACATACTGAGCTAATGTTTCTGGCCAATATTTATGAGACAAATAGAAGATTAATTTCACGTTTATATTCTCATCCATTGCAACATTAACGGGTATCTCTTATTGTTTGTTCTTTGAACTGACAAACTTATTTAACATGTACAGTATTTTGATGCAAAACATCATAATTGCTAGAAACAAACAGACACTGAAGCACTTGTACATTGTTTAGAATATTACATTTTTTGCATTCCTCTTAAAGAATGTTTCTCGTGTTTCTTAAAGTGTTTAATCATTTCTTGTAATTCTGCAGTTGGAAGACAAGGCTCATGTTAAACACACTAGCTTCTGATTATGTATTTTTTTAAAAAGCTCATGCAAAAAATGTATTTTTATGAAGAATGTACAGTAAAAGGTTTCATTTAGTTCTTCTACTCTATTATAGTAAGTGCATGGGCCTTTTTATTATTTTAGTTCCCGGACCTCCAATATCTTTAGCTGGAGAAAGAGTTGGCTCTGCAGGAATTCTCCTTTCCTGGAATGTACCACGAAACCCAAATGGGAAGATCCTAGCGTACTATGTCATTTTCAGAGAAGTTTGTCCATGGATACAGTCCACTTATATCGAAGCAGCAACAAAACCTGACAGTCTGGAAGTTCTTTTGACAAGCTTGACCCCTGGAACAACATATGAAATAAAGGTATTATTTATTTGATTGTATTTCAGATACTCATTGATGCCCAAAGTAAAATATTTATAGTTACTGTATGCATTAAATCTAGCATTCTACTGATAATATATATTCTGTCTGCAAATGGACAACATGTAATATTAATATACACCCTGCAGTATGCTTTGGAGTTTACCCCAAAGACGCTTAAACATACAATTGTCATGAACAGGACTTTGCTTGTAGATGCAGCAGACATACCCATTATATTACCTTTGGTTTTCTGGCTTAACCTAAATCAAAGGATATCAAATTATATGAATTCATTAGTATTTTAAAAGTGCATTCAGCTTCAAAATGTGCATCATGAATTACTAGATAACCTTATATATACTTTTTTCTTATGCAGTTAAAAGCTTCAAAGCTTTGGAAGTGTCAGATAATTTCTCTGCAGATTCCAACACTGTGTTTTGTTAATAATTTTGGAGATGTCACTTCGAACAACAATAAAGACCGTATTGATGTAGCTTAGACAGTTTAGGTGATTGGTATATTTTGGTATAATCTGATTTTTTGACTGACTTCTAAAAATGCATCAAAATAAAGCACCTAGCACAGACAAACACTTTGAGGGCCAGCCTCAACAAATCATTGTGTTGAGACTGACTACATACAGGACAAGGAAAGCCTAATTAACTAGAGTGGTGTTAAATGTTAGGCATCACCCAGTGAATTCACGTTTTTCTGCAGGGCCAGTGGTTCTGTTCAACAAAAACTGTACCAGCTCTAAGGAGGCAACACTTTCCTGTCTCTTCTAGTCATTCCTCTGTGAGTTAGACTTGAACATGCACAATGGAGTAAAATATTCTAGTTTCACACTACTGTACATGCACAAGTCTATTCTTAATTAAGGACACCTGTGAGAGAGAGGTAAGATGGTGGCACCTCTTTAGAAAGCTTTGCAGGCCAGTTAATTTTTTTTCTGAAAGGGAGCACTGGCCCAAGAAAACAATGGGAGGGGTGCCAAATATTTTGGCACTCCTCAAGGGATTAGGCTTTCCAGGTTCTTTAATGGTTTAGTTAGTGTGCCAGCTAATGCAATATTTCTGCCAACAATGGCTGTTATTAATGCAAAGTATATAAAAAGCTCTTTTGGCTGTAAGCAAGAAAGTGTTATGCCCCTGAAATATTGTGCTTTTTTGCACATGTTCTACATTCAGTAGAAGCACTTTAGAATGTTTTATTCAGCCTGCATGGCACTCGGCTCCATAATAACAGAGTGGTTACTCACTACAGATGCGTGTCACTGCAATATTTCTCAGTATTTAATTAAACAATAGAAACAATAGAATGTCTGTTTTGGTTCAGAAACATCTGCTTTGAATGCTAAATATGAAGCTGGTACAGTTTTGGTCTTGGCCCTGTTCCAGGTTTGGAACTAAAATAAGTTTTTTAGCTGTTTTTCAAAAAGCATGCTATCCTCTGGATTATGGCATTAAATATACAGCATATGAAATGTACAATTGCTATTCTGCAAGTAGATAATTTATGAGATAAAGATGCTGCACAGGGCCAGGCCAAGCTGACCGGGCACCTTAACATAATCAATATCTGAATGAAAAGAATGAAACAGGAGGGTGATTTAGATAAGCTGTTTGCTGACAATGTCTTGGGATCTACTGATCACCAGCTAAAGGTCTACTGGTAGATCCCAATCTACGTTTTGGACACCCCTGGTCTAAGTGGACAAGGAAAGAGCACCTGAATGAACTTTTATACCATTATTTGTGCAAATGTGTGTGTAAATTTTATAATTATTTGATTTGTATCCATAATCAAACTTTAGAAGGGCAGAAATAGACAGACAGTCTAGTATAAACAGAGTAGTTCTTAAAAGTGTTAATCTACAGTTTTACAGATTCTTTCTCTGCAATTCCTGGACTACAGTTCAGATAACCTTATATAACATACTGGAATTGGGAGTTTTAGTTGGGCAGTAGTGACATGTGGGTTGACAAAATGTTGACCAGCACCCAACTCCAACTCAGCCTCTCGAATCCCTGACCCAGCCTGACTTGACAAGCCATGATTAATTATATATCCACACCCAACCTGTGATGTCACCAGAAGTAAAATGGGAAGGGGCAGGTAGAATAATCTAAATAAGCAACCAGCAGTCAGCCCAAGGAGGAGTATTTGGCACACCAAGTAGTGATGGGAGGATTTGCGCCGTTTCGATTTGCAGGGAAATTTGCGAAACGGCTCTGGCGAAATGGCTCCGGCATCTCGTTTTTGACACTGGCAAATTTTCGCTAGCGAATTGTCATGCCCGTTTCATGAATTTATTTGCTGGTGGCAGATCGTGCAAATTCGCCCATCACTAACACCAAGTAGTGTTTTGCTGGCAGAAACCTTCCAATCCATGGATAAACCCACAAGTTTCAGGCTGGAATATACATTACTATTGTACAGCATTTGGGTGGAGAAACACCGCTATGTGAAGGCTTATGTTCCCTTAGCCCAAAATTAGTATAAATTATAATGCATATAAATGAATATGAAACACATACAGATCTCAAATTATACTTCATGCTACCATTAATTGTCACTCTGTAGAAAACCAAATAAATTGGTCTTACCTCTTTAAAGCTGTAACTGTACTGCCATGATGTGAAAGTCTCACTGAACTACAGTAGAACTCCGATTTTACAACCACCTGATTTTACTTTTTTCCTGGAATTGATATTGTTTTGTTCAAGCATGCTGCATTTTTTCTTTCCTGGATTAAACTTTTCAGGGAATATACAGCTTTTTAAACAATCCCCTGGGAAGCATAAGATTGGAATACTACTCTATGTTAAATCCACAAAGCTATTGCTATGGCAGAGCCATCAGCCATCTACTTTTATACCTGCAATACATTTTTGTTGATCAGAGGCCAATAAAAAATGTGGCATTTATGACAAAGCAGGCAGATTTGTATAGATTTGTATATGCATGTCCCTCATAAATACTGTGGTGGCAAAGTAGGCATCACTGTTTTTACAGTGTGAGCACAGATTTCTGAGCTCACATCTTTTGCACATTGCTTCCTGCCCTGCACAGAGTAAATGTGCCCTCAAAACTTCTGATGGTAAATCCTTCCCTATCTCTCCTGTAGGTTTACGGGAGCTCAAAATATGCACCGTTGTTCTGAAAGTTACCACTAGAGCCAACTCTGTCAGTTGGAATTGTTTAGGTACCTAAAGACCATTACACAGGACATCTTTTTTAGTGGAGGAATCCTGTGCATATTGTAAAATACATGCCATCCATGTGTAATTAATGTTATTAATAGGGAAAACAATTTTTCCATCAAAAGGTGGCAACCTTAACGGTGACACATGCCATGTTGGGATCAAAGTTGATCTGTCCTGTATGAAAATGTTATCTGCAGATGCATGATATGGGCAAGTGCATGTTGCAGATTAAGATGTGAAGATGAGCCGCAGCTTTTCTTGACTTTCAGCAGTTCTGATCATTTGTGTGTTTGCCCAAATGAATGAAACAAGGGAAGGTGGTCATGAATGTGTATGGCCATTTGCATGGTATTGTATTGGCCCAAAGGTTAATTGGTTGGATACCTTATGGGATCAGCCAGTGAATGGCCACCTTAATTGTAAAATATTTAAATATATAGCTGAGCTATGGTACATTCAACAAGCCTTTAATGTGTTATATAAGAATATATTTATTATTTTAGTAAGAAATTAGGTTTAGGGCTGAGCACCACCCCTAATCAGGCTACTACCACTTATTAAAGGAAAGCAACGACTTGATTGGCAAATGCACTAGGTCAATTTAGCACCTATTCTTGTAAATCAGCCCCAGTTTGTAGAACACCAGAAAAGAGGACTTGCTCCCTGCTAAATTTGGTCAAACAAGAATTTCTATCCAGTGCTAGTGTCTGTATGATAGAGCCAATAGTTCCATGTTATTAAAAGAAAGCAAAAGCTGGTGCAGGAAATTCTCTTCATACCAATGCCGTAGCAATATGTCCAGTAACTTTTATCCATCTATGGTTTTCTTGGACATCTAATATCTTCTTTTGTATTTTCCTGCAGTTACTCTGTGCATTTAATATACAGGTATGGGACCTGTTATCCAAAAAGCTCGGGACCTGGGGTTTTCCGGATAATAATTTGGGTCTTCATGCCTTAAGTCTACTAGAAATTCATTTAAACATTAAATAAACCCAATAGGCTGGTTTTGCTTCCAATAAGGATTAATTATATCTTAGTTGGGATCATGTACAAGCTACTGTTTTATTATTACAGAGAAAAAGGAAATCATTTTTAAAAATTTGGATTATTTGGATAAAATGGAGTCTATGGGAGCCATTCCGTAATTCTGAGCTTTCAGGATATCGGGTTTTCAGATAAGGGATCCTATACCTATACTAGCATCAATTATAAAAGTGGCAGATTTTCTCAACTGCTAACTGTCCCATGGACTTGAAACCGTGCATAAAGCTACTAAAACATGAAATATACTTCATGTACCTAGAGAAATAAATTTAAAAATCTCTCTGGATTATATACACTTTTGTCTGCCAATTTTGTGTTGTTGGATTCCTAGGCCTTTCTGATTAAGATAAGCAGACAAGCAGACAATTCTAAGAAACATTCCATTTCTTAGCCTGTGATGTGTTTAGTGTTTATATGTTTTATACTTACTAATACAGGTATTATCTGGAAACGCATTATCCAGAAAGCTTCAAATTACAGGAAAGCCGTCTCCCATAAACTCCTTTTTATACAAATCAAACAAATCTAAAACAAATTCCTTTTTGTTTATAATAATAAAACAGCACCTTGCACTGTAACTTATTAATCCTTATTGGAGGCAAAACAGCCCTATTTGAATTCTAGTTCATGTTTAAAGGATTTATTTAGTAAACTTAAGGTATGAAGATCCATATTATTGAAATATTCCTTATCCAGAACACCTCAGGTTCTGAGCATTCTGAAGAACAGAATTTGCATTCTGTGCATCTTCACATATCAAATTGTACGACTATGTTTGGTATTAAGGAGTAATATTTTGACATTGTACAACTGTATTCAGGTGTTTAATAAAACAGCAGTATGCTTGAGGTTACTTGACCATAGTGTCTCATGTATTGGTATATACTGTATATGTGTGTTTGTCAATTTTTTTTAATGCTTTGGCAATATATAACATTAGGCTCGACATAAGTATTAGAGTCAGAATAAATGTGATGGAAAGCAAGGGAAATTGCATCACCTTTATTGAAGATAGAGGTGGGTTATTTACAAATGGAGCATACCCCAAGTGCTAGACTGCTAAAGGGTATGGTTTTCTAAAAACTTGCTGAGCTCTGCATCTTCCACCATAGAGCACTTTGCTAGCAGGGGTAAGGGGGCTCTGTCTCTGTAACAGGTTTCAGGAGTACTATGCAGCTGCTGGCAATTTCTAATATGTGCATCTAATTTAAAGTAAAAGTGGGAACCAAGGGATGCCTATGATCCTTCCCCGGCATGGGTACAAAACTGCCAAATACAGGTAATGCTGTATTCATCAGGAAAGCACCGGTCCTTGTGCTTCATATTGGAGCTTGAGGGTGCTTACAGCTGGGCAGATGGCTTGATGCTATCTGAAATAACCCTTTGTATTTCAACGTTACACTGGATTATTTAAATATAGTTTAAAACAATCATTCACTGAGGGACTAAAGGGTGCTTAAATCTTTCTAAGTTAGTTTGCTGCAGGTATGGGAGCAGACATTCGCTGAGGGACTAAATTTATTGGATAGGACTAAACAGTTTTTCCAGTCATATTTTAAATTTTTAGTGCTAATGTTTAGATGTGGTGTGAGCATCAAAATGCTGTTTATGAACATTGTAAGAAACCCATCCAAATTCTGAAAATGACTACTGAAACAAAAACAATGGACACTGGCTTTAAGTGAAGAAAAGAAGACAGAGAGCAGAAAGGTGTTGTAAAGTTGTTATACATTAAGCTGTGCTGTAGGATGGAAATTAATGTATCGCTAGTTGTTTCGGGTTTCAGAGGAGACAGGATAAGAAGGGGATTAATATTTGAATTTGAGTTGGGTGAATATGGGTGGGCCATTTTGAGCTATCTACCTACCACTAGTAACATCAGGCAGAAACATAATATCTGGGTTTTAGCCCAGCAGTAAAAGAACAATGGCAATGTGTAAAATACAGTATTAAGAATAAAATGTAGCTTAAGCTTTGGTTTTAGGGCCTTACATCTATGTAAGGCACTAGGGAAGGGCGAATTTTTTCACCTTGTTTCGCCTAGGAAAGTACGTCCATAGACTTGTATGGCGCTGTGCATCAAAAAAAAATGACACATGTCAAAAAGAAATGATGCGCGTCAAAAAATTTTTGACACCCATACACTTTAATGGGCGTCAGCGTCATTTTTTGGCGAAATTAAACGGGTCAATATCACTATAAGGCACTAAAAAAGTTTTAACAATTGTCTTTTTTTTTCCCTAAAGGTGGCTGCAGAAAACAGTGCTGGCAATGGATCATTCAGTGAATCTTTTCTATTTCAGACTGCAGAAAGTGGCAAGTACACTGGTTTTTATGTTATGTTTTGGGGGTTTGTTATAGAAATAATTCCTAATCCTATTTTATGATGTTAGTCAAGCAAAATACATTTCCCTTACACTATAAAAAAATATTGAAATCTTGTGTTTATTAGTCTTGGTATTCACAATCTCAGTAGACAGGCAGGTGCCATTTTGAAGACACTGTTATTAAGGCAAACTTTGCATAATCCCAAAATCTTATGTGCCAGAATGGGGCACCTGATACCCATGTCTATGCACTGGCTACACAATTAGATGGTTGGAGGGCGGGGGAATGTGGGGAGTGCAGTGAAATCTAGTAAGTGCAGAATGGAAAGTGAAAGTCATTGCCTGCCCCGTCCCTATGCCTAATGCATACAGGAGGGGCAGGTAATATATGATTGACAGCTGAGACTTTTAGAAGAGTTGGAATGGATGTTTAAATAACAAAAAGAATTTGGGTTTAATGTTTAATCTGAAAAGAATTTATACAGCTTTTCATGTCTGGTTGACTGGTCGACTTTAAGTCATCTAAACTTTAACAGGTAATTAGCACATTTTTTTTATTCCTTAAAAATAATTATATTTTCATTTCTTTTACTATTCCATCTCAACACCCTGGGGCAGATTTCCCAAAAATGTAATTATCAAGTTATTTTTTAATATGAAAAAAACCCTTAAAAATGCTTATTTATATATAAAAAAAAGAATCAAAACTCAATAGCAGTAAAACGTGAAAAAATGCAGTGACATCAGATTTATAATTTTCAATAAGTCTGTCTGTATGAACCTGTCAGCTTTTAAATATTTTTAATGAGTTTTTTGTGCTTAATTAATATCAAATATTTGAGTTTTGGAAACAAATTTTTGCCACAGAAAAACTTGAATTGTGGTAAAACCGCAAATTTGAATGTTGATAACTTTGCCCCCAGAGTTGAGATTGTTATTCATTTAGTAGCAATGGTTGCAAATTCACCCAGGGATGGACTTGTGGTAAGGACACATTGGACAAACATACCTTTGTATTGGCATAAAGATGAATTTCTGTTTATCCCCGCCAAAAGAAAAAAAAAGAGGCATCTTCTTGTGATTACTGTTTTACCACTGGTGTTTCACATTCTTTCCAATACAAACTATTTTTCAGACATATTGACGCTCATGCAAGTTAGTGTGGATGACATAACGTCCCATGTGTTTTCTTAAATTCAAGGGTGCGTCTAAGATTAAGAACATTTTCTCTATCCAGTTTTTTTCTCAGTGTTACCTTGAGATACGGTTGTTAGAATACAATGTATAGTAATAGTAGTCTAAGGGGCAAATTCTCTTAACTCTGAAAATTCGCCAGCGATGTCTTCGCTCACAGCGCAACACTTCGCCATGCGTAGATTTGCCAGGACAATGCTAATTTACTAAAATCCGAAGTTGCGTCCAGGGAGCCGAACGCTGGCGAAGTTGCTGTAGCGTTACTGCGCCAAGCAAAGCGACGTTGCGCTAGCATTGACTTATTTACATATGGTGGGAAGTTAAAGTTGAATGGATGTATATGTGGCAGCAAATACATTACACTACACAAGCCCGGGAAACCTTAATAAAATAAAGTTGTTATAATGCCCTACATATGAACCCAGGGTATAGTTTATGTGCCATATGTTAGGAAATGTAGGGGGGAAGCCAGTTACCCCCCAAAAAAATTACACTTTTGCAGCCTATCACCCTGAAAAAAAGGAAAAGACACTAGCCTTTTTTGGGACTTGGAAAAATTTCCAAAATTTGCGTAGTTATGTCCATTTGCCAGAGCGCAAATTAGTCTGGTGTTAGGGAGCGAAGTATTGCTAGACTCTATCTACTTCGCTAGCAAAGTTACGCCGGCGACCATTAGTAAATCGGCGAAATTTCCGAAATTTCGCCAGCGTTAGTCACTTCGCCCTTTAGTAAATTTGCCCCTAAGTGGGAATCAATTCCTAGTTCTCCCCATAGTTCACCACTTTGTGTTAGTCATATATACTGCTATAATTAAATTTATATATTGAGCATTTCTTCGTGGTGTGATCTCTGTTCTAGCACAATGTACAGATGTGCAGTACTCTAGACACAATAAATATCGTATATTTTCTGGTTGGCATGGGGATGTCAGATACACTGGCTTGATAAAGTGGCAAAAGCTGTAATTTTGACAGCATTTCCTACCAGATAGGATTAGATGTGAGGAATAAAACACAGACGCATTCTCTGTATACCAGTTTAAGCCTTGTATTCTGGTCTTGTATCTTTATTTATCTCTTAAATTTGATTTGAACCAGCTGCACATCTTCATTTCTTCACTATAAGAATTTATTATATTTGGCTACTTTATAATATTTGCTTTGACAGAAAGAAACATTTCTGTAGTGATAAGGCATATGATATGTTACTTGCAAAACAGCCTTAACTGAGAGCAGGAGAACCAAAGACCCAGAGTCTAGCATAATAATACCTGCTGTGCAAAGAATGCAGTGCAATAAAACAGCTTCTAGAACAACAACTTATTTTGAAAATATGTCATGATTTTAACTCAGGGGTCTATCAAAATTGCTGCATTGATTTCCAACCCATATCATAGTGTACATACATTCCCCACAGTCATTGTATGGCCTTTAAAGAAATTTTCACAGCAGCTAGGCCAAGGATGACATCTTTGCTCCTTCATTATTTAATATTACTATTGAGTGTCTATTGCACATCTAGCTAATGCAGAGATAAGGGCTGAAGCCTGTTGGAAAATATTTTAGATATTTACCTTAACACTATAGGCAATATACAGAGTCTTTGTTATGTTCTAAAATATAGTCAATAAATGCTCCAGTTATTACTTATTGTTATTCACTGTTAATGTATATTTTATTGGAGAAATATAGCCCTGGATATTTATTGTGTGCCACTGACTTGGTTATTGTGCCATTTTTTCTGTTATATTTATTTATAGTTGCTTGAAGTACTCTCTAAGAGGGTTATTTATCAAAGTCTGATTTTTTTTCTGGTTCGAATTTTAAATGGGAAAACCATAATTTTTATTCGTAGAAAAAAACAATTCTGTGATTTATTAAACCCCAATGGTGTTAAAAGTCTGAATAAAAATTACTCCATCTCAGACCTGCCAAGTTCAATGGCAGATGTCCCAAAGATATCCTCATTTGTTATGGGTTTCTGAAAAAGTTGTGGTATTCGGGCATCAAATCCGAAAAGGTATTTTTGAATCAAATCGGAAAAAGTTGCAGATTTACATTTTTTACGATCTTATTGAGACTTTTCCTGCACAAGTATTTTTCGGGAAAATTTAATAAGTATGGGGGAAAGTCAGTGTGGAGAGGCTATCCAAAAATAGTTAGATACATTTGGATTTTGATAAATAACCCCCAAGTGTATGATAAATTGATTCTGTGTTCATATAATAGGTACTCTTTTGAACATGCATTTTGGATTTAGGACCATTTACTTTCTGTGTAATGTATAAAAATAAGTGTCTGAGTTAGACCTTTTATTGGGTCTAATCAAACAAATATTCTTATGGGTTGTGGCTGTTCTGAAATCATTATTTCTTCTATTATGGCATTGAGTACATATTTACATATGTGCCCCAGGTTAGTATTACCCATATATATTAAAAGATACAGAAACTCATAGCTTTTATTAGTCAGTTGTTTAAAAGCAAACATCTTATAAGATGCTATCACCTTTTGGATGCTCTTGGTAGGATTATAGACAAATGGCAGGGGACCTTTTTACCCATAAAGTGGATCACCGTACCAGAGGCCACCCCTTCAGACTAGAAGAAAAGAACTTTCATTTGACGCAACGTAGGGGGTTCTTCACAGTCAGGACAGTGAGGTTGTGGAATGCACTGCCGGGTGATGTTGTGATGGCTGATTCAGTTAATGACTATAAGAATGGCTTGGATGATTTTTTGGACAGACATAATATCAAAGGCTATTGTGATACTAAACTCTATAGTTAGTATAGGTATGGGTATATAGAATTTATGTGAAAGTAGGGAGGGGTGTGTGTATGGATGCTGGGTTTTCATTTGGAGGGGTTGAATTTGATGGACTTTGTCTTTTTTCAACTCAATTTAACTATGTAACTATGTAACTATATTTTGCCTTTCTTTCCTATCCATTAAATTGGCATAAAGAATTTTATTTACTGGCCAGGCTGGTTAAATACTAGGCAGTTGGCATCTCTAGATATAGGTGATTAAACCATTAACAAACTTTGCACCTTTTATTAAATAATTGTTGTGTGTCTTAATTATCATGAATGCAATGAAATCCTTGGACCAATAATGTTTTAAGGGTTTTTATACATATTCTCATTCTGTCTTCTCTCACGGAATGGTGATTTAGGGAGCCTTTTTTATATATTGGTCAAAAATTAAGACAAGATCCAAGGAGTCCCCTGGCACAGTGCTGGTTTGAGGCTTCATCTGGATTAGTGGTATTTAGCCATTCATATAAAGTTGTATTAAAAACCACACTAGTATAAAAATTTACTATATAAGCAGGTGTAGGCAGCAAGCAATGTACATCAATACACAATTTTACTTCCTATCGCTTACTTACACTTAAATTATATTGACAACTTCATGAAAGATTTTACTTGGTATAAATTGTGATGTATACAGACAGATTCACTTTCTTTTTCTTTTTTTTTAAAGAAATGGTGCCATTAAGAAAATCTAATTATTCTAATATTCAGGAATTACTACTTTCAAACAAACAAAATAGAAATATATTTGATAACTGACATTTCATCCTTGTTTACAGCTGCAGGAAAGGTTGTGAACTTGACAGTTGAAGCATTAAATTCTTCAGCAGTAAATCTTACTTGGTTTTTACCAAGGCAACCACATGGAAAAATAACCAGCTTCAAAATAAGTGTAAAACATGCAAGAAGTGGAATAATAGTAAAAGATACCACTGTGAAGGTGGAAGACATTTTGAATGGAGCATTACCAGAATGCAATGTAAGTAGTAAACATTCTTCTATAGATTCTGAGTTAAAGAAAACCTTGCAAAGAAATATCAGAGCAAATGGTATTTTCTGCTGCTGAGCCATTCAGGTGTAATTTATTTCACTATGTTAGGGTTATGGTGCAGAGATTTACTCTACTGCTTTGGCAAAAAAATTTGAATTGTACAAGAGGGGGATATGTCTATGAATCTTTATTTTTTGTTAGTTGTTTATATATTTATCAGGAATTACTGATATATCAAAGATTAGGTCATTTGAACTACATTTCAAATAAAATGCAAAATAAACCAAAAAAATAGGCTTCTGTACATTTTGAAAAACAGTTTTTGCATGTTTTTTTATGCTAAAAGGTACACTTAATGAAAAGTTGTTGCAGTCATATCAAATTAAAAGTAAGGCACACAACTTGTAAGCTCAGTTTTGTGAACATTAAACTACCATAAAAAAACTATTGAAACTAATTCTATAAAGATGTTCCTTCATATTTGATTTGTTAATTTAAAAAGAAGTCTAAAAATGGCACCAAAGTGTTGTTTTCACTTTTGCCTGTATTTGTTGGCTCCTCTTATGGTAATAACAAGTTAATATTAAAGTGTCCTAACTCTGATATTAATAATCTATTAGGACAACAGAGAATCTTTTCTGTGGAGCACAACAAGCCCTTCATCAACTCGAGGTCAGTCCACAACCACTTCTCCATTTGTATCAAGAACTGCCACCTCTCCATCATTCAGTTCTATCTGGAATGAACCTATCACCATCATTGTGGGCCAGCTGAGACCATACACAACCTACTTGTTTGAAGTTTCAGCAGTCACAAGTGAACCTGGATACATTGATAGCACCATTGTTAGGACTCCAGAATCAGGTGAGT
The DNA here is from genome assembly GCF_017654675.1 of Xenopus laevis. NCBI lineage: Eukaryota > Metazoa > Chordata > Amphibia > Anura > Pipidae > Xenopus > Xenopus laevis. The sequence goes on along the minus strand of NC_054376.1, from coordinate 94,989,408 downwards.
AAAAATCATGTCTTAATTAATGTGTAATGTTTTTTTTTGTATTTTGTTGTATTCATTTTGATGGTACCAGGAATGATGTTTTGAATGGTTCAGCTGAAAAACAATAGCTAAATAGAAGATTATATAAAAAGTTTTGCAAAGCTAAAATGTTTGCATTTTTAGTAAAAATAAAGTTCACCCTGGAGAACCAAATTCGATTCAGTGTATTTTATTTAATTTAAACACAACATGTTTAGGACAGACATGTCCTTCATCAGGTGCTCCTGATGAAGGACATGTCTGTCCTAAACATGTTGTGTTTAAATTAAATAAAATACACTGAATCGAATTTGGTTCTCCAGAGTGAACTTTACTTTTAACTTGGACATTTTTTGGCTTGGACGGTGCCACTGACTCTGATACTTTTGGAGTGAGGGACCACCCGACAATCAATAGAATTGCATTTTTAGTAGACTGCGTTGTATTTGAATTTAAAAAAAAAGAATTATTTTATATTTGATGATTGTATTTTAATTCAGACCGGTGGCACACTGATTGAAAGTAAGTTTGGCCTGTCTTTTGCCAATCTGTATATGGCCAAATGGAAAAATTTTTTGATGCCGGCATCAATTTGGCATCGGAATTGTCATGTTTCGTGAATTTAGCCCGTTTTGCAAATTTCGCGTGATTGGCCCATCACTGAAGTATACCTGTTAGTTTGTCCCTGCGAACTGAAATATGTGGGGTGTACAAAACATGTGTTAGGAAAACAAATAGGGAAGCAAGTGAGAAATGTTAAGAAACACATGTTAAAGGGGTTGTTCACCTTTTAAATGAACTTTTATTATGATGTGGCGAGTGTCTGACACAATTTGTTATTATTTTACTGGCTAGGCCAGTGAAATACTGGCCGGGTGGCAACACTATTTAGGACTGACTTGAAATTTATTGTTTGGTTCACGGCTCTATTTGGTTAGTGGGTTGCAACTCAGTAATTTCCTACATGTATGTTTTTGTTTGTTACAAAAAACTGTTCATAGAATGCTCAAATTAAAATGCCATGACTATAAAGGAGGCAACTATTTACTTACTGAACATTTCAATAGAGTAACTGTTTATTCTGACTATATAAGCAATTCACTTTGTGTAAATATTTGTCACCAGTGCTTAATACATGTGGGACACCTGATCCTCAGCGAACTGAGTGCCAGCCTGCTGGTGATTTTGATTCTAGTTGGCAGGGAGGCAGTTTGGGGAGATTAGTTGCCGAAGAAGAGCAGATTTGTCGTCGGGCGACTAATCTCCCCAAATCTTTTTTGTCTGTCTCTGCCCTTAGTAGTCTATACTTTGTTCTCCCTTCTACTGTTTCTGTATCTGCTTTTCATAAATAACCCTTCAAGGTGCTGATTCTAAATACGTGTCTTTTGTGTTTATAAACAGAACAGGGAGTTTTTATGTATGTTAAATATGAGAATTTATGAGAAAACCCTTTAGCAAAAGCTACGGACAGCAACATTGCATTCCATTAATTTAGTCCTCTGAATGAAATACTATCAGAACTGATAACACTACACTTTACAAGATAACAGAAGATTATGGAGTGTTTGTTTAAGGAAGAGATTTGCAATAACAACAGAAGCTGCTTTATCTCTTTGGCATCCTTTTATTTTCACCTTAATTCTTTTTTTTTAGGGTAAGCCCAGACGAGGAGATTTTGTCGCCTGGCGACTTATCGCCACGTCTTTTGCGCGACTATCTCCCCGAACTGCCTCAGCGTTTTTTCCCCATAGGCTACAACGCAAAATCGCCTGCACTAATGCACACGCAGCGATGCATTTTCAATAGTCGCCCAAAGTTGCCTCAGTGAGATAGTCGCGCATAAGACGTGGCGATAAGTCGTCGGGCGACAAAATCTCACCGAATCTCTTCGTCTGGCCTTACCCTTAGGGTTTTTTTTTAGGCACACATGAAATTTTGTCAATCCTGATAAATCTTTTCTACTGTTGAGCTCACAGTGGAAGTTGTGTAGGACTCAATGTTTATGCTTAATCAACTGGTCTATTACAGCTCCAACATGGCTAACATTGAGAGTAAAAGAGAAAATAAAGCTAGAAAAACACAACCAATAGCAGAGAGAATATGTATCAATAATTATTTTAACAAGCAACTCCGTCTAGCACTCCTCCCCCCTAGCTAACGTAATTGTCCATACACCTTGGAGACATCCTGTTGCACTGTGGCCATTCATAACCAGAAGTCTGACCAAAAGGGGCAGTCTGGGAAGATTTATCACAGTTCTCTATAGGAGCAGAATCAATACCTGGTGATATATTGTTCCATTAGTTCCTTGGCTGCATGGGGCAATCAAGGAGTAACTGGGAACCATAGTGGGACAATCCATGCTGTCCATTAAGGCTGAACACGCCTCTGAAACTGATCCACATGATGGTACCATTCTTGCCCGTCCTTGCGATGTACCTTGGATGACTTGGGTCCAGTAACTTCAGTTATTACTACAGAGACCCACTTTTGACCAGTCCCGTAATTCCCGGCATGCACTGTATGATCAGGAGCAAATCTATGTAAAGTCTTAGAGGACAGGGCGGAATCCAGGCTCTGTTGCTGTTTTCTCTCTACATTCTCAGTTAGGTCTGGATTAAGATGGTCAAGTCAAGTTTTAAGGTGCTAAGCAGGAATAACACCTGTGGTTGTACATGGGGTAACATGTAGAGATAAAATAAATTGTCCAAGTCTTGTTGACCAGTCCCCATTTCTAATCCTTCTAAGTGCATCATTTGTGGTTTGCACCATACTTTCAGCTCATCCATTTCCTTGAGGTTGAAATGGTGCAATGGTTACTGCCCTAATTAAACTTAAACAATAACATCTGGTATACTGTGTGTTGCAAACAGCTAATGAAGGGTTGGAATTATTACTGCTGATGTCTGAGATGACATTGGTATGACCTTTAACCATTTTGAGAAAGAGTCTACCACTACAAGAAAGTTCTTCATATTTAAATCTCAGTAGCTTCCAGTGGAGAAACAGGGAGGGATTCCAACATTAGCACATATAGGGAAGTATAGGGAAATGAGCAGTCTGACATTTGCAAAGTCAAGCAACTCAGATAATCATTTTAACATTGATTTCCCAAGTTTGTAAGTAAGGGTGTAATCATAAGCATTTAGCCTACCACCAACCCTCTAATGCATTGATTCCCAACCAGTGGCTTGTGAGCAACAGCTCTGACCCCTTGGATATTGCTTCCAGTGGCATCAAATCGGGTGCTTGTTTTTGAAATCCTGGCTTGTAGGCAATTTCTAGTTACATAAAACCCATGTGTACTTCCAACCTGAGTCTACTGTGGGTTACAAGTTCACATAGGAGCTGCCTATAATAAATCACAATAAATCACAAACCCTTATTTGGCACCCCCAGGACCTTTTTGCATACGTGTGTTGCTCTCCAACATTCCTTACATTTGAATGTGGTTCACAGGTAGAAAGGGTTGGGTACCCCTTCTCTAATGTGTACTAATGAATTAGAATATGGCATTAGTAGATAGATAAAGGGAAGTTGAGATATAGAGAAGTAAAACGTAGTCAGGAATCCCTTAGCAAGTCATAACACAGTGACACATACCAGTTGTGTTTTTCTGTGGCTTATTTATGCTTTTCTACTTGCTACTTTTGGTGAAATATGCATTCTTAATTGAAGTAATGTGGCATTATGGAGAAATCTTTTTAACCGGTCTCAAACACACCTTAAATCCACAATGTCCTTTTGAGGATAACAAAAACAATAAATAAGTCATTAAAGGTATAGTGGTCACTTATTTAAAATCACAATAATAGGAATTTTCCTAAACGTATCCTAGGTTGTATGAAGTGATTCCACCAGTCTTAAAACAATGAATGTGCAAGGCAAAATTGGTGTGAGTTACAGTTCTCCAATTTTCTCAAGTGAGAAGTAATTTTCCCAAATGGGTTGCCAAAACTTATTATGTAGAGAGATTTGCAGAGTAAGTCACAAAGGGGTTAAATGGGGCAACCCCCACACCTCCGCTCTTTCCAGCCACACGTGCCCCCCCAACAATGGACTGATCTCACCAGATCCTGCATTCCTGTCTCTCCTCAAGGACACAGTTAGGCACACTTACATTGTGACAGGTCACTTAGCACTGGATCAAATAGCCGCTTCGTGATATCTCCACTTTAAGATGGCGCCTGATGTATCCCAGTGCATGCGTTCCACTGCGGAGCACAACACTCCAAACTTGATCTCACCACTTTTGCCTTATACATTCCTATTATTATAACTTTAAATAAGTGACCACTCACCTGAATCACCTTGAGAATAACATTTTATGTATTTATATTGTTACATGTTTGGTTCCTGCAATTTTTTAAATGTAAAGTAAAAACTTGTAGACTTTCATATTAGCTTTAACTACACCTTTAATTACTCATTCTAATAACTGCCCATCTCAACCCAGGCCCAATCTGACACAAAATCTTAAAAGGTTTTTTTAAATCTGCCCCAACCCACCCCTTCTGAACATCCTACCCTGCAAAGGTTTCAGTGTGTAGAAGAACTTTTTGCTTTTAGATTACATTTGTATATTACCGAATTCTGCTTTCTTCTCCTGAAACCATTTTATGCTTTCAGTCCCAGAAGATCCACCACAGAATCTAGTCTTGGGAAACATCACAACACGCTCTTTCTCGGTGATTTGGGATGCACCAACCATTGTGACAGGAAAATTTAGCTACCGAGTTGAGCTGTATGGTCCAGCAGGTATGCATGAGAGTCTTTTAAAGCTCTTACCATATGATTCTGAGTTGTTGTTAAGAGAGCTATAATTTTTCATCTCCATATATATATTTTTTCTTTTTAATAAAAGAAAAAAAAAAACAAGTGGGGATCTCACAGATTATTAATATATCCATCAACAATGAAAATGTACCTTTTCTGTCTGCAAATTAATGTGTATTTTTTCAGGTCACATCCTGGAGAACAGCACAAAAGATCTCAAGTTTCCATTTACCAACCTTACACCATTCACCACCTATAATGCATATATCAGCGGGGAAACCAGCGCAGGTGTTGGGCCAAGAGCCAACATATCGGTTTTCACCCCAGCAGAAGGTAACAGTCTCATTTACTTACAGGGGCTTAACACATGTTGTTAGGATTCAAGGCTTAGCACATGTTATTAGGATTCAAACTGTGAAATGCTCTTGCTTCAGTGGTCTGTATTTTTCCTGTTACTTGTTTCAGCAAAGATAACCCATCCTTTCCCCTGCTCTCCACAGTGTCTTTGCAAAGGAAACTGAAAGATCAGCACATAACATTAGGGTGATGCTGGGGATCACCCACACAGGTTTAACTTGATAGACATTAGCCATTTTTTGAAGTAAAATTAACTATATAACTGTGTAACATTAGCCAGTCCGTATTGTATAGTTTTATTCTTGTACCATATACAGGCATAGCATTATATCAAAATACCATCTAGGCAGCCCTGTTACTCACAGAAAGCAGACCAGGATATACTCATTTATTTCCAAATAGTAATTTTCTATTTTCTTACAAGGAAATCCAAACGAAAACGCTGACAACAAATCTGGTGTTTTTTAAGGGCTAGTCCACACAAGGAGATTCGGGGAGATTTTGTCGCCTTGCGACTAATCGCCTCGTCTTTTGAGCAAACGGCCTCAGCGCTTTTCCCCATAGGCTAGAATTAAAAGTCGCCTGCGCTAATGCACAAGCGGCAATGTGTTTTCAATACACATCAATGCCTCAGTGAGGCAACTTCGGGCGACTATAGAAAACTCATCACCGCGTATGCATTAGCGCAGGCGACTTTTCATTCTAGCCTATGGGGAAAAATGCTGAGACAGTTTGGTGTGATAGTCGATCAAAAGACGAGGCGATTAGTCGCCAGGCGACAAAATCTCCTCGTGTGGCCTTACCCTAAACAGAAAATAAATGATTATATTTTGCTTGCAATTTTACATAGTTCTATACTTTGTGTAGTGTTGCACCATAGTACTTAATAGCGGCTAAAGGGCAACAGAGCAGATTTACTAAAGAGCAAAGTGGCTAGCGCTAACGACTTGTCTCCAGAAATCACATCCGCAGGGACATCGCCAATTCACTAAAAGGCGCAGATGACAATTTGTAGAGAATGAGACCGTCGCTAGCATTCGTTCGCACTTTATCATCAGACGACTTTTCGCTCAGGCGAATGGTCGTTGCTCCACAAATTCACTGATGTGGGGATTTTACTGAACGTTACCTCTTTCGCCAGAGTTGACTTCGCCACCTCAGACCAGGTGAACTGCTAATTATGTCAATTACATCATATCCTGTCTGCCGAAAAATGCATTACAGTTGGAAAAAACGCTGGTGACTTTTCCTTTTTTTAAGCGGAATTGTCTGCAAAAGTTTTGGGTTAAAATGTTTCCACTGTCATTTGAGGGCCATGAAACATTTTTTACAGTGGGCTCATGTCTAGGGCTTTATATGATCTATTTTGTCTTTATTAAGGTTCCTTGGACATTTGCAATAAAAAGTGGCCACTTCAAGCATTTGCACCACCATCTCTAATAAAGACGTCCATACAACTTTAATGTACCCACCCTATTCAAATTGACCTAAGCGTAAGATCACTAGCGATTTTTCGCTAGGCATAAACGAACGCTAGCGAATCTTTGCTATGAAATGCTCGCAGCACTGAAGAAGTATCGCAAGTGAAAAGTCAACAGGGTTCGGCGCCCAGAACTTCGCATTTTAGTGAATTAGCGTAGTGGTAACAAATTTGCGCATGGCGAAGTGTGCGAAACGGTCGCTGGCAACAATTCGTCCTTTAGTAAATCTGCCCCTATGTGTTTACTTTGCTCCTGTACTCGTTTATCATTACATCTATGGAGGAAAATCTCATTCGGTGAGAATCTGTACAGCCACCTTATATTATATATGTTATATATTGCTACTATATTAATGTGCTATAACTCCAATGCTTAAATCGTTCTTAAACCAGTTTGTACACAGTTAAAATCGTTTAGGTTGTATACAAATTACTGTCTAATATATTTTAATTTGTATAGCAAGCACTGCAGTCACACCCTTGTTTGATTTTTCCTTTGTTTAATTTGATAAAACAGGTATAGTCACTGTACTATATAACCAGAGTACCATGTATTCTACAAAGCCTTCTGTAGTAAAGTCTTTATATTCAGTACTTGGATTTGTTTTTGTAATCTTGTTTTCAGTGCCCTTTTTATCTTTTCTCCACTTGGTGGCAGCATAAAGCAGTATAACATGCTTCCCGATACTTATTGAATAGTTTATGTTCCCTTTTGTTTATGTATGGACAAATTACCAGTGCTAAACTTTCACATGTCCTTTTATAACTAATTCATGCATGTCAGTAAATACAAACAGTCAGCAACTTTTTTGTTCATAACCCATCATACATATTATCTCAATATCTTTTCCTATCCTCTTTCCTGTGCCATTCCTATTTATGTCATTATTGTTTTAATCTATTTATTTAGTTATTCCACAGAGTGGGAGGGGAATCAGAAAACTAGAAATATAAATTCTGAAAAAAATCCAGGGAAATCCAAAATACACTCATTTATCTACAACATATACCCTCCTCCAGGATTTGCCTGGAACAAAGAGGGTTAAATTCTGTTTCCTCTTAAGGGATGACCCTGTGTCATGTTTGCCACCTTGGGATGAAAGGGTCGCACCTTTTGTTGCTTTGAAAAGTTGCTGTTGACCTTGTATGTAGAGTGTCTGTAAATAGGATTTATACCAGGAGGGTTATTTATCAAAGTCCGAATCTATCTCAGTATTTTCTGCTACAAACTCTCATCAAATCCGCTCTGATTTTTTTACGCTTATTTATTATTCAATTTTCCCGAAAATTTGCTTTGCGGAAAAAAAAATCAGATTTTTTCGTATTTTTCCTTTGATTTTCACAATTTTATTTTTGGATTTATCACTTGAAATGCTGTTTGCCATAAAACTCCGGGGTATTACACGAAACCCAGCGTACATCAAAAATATTATTGGAACTTCTCCCATGGACTTATATGCAACTTTGGCAGGTCTGAGATGCCGGATTTTTTAAATTCTGACTTTTCCATCCTTGGGGGTTTAATAAATTCCGTAAAAAAATCCGTGATTTTTTAAAAGTGAGACTTTATAAAAAAACAAATCACAAATTTTCGTGATTTTTGCATTCGGAGTTTAGTAAATAACCCCTATGTCTCAGACTGCTCCTCCCATTTATCAGAGCAAAGTATTACTTGGGGAAAAATCCACAATACCATTTTTATAATTCATTTGAAATGCCAGAATGTTATAATAATTAGTGAAGAGCAAAATTTTTTGCCAGGTTTCACTGAGAAAAAGACACCCATATGGGCAAATTCACTAAATTCCAAAATGCCTTTGCCGCACTTCGCCGCACTTCGCCAGGCAAAGTTTCAATAGGGCGCCACTAATTCACTAAAATCTGAAGTTGCCCTCAGGGAAGCGAAAGGTAGCGAAGTAGCATACGGCACAGGGGTGTCCAAACTACAGCCGGCGGGCCAACTGCGGCCCACGTTCCATTTTTAATTAGCCCGGAGCCAGGGCCGGATTACTGATAAGGCGCCCCCTAGGCACTTGCCTAGGGCCTGTCTGGTTTTAGGGGCCCAGTCCAATGGATGGAAGACGTGCTATCCTCCACTCCCAGACTGCCACCAATCAGGGCTCGCCTAGCTCAAGGGGGCTGGGCGCCTGGCCCAGGATGGAGAGAAACATCACCTGCCCCCCGCATCTTCCGGGTTCCGGGCCCCTGCGCACTTCTGAGGTAAAGTGAAGTGAGAAGGCTGTCCAATCTGCTCCCTCCCCTTCCAACTAGGCTCATTTTTATGGGACCTAAAGGGTGGTTGCCCCCACAAATATCCAATGGAAAATCAGGAAGGCTAGAAAATTGGGTGAGGACCACATTAGGCCTTAGATCTTCTCCTCATCCAAGGGGATTTTCCAGTCTTCGAGGTTAATAGCTGACAACACTTTTGGCCGATGCGACCCTTGTGGGACTCAATGCACAACAGTTAAAGAGCGATGCGTTAAAAAACAATAATATAGGGGTTACTGTTGCTGTATTTCCCTATGGAGCCCATCTTGCCATACTGTCTTCAGCTTTCCCTACTGTCACCATCTTGCCCTACTGTGCCTGCTACATACCAACATTTTGGAAATAGAAAGAGGACAAAAGATTTGGCAGGTTAGGAAAGTTTGAACACATTTCTGTGGTTTTGATGTGTTATTACAGTTTTGCTCTTTAATCAGTTTACAGTTTTCTCTTTAATCTAGAAATGGCTAAAACTATGGCAGCATAGGTATTCCCTGTACTAAGCACAGACCCTAAGTTTACTCATAGTCTGTACAGAGAGATCCCATAAAACTATGGCAGCATAGGTATATCCTGTACTAAGCACAATTCAGCAGGAACGGTCCCCTAAGTTTGCTCATAGTCTGTACAGAGAGATACCATAAATTGTAGTGGCTTCACATTTCATTTTGCCTGGGATCCAGCAAGTCAGGCTGAATGGTCGGCCCCCACACATTTTCACCTCACCAAATCATGCCCTCGTTGTAAAAAGTTTGGACACCCCTGGTGTAGAGCTTAGACACAATACTTGACACATACAAACAATAACATCTGAATGAAGCAGATTCATGCTATCACAATTGCAAAGTTTTAGGAGACAATAAGGTGAGGGCCCTGCTCATAAAACAAGAGCTCACAGGGAAATGAGAAATAAAGTGGGATTGACTTGTGTGGTGGTCAGGGCTGCCATTAAGGGGGGCACAGGAGGTACAAGTGTACCTGGCCCAGGCCTAAAGGGGGCCCAGTGATGCTGCAGTTTTTGAAATAGCCGGGCCCCCCCCGGCAGCGCCGAAGCCATGCTGCCCCTTCGAAAGTCCTGATTCACGGAAAAGCTGGAGTCCCGAACTGCAGAAGTCACAAAAAGAGCCGAAACTTGAAGTCCCAAAGCTGTGAAAAGATCTGAAGTCACGAAAAGAGCAAAACTTGAAGTCCTGAAGCCACGAGTACAAGTACTACTGAACACCAATGTTTTGTTTCATTTTTTCAAAGCCCTAGCAACCAATGTATTATTGTTATACTCTACAGGCCCCTGCCACCAATGTTTTTTTTTTAAATATTCTCTGAGGCCCCAATGTTTGTTTTAACTTATGGGGGCCCTGACCACCAATGATTTTAAAAAATGTTTATGGGGGGCCCTGGAGCCACAGTTTTTTTTTTTTAACTTTAGGGGCCCTAACCATCAATGGCTTTTTATAACTTGTGTGTGTTTTTTTTTTTACCATTTTTAGCGCTGATGTCTGTGTGGTCTTTTAACTGTGGGGTGGGAAGGATTTGGGGTGGGCCTAAGGGGCCCCAAACATTTTGTTGTACGGGTCCGTGATTTCTAATGGCGGCTCTGGTGGAGACCTTTCTTGATGTGTGTAGTTATAATGTGTATACCATTAATTAGTGTGTGTGTGTGACAGATACGTTGGTGGCATAGGAAAGGTGGTCAAGTTGTTATCCAGGTACTGGGTTATATGAAGAGGTGAGATATCAGCAAACCTTTGCAGGGTAAAATATTCCTAGCATAGTGCTGCTTCACTCTCAAGTGTAACCTAGATCTAGGCAAAGCAAATTGACTATATTAGCACTTGGCAAAGTCGGTGGTTAACAAACTTTTGACGGACCACCCAGCCAGTGAAGGTGCCTGCTGTGTTTGTGCAAGTGACCAAAAGGCCATTCAGGACAAGCTGGGACATGTTATATGCTGAAACCCTAGTGCTGTAGTAACACTTCATATACACTTCAGTATTTACTTTGCAAAAATCTGTGTAAAGAGTTTTTTGAACATAATCTCCATTTTTCCAGAACAAAAACTAAAATAAAACAGCATCCACATATTTCTCAAAATTCTCACCTTACCTCATGGCAGAACGGTCACCCCTAACCAGGCAGTAGCTCCAGGGTTCCCTCAGCACCCTGCGTCTATCCCAGTGCACAGTTGCACCTAAAGAATTGGGCACAGATGTCAGGTAGATGTGGCGTGGTTGCTCCCAGCAAATCACCCTGCATGTCCACAATGTCACTAGAATTCTGGAAAAAATACTGCATTGTGGGGAAAAAAGCATGGCAATAGTGCAAGTTTACAAAACAGAGGATGTTGCAAGTTACACATGTTTTCTAATGCATGAAGAAAAATAGAGAACACAGTATGGAACATGGGTCCACGTGATAAGATTGCAAACAAAATTCTTCTTGTTGTGATGAGATGATTTATTAGTAATATAAAGTAAATTATATTCATGAGTGCTCATTTCTTGAATTTATTTATATTTTCATTTAAAGTACAGGTATAGGATCCCTTATCCGGAAACCCAATATCCAGAAAGCTCCGAATTACGGAATGGCTGTATCCCGTAGACTCCGTTTTATCCAAATAATCCAAATTTTTAAAAATGATTTCCTTTTTCTCTGTAATAATAAAACAGTAGCTTGTACTTGATCCCAACTAAGATATAAGTAATCCTTATTGGAAGCAAAACCAGCCTATTGGGTTTATTTAATGTTTAAATGAATTCTAGACTTAAGACTTGAAGACCCAAATTACGGAAAGATCCATTATCCAGAAAACCCCGGTCCCGAGCATTCTGGATAACAGGCCCCATACCTGTATTTACATTTTCAGCTAGTCAGGTTGTTCTCTCTGCTCTCCTTACCTCCTAAAACGTTGTCTTTTGCTTTTCGTACTGAGGTATACATTTTCCACATGGTGGCAGCATAATAACAGTATACATTTTGCTCTTCCTAAGGTAACTGTTTAGCTTGAGTTTGTATTATTGTCAAACTGCAAAGCCCATTTTTTCTGTATATTTCCTATGCCCACAACAGGTATCATGAAGAGATCTAGGCGTTCTGCTACCTCAGCCTCTGATGGTAATTACATTGACATTTCTAGTGATACAGTGTAGCAAAGTCAGATACTATGAAATCTGAATTCTGAAAACACCCAAGGGAATCTGAAACACTCATTTCTCAATATAAAACTCCTTGCGTTTGCAGAGGATTAACCCCATAGGTGCCAGCAACTGGTGCAGAGGGGTAAAATCCTGTTTCCTCTTAAGGGACGACTTTGTGTCATTTTTGTCACCTTGGGATGAAAGTCTCCATCTTTGCTGCTGGTTTGTAATTTTGCTTTTTAACTTGAATGTAGAGTGCCTGTAAACAGGAGTTATAACGTTTCTCATATTGTTTTTTCCTTTTGTGTTTGTTCTCATAGTCAAAAAGTTTTAATTGTGCCAACAAGGTCTTACTTGTTATATCATCTTTGCAATTTATTCATGATACTGAACATACCATGCACTCAAACACCAACATGATTGCACAGATATATTTTCATTCTACAGCTCACATAAAACTTCAGATTTTCTGCCATCAAGAGCTTAGATCTTGAACTACATAAACCAACAGTATTTCAGAACAAATTGTTCTGTATAGTTAGGACAATGACATACAGTATCAACTGCACAGTAAATAATCTGCAGTTAGTTTTGACCAGTCTACTGCTACCATTTTATAAATAAAAACATTGTATGCTATGGGAATCTGTACTGGTGCAAATTATCATCTATTGTAGTAAATCAAACCCACAGTTTTTTATCCACTGGGTGTAAAAATACAGCTGCTGTCTACCCCATTGCCCCATGAACACACTTTAGCCTCTACAGACCATGGTGGTATCGCCTTGTGGGCCATTAGCCTAATACTATGGGGCATATTTATCAAAGAGTGAAGTTAGAGATCACCACAGTCCACTAGAGTGAAATTCCGCCACTCTTTATTAATTTCTATGGGATTTTTAAAAGAGTATTTATCAATCGGTAAATATGGGGCAAATTCACTAACCTCCGCTAGTATACATACTATAATAGTTGCTACGGTAACCTCAAATATTTTTATAACAAATTTGAGATGGAGGGATTAAAGGGCGGGTTAACATTTATCTAAAACTCAAGACAAGTAGGAGATTACAATGTGTACACTTTTATTTACTTTACAATGTACAGTGCAAAAGTGTGTGCAAAATTTATTTTTTACAAAAGTAAGTGCATCTTGTTCCAAATTGCCAGTTCTGTTTACTCTGAATAAAGTGCAAGGTACAAAGTATAGGGTTCAAAGACGCATGGGGGCCATGGAAGTAATATCAGCTTTCAGGTGGTATTACTTCCAGGTTTGTTCCAAGTGACTTTGTATTTTATACTACTTTGTTACAATTTACCATTTGCACCTTTCACTTTGCACTTGTTTTGTACATGAGATAAGAAACTTTTGTTATCTTTTCCCCTGCATTTCACCCAAATTCTTCTGATTACATTTAAGCTGCAAACATAAACTCATATAATTATGATTACTTAAAACATCTTTAAAAATGACTTTTTCAAAACATTAAGAAATGATTTATTTATATACATTTAAGACTAAACTTGGCACAATGATTCTTAAAGGGAATGTATCCTACTTGTGAAACACTTCAAAACTTTGTGATTTGTACATTTCTGCTACTGTCTAAACATGGATTGGCTGAAAGTAGTCATAGGCAATAGACAGTACTTCAGTTATATCCTTGGGTTATAAAATATATTCAAGTTTTATGTCATTCCCTTTAACAACAATTTGAATTTTTCCATATAAAATGCATGCATGCTATTAATATTGAACTTTTTTCAGCACCAATGTTAATGGTAGGTATTATTTATACATTGTATATCTATACATTCCAATTACTCATTCTTATATTAATGCACCTTATATGGGAGACACAGATCGACTCCTGCTCTGCACATTGTTCTGTCCTACTCTGTAGTGGACACACTAAGGGGCACATTTACTAAGGTTCAAATATAGAGGGTTAATTAACCCTCAATATTCGACCCTCGATGTAATATCCTTCGACTTCGAATATCGAAATTGATAGGAAAGCCTATGGGGTCATTCCCCATAGGCTAACATTGGTGCTCGGTAGGTTTTAGTTGGCGAAGTAGGTGGTCGAAGTTTTTTTTAATGAGACAGTACTTTGACTATTGAATGGTCGAATAGTCTAACGATTTTTAGATTGAATCATTCGATTCAAAGTCGTAGTCGAAGGTCGAAGTAGCTAATTCGATGGTCAAATTAGCCAAAAAAATACTTCGAAATTCGAAGTATTTTTCGAAAAATTGATAGGAAAGCCTATGGGGTCCTTCCCCATAGGCTAACATTGGTGCTCGGTAGGTTTTAGTTGGCGAAGTAGGTGGTCGAAGTTTTTTTTAAAGAGACAGTACTTCGACTATTGAATGGTCGAATAGTCTAACGATTTTTAGATTGAATCGTTCGATTCAAAGTCGTAGTCGAAGGTCGAAGTAGCTAATTTGATGGTCAAATTTGCCAAAAAAATACTTCGAAATTCGAAGTATTTTTCATTCTAATCCTTCACTCGTGCTAAGTAAATGTGCCCCCAACAGTGAAAACTGGCTGTGAAGTTCATTCCATGAATACTAATTGTTAATTTCATAGACAGAGAACTATTCAAGTTTCAAGAGCCTTAATGTCCCCCAAAAATAACAACTTGTATATATTCATATGTAATTATAAGTTCTTCAGTGAAAAGCCTTCTATCCGTAACCTCCCCAAACAAAATGCACAAAGTTTTGTGTTTTGGCAAACATTTCTACTATAGTTAGTGCTCAACATTGCATAAGCTTTTCTCCACATCACTGGCTCACCAAATTGTACAAAAGTAAATTACTGCCGAACTAAAATCATGACCCAGCAACTGAGAAAAAAAAATGTTGCAAATTACCAATGCTCTTATAGCCAACATGCAGTGCTGATATGCAGTATTTTGTGTTATTTAATAAGCAAACCCTCTGAATTTGTGTGGTTCGTTAATTAAGTGAATTATATATTTCATCAGCAAAATTATGTTTAAAGATAATACACATTTAATGGGACAGTAACACAGAATGCCTTTACTAAATGTGATAGTGTTATGATGGGAGTTTTTTTACTGAAGCCCTGAAAGACAGGAAGTGGGTTTCAGGACATGACATGCTTTGCCTGCCAGTTAAAAAAATGCATTTAATTAAAGTGCAACTGGCCCTTTAAATGCACTTGCCTTAATAAAAGGAGTACTATCATCATTTATTAACCTTTTTAATCCTTATTAACATTTTATGGTCTTTGGTTACCAAGCACAAACATTTTCTGTTTTTAAGTTGTTCTATAAAAAAGTTGGACAGAACTAATATTTGCCTGTATTGTATAGTGTGTTTTCTTGGCCAGTGGAGAAAACACAACGTTTAATATTAGCATAGGTTTTAGATACAAATGTAGACTAATACATAATGATAGTAACCCTTTAAGAAAAAAATGCTCTATATTAAATTGCCATATCCCAGTATGTAGGAAAACTGCAATAGTAATGCTAAATGACAGTTTAAGCTCATATGTGTCTATTTTCCTTTTTATATTTTTAGTACCTAGTACAGTTTCTGATTTAAACGCAACAGAGATTGAAAACAATTCTATAAAAGTATGGTGGAAAAAACCTCAGCAACCAAATGGCAACATCACCCAATACAGAGTTAAGACTTCAATAAACAATTCAGGAGTGGTCATTGAAAATGTTATCCTGAAAGGAAAAAAACAGGTACTTTTTTTAGCTTTGAAAATTGTGTTTGCTTAGTACAGAGAATAATTGATCATCACTTAAAAAAATAAATAAAATAAAATACATTAATATAACAGAGGTTACATATCAAGGGCCGTGGCTCATATATTTGTTTCTACCTTATGAACGCATTTGCGTTGTAGGTGTTTATACTCGATATGCAGTGGTAGTCACTTGTCGCATTACCACTTTTTGAGTCAGAGCTGCACGGTATCATACATTTGGCATGAGAGTAACAATTTACAAACAAAGAAGGAAGAGAGTGGGGGGGGGAAAGAAAGGAAAAAGGGGGGAAGGGTGGAGGATGTGGTCCTTTTCCGTGTCTCTCGTAGTCTTCTCAGGGTGGATCACATTGCATGGGGTTTGAGCATTGGAAGCCCCTGAACGAGGCTTCTGCCCACTATTTAGTGTATCAGAAGGGTGCTAGTAGCTTATGATGTTTTTGTCCCTTCAGTGTGTCTAGATATTTGTGCCAAAGAAGCGGGAACCTTTGGATTCCTTGTCGTGTAGTGCTAGTACCCATTGGAGTTGCATGGTGTATAGTAATTTATGCTCCCACAGCTGTGTTGGGGGGCGTTTGTGAGTGTTTTAACTAACCTAAGTGGGTGCTGGTTTGCAGAGAGTTTCCTTTAATCCCTTTTATTCCCACAGTATGCACCTCTATGCCTACAAACACTTTCTGCCATACTCTCCAATTAAAGGGTATCTGCTACGTTTTTGTCTTTTTGGGTAACAAACATAAAGAGTGGTCATTAAATAAGCAATGGCTTATTAGTGTCTATTGTAGGGCTACTAATTGTTTTACTATTTAGTCTGAGAAAGGAATCACATATTGTACAAAGATTTAAAACATGTTATATATGGTTTAAACATGATCATCAAATTATTAGCAAATCATCTGCTATGTTTGTCTTAAAGCTCTGTTTTTTTAAATTAATTTTCACAATAAAACTTCCAAAATATGTTGGTTAAATTGGCAGTAGGGGCTTTATTTGTGCATTAGATGAACACAAGCTTTGTACCAAGCATTCCTGGGTACTAATGCAAACTTCAGGTTGGCACAGGTATGGGATGAATTATTGTTACTTTTACTACTTATTTGCTTTTTCTCTTTAATTATAAACCACTACATTGTACTTTATGTTGTACTGCATTAGCATAAATCCATACTAATTGCAATACAACCTGAATTTTTAAGTAGCACAGGGTTCCAAATTACTGAAAATCCCTTATTTTGGTTAAAATGTCCCAAGCATTTTGGTTAATACATTCCATTCCTGTATTTAGTACAGAGCTTTTTGAACAGGCATGCCAAGTTATAGTTAATACTGAAAATGGAGGGGGGTTTGCATGTATCTCTAATTGTGGAAAACAGCATATACTGTGTATATTGTACCAGTTGGCATGTAGACAATATATTATATATATTAAGACCCCTTTTGACAAACACACTCAGGGAAAAAGTTATCAGTATTTGAGCATTTTTGTTTTTGGTGATTTTGAAACAGGATTTTGTTTTTCAAGCTTGACAATTGTTAAATTAGCATTATCACTGCCACTGGTTGTGAAGAAAACCTATCCATTTATCTACAAAACACCAAAAAGCATTAGACACTGTCATTATGCTCTACATGGGAAGGCACATTTATCAAAGGTTGAATTTAGAATTCATGTGAGTTTTTTAAAAAATTCCCCTAAAATCCCATAAATTCGACCAATCAAATTTTATTTAAAAAATTCAGATAAATTTAATTGACCCAAAAATTCGGAAAAAAAAAATGTCAGGAAGGCTTCAAACAATTTAAAATGGATTCCTGGACCTCTCCCATTGACTTAAACAGTTATTTGCCAGGTTTCTTAAAGGGACAGAATATGATTGATCTCAAAAATTGAATTAGAATTTTTTTTAATAACTGTAAACAAATTTGAATAACTCCATAGTCGACTTTGACAGTTTTGATCATAAAAAAAATAGAAAATTTGAATTTAGAATTTGAATTTCTAATTTCGACCCTTGATAAATCTGCCCCTAAAACTAACATTTATATTCAAATTGTACAAGTTCCCTGTCATATAGTATGCCTGTTTGGTTTCTCATGTTGTTTTGCCATTGTAGAACCAAGTGCGTGTTTAGTCATAATTAAAGGTGTTAGCCTTTTTTCTTATGACTTAAACAAGTCATTCTAACTAGCTGTTATGCTGTTGGCTTACCGTAATATATCCTAACTGGGTATTTGTCTTGTTGCAGTACAATTTGACCAATCCCACAAGTTATATCTCTCAAACTCCTCTTTCTGTCAAAGAAGCTTTAAATGGAGTTTATGAAGGTTCAGCAGAGTTTTCTACCACAACACAGTCGATGTCTTCAGTGATATTTCATACAAATACAAATGATAACTCAGGTAATTCAATTTTGTAACGTTTTTGAAAGTGCTGAGAAAATGCCCATTGTTCTTTTTACTTTAACCATACATATGCAGTATCTTATTTTTCTCCTCTTTCCATTTGCTAGGAAGCTTTATAGAACAGATGGTAATGCCACACAAGAAGGACCTCCCTCTTGACCTCTCCTTCTCTTAAAACCTAGCACCCCATTCGTTTCCTAGCACACTGCATGGACAATCAGTTATTACAGTTGCCAGAGCAGGTGTGATTAGGAAGGATTAACATATCACCTACTTTAACCTAAAGGACTCTGCAACACTAAAACCTCATGCTAACAACTACTGAAATGTCATTATTGGAGTCATTGTATTACAAGGCCAGCGTGTGTGGTGGGCGACAGGTGTAGGTGACCCTTTTGACATGTAGATGCCATAATTACAATGGCATACCCTCTCAAGTCAATAAAAACAAATGCTTCTTCCAGGGAGATCCTACTTTATGAGTACCCACACAGGGCTTATTTGACAGATATATGTTTAAAATAATATTGCAACAGTACACATTTTCTGAAAAAAGACACTTGGTATATCCCTGTCTGCACATCTTTAAAGTTTCTCAATAAACCTTTCTGTTTTTCTAAACATGTATCTTGCTTAACATGATACCTTTGTTGTCAAGTTTAAAAACAGATGCTTTAAACTCATCACACAATTGAGTGTTGCATTTAGCATGTATAATCATGACCTACACAAGGCAGGAGAATTTCTCTTTTTTTTGTAGTCTTAAAAAAAAGAAAAAGAACACTTGGATGAGGCAGTAATCAGAATGCTGAATCTGTATACAGTATTGATATATGAAATCTAAATATTTAATGTGATAGAAAATCCACAATGCTATTTAAGCTTGTGTAAATTATTAAATGGAAATATAACAAAAGGAAGATCATTTTGTGATGGCAATATTACCTTAATAAAACAGTAGAAGCCCAATTTTACATCCCCTGATTGTAAGTTTTCCCTCATTTTACGTTGTTGTTTTGTGGTCCCACCTATATATTATGCATAATACATTTCCCTCATTTTACATTTTCCTGGATTTTACATCATTTTTTTCTGGTCCCCTGAAAAACATAACATGGGGGTTCTACTGTATTATAATAATTGCTGCTGCCTTAAAAACACTCAAACTAGGTTATTTTGTTTTTATATGGTCACAGTTATTCGGGGGAATGTAATAAAAGTCACAAAGAGCAAAACAATTCGCACCAATAAGAATAAAAATCCACATCTCGCAATGTAATATTGTTCCTTCAACTGTTATTGCATTGCGAATTGTAATTGCGCATTGCGAATTGTATTTGTGCAGGCTTAAGAAGTGCTTCAAGGTGTCATAATCTTTTGGAGCAAACATCACGACTTTTTCAGTAAAAAGTTTAATTACATTGACTGCGCATTGGCGCAAACTATACAATTTGCAAACGGTCTTCCACTGTCGGAAGTGGTCGCTAAACAGTTTACGTGTTCGCAAAAGCTATATTAAATTCTTGCAAAGCAAACTTTGTTTGCGCAAAGGCATAACTTTATAGTTTTTCCGTTACCGACTTTTATTACATTCCCCCGATTGTGTCTTAATCTCATCTTTAAAATGGAACTCTTATCAACTACTCGGGTCACCTCTCTGTGATTAGGTATAACTAATTTGCTCCTAGGCAGTAACTCACCATCAGCATCATTTATTAATATAGAATCAGCAACATGTGCAGCTCTGCACATTCATTTTGAGCAATAATCACCAATTGGTTGCCTACAAACACATTGGACCAGGAGATCTATCCAAAACAGGATGACGACTGAGAGATTAAGAATTGATGTAGTTGTAATATACTCCTTTCTCTATGCATGATATAGGAGCCCTGTTATCGTTATCCCACTGGCTCAATGAAAACATATTTACAAAATGCTTTCTATTATTTATTGCAGTTATTGAGACTAAACTTGATGGCATTGACATTGATGATGAACCATTATTTCACATTATTGAGACGCTTACTCCCTACACTGAATATTTAATTAGTGTTACTGCTTTTACCACTGTTGGTGAGGGCCCCCCGGCTCATAAGGTGGTGAGGACGGGTGAACAAGGTAATTGTATAATAAAAGGATATTTGTTATATCCTGATTGTAACAATGCTAATAATGTATTTTACACTGACCTCTCTATTTCCTATAAGTTCCCAGCTCAGTGGAGAACATTATGTATGAGAATATTAATTCAACAACTGTAAAGCTCTCTTGGGATCCTCCATTGAAACCAAACGGAATGATCACCAATTATACTGTTTATGTAATGGAAGTGAATTCAACCAAAGCTTTGGCGAAAACAACTACGGATAAGGAAATCCTTATTACAGGTACTACAACAACATTCTTCGTTCATTTTATTTCTAACTTAATTGCAATGACTATTTTGTTGCTCAAACACTATATAGGAGAGAGTGTATTCAGACATTGCTGACTGGCTTGTTATTCATAGGCTAAAGAAGATGAGTGCACTCATTTGTTGCCAGAAGCAATCAATCTACATTTATCATATTTGAGTTGAACATTTATTTATTATTGTTTTCTGACACGTGTGCTCATTTATCAATGGTGCTTAGAGAGGTGCATCTATTTTGTGCCACAGGGTGCTGAATTAATACATTAATTAGTATCATCAGTGGTGTAACTAGATGTTACTAGGCCCCACATCAAATTCAGTTAAGGGCCCCAAAACAAAGTTGACAATTCCACCAAAACAAATTGAATTGCTTATTAATTACGGCCTGCTACACTTCTGGCCCCTCTTCATCCTCTGGCTCTGCTTAATCTGTGGTTATGCCTGAATGTCACAGTCCCATGTTCACATAAAAGATGGGGTGTATTTATCATTGTTCGAAAATAGTTTTACTGCGTAAGTGTTCTTTGGCATGTTTGTTTCTTTTATAATATCTGTCAGACTTTATTTTCCTAGCACTCATCATTAACTAGTAGTTTCCGTATTTTTCTTCCTACTAATTTATTAATTTTTATCCCCATTTGTTATAGGACCTTTTGCAGTAATGTGTAAACTATGCAGGAGCCTACATAAATCATCCTGTTTCATGAAAGATTGTAGTTCAAGAAGTCTTTTAAGAATTTCTGAAAAACTTTGTAATCTTTAAAATAAATAAATATAAAACTATATAAATGTAATATTGGATTAAGAATAAAACTGCAAATACTGAGACTGCTTTTTCACATCCAATTAAATAACAAAGACATCCAGACTGTCCCAAAGAGCCTGAGATAATTCAGTGATAAAAACTTTATCAAAATGAAAATTCTATTGAAACCTATGAGAGTTTTTTCTGCTCCAATTTAATCTCGCTCATGAAAGTGAGATTCAAAGAGCGATAGGTAATTCAGTGAGAAAAACTTTTACTGTTTAGCACATGAAAATTCTATTGAATTTCTCCTCCAACTGAATCTCGCTCATAAGTTTTCAATCGATAAGCCTTAATATAAAATGTTCTCATTTATTTAACTGTGGCCCACAATTTAGTAAGTACCACCATGGTTATAAGCCTTGTATTAAATATCCAAAAGTTACTTTTAGGGCCCATCTTTAGTGGTTTATGTGTGTAACAGTAAAACTACCAAACTATGTCTAAATAGATACAGCACTTAGTAGAATGTCACATATTTGATAAACTGCAGCAATTCAGCTAAATTGGGACAGATTTATGAAAAGGTGAGATTAGAAAAAAACTCACCTACTTTCTCTTCATTCCTATGGGATTTTTAGGAGTATATTCATGGGTGAAAGTTAGAGTTCACCATTTGATAAATACACTTCTAAAAAGCCCCTAGGAATGAATATAGAGGGGCCGATTCACTAAGGGTCGAATATCGAGGGTTAATTAACCCTCGATATTCGACTAGGAATTAAAATCCTTCGACTTCGAATATCGAAGTCGATGGATTTAGCGCAGATAGTTCGATCGAATGATCGAAGGATAATTCCTTCGATCCAACGATAAAATCCTTTGAATCGAATGATTCGAAGGATTTTAATCCAATGATCGAAGAAATATCCTTCGATCAAAAAAAGTTAGGCAAGCCTATGGGGACCTTCCCCATAGGCTAACATTGACTTCGGTAGCTTTTAGATGGCGAACTAGGGGGTCGAAGTTTTTTTTAAAGAGACAGTACTTCAACTATCGAATGGTCGAATAGTCGAACCATTTTTACTACGAATCCTTCGATTCGAAGTCGTAGTCGAAGGTCGAAGTAGCCCATTCGATGGTCGAAGTAGCCCAAAGAAACCTTCGAAATTCGAAGTTTTTTACCTTCGAATCCTTCACTGGAAGTTAGTGAATCGGCCCCAAAGTGTGTGAGTTTTTTGCAGTGAGCTTTAATCTAACATATTGATAAATCTGCCCCTTACAGTTATATGCCATGCCCCCTCTTATAAATGAGAAATACAATGGTGGAACAAGTAGTAGCATTTATTCACTGGATTCACGAATTTCCTGCGTCAGAATTTTTTGGACGCGCGTCTGAAAAGACGCTTGCGTCAAAATCGGTGCGTCAACACTATTCGGATGCCAATTTACTTTAATGCCAGCGTCAGCTTGAACGCGGGCAACAGTTTCCGATTTTTCATAACAGTGTCTGGTTTTCACTATTTTTTTCGTTAAAATGTCAGACTTGCACGATTTGTAGTGAAAATGTTCGAATTTCCTGATTTTTTCTTGAAACTTTCAGATTTCACACTTTTTCCGTGAATTTTTCGCCATTTCGCAAATTTTGCGGAAAATTCGCAAATTTTGCGGGAAATTCGCAAATTTTTCGGCAAAGCGAAATGGGAGAAATTCGCCCATCACTATACAAAACCATGGCTCTTTCCAAAATATATCAAAAACCTGTAATAATGCTGATCTATACATTTGCAAAACAGTATATAGTAAAATGTATGTCTTTATTCCATCATGTTTAAAGCAAATAAGCAGTTCAATTTAGGACAACACAGGAGGTACACCATTTATACAACACATTTAATTGCTATTCTCGGCACTTCAGGCAACCACAATAATACCAGTGGATTGCAGTGATTGCAGCTGATTGACTCTTATATATCGCTTACACAATTCTTTCAGGTTTATTATCTGATAATCCTTAAAAATGCTCCAAAACTTTTAAAATGAATCAGATAAAAATCATTTTGAAGTTAAGGAATATCAAGATCACCTCATTGAAATGTTTTTCACATATTGTGTTTTCTCTCAAAATAGTTTTCTTGCATTCTTTTTATTTCCATTACTGAAGCAGATAAACCTATAACCTTGGTATGTTAATCTTTGTTAACAAATCAAGATTGCCTCTCTAGTCCTATTTAAAAAAAAAAAGCATATCTTATTTTATACAAATATTGCTCATGTCCTTAGAGAAATTCACCGACAGTCACGCAGATCAGTATCTCTGTATATTTTATACTGTGGTTTAACTCTGTATATATAAGCACTCTAAGGTATACAAAGGTCCACTTCAATTTCAAAGTAATTATAATAGGCTACATCCTGTAATCACCCATTTTTGTGTATGTTGATACAGTGTATTATTATTTGCTCCCAGCAGGGTTACTTTAGGAGCACATATAAGATTTAGTAAGATTACAGGGAATCTTCTGAAACAAGTAACTGTGAAACAAGGACAGATGTTTTAATAGCAGTATAATTGCTCTTATGTCTGATGTTACTGCCACTAGACCTCTGCTGGTTGAAGATAAGGTAATGTTTGCATTTAAAAAAAAAAATGCCTGGGATCAAGTGCAGAAAAAAACATCAAGGGATTAAGAAAGGCTCCAAAAAAGTTCAGAATGCATTTAAATTCCTCAGATAAATGTAGACACATTTATCAAATTCCCATGCAGATTTGTATTGAAATGTTATATGAATTGAAGATACCTAAGGCAGACATTAGAGGTTTTTTACAAAAAGACAGGTCTACAGAGTTTATTTACACATAGCAAGAACTATTAGTACTAATGGGCACACACTCATCTCCTCACAATTGTATGTCTAAAGAGCACATCATAATACATTTACTGAACTGAGTAGCTATTTAGCTGTGGTTTGTTTGACATCAGTGCTTTTTGCTGTAGCATGGGACTAGTGCTAGAAAATTGACCATGTAGTTTGGTTGCCTCATTTTTAAAGGATTGCAGTGGAAAATTAATCTCAGTGTTATTTCTTTTAATGGAATGTTGTAGCTTTTCCCTTGTTATTGGATAAAGGATCCAGTATACTGACTAATAGTACATGGGGCTGTTCACTGTTCACTATAGATGTTACTTTTATTGGATGATGGAAAACACTGCCAATGGTAATGACATGTGATACTGTCTCCAATAGGGATGTCGCGGACTGTTCGGCGGCGAACTTGTTCGCGCGAACATCGGCTGTTCGCGTCCGCCGCAAGTTCGCGAACGTCGCGCGACGTTCGCCAATAGGCGTTCGCGGCAAAATCGTTCGACCATTCGATCGCTAAAATCGAACGATTTTCGTTCGATTCGAACGAAAATCGTTCGATCGAACGATTAAAATCCTTCGATCGTTCGAATCGAACGATTTTCGGATGTTCGAAGTTCGCGAACTGTTCGCGAACTGTTCGCATTTTTTGCCGGTGTTCGCGAACACATTATCGGCGGTTCGCTACATCCCTAGTCTCCAATCAACCATAAACCCTTCTAATCCCTTTCACTTTGGTAGCATATAACAGAAATTTTATCCACCCCCCATCTGATGAGTCTGATTTTTCTCAGTCTTTTTACTATTTATTTAAATACCCACTAAAATTAAAGTCAAAAAGGTTATGATCACCCCATTCTAATAAACAATATTTATGGAAATGAAAGGTATAAAGTAGCAGAATGCTGATACTGTTTCACATAACAGTGCTTACATCACCTACTGTACTTTATAAGGGGAAATTTCTACCAAGATAACATTCTCTCAGCATTTGTAAGTACTGTGTGTACTTACAGTGGGGCAGGGGGAAAAGTGTACGACTGTGAGAGTACATTTTAATAAACAAATTTATATATAAATAAATACCCTTTTGTGCACTCAAAAGGCTACTTTGAGATAGGTAAACATAGGGTTATTGCCTGCATCCAACTTTATTGAAAACACATTAATTAATAAATAAATTATATTTAAATTATAAAATAAACATATACATTATACCTTATTAAAATATATAAATGACAAATTATAAATAAACATTCTTTTTTCCAGATTTGAAAATATTCACAGAATACAAAATGCGTATAACTGCTTCTACGTCAGCAGGGGAAAGTATTTCATCAGAACAAATGGATATTTTTATCAAAACTCTTGAAGATGGTAGGTGGATTATTACTGGATTAAGTACAATAATTAAGTTTAGGGTGTTGACCCTGAAGGGTATATAAATTACTAGGCATGATGTATGTCCAAAATCTGCATATATATATATATAATATATACTTTCTTATGTTTTCACAGTGCCAGGATCTCCACCCCAAAACTTACGTTTATTAGGTGTCAATTCAACTGCAATTACTTTGGCATGGTCTCCACCTTTAGAACCTAATGGAATTATTACTCACTATGAAGTAATTTACACAAATTCTACAGACTTCTTTACCCAAAATACAACATCGACAAGTTTATCTTTGACTAATTTATATCCATATACATTATATAATATTTCAGTTCAATCTTATACCAGATTTGGACATGGAAATAAAACAACTGATGTGCTGCCTGTAAGGACTTCAGAAACTGGTAAGCTTATTTTTACCAAAGGTTAAAAGATGCCCATCAGACATCATGTCCTTTAATTTTTTTTGTAGGTATTGTGCTCTGACAAACTCCTATAGAAAAAGCTTTTTGAAAGTGTGTTAACAAGGTGTCATTGTTAAGTGCAAATTATGTATCATACTTATTTGGAAACAATCCATGCATGTGGATATAAGCACTGCGTATCTTGACAGCGCTATATAAATAAATGATGATGATGATGATGAAAATGATGATGATATAGACAAAATTTTGTTTGTACACTATCCTCCATATGTAATAAGGGGTATAAAGTTTGCACAAGTGCAGTAAACCATAGAAACCAAAAAGACTAATGCTTTGAACAGGTGACAAATGCTCATAGATGATTGGTTGCGATAGGTGATAAGAACTGTAGGAAACTTTGCATTTTATGCATGCACACAATTGCTTATCCAACACATCATTCCCAAACCAGGGTTATTATTTTATGGTGTCAGTCCTCCACATGCTGCTCCAATAGCCTGTACTCTTCTTGGAAGGTTTTCCACTAGCATCCCAGTTCAATGTACAGGGGTAATGCCAGGTCAGGTTTTTGTGCAGGGCAGTTGCGTTCTTTTCACAAAACCAATACTGTTCACATCTCGCTTTGTGCATTGGGGCATTAGTATGCTGGAACAGGAAGGAGGCTTTCCCAAACTGTTGCCACAAAGTAGGTAGCATAATATTACATACATAAGAATGTTGTGCACTGTAACCTTAAATTGAGCCTTCAATTGAACCATGAGTCCAAGCTCAAGAAATGGACAACCGTCCCACACTATTATTCCACTTCAACTAAAATTTACAGTTGGCTTTTTGATTTCTGGCAGGTAGTGTTCTTTTGCCATTTGGCAAATCTGGCAAACCATAAGACTAATGAATTCTGAAATTCCATTTAACACACCAGAATGCATTTTTTTCACACCAATGGCATTGCACATGATACTGTTAGGTTTGCTTTTTTCTGATCGTCCTCGAATAGTTCTTGTGCTGCACTGCTTCCAGAGAGTTTGGAAAAAAAGAGTGGGTGCTTTACCTGTGGGCATGCCATTTTAGTTTAAGTATCTGGATACTTTTTGCTAAACATCTACATCACCTACTTGACTACACAAGTCATAGATTTTACAGTCTGTGTTATGTAAGGGGTAATTAGATTAGTCTCATTATGTTTTGTTGCCTTTAATATGGACTATACCAATTGGAATTATCTTAAAAGGAAAATGCAGTGGATGGTTAGGAGGACTGTTTAACAACAGATCTTGTTCACAACTAGTAGAAGCAATTGCCCAGCTAATTCTAAGATACATAAGTTGAATTGATAGTTGTTATTCGGTTCTAATACATGTTGTATACTGCAAGAGATATAAGGAAACCATGCGGTGTGCAGCTAAAATAATCTGGCATGTATATTATGTGTGTGATATAGTTTGGAAATACTGCCAATTTGTTCTCCTTGGATGTTAATGACATCAAAATATTAATGTCCTAGATTTTTTTTAGGATTATAACTGAATAGCTGGTGCATCAATATTTTCATATATCTGTAAACTTTGGCATATCTTGAGGGACTTTACAAACGTCATAGATTTTACAGTCGGTGTTATGTAAGAGGTAATAAGGTTAATCTTTCATTATGTTTTGTTGCCTTTAATATGGACTATACCAATTGGAATTATCTCAAAAGGAAAATGCAGTGGATGGTTAGGAGGACTGTTTAACAACAGATCTAGTTCACAACTAGTAGAAGTAATTGAGTAGCCTTTGTGATTTTGTTCGGCACCAGTCAACAATTTAGAATACTGAACTGCATGCTTGAACTGTAGCTGCAGTGCTTTCTTAAACTCATTAGTAATACAAGCAATGATTAGAATACACACACTCAGAATATTAAACAGGTGACACTTTATTCTTCTTTGAGTTTAGAATTACACTTTATTCCTTTAAGACATCTCTGTAATTAACTGGTATATCCTCCATATAACAGGGGACACTGAAGGGGGGACTATAACTGATTAGCAGGTGCATCAATATTTTCATATATCTGTAAACTTTGGCATGTTTTGAGGGACTTTACCTATCCAGTAAGGGAATTCCCTCACATTGTTATTGCTGAGGGTGGAATTAATTATTAATACGGTATTCAATAGTGACCCATAGTCCTAACCCAATTTGTGGTCCATGATTTATTATTTCTTGAATTCAACTGAGCTATCAATCTAAGGTCTGTTTATTATTGCTACTGTGCATCCTCATTGCTATTGTACTGTCAAGTAAAGGGTAAATATTAAATAATTGTGGTGCCTGACAGTGACACAAGCCTACCCCAGGCTAATAGAGACTTATTCTTCCTGGATACAGGCTGCAAGTGATTGAATCATCCTAGACACAGGAGGTTTCATTTAGAATGTTTCCTCCACAAATTAACACTAGTAGGCCCCTAGAAACAGCACTAGGCTTCTGGGCTGCCAAGCTGTTAGTTCAGAAAAAATACCGACAATAAGAGGACAATTTATCAACATTCAAATTTGAATTTTTCCTGTGAATTATGCTTTCAAAAGCTTGTATGTACAAAATGTATTAAGTGCAAAAAAATTGTAAAACTTTAATGTAAAACATCAGCATCTAAAAGCTTATTATTTCATGTAGAAGACAATGGGAGCCTTCTACGGCAAATTTAAAGTCGTTCTTAAAATTCAAGTTTTCAAATCAACCCAAATTTTTTTTCCACTATATTATTCAAACCAATTTCTTGTATTCAGATTTGTGAATAACTAAGCAAACATTCAAATTTGATAAGTATTACACACATTTAAAATACAATTTTGATAAATAGGCCTTCCTGTGTAAAAAAAAAATGTGCGAAATAGAACAGATATGCATGTAGATATTTTGTACAGTGTACTTGTCTGACATATCTAAATTCACTTTATTTATTTTCAAAGCTCCAAGCAGCCCGCCATATAATTTGGTCTACACAAGTATTTCTTCTACAGAAGTGTTAATTGAATGGAAACCACCAATGTTTGCCAATGGAATTATACAATTTTACAACATTACCTACTGGAATACATCACATTTTATAACAAACATGAGCAACGAGTCACAGGTGGTTTTATCTGACCTTAAGAAATACTCACAGTATCATGTTGTTGTATCGGCTTATACAGTACATGGCAATGGAAATCAAACAAGTGATATTTTAAACATAACAACTTTAGAAGATGGTAAGATCATAATATGTACATATATATAGATATATGCATATACACATGCAGTTTGATTTTATAAGCATGTTTTTTATGTGTTTAACACAAAGGGGCAGATTTATTATTATTTTTTGTACCTGGTGTCCTGGCAGAGTTAAAGGGGAGATTGAAATGTGATCCTGATTTTTGTGATTGTTTTGTTTATTCTCTGTATCTACTGATAAATTATATATAATTGATATGATACAGGGGCATAAATACATGGTGCTTGCCCCCCCCAACTCATTAGTCCCCCGCACACTCACTCTAAAGTAGGAGAGTGGCTGGGGGTGGTGGATTTCTCTACAATTATAGAGAAAGTGGACTCTGCAGTCTGGGCCACCCTTTTGCCTGGGTTGCTTGCTCTATAGCAGTGATCCCCAACCAGTAGCTCGTGAGCAACATGTTGCTCTCCAACACCTTGAATGTTGCTCCCAGTGGCCTCAAAGTAGGTTGCTTATTTTTGAATTCTAGGCTTGGAGGCAACTTTTGTTTGCATAAAAACCAGGTGTATTGCCAAACAGAGCCTCAATGTAGGTTGACAATCCACATAGGAGCTACCAAATGGCCAATCACAGCCCTTATTTGGCACCCCAAGAACATTTTTCATGCTTGCGTTGCTCCCCAACTCCTTTTACTTCTGAATGTTGCTCATGGGTTTGAAATGTTGGGGATTCCTGCTCTATAGTTACATCCTGATATGATATCTGTCTTGTATTAAATCTCTGAACTTTGGCAATGCCATATCCCTTAGGTTTATATTTTACTTCTGATATGTAATTACATTTCCAAGTAACATTATTATTGTAAAGTATTGATGGGTGAATTTGTCATATTTTGCTTCACCACGAAAATTCACGAATTTCCCGCAAAATTTGTGAAACGGGCAAAAAATTCACGAAACACGATTTTTGACGTTGGCGCCAATTCGCAGCGTCAAAATAGGCGACAATCAATTTAGACGCATCAGTACTGTGCCATCGTTGAAACTATTGCTGGCGAATTTTCACGGCAAATTCACAGTGAATTCGGCCTGGTGAATAAATTCGCCCATCACTATTGTAAAGTTCTGGGTGCGAACCCCTTTAAGGCAAATACAACCATAAACATGGCTCCAGAGCACCCAGATTTACCCTTGGACTTTTATACTTTAAAGACCAGAGTGAAACCTAACAGGCACAGTTTTATTTAAGGGCATAGGAAAACCTGATGTCTAAAAGCTCTGAATTATAGATGGACATCTACCATAGAGTCTATTAAAAGCAAATGCTCCTACTTTTTAAAAATGTTTTCATTTTTCTTGGTAATAATAAAACAGTGCCTTGAATTGATCCTTACGAAGCTGCATGATTCCATATTGGAAGCAAAACAATGGTATTGGGTTTAATGTTTAAATTAAACCTGTATTGTGAAAACTGCAGTGTGCTTATGTAGATAAGATTATAATTTGAAATGGAAAAACCTTTAAGCAAAGCTTGGCTGAGAAATGGCAAGTCTGATCATGGCATTAGTTGTGATTTCATAAAAGTATTATATAGCTACTTTTAAAATGCATCATGCACGGGAAAATTACCAATGCAATGCAAGATGAGTGAACATTCATCACATATGAAAAAGCTGTCTGATATTTTTGCTTTCTTTCAGTTCCTGACAGTGCACCAGAGGATATCAAATACACAAATATATCCTCTACAGAAATAGAAGTTTCATTTTCCCCTCCCTTAATACCAAATGGAAACATAATGTACTATACAATATACATAACATGGAAAAATGAGACAATGGAGAGGGCCGTCAATACAACAAACATTACAGAAAAAATTTCAGGTAACAGGCTTTTGTAATTACTATGCATGTTACTATGGGGCACATTTACTTAAGGTCGAATATCGAGGGTTAATTAACCCTCGATATTCGACTGTCGAAGTTAAATCCTTCGACTTCAATTATCGAAGTCGAAGGATTTAGCGCAATTCATTCAATCGAATGATCGAAGGATTTTAATCCATCAATCGAAGGATTATCCTTCGATCAGAAAAACCTTGTAAAGCCTATGGGGACCTTCCCCATAGGCTAACATTGGCCTCGGTAGGTTTTAGGTGGCGAACTAGGGGGTCGAAGTTTCTTTTAAAGAGACAGTACTTCGATTATCGAATGGTCGAATATTTGAACGACTTTTAGTTTGAATCGTTCGATTCGAAGTTGAAGGTCGTAGTCGAAGGTCGAAGTAGCCAATTCGATGGTCGAAGTAGCAAAAAAAAACATTAGAATTTTTCCTCTATTTTCATCTATTCCTTCACTCGAGCTTAGTGAATGGGCCCCTGTGTGTTGCAGACAAAAACATGTTCATTCCACTATGTAAACTATGTATATAGTTTCATGGACAAGGTTCCTTTTTATAGCATTATATTTGGACTTATATTTGCAAGGATAATTGGGATCCATTGACTTATAAAAATTAAATATGACACCTGCTGTTTAAAATGATCTGATTCTGACAACGAAACCAGTGTTGTTTTGCAACATTTGTCGAGTAGCACATTTGAATATATTTTTTATGTTTAGATTGGCTTAGAACCTAGCATCCCCCCCCATTCCATTGAGTCTTCCTTCTAACCCCAGCCTGGGGATTAAACATCATTAAACATGCTCTTCCACTGCCCCAGCATTTTTTGCACTTTTTATGTGCACTATAAATATTGCCAAGGAATCTCTATGCCATACACGTTTACCAAAAAAGGTGATGCTGGATTAAATCCATAATTCTTTTAAGGAACATTTTTTACTAGAATATCATAACCTTTAAATTGCTTTCTCACTTTTTCCTCCTTTGATAATTGCACTACACAACTAAACTTTTTCATATACCACTTTTTAAAAATAAGCCGCTGATATTCATTGAGGACCATGGCACACCAGGAGATTAGTCCATGCTAGATCTCCTTTCAATGTTTTCCCACCAGTGATGAAGTGGATCCCAAGAGGTAAAACATACGCTTTGTTTTTCCGAAGTTTCCTCTTGAGGCGACTTCAGAAAAATTAAGCTCTGCGTATGTTTTACCACTGGCGATTCACAGGAGATTGACACAGAAGGGGTGCCATCACTACTAGGTCTAAGATAATCAGCATGCAAAGATCGCTCTGGTTATGGTTTCTGGGATGTCATAGATAAAACCAATTTACTTGGCTGCACATCACTGGAGTGCAGCTGGTCTCCTGGGCCCCGTAACAAAATCAACCTGGTCTTTGCAGGATGAGATGAAAGCTGGACATTGAAATTTGTTCATGCATTAAATGGATGGCAGAGGCTGTACAACTATTGAGAAACTGTTGACAGAAGCAAACTTACTTTTCTCATGAATCTAGTAATGTTTGGCATTTTTTGAACTTTAATCATGAAATGGAGCTGCAAAGAAGGCTCAAGCCTTTACATATGAGTGCAAAAAGAACACTTTATAGCAATAATCTATTACAACATTACAAATACACAGCAGCATAGAACAGACAACTACATGTGAACTGATAAGGATGTCGGAACGTGTTAAATGTGTCCCTGGAGTTTCTCTGTGTATATAGCTCTTATCAAAGTTACAATGTATACGTTTTTGGGCTCTGTGCCTTATACAATTTAACAATTTACCCATTAAGTTCTTTTTAATAAAATATCTTTATTGAGATGATTGGGATGTTTTTTTTTTCTTTATTGAGATTATTTAGATGTTTTTTTTTTTGCTTCTGTGTACCTTTTCAAGTTTATGAAATACAAACTCAAGTTCCTTTTATGCCCAACAATCACAATAAAGGGTAGAGAATGGAGTATGAATTTATCAGTTGCTATGGCTATAAAAATGTAATTATTTGAAAATCAAGAGAAAAAAAAACCTGACCACTACAGAGAGAGGATATTCTCTTGCATGAATACCATGGTATACAGTTAATTAATATGTTTACAATATGTTTGCAATATGTTCATTTTTCAAACAGGCCTAAAGAAATACACATCTTATTTTCTGTCTGTGTCTGCAAGTACTATTAAAGGGGAAGGCATTCGCAGTGCACCTCAAATCATTACTACAGATGAAGATGGTAAGTGAAAAACCACCAGTTTCTCTATGTGTAATACACTTTTAATGAATGAAACTACTTTTAAGGTAACTTCATTTACTTTTTTTTTTTTATCAAAAACGAAAGCTCTTTTGTTGTACTTTCTCATACACTAGTATTTGTTAATCCTGTTACATTTTTGCTTTTGTGGTATGATTCTCATTTGGAACCAAGAGATTATATAATTGGTATTATATATCAGTTTTCATTTGTGTACAGCAGAGTTGCACCTGTATTACAACTAATTTCTAATACTAATGCTGGCAATATTCCTGTGGCTAGGCTACAAAACCAAAATCATGTTTTGCTCAGTTATTACACTAACTGCAGGAAGCAGCAATTGTTTAGAATCTTAAGATATTATAATTGATTTAGTACCATTGATACTATATTATATAAGTACATTTACCCCTGGCAACAAATCAGACCTTTGTTTTCATTTTTCACTTGTAGTAGTCTGATTAAACATAATTATTACTATTACCATGAGTGACTGCTCTAATGCAGGTTAACAGTTATACTAATAATTATGTTGGAATGTATTATTTTTCCTACATATTTATCTCTGATTCCTTATTCAGACTTGCGTTTGGATTAAAAACAAACTCATTAAATCTCCCTTTTTGAGTTTCCCAATGTCCCTTTTCAGCTTAATATATTTAATACTCTGAAAGCTCACATTTCTGTTATCTACATCCAATATATTCTGCAACAGCAATATATTCGAAAACTCTAACTTTCAATCTCTTCAATGTTTTTCACACATATATACCCACAAAATCATGTAGATAAATAGATGATTTTCTTAGTACACTTTATGACAATTTATATATGTCTTACATTCAAACTTCTTTCCTGCACCATAATTACAACACTCTTGGATACAAAAAAAAACCCATACCTTACAAAATCATGTAGCTAAATAGATGATTTTCCTAGTTTGACAATTTATACAGTATAGGGCAGATTTATCAAAGGTTGAGTTTTTTTTTACCTTGGATGAACTAGAATGACCTCAAAATTCAAACCGTATCTTATTTAAGAAAAAACTTGAACGTCTAAAACTTGAACTAATATTATCGACCCAAAAAATCAAAATATTAATATTTTAATATTACCGACCCTCAAATCAAATTCAACTAAACTTAAATCTAGTTTTTTCTCTGAAAAAAACTAGAATGTCAGGAAGGCTATTAACATGGATTACTGGAACTCTGCCACTGATGGCTACATAAACTCAGCAGGTTTTAGGTGGAGTACTATCGAATTTGAGTTGATCCCAGGGTCAAGGTATGATAAATCTTGAATTTGATTTCAAGCTTGGATTATTCCCAATTTGAATTTGTGAGTTTTGAGCAAAAAGCCAACTCGAAATTTACAATTAAAACCTAAATTAATGTGCCCCTATATGTCTTACATTCAAACTTCTTCCCTGTCACCATATTTACAACACTCTTGGATACATTACAAAACCCCCATATTCTTTACATATACACTTGCTCCACATCTTTGAATTAGGTACATCTAGGAATTATTTTTGTCCAATCACCAGTGACAGATAGTTAGCTAGTATCCAAGCTATTCTAGAACTCTCTGGAGCAGTTTTCTGAGTACTTGGGGCTTGATGGTGGGGCAAAGTTCTGATAGACCAAAGCACTGGTTACATTTGTCCTCCAGACAAATCAGAACGTTTCTCCAGCCTCAAGGGTACTGTCACTCACAAAGTTGCTCTCCTTCAAGCCATGTCTAAGATTCAGAAAGGTTAGTGGTGACAGAAATGCACCTCCATTAGGAAAGATTACCAACACGGGGACATTTTTCAATTTTTATGCATTCGGACTTTAATAAATAACCCTCTAGGATTTATATAAGCAAAGTGGCATATTTCTGTTAAAAAGTAAAATGTTTCACTCTCACCTTAATGATATTTTCCTTACATTTATATAAAAAATATAGCATTGGTCAACCAAATCTATAAAATTGTTGCATATGAGGACATAAGCCACACCATTGCCATGTCACACCTTTGGACATAATAACCAAAATTCATTTTGAGAAGAAAAGGGTTTATCATGTGAAACCTCATGGACGAGATTCAAATTGTGATGCAATTCAATTCAGTAAAACTTATCTCATGGTTTATCGCTGAAGTCTAAACTAAACTCTACTGATGTCTATGGGAAAAAACTGGAACTGAAGTAGGAGAAAAGTTTTTTCTCCCAAAATTGAATCTCCTCCACGAGTTTTCATGTGATAAACCGTGAGATAACTTTTCCTCACTGAATCTGGTCTAGTATTGGTTATGAAAAAGGAAGTAATCATTGTTATGCACTCTAATTTCATTCTGTTCACCAAAGTATGGTCTGTTTTCTCTCAACCAAAATTTCAGATCTTATATGCCTACATCATGTTGAATTGATAAATAGAATGCTGTCACCTGCATTATTACCCAGTCAATTTTCCACACCACTTATGGTAGCTTTGCAAACGTATTTCAGCTGTTCTTTTTATAAGAAATTAAATTCTGTATCAACGGCTGCAAAAATGTTTCATTTTTACTTTGATCCTCTTCAAATGGGCTTACAAGGACTTTATCCCTGAGAATAATTACCTGTAACACATATGGGGCATATTTATCAAAGCTTGAAACTAGAGTTCTTCAGTTTTACCAAAAATCAATGCTGGTTTTAGCTGGAATCTAACACCTGCCCTAATTAAACTTTAAAAACAAAGGAGGTAGGTACAAATAAAGTTCTGTCTTGCATAAAAAAGGGCATAAACTCAAGGGATGAAAACATAATTATGCCTCTTTATAGGTCCCTGGTAAGGCCTCATCTGGAGTATGCGGTGGAGTTTTGGACTCCAGTCCTTAAGAGGGATATAAATTAGCTGGAGAGAGTGCAGAGACGTGCAACCAAACTGTTTAGAGGGATGGAAATTATGAGGGTAGACTGTCAAAGCTGTGGTTGTTTTCTCTGATAAAAAGACGCTTGCAAGGTGACAGGATTACACCTTCTATTAGAGGACATTATAGAAAAATAGCACAGGAAATTTTTATCCATAAACAGGATCACCACACCAGAAGCCACTCCTTCAGACCAGAAGAAAAGGATTTTCATTTGAAGCAGCGTAGAAGGTTCTTCACAGTGAGGGCAGTGAGGTTGTGGAATGCACTGCCAGATGATAATGTGATGGCTGATTGTGTTAATGTTTTTAAGAGTGGCTTGGATGATTTCATAAGCAAGCATAATATTCAATGCTATTGTCATTCTAACATTTACCGTTAGTATAGATATGGGTATTTATTATTTATATGAGTATATGGAGGGGTTGGTGTGAGTGTGTGTATGGATGCTGGGTTTCATTTGGAGGGGTTGAACTTGATGGTCTTTTTTCAAACCAATTTAACTATGTAACTATGTGCATAATGCAGGGATTATTTCTTACAGTGATATTACTAACTTATCTATGGTTAATTTATTGAACAGTGTCCATTTCCTACAGTGCTGTTAGCTGCTTATCATCAGTAAAAGCAATGCAACAGTGGCACTACTGCTATTTATAGGCCTATTACATACTGTACCTGTATAAGTTTGCTTTAAGATATATATAAATATATATGTACGAAATCCTCAAAATCA
This sequence comes from Xenopus laevis, assembly GCF_017654675.1. Taxonomy (NCBI): domain Eukaryota; kingdom Metazoa; phylum Chordata; class Amphibia; order Anura; family Pipidae; genus Xenopus; species Xenopus laevis. The sequence goes on along the minus strand of NC_054376.1, from coordinate 94,952,366 downwards.
CAAAACCACAACTGATATTATTATCAATAATTAAAACAAAATACTTGACATGTTATATAAAGAGAAAAAGGACCAAATATATCTTACACCTACATGCCTATATAGCATGTTTTGTCATTTTCTCCTTATATAGTGTAAAGACCTTTGTGGATTTATATTTTCTGATGTGTTTAACATATGTATTTTTACTGTTTTAATAATTGTGGCGTCAGTGTGTATTATATGCTGGGTAGCGTGGAACGATTTAAGCTCTGCATGGAATCCCCATATTTTTATGATCTTTCAGTGTTATGCTCAGCAGGAATTTTCCCACCTATTGAAGCCCATAGTAATTATTTCCAGCTCTTTTTCCCCAGTGGACTTGTGTTGCAAATTACTTTATTTTTACATGCATTCACACCTATAAAAAAAGATTTTGCTTTTATTGGAACAAAAACCCCATTACAACAGAATTTGGACAATATATTAAGTAAATCGCTGTGGTATGCCTACTGTTCTGCTTTCTCATGAAATTGTTCTTTCCATTCAATTGCAGAAACAGATGTGTTAATACCACCATGAAAACTGGTACTTCATTTCTTGGCTAAGGACCTAACACCATCTTATTGGAGTTGATAGAGTTGAGATACCTGTTGTGAGATATTTTGTCCTAGAATAGGCACTATAAATCAAAGATTTTTGTGTTATTCATGTTTTGTATCATTTCACTTTTTAATAATTATTTCTTTGATTTTACCCTTTACAGCTCCATCATCTCCTCCTCGATCCCTTGCTTTTGAACAGCTATCCGGTATAACTATGAAATTATCATGGGAACCACCTCTCATGCCAAATGGAATCATACTAAACTATACAGTTTATATTTGGTAATATTTTACCTTCCTTTAAAATAAAAAACTCACAAAGCTCCTCTAGACAGCCTAAAGGGTGGTTCATCTTTAAATTAATTTAATTTAATGAATAGTACCAAAGTAGTTACTAAAAATATGTTCTCTGAAAGAAAGAATTTTATATGATAAAACAGCCCAAAAGGGTGGTTAATCTTTAAATTAATTGAATATGATGTAGGTATTGATATTCTGAGACAACCTGAAATTAGCCATTGGAGTAGTATAGTAAAACAATGTGTTATTCCATACTTATCCTTATTTCTTAGCATAATGGATGTTTGCCCTGCATATGCAATCATAATATCCAAAATAATTAAATTTTTTAGGAAATGTAATAACTTGCTTTGTACTCCTCAAACACCAATATTTAAAAAATTTTGGAGAATGTGCTGCAGCCCTACTTTTAGTAAACAGGTGTACATATCACCTGAGCAACATTGGATACAGGAGGCTCTCTTGCATAGCAGCAAGACTTTTGCAAGCAATACTGTACAAACGCTTGCAAAAAGGTTGAAAGGAAAGGTAGCAAACTGCTTTCTTGATGGGGACGAGTTTTGGATCTGGAATCAGAGCTGGGTTTCAGGCACCAAAATATAAGCTGGGCCAACAATTTGAAGCCTCCTATAGCCTTATAGCTTTATAGCCCCACTATATCAAATCTGAAATGGTAGCAGAAAAGATGAATCTGAAGGGCATTCCAGCAGTAATTTATGCATGCCTTTTCACAGCTTTCTTTCGCTAAAGCTAGTGTGTTGAAAACAGAGGCACATAATCCAGGAACTGCAAAAAAGAATGCACACATTTTTATATTAGAATGGATGGGATTTGGGAAAGGTGCTTAGCCCTGAAATGCTGTGCTCTCTCTGTATGTTTATACTGTAACATTCACTAAAACATAGTAGCAAAGATTGCATTTTTCAAAATGTGTTCACCTTTGTTAAACAGTTTAATTCAATGGAGATTCTTCTCTTTATTTCTTTTGATATCAAAAACTATAATAAATTATCGCCTAGTGCATGAGCAACAGGGGTCATAGATGATCAAAAGTCCTTATTTAATACCTGCTTGGGGAATGCAGTAGTCTCTGCACCAGCACTGGGTATAATTGCTATTTGACTTGCTTGGTAATTGGCACAGTTTTGCATTGGCAAACTGTGAGTCTGGTTAATTTATATTTGTCCCTAAGACCCTAGAGCCCTACAAAATAAAGGTATTTTAAGGATAAGAGAAGCTTTATAATACATGGCTATTTAAGATATGAAAATCCGAATTATGGAAAGATCCATTATCCGAAAACCCCCAGGTCCCGAGCATTCTGGATAACAGGTCCCATATCGAGAGTTAATTAATTAAGGAAAAAAACTTCGAATTTCAAAGGTTTTTTTTGGCTACTTTGACCATCGAATTGGCTACTTCGACCTTCGACTACGAGTTCGACTTCGAATTGAACGATTTGAACAAAAAATCGTTCGACTATTAGACCATTCGATAGTCGAAGTACTGTCTCTTTAAAAAAAACTTCGACCACCTTCTTCGCCACCTAAAACCTACCGAGCACCAATGTTAGCCTATGGGAAAGGTCCCCATAAGCTTTCTAAGTATTTTTTTATCGAACGAAAATCGTTCGATCGATGGATTAATATCCTTCGAATCGTTCGATTCGTAGGATTTAATCGTTCCTACGATCGTTCGAATGAACGAATTGCAGTAAATCCATCGACTTCGATATTCGAAGTCGAAGGATTTTACTTCGACGGTTGAATATCGAGGGTTAATTTACCCTCGATATTCCACCAATAGTAAATGTGCCCCTTACTATTAAATATTATTTTTTATTTTTATTACTTTTATTTACACAAACCTATCTGTAACTTTACAGTTACAGAGGGGTTCACCTTTTCCACTGTTTAATTTGTTGCTCACCAGTAACAGATTATTTTTTCTTTGTTTCCTAGGAAACCTGCTTGACTGGCAGATGTCCTAGGAAACAAAGGTAAAAGACATATAGGAGTATTTATGGGCTTCATGTGCTTGAGTTCACTTTATACTGCCTTAGTTAATACCTTTGCTCATTGTTTACATATGAGGTTGTGTACCTGCAAATATGTACATGATGTAAAGTAACAACAAAGAACAACAATCGAAGGATTATCCTTCGACCAAAAAAACTTAGCCAAGCCTATGGGGACCTTCCCCATAGGCTAACATTGGGTTCGGTAGCTTTTAGGTGGCGAACTAGGGGGTCAAAGTTTTTTCTTAAAGAGACAGTACTTCGACTATCGAATGGTCGAACGATTTTTAGTTTGAATCATTCGATTCGAAGTCGAAGGTCGAAGTAGCCCATTCGATGGTCGAAGTAGCCCATTCGATGGTCGAAGTAGCCCATTCGATGGTCGAAGTTTTTTTTACTTCGAATCCTTCACTCAAAGTTAATGAATTGGCCCCTTAGTGTCTTATTTATTAAAATTCAGATCTGTGTAGTTTTAGAGGCTTTTTCAACTTTGACTAAAACATTTTAAAAAGCACAAATGGCTCCTTTTTATTAAAAAATCGGAAAATAAAATGCGTGAAAAAATAAAGACACAGAACAAATGTCATAATAAAAACCTCAATATCCTCATTTCCATAAGAACTTTTGTGTGATTATAACCAAAAATACTCACAATCTTGATCTAAATAAAGCTTTACCAATCTGATAAATACAACTCCCACTGACTTCTACATGACCTCACCAGCTTTTAGATGGCTACATTTTGTTTTAGTGTTTGTTGTGGTTCTTACATGAAATTAATAATGAATTTTTGGTAGTTTATAGTAATTTTTAAATAAAAAAAAAAGTTTGATTTGGGGAAATGAAAAAATAATAAATAAGATCCTTTATGAGGTATATTGCATAAATTATTTTTAATTATGTAAGTTATTTCTTTCATTTTTGTTTTATTTTTACCTATTGTTACTTTATACATTGGTTTCTATTTAGGAGCATTTTTTTTTTGCCGAAAGATAGATGATAGTTTAATCTTTATTCATGTATAAAAGTTATATATCCAGAGAGCCCAGATAATTGGTGATATACTGGTCTGTAAAATTTTTCTGTGCCCTTTAAATAAATGTAATAAGCTGTGTATATTTTTAACTGGTTTATGCCTTAAAAAATCAAATCTCTAAATAAATCATTAATCATAGATTACTGAATTTAAAATTGATACAACTTTCAATTATTTTTAGGAATGAATTCTCAAACAAAACAGTAACTGTGGAGAAGACTTTTGTAGAGCTGGAACACTTGGAAACCAATAATGAATATAATGCATTTGTAACAACAAATACCCGATTTGGGGATGGAAACATAAAAAGTGTTATTATTCAATTTAGGACATCAGAGGGAGGTAAGATTATTATTATTATTATTATTAACATGTAAGAGAGTTAACATATTCCGCAGGAAAAAAAAAATTCCACTCTAAAATAAATGTATTCATACAAAGAACATACAGAATTACTTAAACATTTGTTTTTTTTTCTTTTTTAAGCTCCAAGTGACCCTCCAAGAAATATTGCATACAAGAATATTACTTCTGATTCAATAATGGTTTACTGGACACCACCTTCCAAGCCTAATGGAATTATCCAATACTATATAGTGTACTACAGAAATATCACCGGCAACTACTTTAAAGTAAGCAAGTCATATGTGAATGTTGATATCCAAAAAGAAGATTTGTTGTAGAATAGTATAATGGTGATATCAGACAGAACATTTTATTGCCCATGTGAAATTTCTTCCCTGAATATATAATGCCTGATATTTGTAACTGAGCAGTAACTATCATTGCCACTTGTTGAAAATATAGAGGCCTATCAAACCTGCTTCTTTTATTAAATAGCTCAGATCTAGACATTGTGGGGTAAATTCATCAAAGAGTGAAGTTCCGCCACTAGAGTGAAATTCCGCAGCTCTCAATTCATTTCTATGGGATTTTGAAAGGCATATTTATCAATGGGTGAAGGTGAAAGTTCACCCTTTGATAATTACGCCAATAAAAACCCATAGAAATGAATGGAGAGTGGCGGATTTTCACCCTAGTGGCGGAACTTCACTGTTAACTTCACTCTTTGATAAATATACCCCTGTGCTTCTCTATAACACTATAAGCCAGTTTCTTCGAGATGCATGTCAGTCCAGATCACAAGTAAACAGCAAAAGCTCGGAGGAAGACACATGCAAATACAATGTAGTTGCTAATCTCCACACAGTGCCATGATGAAGGTTCATTTAAAAAGATAGAAGACAGAATTCAACTTTCTCATCAGAAGCCGGTTTATTATTATATAAAAAAAATGTCATCTTTAAAAACATTTTTTTACACCCTTTGCTTAGCAGTCTAAAGGGTCTGATGATTAATAAAGAGTTGACTTGTTACTGCTTTGTGTCATTGCTGTTATTTATTGAAATATGTTTTTCTTTAGAACATTACTTCGGAGGAAATTAATGCCTCTGCTGATCTGCAGTGGACGATTGTTGGTGGTTTGGCTAAATTTAGCAGCTACAACCTTTGGATTACTGCTAGCACGTCATTTGGTGATGGCAATCAAACAAGTGAAAAGATTGATGTTAAGACCGATGAGGATGGTAAATAAACAGTAATAATTTAGCAATTGCTCTTAGGTCAATATTTTGCAATTTTAATGAAAACTATTTCTGCTCTAAACACTGCTATCTAGCCAAGCAAAGTGCAAATAAGCCATAATCTATTTTTTCCCACAACGTGGTGTTATGTTTTCCTAAATTACTTCTTTCTTTGCGCTATCTTAAAATTTTCGAGGAATTTTGCACCAAAATTTCAAACAAATAAGCTAGTAAGTAATGCAATAGTTTCCGCACACATGTTTGAGATGCAGATAGGATACTTGGATATATATTAGACTTCCCTCAATTGTGTGCAACTTTACAGGCACCAAAATGTAGCCCTTGGGAGTACTATGGTCATAGGGCACCATGTAAATTATGCTGACAGGGTTAAACAAAAGGTCTCCCTTACTCCCCTGCACACTATGTTTGCACCTCATTCATATTGACAAGTTCAATAAAACATATTCACACATTTTTGTGCTTAGTAATGGTACCTAATATAAAAATCAGGGTCCATCAAGGTGCTTTTCTTTTTGATTGACAGATTTCTGATAATGCTGTCAAGCAACAAATATATTTCATTACATACTTTATATTGTTAACATATTAATTTATATAATTGCAAATTGATTATTGCGATATTCCTGTTAGCTGTGTTTTTTGCAAAAACCATGTTTACTTTTCCTATTTGGGTTTTTGATTTTTGCATGTATAAAGTATAAACCATTTCTTAAATGTAATCTTAAAAGTTATCTATTGGTTAGTCTCATTAGGCATACCTTGTAAATGTTGAAGGTGGTGTAATATTACTGTATACCTATTTTTTTCTATACTTTTTTTTCATGTTAAGACTTATTTTTTCAATAAGAAGTTTTATTACATACACTCCACAAAGGCACAAACTATAAAACATATTTTTTCCTACTGATAAGGTATTAGGTGTTAACAAAACCTATATTTAATACTAGCAATGGAAAATCTGCTTGCATTGAGAAACATACTGTATGTTTCATAGTGTTTATCATTAACAACTTTTATATCATGCCCAGCCAATCGTACATCTACCATTATCTCAAGTTCCAACCCTAACCATTGTATCCTGTACCACGACTCCTTCCTTGCAGCAACAAACAATCAACAAACATATAGAATATAAGTACTTTCTAAATCTATCTTACAAGGAATGAAATCTAAGCAGTGCTCAGCAGTCTACTTCTGCTTTCTGCTGAGCATTGCTAGAATAACTAATATTGTCAAATATTCATCTCTATAAATAAACCTGTGCATCTTCAGTGTGACGCTTTTACACTGTGTGGCCACTGTGCACTGAATATAGTGGCATCAGTAATTTTGCAAAAAGAAATTCACAATTTGAAAAATCCGTTTATCAAATATTTTTCTGTTACCTCAGTTGTGATGTAACTCAAACACAAGGGGCCCATTTACTTAGCTCGAGTGAAGGAATAGAATAAAAAATACTTTGAATTTCGAATGATTTTTTTGGCTACTTCGACCATCAAATGGGCTACTTCGACCTTCGACTACGACTTCGAATTTGAATCGAACGATTCGAACTAAAAATCGTTCGACTATTCGACCATTTGATAGTCGAAGTTCTGTCTCTTTAAAAAAAAACTTCGACCCCCCTAGGTCTCCATAGGCTTTTGAACAATTTTTAGGTCGAACAATTTTTTCAATTGATGGATTAAAATCCTTCGAATTGAACGTTTCAAAGGATTTAATCGTTTGATCGAACGATTTTTCGTTCAATCGAACGAATTGAGGTAAATCCTTCGACTTCGATATTCGAAGTCGAAGGATTTCAATTCGGCAGTCGAATATTGCAGGTTAATTAATCCTTGATATTCGACCATAAGTAAATCTGCCCCAGAATGTGGTGATAAATTTTCACAATTACCCAGTATGCAAATATTTGCAACACTAATAAAAGTTTGCCTGCACATTAAATACACTTATTTTGTGCAGTCTTATACATCTAAACAAGCACAGGGCAAATATTTTCAACTCTTTTTATGAAAAATTGTGCGCAATGCAAAATCCCAAAAAATTTAAAAACGGGCACAGCAGTGCAATATGGGCAAAAACATTGGCAATACAATCATTTTCAAATAAATATGCACTGCACAAAATTTATGAATGATCCCAACAATCTCCAGCACCAGCCAATATTAAGACCGAGGACAATATTTTTGACAAGTGGTAAGGTGCAAGAAGAGTGTGCAACATCTTTATAAAAGCTAGTAAAAATTAAAATAATTAAGATTCATTGTTTGAAGTTATTTATTTAGCGATTAAAGGGGTTGTTCACCTTTGAGTTAACCTTTAGTATGACGTAGGTAGTGATATTCTGAGACAATTTACAATTTGGTTTTAACTTTTTATTATTAACGTTTTTTTTTTAGATGGGCTCAGTGACCCCCATTTGAAAGCTGAAAAAAATTCAGCAGAAGAAATAATTTGAAAACTATAAAAAATAAAGACCAACTGAAAATTTGCTTAGAATTAGTAATTCTATAAAATTCTAAGGGGCAAATTCACCAAGGGTTGAATATCGAGGGTTAATTATCCCTCGATATTCGACTGGGAATTAAAATCCTTCGAATTCGAATATCGAAGTCGAAGGATTTTAGCGCAAATAGTTTGATCGAATGATCGAAGGACTAATCCTTCAAACGAACGATTAAATCCTTCGAATCGAACGGATTATCCTTCGACCAAAAAAACGTAGGCAAGCCTATGGGGACCTTCCCCATAGGCTAACATTGGGTTCGGTAGGTTTTAGGTGGCGAACTAGGGGGTCGAAGTTTTTTCTTAAAGAGATAGTACTTCGAATATCGAATAGTCTAACGATTTTTAGTTACAATCCTTCGATTCGAAGTCGTAGTTGAAGTCGAAGGTCGAAGTAGCCCATTCGATGGTCGAAGTAGCCCAAAAAACACTTTCGAAATTTGAAGTTTTTTTACTTCGAATCCTTCATTCGAGCTTGGTGAATTGGCCCCTAAAAGTTAACTTAAAGGTGAACCAACCATTTAACCTGTTAAATACTGTATTTGCATACTCTGTACAGTTTTGGTAGCACAAGCAACTTTATTAATAGGTAATGTTAGATGACTTGTTTTAGTTGAATTAGTTTTTTCATGTTTAGTCTTGAGCCATTAACACTTATCAATGTAATATCATTAATTGTTCAGTGTGCTACATTTCTTTGACAGTTGTTGATTATATTTTCTTGTTTTATTCATAGTTCCAGAATATGGTCCAGTTATAGGGGGCTGCATTAACCAAACAGCTGCATCATGCTTGTTAACATGGGATCCTCCATTGAAGCCAAATGGCATTATAACTAATTATTCTTTGGAACTTTATGGACCGCAGGGAAACCATACATTGTCTACATATGATACTTTCATCATTTTGGCAGATTTAACACCTTATACCCAATTTATTGTGTCCATTGCTGCAGCGACTATAAAGGGAATCGGCCCTTCTAATCAGTTTACCTTTCAGACTGATGAAGCAGGTAATTTGGAAAATATTTTTAAAGAACTGCATACCAATGCCCTTCTAGTATTACAAAGAATAATATTGTTAGTTGATATCTGTAAATCAAATCAAATGTATCATAGTAGCAGAAAACTATAGTTTGTATAAAATCACCACTGATATACAGGTATTCAGAATGCTCGGGACCTGGGGGTTTCCAGATAATGGATTTTTCTATAATTTGGAACTTCATGCCTTAAGTCTATTAGAAAATAATGTAAACATTAAATAAACCCAATAGGCTGCTTTTGTTTCAATAAGGATTAATTATATCTTAGTTTGGATCAAGTACAAGGTACTGTTTTATTACAGACAAAAAGGAAATAATTTTTTTAAATTTTAATTATTTAGATAAAATGAAGTGTATGGGAGACAGGCTTTCTGTAATTCTGAGCTTTCTGGATAAAGGGTTTCCAGATAACAAATCCCATACCTGCACCAGAATTGCAATGTCAAAGTTATTCAGTTCTGCACAGATACTCACTGAATTCTGTTACTTCTACTAAATACTGTATATCTAAAATTCAACAATATTTGTTCAACTTGTGGTGCTGTATTGAGCTATGGTATTTTTAATTAACACAGATAGTGCCCTAGCTAGAACAAAATACCCTAAGGGGCCCATTTACTAACAATCAAATTTCTATTTCTCAAAAAATGTGTGGTTTTTCAGTATTTCTTAAAAGCACTAAAAATTTGAGATTTATTGAGGGGCCTTTTTATTAAACCTCTGGTTGAGTTGTTAAAGAGAAAAAAATAGTATTTTTTCAAGATTTATGATGTTCTGAGGCTGCTAAAAATTTGAATCTAAATACTTGGGATAAAACCTGCCAAAGTCATGTAGAAGTCAATGGCAGGTGGTCCCTTTATGCTTTTTTTCATTTGATAATATAATAAATTCGAGTTTTTTGGGAGTCAACGTGAAAAAGTTGTACAATTTGATTGTCGCACAATTTTGTGGCAACTTTTCCTTGCACAGATTATTTCCAAGAATCAATATTGGTAAATTAAGGTGGTTCGGGTTCGGGGGTTTGGTCAAAATTTTTTTAATAGAGTGAGAAAGAATTGAGTTTTTGTAACTATGTATATAAGTGTAAAAACCACGAAAACTGCAAAAGCAAAAATTCACCATGGAAAAGTTGTCAAGGTCCTATAGGAACTATGCTGTTGTTATTAAATCAATTTTAGTCACTTTTAGAGATTTTTGGATTTTTTTACGCTACAAATTGTCGGAAAAACTAGAACTTTTCACGATTTTAGAGGTTTACGTATATTTTTGTAATTTTTTATGGCAAAATTACAAAAACAAAAATCAAATACAGAGTGTTTTCTCTCCAAGTGAACTATCTGCATAATTAAAAAAATCCAATATAACCTTGACAAACCAAGTCAATTTTACTGTAAAATTTGTTAATGTATTCCAGACTCAGAATATGGCAAAACACATGGAATATCATAAGTGTTTTTAACAAATCAGTTCATGTTGAAAGTTCATGGCTGCATCACATAAAGCCAAAGACCTTTGGATGTAATAAGATGTAGTAGTTATACTTTTGTTAGTCAATACTAGTGTGAATTTCTCAAAATGATTATGGTTTTGGATCATTTTAACAACTCTCCTGTACAGCAGTATGGGTACTTTGCAAAATTAAGTGCAAAGATCTGTGGCAAATCTGAAAAAGAAGGCAGTTTGAACAGTACAAAAAATAAAGTGCCACAAGCTCTTTCATAGTATTGGCTACCTAGGGTGGAAACCAGTGACCTGTTAATTAAATATAAAAATACACATTCCATTTTTCATTTGTTATAGAACCTTCAATGCCTCCACAGAACTTGACTTTTATCAATGCCAGTCATAGTACTGCATCGTTACATTGGAGCCCAAGCCCAAAGCCTAATGGCATTGTGCTTGCATACAGTTTCCGAATTGTGGAAAATGGCAGTCAATTCGAGTTTTTTCAGGTAATGCTTTACTTAAAAACCTTCTTTGTGCTAAATTTAATAAAAAAAATGAATGTGGGTCTTGGAATTTGAAGTGGATTAATGTTTGCATTTGATTAGATTAATGTATTTTTTTTGTGTATTACATTAAATATTGTACTAGTGTAATAAAGGTGGTCAAACACTGGCTGATGTATGACAGTATGTAAGTGATCGGCCAGCTGGTCAGATGGGTGAATATCATAAAAGTGGTTGTACACGTGCATGGGCACATTCCATTCTTCTGTTCATTGGGGAACACATTGGCCAATGCATCATGCACATGGTGACATGATGCATCAGCAGATTTTCAAACATGTGATCCAACAGGAATGCAGGATTGTCTATTTAAACTAGATCCTAACCACCATAACATGGGATACATGCCCAGACATTGGGGCAGTATGGGTACAATTGAACAAAGTATCCCATCCAATCTGTATTGGTACTCTGATTACTTTACTTGTGTAATATTTTGGTATCCTAGGGAATTTGCTTTTAAAGAGCATAGCACACATCTAAGGGGGGAATTTACATAAATCTGGGCAAGAACTGCAAGATCACTGAGGGGCACAAGAGAGCGCTCATGCAAAGAGCACTTCATCCCTGGTTCTGGCCGTGCTTTGCACCTCATGGTGGAAACAAATCTGGTGTGAGGTGTAGAGTACAGCATCAGCAAAGGCAGGCCAGCCCTATTTTTACTGCCTGCAACAGGTAGTGAGTCCAACACAAATATGCCAAAATGCAGGAATGACCCATATTGTGTTGTATTTATTTATGTAAGAAGACAAGACAAACAAAAACAAACTGGGCAGGGAAACAAGTGCATATAAATTCCAGCACATGTAGGCTACCAATTCAATAATACTCTAGCAGGGGTCTCCTCCCCATTAGGCAGAGGGCCATGTCAAAAAGTAGAACGGGTCCCTAATGAACAAAAATTGCATGCATGATTACACCCCTGATCCACTCCAGTGGCATCCCATTATGCTAAAACCCAGTCTATAATAGACCCAAATTCTGTCCACTCCTTTATAACACCTTCCCCTTTCATGGACTGCAAATCACACCTTTAAATCTCTTGGGACCCCATCTGCCATGTGGCCCTTAACTGCAGTACCACCCAATGGAAGCTGTGGTGGCAGTAGGGCTAATTTATTATGCAATGGACAAAATTCACAGTGTAAAAAAATCACAAAAACCTTATTATTTTTTCTTTCACCTGCAGTTCTTACACTAAGCTAAAGTTCTTTGCATTCCTAGATTGGGCAAATAGTGCGTGACATAAGGGGATCCTGTGGAATGGACCCACGTTTGTTTCCTATCAAGATGTGCAGGGGTCCACTAGGCACTTTAAGCTTGCTCATGGGAGGAATCAAGCACTGGGTTTCAATGAGCCTTTGGGAAAAAGGGAGTTGTGCTCACCATACATTTTTAAACCGTTATGTGGGGCTGCGATAAGGTTGTGACCAAAAAATTCAGACAAACAAATACAGACAAGAATTTGTCTCTTTCAATGAGCCAGTCACCACTGGTGTCAGTGGAATATTTACACCACCTTCTACTCCAGTGGTTTTTGTGTTAATCTGCCCATTGTGGCTTTGCCGAGTGCAGAACATATAGAGCAGGGAAAATAAAAAAGTGTTACAAAAAGAGAGAAAAGCAATGTTTATTGGAGTTTGGTAGTCCTACCCACAGTCAGCTGCAACTTTTCTTGTTCAGCAGTTTTATATAAAAGGTAATGTAATCTAAGTGCCACACTGCTACCCCACTTTAGTTTTTTTAGATTTATCGTACACAATGGCAAAAATAAGTCTCATTGATTGCTTTGCTATGCATAAATGTAAGTAAATATTCTCTTTTAATTCTCTGTATTCTATTGGAATGTACTTTTATCCAGCAATATGGTTTTATGTATACAAATATCAGTTAATTGTGTGATTTTGGTACACAGTGAACTGTAAAAGATTTAAATGCATTTTTCTTTTAATAGAACATAACAGAAAAGCAAACCGAAGGACAACTCACTGCTCTGGAACCTTATAAGACATATTTTGTCAGTGTTTCAGCTTTCACAAAAATTGGTAATGGGAATCAGTTTAGCAACAATGTCAGTTTCACAACAAAGGAATCTGGTAAGCTTTCCTTCATGTGCTTCGTAGTATTGATTAAAACTATATTTATATATATAATGTATACAATAGGAATATACTGTAGAATATAAACATTATGTGCACATTGGTATATGGGGCAATGATATATGAGAGCCAGTGTACAACTCTGAAATCATAGTATGGCTAACCGCGTGCAATGCTGCAGAGCTGCCAATAAATATTGAAAATTATAAATATTGCTGTTGGAATGATTACAGCTAGAATTTATACAATAGGTTGTAATCCATGACAGTTACTTGACTAGTCTGTGTTTATATTACAAGTTTGAGTGGCCTAAGCAGTTCAGCTGGGTTGCTAGCCAAGAAACTTTCTGCATGTCTGGAAGTTCAAGTAAATTATCAGGTGCTCGCCCCACTATTAAAAAATGGGATTTCACAGCAAACGGCTTGCATCTCAGTTGACAATCATATCCCAGGTTCAGAGATTAAATAACCATCAGATTTTAGCCTTCTAATTCTAATGCAAACCATGTACAATAAAAACTAATGATATAAAAGGCAGATAAAAGGATGCTCTACCTCAGTTTCTGTTCATTCTGGACTATAATATTTGAATAAATAGTAAAATGATTTAATTCCTCTATTCATAAATTTAAAGAATTCATTTTTCTTTTATATGGGGGGTGATTTTCATGGTGTCTCTCTCTAGTCTGCATTGTTTTATGCCAGTTGTCAGTTTATAAACAAATACATTGTTGCAGCATTTTTAAAGTGGAATACCAATATCTGCAAAATCTGCAATTGCCACCGGGGCCCAGGAACAAAAATTTAAGTTTTTCAGAATTAATAAGCCTTTTAAAGTGCCAAAAAAGGTATACAGTATTAAAAGATGATAGTACTATTTTAAGCATTTTCCTTTTTACTCCCTAAGCTGTGCCATACAAATGATACTAACAATGTTTCATTTAAGTTCCAGGAATTGTCCAGAACATCAAATGCATTGCTACTAGTTATCAGTCAGTTCTGATTCATTGGGAACCCCCTTTACAGCCAAATGGAATGATCAGTCATTATTACATAGCATCTAATGATAACACCACAATAGTTCCATCTAAAGACCAGGTGTACACTTTTAGAGAATTGCTCTCCAATACAACATACTCTTTTAAAATCTATGCTGTTAATGCTGCTGGTAAAGGACAAGAACAGGAATGCAATGCTACTACAAAATCTGAAGAAGGTAATGTTATTTTCTTATACAGTATCTATTCTATCTCATTTTTATACTTTTAAAGTTTGGTCTTGTGCTTTCTAAAATTGTGGTGCAGAAATCTGCAAATTTAGCCAAATGTAAAAAAAAAAAATGTAATGGGCCATGCTGTTCTACATATTTAATTTTTAATTACAAATGACTGTATCCACTGTATCAAATGGTTTGTGGTATAGGATGAGCTGATTGCAGTAGGTAATTGTTTTTATGTTGAGATCTAAGTCTCAACATAAATAACTCCAGCTAAAGGCAGCATTCAATGCTTTGCATACTTCTGTGATTATCCTCCTTCTCCTATCCTCCTAATCACACAACTTGTAAAGCACTGTGGGTACTGTATCTTTGTCTGGAGGAGACCTGACTATTGCTTCTTCACAATTTATATTTGACAGTTGCTTAGAATTATTAGTTTTTTTCAAAATGGAACTGTTATATTTGGGATTTCAAAATGAAATTATTATTATTATATTCACGTATTTATAAAGCCCCAACATATTCCATGACGCTGTATATCAAAGTGGTATATGCACTGATCATACAGACAAGGGGCAGATTTATCAAAGGGTGAAGTGGCTAACGCTAGCATCAATTCGTTAGTGTTACCACCCGCTGGGACATCGCCAAATTAGTAATTGACTCAGGCGTTAATTTGCTAGCAAAAGAAACAGGCTCTAACGGTCATTCACACTCTATTGCCAGGCAACAAATCGTTCTGGCGAATGTATGTTACTCTGCAAATTCACTAAAGTGTGGATTTTACTGAATATTACCTCTTTCGCCAGAGTTGCCTTCGCCACCTCAGACCAGGTGAAGTGCATTAAAGTAGCTATATATTCCTCAATCTTCTGTCACTTACATTATATTCTGTGACCCCAAAAATGCATCATCTTTTCCTTTTTTCAGCCTGATTGCCTGCAAAAGACCTAACTTAAACTATTTTTGGTTAACCAGTTTTCCCCTATACATTTGCAAACATATGGAACATTAATTTTACAGTGGGCACATGTGTAGGGCATTAGAATAACTCTATTGTCTTTATTAAGGTTCCCTGGACTTGTGTTTTAAAAAGTGTCATTTGTAAGTATATGCACCAACATTTAACATAAAGACGTTAATACAACTTTAAATTTCCGGCCCTAAGCAAATTGACCTGAGCACAAGATCTCTAGCGAAGTTTTGCTAGGCAAAAATGAACGCTAGTGCATCTTCAGTATGGTGACATTGGCGAAGTAACGCTAGCAAAAAATCACCATCGTTCGGCGCCCACGACTTCGCCTGGCGAAGTTTCGCTGATTAGTAAATCTGCCCCTAAATTTTCATACCAATATAAGTGTTAAAAAGAGTCCAGATTAACACAGTTTATGTATTTGCTATATACTGTCCTCATGCAGCAGTGCAATAATAAGCTATATACTAAAACAATTTTGATGAATATTCTTTACTTTTATATCCACCCATTGTTTTTATATTTCATGTTCAGTATTATTTGTACATGCATTTTATTAGAAATAGAGTAAGAATTTCCTTCTCAAGTTGTTCTTCTTGCATGTTAGCAAAGATTACACATTCATACTTTGGCATATAAACAGTTTTATATCTGTTGTCAGCTTCTTATTAATTGTGGTCTTACATTAGTCATGGGTGCTGTGCCAGCTCTGAGTCACTGACAATGCATTCAGTTTTGACAAAAGGTGAAATTAGATTAGCTTCACTGTATTACTACACAGTGTTTAGCCTTACATTTCCAAAATTTCAAACAAGGGAAAGTTATGCTCACCACTATTTTTTAAAACCATTAGGCGGGGGTGCAATGAGGCTGTGACCACAAAATACATATAGACAAATACAAGAGTCCTCTGCACTCAACCCATTATCAATATATTTAAGACAGCGACATTTTGTACATACTGCTACTAAAAAATGCCTTACCCTTTAAACAAAGCAGGGATTGTTTGTCCATATATTGCAATATATTTAAGCTGGCCAACTACATCAAAGTCATCCCATATCTGGCCAGTCCTATGCTCAATTTTATCTGATTCATAAAGAATTCTAATATAGATATTATAAGTCACAGAGGAGTCACATGACGATTTAAAAGCATGAGGGTGTACGCCATATAACTCTGAGTGATATAGGTTATTCAAGATTTTTTTATATATACATATATATATATATATATATATATATATATATATATATATATATATATATATATATATATATATATATATATATATATATATATATATATATATATATATATATATATATAATTTTTTTTTTAAAACAAGAAAGGCCAGAGCTGTATATCAATGATCAGTAGATAAAATAAAGATCTTCATATCTAACATTGTTTCACATTTATGTAGTGAGCTTTAGTTCTTTGCAGAGAATTGCATACACATGTTTCCCATTTAAGGCATCCACAAAGAAAGATGTTATATCTATGATGGTCTAAACATTGGATTTAGGATAGTGGATATAAATATAAAGCATCTATAAAATATTTTTAAGATATGGGTAGACAGTGATCACTTTATCCTATTGCGCTCAACTTCAGTTATTAAGAACAGGCTGCAAAACAAGCATAGGATACGTGGAGTGATGTGTCTAAATTAATACCAGCTGTGCTTGGAAGGTCTGATGAAGGCTTTTTTTAGTCATTCTCAAAGAATGGAAATGTGATTCTTCATGCTGATGTAATAGTAATCCTGTTTATATCTGTAACCCAATAGTACATTTGTCTTAGAATTGGCTGGTTCAGCATACATTTAATCAAATGAGAAGACGGTATCTTTGAAGGTCACTATTGGTCTGTTAAAACCAGCATTTGACAGACCACTAATATGCTTTGAAGTATTCTCTCCTTCTATCTACTCATCAGTTCCTTTTTCTGATAAAAGTGCTGGATTTTTTTTTTATCTATCTGACCTTCAGTAGAGCTATTAAAATCCCTATTACATGAGGCAGTCTAGAACAGTGTTTGTAGAGTTTGTTCAGTGTGCTCAAATTATTTTTGGAAAGCACAAAAGTGTGTGCAGAAGTCTGAGCAAGTACTGATCTTAATACAAATAAAGTGATCGTACAAACAGGATTACAAGCATTAAAGAAACAAAAATATGCACAGTGATGCACAGCAACAAAGATACAGTAAGGGTCACATGTTCAGAGACAGGCGGGGAAGGCGTTGCCTGTCCTAAAGAGCTTAGAATCTAAGTGGGCTTATCCTCACACTGAACCCAAACTCATGTTCCATTCCATAAAACTTGATAGCCAGTAAAAGGAAAAACAGTAAGAGCTAATGTTTCTACCATGATGTTAAAGTACAATTAAACTGCATTAATTGCACTCCTTAATTTGGTTTAAGGCCTATGTATCAACGATTCTGCCGAATTTTGAATTCATGTTGAAAACTTGAACTGAAAAATCTAATTTAATTTTAAAAATACAACTTTCATTGATGTCCCCGCAGACACGCTAGCTTTAAGATATGTAATTTTTTCTCTGGAGTTTTCTGCTCGTAGTAAATCTCGAAAATGAGGATATTTCTTATACTAGAATTCACAATTTTTACTTTCAAAAAATCACTGTAAAAGATCGAAGAATTTAATTATTAATTATATCTGTTCCATAGAGATATTTATTCAAATTGAAATTTTTAGAAATAGAACACTTCCTATTATCACATTTTCTGTATAGGTATAGGAATTCTCAAATAGATTTGAAAAAAAGGGATTTTTTTTTGCATGATTGGGAATAAAATAAAAGTTATTTTTGAATGCTGGAAAAACACTTTCTATTGACTTCTGTAGCAACATTTTGTCCAACTCAATCTTATTTTGTTGCCATGCTTTTCTCGAATTGTGCAGAGAAATTTAAATTCTACTCAGCAAACATACTACAATGCTACTTAAGACTCTGGCTTGAAATAAAAAAATAAATATGTATCCAATTGGTATGCTATTGTTTTTAGTTTTGAGGTGTCTATTAGTCATCTAGTTATTTTACTAAACAAGCTTAATATTAGTAGATTCAATTCAAAAAAGAATGCTAAGAAATGTAAAATGATTTGTTCTTGTCAAGAAGTTTCTTAGTACAGCTGTTCAATTAAGTCGGCAATGTCTCGTTTCAGTGCCTAGTGCTCCAAGAAGTGTTACTTTTCTCAATGTTGAGTCTGGAAGTGTTGCTTTAAGATGGAATAGACCAACAAATGTTAATGGATATTTAATGAACTACAAAATTACAGTCCAGCTTCTTGCTTGTGAATGCAATAACTGGGATGCCAATAATTGCATTGAGATGGTTCTGGATTTCTATTCATTTGAAGATGAGCTTGTTCTTGAAAAGACAATATATGGATTGAAAACATACAGATGGTATAGACTTGAAATAAGTGCTAGCACGAATGCTGGATATGGTGTTCCTTCTCCATGGATTCATACTCAGACATTACCTGGTCGTAAGTGGAAGAAATGTGCAATCTACATATTGTTTTAGCTAATTGTGTATCTATTGTTTACTAACAAAAATAACAATTAACATGGCTGGCAGTTTATAATCCAGTTCTCTACATAATACACACATTTAACTATACCTACAGTATATGAACAGGAATAAGCTTATTAGGCCAGGAAAAACATCCTGTATATACAGGGACCTGTTATCCATAATTTCCGCAATTTGGAGCTTTCTGGATAATGGGTTTCTGGAAAACAGATCCCATACCATACAGTAAATAAAGTAATGTTGAAAAGCTCCCGAATTAAAAAATAAAATAAACAGAAATAATACATTAATTCTGCAGCAGGAATTAAAGATACAGAATGTGTCTTTTGATTACCATGTCATTCATGCTTTATTTGTTAAACATTGTTTATAATAATTTATATATTATATACAAAATCTAAAATAATAACCTGGTACTCTTTAGCCCCCACAGAGTTCCCTTTTATTATACAGATTACTCCAGAATATAACTCAGTACTTCAATTTATTATGTGACTGCTTTATATAGTATATTAAAACAAAATATGGTATTGCTAGGCTGAATGCATATTATATCATTTTATATCACAGTGTTGTCTATCTTTGGGTGACAGGTACCCTAACTGGCAATTCATTTAAACACGTTAATTTCTTAACTACAAGAGAGATCATTGGTGATTCAGACATTTGGATTGACTCATCACTCCTTTACTAAGGAAAAACCTAACACCTGGCAAGTTAAAGCTCTAGAGGCTTTAAGTTGGACAGCCCTGGTATACAGAATAGAAGTTGAATATTTCCATCCAAAAATCATTATTCTGTGTGCCATGCCCTCCTGCTTTATACATCTCTTTTTACTTTTATACATATCTCTGTCTATATTTATTTTGCCTCACTTCGATATTAATATTTTTTTTATATTGTAGGTCATTAAAATAAACTCCAGTGTGAACATTTGATCTTTAAACAAAATTAACTCTCTCTGAGGGGGTTATCTATCAAAGGTCGAATTTCTAAGTTATGTGATTTTTTTTTTAACTCGAGTAAATTCGAATGTACTTACAACTCGAATGGGAGGTTATTTTAAAAAAAACTCAAAACGTCTAACATTCGATCAAATAGGAAGGACCTGAAAATCCGAATTAGATTCAAATTCAAATTGAGTTTGCCTCCAAAAAAAAAAAAACTTGAATGTCAGGAAGGCTATTAACATCTTCTAGTGGTTCAATGGACCTCTTCTTCCATTGACCTCTACATGAACTCGGCAGGTTTTAGGTGCGAAGTTTCGAATTAGAACTGTTTCCAGGGTCGAGGTGTAATAAATCTCACATTCAAATTAAAAGTTTGTTGTTTTAAATTCGAAATTGTTAGTTTTGACAAAAACAATTTGAAAATTTGAATTTATCATTCGAACCTTAGTAAATCTGCCCCTAGTCATAAATAATTTCTATAGAAAGTTTTCTCTTGCAAAAAAAAAGTCTCAAAGTCACTGAATTCAGTTTCCTGTGTAGAAGTTGCTTCCCTGTGTTGAGATTTAGCATATAACCTTCATGATGAGTTATCCAGATCCTATACTCAGCCAGCACACTTTACAGCTACCTTAACATTAGGACACAGATGGATTGTAAAGATGACCCTGACCTCCATAAGACCCACATTCCCGTTGCAAGGATTGAAGCATGTTAATCAGGAAATTATGGTTGTTAGTTACAGAAAATGCATTACTGTTAAAAGCAAAACAAAGTACTTATAAGAGGAAATGATTAGATTATGAGAGAAAAGAGATGGCTTATCCATAGTCAGTAAATTGTTATGATTTATAAGATTCACACAGATAACTTTTTAAACGTTTTAACATAGAGGCATAAATCAGCCTGTAAGATTTATGTAGAAATAAAAATAATGCTGGGAAAAAGTTTGTTGTTATATACACAAAAGAATAGCAAATCTATTTAGAAACAATAAAAACATCAGAATAGCTACGTGACTGAATATGGCTTGATAGTATTTATTAGTAGAGTAACCGAATACAATATTGAATGTATGCAATGTATGGTCATCTACTGTCCCTAAATCATGAGCGCCAGATAAAATGAATGTAAAACTGGCAAGACCATGCACTAAGCAGTCCATTTATTCCTTTTTACATATTTCCAGTTCAGGTGAAACATATATGGGAAAATAAACAGATTTTATTTTTTACAGTTGTTTCTAGTTAGAATGCAAACTGTGCAGAGTGGCAGGAAACTATACTCATTCCTTGTATCAAAATTACCCCTAATATGTTAAATTGATAGGACTAGAACTATTAATAAATAGCTGATAATTCAAGTTAAAGTTTATTTGTTTACTTTTACTGTATAGTTATTAACTAGGTCTAGCTAGGCCTAAAAGCAATAAAACAGTTTTATATTTCAGAGTTTGCCATTGTTTTTCAATATGCTTGTGGTCTAAGGTTGCAGTTATTTCATTACAACAACATTATTCTTAGAGCACCTAACATTTATCTTGGTTAGAGATTGTATGTGACAGGTTGCAATACAATGCTAAAAGTGCACATATCATTTGACAGTTTAGAATTCCTTTTATCTCATGATGCATTTCTCTAATTTAAGCTACAGTTCATCTACTGTTTTTTGGAGGTGTTTTGTGCTTTTAATTATTTATTGTTGGTTAAATGAGTAGAGAAGGTTCGTTGTATGCAGTCTGTGAAGTTTATATGAAACTTACATCATTAAGTTGGTTTTAGTAGAATATTTTGTTAAAGGCTTATAAACACTGAATTAGTTGCATGTAGTTGACATTGTAGATAAACATTGTAGCAAAGCATAATAAAAGATAGCATGCTGATTTCATAAAATAACTTTATATCAAAACCGAATAATTAGGATTGTTGGAACATGTATAGTTTTAGCATTATTGATTTGGCTGCCACACTTCAGATGTGTAGTAAACAAAATGGGGACATATTGTGGCAGAAATCCCCTCTGAATACTGAAGCTACAGGCATTGTAATCCTTAGTAGTGTGGCAACTATTTATAAAAACCCATGTCATCTTCATTAGTTGTAAAAATAGCAATCGGTGTGAAGCCTAATCCATTTCATAAAGATCATTTTTGCCTAAACTAATATTTTAAGTGATGTATTTGTTTATACACATATGCCATCCAAGGGCTCATTTAGTAAAGAAATATAACACTTCAATATAAGTTGCCACGTGTTTTTACCCCCATTTCCCCCCCCCCCCCAGAATTCCAGGGTACCAGTAGTAGCAAATTTTCCACAATTGATGCATGCAAGGTCATGGGCATGTACTTACATGCCCTTCTGTTGCTGGCTATATTAATGGTGCAAGGTATAGCACAATATAGCGCAGTTTGCAGAGGAAACCCTGTACTTACTGGAATAGTCAGACACAGGTTGTCTTGCACCTGAGCATTCTGAACTTTGTGTCTCATGCACAATACTTTATGAAACTGCATAGGCATGAAGTTCATTGTGTTTTCAAACACGCAAGAAATGGTATACCTGACACAATGTCTTAAAGGGATACTGTCATGGGAAAACATGTTTTTTTCAAAACACATCAGTTAATAGTGCTACTCCAGCAGAATTCTGCACTGAATCCATTTATCAAAGGAGCAAACAGATTTTTTTATATTCAATTTTGAAATCTGACATGGGGCTAGACATTTTGTCAATTTCCCAGCTGCCCCCAGTCATGTGACTTGTGCCTGCACTTTAGGAGAGAAATGCTTTCTGGCAGGCTGCTGTTTTTCCTTCTCAATGTAACTGAATGTGTCTCAGTGGGACATGGGTTTTTACTATTGAGTGCTGTTCTTAGATCTACCAGGCAGTTGTTATCTTGTGTTAGGGAGCTGCTATCTGGTTACCTTCCCATTGTTCTTTTGTTTGGCTGCTGGGGGGAAAAAGGGAGGGGGGTGATATCACTCTAACTTGCAGTACAGCAGTAAAGAGTGATTGAAGTTTATCAGAGCACAAGTCACATGACTTGGGGCAGCTGGGAAATTGACAATATGTCTAGCCCCATGTCAGATTTCAAAATGTAATATAAAAAAATCTGTTTGCTCTTTTGAGAAATGGATTTCAGAGCAGAATTCTGCTGGCGCAGCACTATTAACCGATTCATTTTGAAAAAAATGTTTTTTCCCATGACAGTATCTCTTTAACTAGCATAATAAGTTTGTAAGTACAACATTATAGACAGCATTTGGAGGTAATAGCCCAATACCAGTTGCATTAAATTATACATACTTTCATACTTAACTATTGGGGTTTATGCCACCATTTCTAGGTTTGGTGAAATTGTTTCCTCCCATTACATCAAACTACAGTTTTGCTTCTGCATTGTATGTGTCAGTCTTACAAACAACACAGAGCTTGGCAGGCTACTGGATTTAATTTAATAAAAATTATAATTTGCAAAGTAATATTCTTCAAAATTAATTCACATAATTACCCATTTTATATTAACTTGAAGGTGACCTTTTTGTGTTCAAATAATACATTTTCTGAAATTACATACACTGTACACTTATGCTAACTTCAAAACCCAAATAATATTTTCTTGGAGTATAAGGCTCTACATGATCCCAAAATGGGAAATTAAATATTTAACACTTGTTTAAGAAGAAAAATGTTCTGAAACCTAATTGTCTACTAATCATCTGCCTAACTTATACATTACCTGCCATGTAAAGGGAAAATATAGCAACATTCAGTATAGAAATCTCATTGATGAAATTGAAACAGTTTGTTAAACAGATATTTATTGGGTATTATGCATGCCTTATCTGATATAGTGATTATTTTATTCATACAATTAAATATGTAACTTTTGAAAGTACTTATTTTACTATAAGCCTATTGATGTGATGCCTTTAACAATAAATTTATTATAGATTAAAAGATGTTGTTAATATTTCCCCTTTCGAATCAGTAATAATGTATTTTTAACTTTCATTCCTACTTAAATACATTTTATTTGCGAGATATATATATATATATATATTTATCTAAAATAAAAAAGGGTTGTATTTTAATTTAAAAAATTCAGTTGCTTGAATGTCAATGTAACATCTTTTGTAGCTGCAGATGGACCACCACAAAACATAACAGTAACAGCAACATCACAGAGCCTAAAAATCAGCTGGAAAGATCCTTTAGTCATCACTGGGCCTACTTCATTTATGATCAATGTATCCTCGGTAAGCAACAGCAATAACAAAAAAGTAATTTGAAATTTGACTCTCAAATAAAAGCTGTAAAGTTTGTTTATGACTGCAAGTACACTTGCAATTGGGTGTATGCATTCATTGTCATGACATTAAACATACTCGTGTCCGGACGTGTTGCTTCCATACTTGTGCTGAGCACCATTGTGTCTGTCCTTCCTTATCTGATGAACTGTAGGCAAATTGGCACTAGGGAAACCTGAAACTACCACCATACTGAATATTGTTGGAATTCTGTTATTAAACACTGCATTGTGGGAAATTTACATATTGCACCTGGTAAACAAATGCACATCTTTATCTTTGAATGTTTCTTGAATTGATGTTTCTTTTTTAAACACTTGCTTTTGTGAATGCAGCTAGATGCCGCTCCTAAAACAGTGTCTGCCATGGGTTGTGAAGATGTATTGGTTATTTTCCTATTCCATTAATTTGTATGTATTAGACTCGTCTATAATAAATAAAAATTTTACAGACAAAAACCTGGAAGCATAGTCCAAAATAGTTGTAGTACTTAAAGGAAAGAAACAAGCAACTTATTTATAAATTAATACTGAAGTAAATTCAATTAAAAAATCCATATTGCTCTTATTTAAAGAACAAAATATAAGGTAAAATGTAATAAGGTAATGTATTTTTTGGAAAATAAGCAGGTACTTTTTTTTTTTAATTCCAGCCTTGGAGGCAAGTTTTAATTGCAGTAAAATACTGTAAGTACAGTATACTGCTAAGTAGAGCCTCCTGTAGGCTGCCAGTTCACATACGGGCTATAATCAGCCCTTATTTGGCATCCCCAGGGACTTTTTCATGCTTGTGTTGCTCTCCAACTTTTTTTTACTTTTGATTGTGGCTCAGGGTTATAAAAGGTTGGGGACCCATGTTCCAGTGTCTTATTTAAATCAGTACATGGTTGCTAAGGTAGTTTGGACCTAGCAACCAGATTGTTGAATTTGCAAACGGGAGAGCTGCTGAAAATAAAGCTAAATTAAAAAAAAATTAAATAAAAAATGAAGACCAATTGCAAATTGTCTCTCTACATTATACTAAAAGGTAATTTAAAGATTAACAACTCCTTTAATACATGTATTATAGTGATTTTAAGTGTAAATTAAAAATGCAGATATTAATCATATAGATATTAAATAGCTAGTTATTCATATTTTTATGTAGATTTGAAGGTGGCAATAGGTAACAAAAATATTGCTTATCTAGATCAAGATGAGATAACACTTTCATTTAAAAAGCAGTAGAAAACTGAGTCAGAGAATGCAAATAAAATGTGAGAAAATAGGACACACAAAACTTAAAAAAATAAGAAAAAAGTAGGAGCCCCATTAATTAGTGAGATAAGAAATTAAAACAAATATTCGGAATAGTTAGAAAGTATGATTAGATTGCATTAATTATTACAGTATATCCTATTTCTGTGCCATGTCTCATCATGTGCCAAATATAGGGGGTTATTTACTTAGGGGCAGATTTATCCAAACGTTAGATTAGAACTCACCACAGAAAAAGCCATGTTTTAATCATTCCTCAATGGTGTTCACCAATTGATAAATATACTTTTAAAATTCCCATAGGAATGAATGGGAAGTGAGTGAGTTTTTTTTGTGGTGAATTCTAAACTCACACTTTAATAAATCTGCCCCTAAAACTCATTTTATTTCTCATATTTTACCAGAAACAAAAACAACCTAACTCCAATACACAATTTTGGCTTATTTACTAATAATTCAGGTCGAAAAATTTGGATATATATAGAATTGACACTCTGATTTATCACCCCTCAACATCTTCAAAATGGGCAGCTGCCATTTACTTTTACATGAATATGACAGGTTTTACATGGAGTATTTTCGGATTAAGAATTTTAACAGCTTTGGGGCATAGTAAATATCGATAAATTAGATTTTTTTTCTCTAAACAAATTTGAGTTTTTCATGAAAAAGCTCAGCTAGAAAAAAATTGGGTTTTAATAAATAACCCCCTATGAGTTAAGGGGTTTTGAAAGAAAGTAACTTGGATCAGAATGTTACTTTTGACATGGTAAAAAGGCCAATTTCTTAATGAGCTAAATGATTATTATTGACAAAATTTAATGAAAGGCGCTTAAAGGTTTAATTTTTTTGAAAGTTGTATTAAAAGAACACTTTAAAATAGATGGACCGATACAGACTTAATAATTATTAGGTTACATTAACTTTTGCTGCAGGAGTAACAAAAAATATGTTTTTCTATTACATTTTAAACAATGATCCCAAAGAAATATTTTAGAGAAAAGTTCATAACATGATTTGGTGGCATTTTTTTTCAGCCACATTTTTAAAAAACTGGTAAATTGTATTGTTTTTGTATAAAAAAAAAAAGAAAAAATAAGACCGAACTGCTTTCTTGGTAACAATACTCTTAAGAATTCCAGATTCAAGGGGCACTCACCATTACATTTCTTATTAGCACTTAAACTCTTATGCCAGGAGGTTTAGCGACTTGTTTATAGTTTTTACAGGAAACTATAAATCAGGATTAATGCTTTGTCTTAACACAAACTGTTTTCATTTAATATGTGGATAAATGCCAGTTCATTTTGTATCTTTTACATGATGAATTTAATAGAGAGGAATGCATGACAGCTTTGACGACAAGAAAGTCAAAACCGAAATTATTGGAAATATTATCTGAACTATTTTAGTTAGTAGAACATGAGTAAACTTAACACTTGCATGTCCACAAGACCAGGGCTCGTCTGTTTAGTACATCAGAAACTTTAGTGGATGGTGACCCTCAGTGGGGAGAAAGCAGCACATCTGTCAAGAAAAGAAAAAACATGCACAAACCTAATACCTTAGCAGCTGCATTTAATACACACTTCCCCCAAGGACAACTACTGTACAGCTACCTAATCTACTTATAAAAGTACACATTAAACAATATTGTACAACTGATCTCCAATGGGGCACTCAAAGATGTGTTTTAGATCAACTGTGCCTGGACATACCTCCCTCTAAAACTGCTTTCCACCCCAGGAGTTTTAAGTTATTTTATTTAGTGTTAGTGAAATGGTTAAACAGTTAAACATACTATCATGCTGATATGTAAATGATAAGATAATGAAAAAAAAAAGATGCGTGTAAGTTATTTATATTTAGAACTAGTTTAAACAGCAATCAAAGAAGTATGATATGTAATACCCTGTTCAAAACAGAGTTCGATGGCTTTTTAGGTACAGGCTAACTAACATGATTTTTGAGCAGGTTCTAGAACAGTGGTTGTCAAACCTTTTAAGTTAAACACCTTTTCAAATGTCCCATGTTTGGCCAGGGCCATGGATATAGAAAAATATTAGTATTTTAGTCATTTAAGTCATAGTTTCAAGAATATATATTCAACCCACATTTCCCCTTATATGACCTTTAAGCTAAGCTTTCAGGTTTATGTAGAAGAGTCAGTCCCACATTTTGGGGATCGCTGTTCTAGAAATTACAAAAATGATTAACGAGTAGAGTGTGTTGTTGACGCCAGACCAATAAAGTCATAAATACAATCATAGGTCCTTGGTTCTCATTTTTGTGTGAAATGATTTATACAGTCAGGTTCTTATAATGGAAATTACGCATTTAAGACTATTCACCTACATATAATATAGGTCCTGTATTAATATTGCATTGATTACTGTTTCACTGGTCGCTGTCTACAACAGTATCCATTTTATTTTAACAGACACCTGCAATTACAGCTCCACTGTTTTTTTTCATTTTCTAGGATAACAGCGAAGAATACAGTAAAGTTTTCATAAAACTGAGTAATGAAAGTAAAAACTTGGAAGTGACTGGTCTGAAGCCATTTACCAATTATTCTGTAGTAGTTACAGCCTTCACTGGACCCTCTTATTTAGCATACACTGAAGGGAAATCAAGTAGTGTGGTGATTGTCACAACTCTTGAAGCAGGTATTTATTTTCACATACATAAATTCAATTTGTTATTCAATAACATTTTCTTTTCCAGTGCAAGCAGCCTCCCATGGAAATCCTACCTGACGTTTTTTGTTCTGTTTTCACATGAACATTGCTGGTGGAGTTAAACATATTTTTATTGCACTATATGCTTTACCTGTATATTGGCCCATGTCAACACTTCTTTGTAAGTTAGATAACAAAATTACTGATGAAATGCTGGTAGGGAGAATTCCCACTGGAGAATCCACTTGGATATTTATTTAAAGGAGAAACAAACCCTTAATAAAAAAAAACCCTACCCCCTACCCTACATAGACCCCCCTCCCTCCTTACCCCAGCTGAGCTGCTACCCCGGGCAAATGCCCCTAACTCTTTACTTACCCCTCCGTGGAGATTCTGTCCAGCGGAGTTCACGTCAGCCATCTTCTTCTCTTAATCTTCTGAATGAGACTGGCGAAGCAGCGCATGCGTAGTTAGAGAAATTTCCTGTCGCGCGACAACTGCGCGTGCGCCGAAACTCAAGAAAATTGCAGAAGCACCGGTCTCATTCCGAAGATTAGCAAAGCGGCTGAAGATGGTGCCTGTGAACTCCGCTGGACACAATCTGCATGGAGGGGTAAATAAAGAGTAAGGGGCAATTGCCCGAGGGCAGCTAGGCTGGAGGGGGGGAGGAGGGAAGGGGTCTATGTAGGGTAGCGGAGATAGGGCTTTTTTTTATTAAGGGTTTGTTTTGCCTTTAAGTTGCAGGTGCAAAAGTTGTCTGCCCTTGGTAGTTCCTAAAACTGTATGCATGTATATTGCTGTATTCTGCCTGGATTCTCTATAATCTGTGTAGTGTTGTGAGCAAGCATCGGATTTTATTTGTCCATAAAGGCTTTCCACCTTATTTAAAGGTGCAGACTTATATGTGGCCACACCACTCAGCAGTGTAAAAACTAAAACCAGTTTAAAAAATATAATATTGTATGTTTTACATTCCAGTGCCAACTGACCCCCCTACAAACATAGAAATCCAGAAGATTTCCAATGATGTTACAAAGGTTCAGATGACATTCATTCCACCCTCTGAACCCAATGGGAAGATTCAGTACCAAGCAGTAGTTTATAAGGAAGATAATCCTAAAGACAGTCAGATTCGGAATCTAACTATTGTAAAAAACAATAATAATTCTATAACAGCAGTAATAGACGGCCTTAAAGGAGGATACACCTACAGTATACGTGTAAGAGCTTTTAATTCTACTGAATGGCACAAATGATTTGTTGCTATTTATTACTGGCTTAATAACCTTAACCTTACATTTATTGGTGGTTTGGTGTATCTATTATTATTATTGTTAACACGTATTTATACAGCATATACTGCATATTCTGCAGCATTGTACTATAAAAGGGTATAAACATGAAACATTCAAATTACATACACATACAGTTTTGGGGAATGTTATAAAAATGGACGATGGAAAATATTTTCGCAATGCAAAAAGTTATGCCTTTGTGCGAACAAATTTTCCTTTGGCCAAATTTAATATATCTTTTTAAACCCTTGAACTGTTTAGCGACTTCTTTTGATAGTAGAAGAAAGTTTGCAAATTTTATAGTTTGTGCCAGTGCATAGTCAATGTAATAAAATTCCTTATCGAAAAAGTTATGTTTACTCCAAAAGATTATGACACCTCCAAGCACTTCTTAACTTGCCAATTAAAATTTGCAATGCAATTACAGTTTAAGGAAGAATATTACAATGCAAAATTGCAATCTTAATTGTGCAAATTGTTTCTCTCTTTGCAACTTTAATTGCATTCCCCCAATACTGTTTGAACCACAAGGTAAAGAGAGTCCTGCTCAATAGATTTTACAGTCTACAAGAATGTGGAAGGAGCTACAAGACACAAATAGGGGAATGTAATAAAAGTCACAAAGAGAAAAACAAATTGCACAAATAAGAATAAAAATTTGCATTTCAAAATGTAATATTCTTCCTCAAACTGTTATTGCATTGCGGATTTTAATTGTGCAGATTTAAGAATTGCTTGAAGGTGTCGTAATCTTTTGGAGCAAACATAACAACTTTTTCAGTAAGAAGCTTTATTGCATCCACTTCACACTGGGGCAAACTATAAAATAAGCAAACCCACTTCCACTGTCAGAAAAGGTTGCTAAACAGTTTCAGTTTGCAAAAACGATATTAAATTTGTGCAAAGAATTGCAAATATTTTTTCTGCTACTGACTTATTAAATTCTTCCAAATTTGTGCGAATGGGCAATATTAGGAGATATGTGACACTGAACAGTGTAATTAGAGGGTGGCAGTAGCATATAGTGTATGCTGATGGAATGTTAAGCTATCAGTTTCAATATATTTGGAAAATCTTCAATTTCGGAAATATTTCTTTGACACATTTCTAAAAAATTATTTTACACTTTTACACTTTATACATTACCTTTAACATCTGTAATCTGGTAAAGGAACATGTGATATTTGTGTAACACTCAGTAAGTGCAACAGTTCCCTTAATTGTAGAGTAATCATAAATTTATTCTGGTATATTAAACACTGTGTATGGTAACATACAGAAAGCAGGCACAAACAAGCCACCATTGCCTGTAGGTTTTTGTGCTTGATGATGTTGCCAGCACTGTATTCCTAAGGACCAGAATGAGGTTGGGCAGCCCATTTCCCCACTCCTGCCCCTACCCATCATTTAGACGGACAAGTTAGGGTATGGGCACGTGTTACCTCCTGCCCCATGGCACTAAGTACAGGACTGCTTTGGTGATCAAATCACCATTAGATTAGGGCCTAAAGTAAATTAAAAAAATGTGGTATTGAGACAGAATTGCTATAATAACCAATAGTTTGTTTATTAAAAAAGGTAATACAGCTACATAAATAACATGAAATATCAAGTTTGCTTATAAAAAAAAGGTAATACAGCTACATAATTAACATGAAATATCAAGCACAAAAGTAAATATTTGTTTTGGTGAATGGTGTCTATAAATATTTCTAATTTGCATTTACTTGTAATGTCATTAATGAGCCATCATGGCATCGAGACATATATCTACCTAAACATATTACAGATGAAACAGATGAAACAGGCCTCATTAAAGCTTATAGAACATAACCACATCCCTTTTTCCTCTGGGATTTAACAGCATTTTTGAAACAGAATGAACTTAAATTTTCTGTCACTATAAAAAATAAAATAAATCCTAGATATTTGTTGATTAAGACAATAGCAAAAAAAGTATGTTCAGCTAAAGTCATAATAATAACTGAACTCAGTTTGAACAAATAGATATAATGTGAGAAAAAATGATACAACTCCCCTTTTAGGGGCCTATTTATCAAAGGTCGAAGTTAAAAAAACTTTGAACTTCGAATTCAAAAGACCAACCGAATGGTGGTCGAATTTTTTTGGGGTCGAAGTGGTCCGAATTCATCCTACTTTGAAACGTACGATTGTACTTCGATCGTACTCCCATCTACCTCAATTCGAAGTTTTTTTAACTTCGACTTTTGATCTCCCAAACTCCCCCAATTGCCTCCATACAGGTTCTAGGAGGTCCCCCATAGGCTAAAACAGCACTTTGGCAGCTTTTAGATGGCGAATGGTTGAAATCGAAGTTTTAAAGAGACAGTACTTCAAATAAATTCGACCTTCGAATTTGAGGACTTTTTCAAATTCAAATCTAATTTGGACTATTCCCTAGTTGAAGTACACAAAAAATAGCTCGGAATTCAAAGTTTTTAAATTCTAAACTTCATCTCGACCTTTGATAAATCTGCCCCTAAGTGTCTTAAAATAATACTATATATTCCATTCCATTTGGTTTTGGCTATTGTATATTTAAAGAGGTGATGTCAATAATTTTTCTTGTATTTTCTGCTCCCTATGTTCTATGTGGATGTTACTGACTTTTAGTTAATGGTCTTGCCTACGCTGTATTAGGTTAGCTGGCCAGAACCTTGCCGAACACAATATATATATATATCATTATGGGATGGGCCATAGCAGCCGAGGGATCAGTGCATGCCATTATTAGGTGCATGGTAAATGGAAATTACTGGAGCACTCCGTGGTTAAAGTGCTCCAGTGACCTACCTTTTATTGTGTCTGAAATGAAAGTGGGAAAGTGATTAATTGTGTCAAGGAGCAGGCGACCACTGATCTAGGGACCTTTACTCATTTGCTATTATAAATTATTAGCAGCATGGCTATACTAAAATTAATTTATGACATATTCATAGCAACAAAAGGAGCAAC
This sequence comes from Xenopus laevis, assembly GCF_017654675.1. Lineage (NCBI taxonomy): Eukaryota > Metazoa > Chordata > Amphibia > Anura > Pipidae > Xenopus > Xenopus laevis. The sequence continues at coordinate 94,919,940 of NC_054376.1, read as the reverse complement.
CACATAGGTTTCCTTTCAGCCTAAACACAGGGAACAAACAATAATGCTAGCAAGTTAAACATATACTAAGTGCAGTTTTGATTCGTTTTTACTTTGGTTTTCAAGTTATGTATGTCAATCTTCTGCAGCTTTCAAGTTTGGAAACTCAAGTTTTATATAGTTTGCAGGCATCAAATCCAGTAACTACTGTGTAACAGCCTGCCTGGAATTCAACCAGTGACCTGGTGTTTTCTGAGATAGTTCTTGGGTGCATGGACGTAACTATAGAGGTAGCAGACCCTGCGCCTGCAGGGGGACCAGGGAGGTAAAGGGGCCCCATGAGGCCCTAATCCATATATAATTTCGATAAATATTGGTAAAACAGTTCAACCTCTAGACATTTTGGGGTCCTGAAAAATAATTTGCTGCGAGGCCCAGTAATATCTAGGTTCGCCACTGCCTGGGTGAGCTCTTGATCTCATTTATTATTCCTGACTATTCTTCCGGATCCTGATTCTGTACTGTGCTGTCTAAACGGATATTGACCTGGCCTGTTCCATGACTACCTTACTCTTTCCCCCTCCTTCCCATGTTTCTGGTCCCTTGCCATCCAAGTAGCAAAGGGCTCCTCAGAACGTGAAAGGCGGCTGTTATAGGCAGAAGCTTGAGCCGTGATCATGATCTTGGCATCTGTTCTGAGTTTTGGGATATCTAATGTGACATTCTGTTAATAAGGTGTAAAACAATTACAGGAATTAACAGGAATATGTAATCACAAGCCTAAGAATCATGTAACACATTTTAAGAGCAAAGGCTATTTCAAAAATGTTATGTTGTTATGTGATTACTAACCCTATATATGAGTGTTCTTTTTACCTGTTTAGATATATGCAGTAAATGGGGCTGGAGCAGGACCTAATGCTACACAGATGAGAATCACTACCGATATTACAAGTAAGCAGATAAATCAACCTGGTTAGGATGAGACAGGTTAAAAGAAGCCAAAAAAACCCTACCCAATGCAAGACTTGCAATGTAATGCCTTCTAAAAACAGAAGGTGTTTACATGCCTCATGCTGAACTCAAAGGCACTGTTTTCATACCAAAAATGAAATTTTAACACACAAAGTTTTATGGGCAGAGACATGCAAATCATTCCTACTACAGGTAGGCATACGTATCTGTATAATATACTGTATTATTTATCACCTGCCAAACCTTATATTACACTTTGTTTTCTTCTAAATCAATGATTTTGCCATATGTTTGATGGCATAATTGCATCCTATACAAAAAGGTGCACAATATTTTGCAACATGCAAACATACTTACTGTACATAATTCCAGGACATGTGTTAAGTATAGAGCTCCCAATCACCTGAAGATGTGTCACATGAACAAAGCTAGGGGCAATCTGGTAAGAAAATATTATTCAGAAGTGTTTTTCTTTATTTTTTTAATTATTTTTTTGGCAGAACCACCCCAGCCTGAAATGAAGCCAGTGCCTATGCTTAACCCCAGTGGAAGTATTATTGCAACTGCAACTACTTTTACCATTAAGATGCCCATATGTTTCTTTAGTGATGATAATGGGCCAATAAAATACATCCAGATTGTTGTTTCAGAGGTAGGAGGTAAGTATTTAAATCATATTTTATGGCAAGATCTAATAATATTATATCGTTAAACAAATACAGGTATGGGCACTGTTATCCAAAATGCTTGGGACCTAGGGTTTTCTGGATAATGGATCTTTCTGTAATTTGGATCTTGGTACCTTAAATATACTAGAAATCATGTAAACATAAAATCAACCCAATAAGGATTACTTATAACTTAGTTTGGATCAAGTGCAAGACACTGTTTTATTATTACAGAGAAAAAGGAAAACATTTAAAAAAATATGATTATTAAGATAAAAAGGAGTCTATGGGAGATGGCCTTTCCTTAATTCAGAGCTTTCAGTATAACGGGTTTCCTGATATTGGATCCCATATCAGTATTGCCATTTGAAACAGTATGCATAGGAAACATAAAATGATTACATTATAAAACCTATGTTTTATAGACCAGAAGTGCTTATCTGCAAAGGAATACCTCATTATGTTATCATTTCTTAGCAATCTGAATCAATATCCTGCTGGACCTTTTTCCTAATACTGGTGAAACTTTATACCAATAAATTTACCCATATTTCATTATAATTATTAACTAACAACTGTATTAGCAATTAACTTATTAACAACTGTATTACTGTGCACTGGCAATTGTTATCTTTCTATTTGTAATACTACGTAAACCATAATGAACCCAACCATTTCAAATTTGTAATCTTTGGTGCCTAATATCCAGAAAGATAAAGTGGCCTGCTTTAGGTCTTGAATAATTAAACCTGCTTCTATTATTTGTGTGATTGGCCTCATTAGTGTTGCTCTATTTTTCCATGACAAGGCATGGTTGGGGTATGATATGGGCATGGTGAAAAACTCCTAAATTTTATTCTAGAATGCTTAATGTCTCAGAAGGTGTAGGAAAACATGAAGGCATGGAGAGGCTGGGAAAATAAAGTGGCAAATATTTAGCAGATTTCCTTTTCACCTTGCCCACCATGACAGCTACACTTTCCCGAACCTATTTACTGAGTAGGAGGATGGCACCAAACATAAAAATAAAAGCAGCATTATTTTAATGAAGGAAGAAAAATAGGATGATGAACTTCCATGACAAAGTGAGCACTGCAAGCCAAAAAACATTATAGTAAGAGAGAAACATGTGGGAGAAGAGCCACATTACAAGACTTTCTATTTCTCATTAACTTAATTTTCTGCAGACCATGTCCATTCAACTGAAATGAACAGCAGGTGGTATTTATTTTAAATGTATTATATTAGCAGCGTAAAAAAACTGCTAATACCTTGAATACTGCGAAAAAAAATAATGAATGTAAGTTGAGAAAGTGCTCAGAAGTGTAAAATTATTAACATTAATTTGATTTGAGGGAATACATTTCAATACATTTTTTAATAAGTATGGAATCCGGTGCCAAACTATTCTGCAAGAAAGGACAAATTGCCCAGCTTGCAATGAAGGACCATTTTTCTCCCAAACTTTATTTGCTGACATGATGGCCAGAAGATACAGTTTTTAAGACAACATCCCACAGAGAATCTCTTCAAATGGATCAACTGTTAAGCCCACCTAGGGCATAGATGCCCTTTTGAAAGGGGAAATCCTTAATACCAATAGAACAAATATTCTAAACAGGGCATATAGGGCCCACCTGACCACTAATAGAAATCCAAGATTTACATTTTTTAATTTTTCAGGTTCATAACAAAAGTCTGCATAAAGGCCTAATATTAGGTACTGATATCTCAACTGAATCTCTAAGATCTGATGAAAAAAGTTTTATAGTTTGTAGAAAATCTCCTTGCATACAAAGGTGTATCCATTATCTGGTGAAACCATAGTTAGATTCACCTGCTCATACTCTATGCAGTTAAACTTTATAGATAACTCTTATTATCAAGAAATTTGAGGACATATTATACAAGGCAGCATTTTCTACTGGTTCAGAAAAAAAGCTAAAGAATCATCATGTGCTATTGTGCTAATGGTTCTGATACAGGCTAGTCAGAACTAGTATGTCCATGCTCCTAACCTCATACAAGATGGCAGGTCACCACTATCCGTGCCGTCCCCACTCCCAGCAGATAGACAACAAAAATCCCTATACTGCATTATGGGGAGTGGAAGATGACTTGCCAAGTGCAATATTACCGGCTGGTAAGACCTGCTGGAGGCACTCTGGGCCATTTCATTACTGCAGGTGAAAATGCACACATAAAATCAGAAGACAGACAAATGGAGCTCTTGGCACAGTAAGAAAAACGACAAACCTTGTGAAACTCCTTAAAAATCTTTTAAGGGTGGACTGATGCTGCTACTAGTGCAAAAAGCAGATATATCTCGGGACACAGAGAGAAGAGAACAAGCAACAAAGCAAGGTCAGGGCGGCTCTTTTTTAGTTTAAGGTGGGTCTTTTACTCAGAGTTAGTTATTGAAGGCATAGTTGTTGCCAAGATGAAGAAAGTTAGAAAACACATATTCCAGCTTGAGTCATGAAGATAATAAAGGGCATGACTTCCAGGTTATTTCACATTTGCATTATATCATTTACAGCACAAGATGATGGGAATATCAGCAGGTGGCATGAAGCCTATCACAAGAAACCAAAGCCATATTTTACAAGTGATGGTTTTTCAAACCCATCGTGCCCCAACATTCGAACATCTGATGAGTATGTCATTGGAGTTGATCATTCCTGTAAAACCATGGACATTAAAGATAAATTCTGCAATGGACCGTTAAAGCCAAGAAAACAATACTTGTATGTGCATTCTTTGTATAAACCACTGAAATTCCACTAGATTGTTGTTCAGAGAATGGAAACTGGGGAGTAGCAGGGGATGCTAGGTTCTAGGAAGCCCTGCATTTTCTGCCTGCTTAGTGCAGTCATTAAATAACATTGGCAAATAAACTGCACCTATAATATAATGTGCATAGCAGTTGCTTGATACAGGCAAGCAGTTATTTACCCTGTTTTATTACAGAACAAACTAATTTGACTGAAGGGAGCTCTGTATTCTACACCTGATCAAAGGCAAGTGGAATGTACAGAGCTCCCTGTTAATTCTGCACTTTACACTTACATTAACAGGAGCAATGGTTGCATGGGTACTAAATGCAAGTGCAAAATAAATGTAAATGCCCATGATACCTATATAAAGACACTGATAAGATTGCTCAGCAATGGAAATAAGAATAGGTTACCACTTGAGCAGATGCCTGATAATGATCATCTACATGTACAACTTAATTATACCTGTGTTAAGGCTAAGAACAATATTACACGAGAGATGACATAGTAATATGCAGTTTTGTGACATCTCTGTGCAGAAACCGCACCATTTTCATACTGCAGAATCCACATAGTCTATTGCATATAAAGTGACTTATTAAATTGGATTTTTGTATGTAAGGTTGGAAATAGCAAATTAACTAGAGTTGCACATCTTTCTTTGGTGTGCTTGTGCAGTTATTATTAACATACAACCTAATGTGTTGAATGGAAAAATTGTATAAGACCTGCAGGCATGGTTACAACATGACCAAACATAAATAAAACTAGTGATCACATAAAGAAATTTTTTTTTTATCTTTGATAAGTGTTATACAATAAATAGTGATGGGCGAATTCGCGAATTTTTCGGCGAAGCGAAACGGCGCAAATTCGCCCATCACTAACAATAAATATTTCTGGATGACAGAAGTATTAGCATCAGTTTGTGCCTAACTTTATAAAGGTATATTGACTGAGTTTGGAAGGAAACAATGATGAAAACAAACACACATACAACTGGCTAATTGAGTTTATATGTAAATTAGTCAGTTAAAGGAAGTTAAACTTACTTAAATTCATCTCTAAAGTTGACGATAAAATGTTTCATAAAAATGCATTGACAACAACTTTATCTTTGTAGGTTTAAATTTCGAGCAACCAATATAAAAGGCCAGTATACAGATTCTAAGTATTCACATGTGGTCAAAACATTAGGTAAGAAACAACCTTAATATTGCTAGCTTTGTTACTTGTTACAAAATATATTGAACTTGTGCAATAAGCAAGATGCAATGTGATTTTCTCAGAACACAATGCCTCCAGCTATTTAGTAAAGCCCCGGTCCTTTAAAAACTTCCTGTCAAAAAGCAGGCATATAATGCTGTACTCAGAGCAGCCATCAGGTGGGGACAGGGAGGGGGAGTTGTAGGGGGCCCCGAGGGTAAGGGGGGCCCGGTCACGCCGCACTTTCTTGATTAGCCTGGCCCCCTGCTTTCTCAGAGCTGCTGACTTCCCCTTATTGGTCACTGAGTTTAAGTCCCGGGTGAGCTGCTCAGGGATTGGATAGCTGAGGTTTGAACTTCTCCTCCAGCTCATCTAATCACCATGCAGCTTTACCACGACTTGAAATTCTGTGACCAATAAGGGAAGAAAATGCAGCCACCTGTGCTCCCTTCCTCCCTTCTGAAGTTGGCAGCTCACTGACAGCAGGTGGGCCACACTAATGAAGTAAGGTAAGTGTAACATGGCAGGGCCCCCCTAAAGTTAACTCTTTGTGGTCCCTGTTGTGTGGTGGGACCCTGGGCACCAAAGTTTTTTTACATGGACATTTAAGGGGGGCCCTGTCCACCAATGTTCTTATAATATGGGGGGGGGGTCCTAGCCACCAATATTTATTAATGGGGGGCCCTGACCACAAATGTTTTTTTTCAATGGGGGGGCCCTGACCAGCAATATTTTTTATTAACATGTGGGAACCATAGCCACCAATGTTTTTTTTTTTTTAGTGTGTGGCGGGGGGTGGACCTGTGGGGTGGGGTGGGCAGACCTGTAGGTGGGGCTTTTGGTGGGCGCAGCCCAGGGGGCCCAGGAAATTTTTTCGTATGGGGTCCTGCGATTTCTGATGGTGGCCCTGGCTGTACTACTGAGGTTGTGCCTGAACTTTCAGTCACTCAGGTTGTTTACACAAAATAATGTTAAGCTTACCTCACTTGGTCAGTGTTTTATATACAGTATTTGTACATGGAGGACTCCAAAATTAATTATCTGATGAGCTAATTCTACTGTAAACACCACAGCATTTATCAGCTAAGAGGTAAAATGAAGAATAAAATTGTAGTTAGTAAAAGGGTGACAAAGATTAAAAAGAGTGCTAAAAGGAGTCACAAAGCTTCACATTTTGCATAGATCCAGAGGGTTATTTATCAAAATCCGAAAATGATAATTTTCTGAAAAAATACTCCTTCCAAATACGCACAGATTTTTCCCCTTATTTATCAATACATGTTCCCGAAAATGTCCTGCGCTGGAAAAAACTCGATAAAATCATGAAAAAAAATTGAATCATACGAATTTATCCGATATGACGACCGGAAGCTCCATTTTTTTCTGATTATTGCCTGAAAACCACAAAATCTTCTGATTATTGAACAAAACCCAGCTCAGATTATTGAACAAAACCCAGCTCAGATCAGGATATCTTCGGGACTTCTCCCATTGACTTCATGAACTCAGCAGGTCTGAGTTGGAGGACTTTTTTGATCGAACTTTTAAGAAAAACTCAAATGTTTCGAGTTTTTGGCATTTGGACTTTAATAAATAACCCCCCAGTGTTTTAAGCTTCTGGCAATAAATTGAAGGCTAACAGTTGCAATTTGCCCCAAGCATGTAAATGGTGTGTAAATGGCTGACCGATGGGCATCCAAACGAACACCCCATAGAAGAGCCACAGTTAAGGAGTCAGCTCACATATCCGCAAATCAAAAGGGTATATATGCAATATGGTTATTTTAGTAATTTGCAAACCAGGCATTTGTAACATTGTATATAACTAATCATAGCATGTAAAACACTATTAAAAACACTCTAAAAGCTATAAAAAATTATAATAATTCTAAAGCTAACATTAAACCAAATTTTGACCACACTCACAGGAAACATTCCCAACATTTTTATTTTTAGTAGAAATCATTCTCACACTTGTGTTTCATGTGCACTTGTTTATAAACACAACAGTCATGAAGCAATGGAGTTTATTCATGTTTTGCTTTGCTTAATTGAAAACTTTTCATTTACATAAGACTGGTTAAAGAAACCAAAGCATGGCATACTATATTTTCTGACATTTTATTCAGTACTAAAAAATAGTGTGAAATGTATTGCTTTACAAATTGCAGCAATTATCTTATCCACCCAAAACAGAGTGACTTTCAAAAGCTAAACATTTGCTTTTCATTTCCTGTGCTTTCAATGGTTCTGAATAAAAATGTCAAGTCAACTCTGGCTTGGCTTCAGACCAGACAGCAATTTGTTGTTAAAGCACATTTTAACTGTTTGACATTTTACTATTTCCATTCTAGATGATGGACTATCACAAACACAGGTTGAAATAATCTTGTCTGTTACTCTATGTGTGCTTTCTGTTATTCTGCTTGTGGGAGCCATATATGCCTTTGCAAGGTAAGACATTTTCTACTTGGAAAACATTGTTATGAATGTGGGTTTAGTGAAGTCTATTTTAGTGCTGCATTAAGCAATATTAATTTTAACAGGTCCATAATCCCAAAACAAGAGAGACAAGGGCAGAGGACAATTCTTTAGGTGCCATGCCTGTTTTTTTTTTTTTGGCTACATGTCCTCAAACAATTTTACATTTACAACAATTTTTATTTACATTCAATTACAGCAGGAGAATGGATGCCTAAAAAATATGTCTTCAATTTGGGAAACAAGTGAATCTCCTCTTTGATACCCAGGCTCTAGTCAAGCACCTCTTTAGCTCATAACAAGTTTAGAGATACATGAAAACATCTGTATTAGCTGTGCAGCCATAGTTTAAAGAATATCTAGGGCAAATATATGTTCACCTTAAATTTTGCTGTAATTAACCTTCAAGCTGAGAGAGTGAATAGGTATTCTGCCAAAAATGTCCCTAACTGCCCTACTGACTGTGCAGGTGGGCACCCTAACCAATACTACTTCAGGAAGGGGGGGGTCACGCAGAACCTATACTTAGAGTTAAGTCATTTACTACAGAATTCAAGGGAGAAAAGAAACACAGTAAAAAATTTATTTTGTGTGTGTAAATTCCATTTTGTTCTACATTACTGTTATTTCATATACCATATGATATTGTTAGTAAAATTATATCTAAATTGATTTTTTTTTTTTTTAGGATTAGACAGAAGCAGAAGGAAGGTGGTACCTACTCTCCAAGGGATGCAGAAATAATTGATACTAAATTCAAGCTTGAACAGTTGATCACAGTGGCAGACTTGGAACTAAAGGATGAGAGATTAACACGGTAAGCATGCTCATGTGGCAAAACAGTAGTCCAAAGGGTCACCAGCCGCGACCCTGCCATAACCTTTACTAGTTTAGAAGTGTTTGTAGCTCTTATTTATACAGGTCACTAATATCCTCTTTCAAAGGCTGACCTATGTCTTTCAAACATTTCCACTAAAATTTTGAGCTATTTTTTTTTCCAAAGTGCTCTGATCTGAGTAAATAATGATACATTTGCACTCATAGGTTGGATTACTAACATATTTTAACAGGTTTCCTTTAAAAATATCATTATAACACATTACAAAATGGCAGATAACTTAATTTGCCTGTTAAATCTAAATTGTTTACGCCATATATCATGCATTTTGCAATATAACCTCTACTAAACCACTAAGCTGCTTGTTCTATGTATTTTTTTTACACACTGTGCAAGGACTATAAGTTTAATAACAACATGATGAATGTTAGGTAAAATCTTGGGGCAGTACAAGTCACCAAAGATAATAAGAGAATATGATATCTGACATGCAAAGTGTGTTGCTTGTCACAGACATCTCACATGTCAGCAGCTGAAAAGAATATAATCACTTGAATCATGCAATCGAAAATGAGACCCACATGCTTACTAATTGACCACCTGCTTTTATTCAGAAGTCATGATTTGTTTCAATAAGATAAAAATTTGTCAAGTTGTATAGTCTTTTTCAGACATTGACTATAAACTATGAAAACAAGTTGGCTGTATGAACGTTGTGCCACAAGGAAGTATATTTCATGTTTTGTTTGTGTTGTACTTCTTATTCATTTCACAGTTGTCTCTGTTCATCTTTTCTCTGTGAATAAGCTAATGCTTTGATAGGCTCCATTGTTATTTCTTCATGATTTTCTGCTGAGACTCAGATTAAACCATGGAGCCAGCATTGCAACAAAGAATTGTCTTGGATTCATTTCCTTTTAATTACTTAGATTATATTTCTGGAAAAAGTTATACTGTATTTAATTGAATTAGGGAATTATGTTGACCCATGCTGAGCCAGTTAGAAACACTTGAACTACAAGGTAATTCTGAACTACAAGGTGATTCTAAATTTGATTGAACACTAATGTGTTTCTTGCTTGGCTCACTGTAAAACTCAAACAATTGATATATGCAGTTCACATTACCCAGACTGTTGGTGGACATAATAGGCGTTAAGTAACATGGTAAGCACTTCAAGGAGGGTAATTAAGACAGTATTTGTCCTACAGAAGGTCATCCTTATTGCCCCAGAGTTGTCACTCATATACTACCATAAGATCTACTTAAGGAATGGTTAATAAAAAAAACAATATTGATATATTTGCTCACCATAACATGATTTTAATCATGATACAATAACAATAGTGACTTAGATGGCCAGACGTTAGCTAGAAAACCTGGTTTATTGCGTTATAATGTAAAAAATATTCTTGCCAATTATTATGCAACAGAATAACATAAAATGCATGTTAAAAAGGACAAAAATGCAATAACACATTCCTGTATTTTGCTTACATCTAAACATTGATACTTTAAACTGAGCAGGATATACAGTGGGACTCCCATTTTACATTTTACAGGGGACCAGAAAAAAATGGTGTAAAATCCAGGAAAATGCAAAATCAGAAAAATTTATTAGGCATAATATATACCAGGGATCCCCAACCTTTTGAACCCGTGAGCAACATTCAGAAGTAAAAGGAGTTGGGGAGCAACACTAGCATGAAAAATGTTCCTGGGGTGCCAAATAAGTGCTGTGATTGGCCATTTAGTAGCCCCTATGTGCATTGTCAACCTAAATTGAAGCTCTTTTTGTCAGTACACCTGGTTTTTATGCAACTAAAACTTGCCTCCAAGCCTGGAATTCAAAAATAGGCACCTGCTTTGAGGCCACTGGGAGCAACATCCAAGGGGTTGGAGAGCAACATGTTGCTCACGAGCTACTGGTTGGGGATCACTGATATATACAGTAGGTGGGACCACAAAACAACAATGTAAAATGAGGGAAAACTTAAAATCAGGGGATGTAAAATTGAGGTTTCACTGTACATGAAAGTAAGATAATCTTACTAACCACTTTTGTGAATACATATTAGACAAATTGCAAGCTATTTGCTCTGAAATGCTAAAAGTTCTGGACCCTAGTCAGTATAGCTCCCACAGCAAGGCTGGAAAGCACCTCAGGTATATGGGTTTACAGACACCATTTGGAACAAACCCTTCTATCTCGCTGCTCCTTACCTCTGGAATTCCATCCCTGAATCCCTTCAAGAAAAAACTAAGAGCCAACCTTTTGGATCACTAGAACATTAGTCTAGTCCTGTCCCTACTGACTATGCCTTACCTTGTGCACTTTTTCATCTCCAATTTGTACCTGTATGTTAGCCTCCCATCCACTTAGACTGTAAGCTCTATGCTGCAGTGACCTCCTTCCCACTATGTCTCTTACCACATAGCACTTAAGCTCTTTGTCCTATGATTCTGTATATATTCATTATGTGATTTGTCTCCCCATGTATACTTTTATATATATTGTACTTTTATGCATTGTACAGCGCTGTGGCTCCTTAACAGCGCTTAACAAATAAAGTTATACATACATACATACATACAAAGGAGCATAATCAGATCAAGTAGTTGAGGTACAAGTTGGTCTTTTACAAACTTTTGCACATGTCTCAAATAAAGTGCTGAAGTACTTGCTGTTACCTTTCTAGGGTAAGCTGTAATGAAATCAATCTGAAATTGTTTATAAAATATTATTGGAATTACAATACTACAATTGCTTTAAAAACCTTTATTATTTGAGTATGTTAATGGTAAGAACTTATAAACGAGTAAACCAATCAGTATAAAGAATTTGCTATCTGCTTTTGTTAAACTAACGGGATTTAATTACAAAAAATTGCTATACTTTGGGGTTGGTAAACTTTTTACTTATTATTATTAAGCTGATGTCTTTTTGTTTCTAAAAGTGTTTTTCAAAAAAGAAATCCACTTGTGATTGAGAAAAAAATCAATATTTCTTTGTAAATAATCTCTTGTATTAAGACACAAATATGTAAAGATGTGTTGGGTGCAGTATATTTCTTTTAATATTTTTATGTTGATTTATTTGATTTAAATAACTGTATATATTTAATTCTAAATGGATTTTTATTTCCAGATGTTCTTCATTTTTCTTTAAACGCAAGGACATATATGTTATTCAGTAAGTGCCTACCTGTGTGGTGGTTGTGTGTTTATATAAACACCATGGAAGTCATGTATAATCAGCGGTATTATTTAATGTGAATGGCCCATTTGCCATGACTTCTCCTTAAATAGTATCAGAGCAGGGCTGCAAACAAACCATGCATTTTATTTTTGTGTCTTTGCTCAAAGTGTGTGTTGCATATGAGTTTACAGTAGCAGATCTTGTTAGTTCTTTTATGGGGGAATGTAATAAAATGTGCAAAGAGAAAAATAATTAGCACAAATAAGAATAAAAAGTCTAATTTTGCAATGTAATACTCTTCCTTGAACTGTTATTAGATTGCGAATTTTAATTGCGCATTGCCCACTTTTAAGAAGTGCTTGAAAGTGTCGTAATCTTTTGGAGCAAACATAACGACTTTTTCAGTAAGAAGTTTTATTTCGTACACTGCGCACTGGCGCTAACTATAAAATTCGAAAACTTTCTTTCACTGCCGGTAATGGTCGCTAATCAGTTTCCGGGCTCGTAAAAGCTATATTAAATTTGCACAAAGGCTAATTTTTTCGCAAAGAGGCATAACTTTGTCGCATTGCAAATATTTTTTCCATTACCAACTTTTATTACATTTCTCCCTTAGTCTTTTTTATGTGGAATTTTTTGGAGGAATGAAAGTAAAGTCATTAGTTAAACAAAGAAAGACAATTCAGATATATATTTGCATGCTGATATTGTTTGCATGTGAAAAATAATTATGCATAGCACAACCTGCTCCAATATAGAACATGTTACATGCAATTCTTTATTTCACAAAGTTGCAGTGTGGAACTTCCAGTTAAGTTAGTACTTAAAGTGATAATGACATGTCATGCTCAGTGCCCCTGCTCCTTTGCGTCCTAGGCACGTGTCTCTTCTGTCTACCCCTAGTTCCAGTCCTGGATATGTGCCTGCAAAGATGCCCCTGTAGCTCCCTATCTTTTTATATGGTGATTCACTGTACATGCTCTGTGCTGCTGTCAGTTACTGAGCTTAGAAGCCAATGCACAATATACTAAATATATATAATATAAATGTCACAATATAAGGTTGATTAGTGCATTCATCAGATTTCTTGTACATGGCAGCTCAACCAGCACAATTAGCATTAGAATTTAATAATCAGCCATATAGCTTATATGACAGGCAAACCTCATGTTCTGCTTGATGATTTGTGATGAACTCTAAGCTTAACTTCTCAACTGCTGCTCAAAGCCCACTGAGCATGTGCAGTGCCACTAACTCTCCTAACAAAATCCAAGATGGAAACTCCTCTGATAAATTTGAAGTCAGGCTCATTCCTACTATAGAGATGTGGAACCTTTAGGCTGGTTCAATAAGTGCAGTATATAAAATATGACATTCCTAGCCATATTCATTTTTAGTGGTTAGTTCTCCTTTATTCAAGCAGTACATTTTATCTGTCATGCTGGCTTTTCGGCAGAATGATTCTTACCCAGACTAGAATATGTTCCATAAATATAGCGCATATTTTAGACATTCCTACATTAATTCACTGATTTAGTGTTATTCACATAGTACAAGCGGTTCTTAGCTCCAAAATGCCTTCTATATATAAAGAGAAGTGGTGTTGGCCACTACATTAATACAATTTAGTAAGTAAATTTAATTATTTTCTAACGTAAACTGTACATCCGCCTATTACTAATACTAATTAATATGTTTGATTACTTATCTTTTTATTTAGGCCTTCTCCTAGTTATGTTCCAGTCTCTTATTCAAATCACTCCCAAATGTAGATGTGCCACACCTTTAAGAAACAGGGCTGCTCTACTACTTTTAGCTAAAAAAAAAAATCTGGATAGTGATGCGTGAATCTGACCCATTTTGCTTCACCGAAAATGTGCGAAACTGAGACAAATTCACAAAATGCATTGATTTCTATGGGCGACATTTTTTTTTTTGACAAGCGACAATTTTTTTTCACCCATTGGAGTGCTTTTTTCGTAGCAAAACCTGGCAAAATATTTCGTTCATCACTACTTCTGAACAGATTTTAGGCCAGTATTGTAGGGAGGTGCAAGGCATTCATTAAACCTAGGGTTGTTTTTGTGAAGGAAGTTAACATATTTAGTCATTTTCATTTTCTGTAACATCTCTTTATTTATAGACAGTTTTCATTTTATAAGTTTTAAAAATAATTTTAATTTTTATGAATAATGAAAGTTAATCTGAAAGTGATACTGATAGTTAGCAGTTTTATGTAGTAATGTGTCTGTAACACAATTTACTACATTTCTCCTTACTTTTTCTTAGCCTTTGCTTCTCATACATATTATGGGTGCCAAAATGGTCATGCACCCATGGTACCAGGCTAAGAGGTGTTATAAAGATTCTATAACTTGAAGATTAGTGTTCTAGTCTGTGGGATGTTTATTCTGTGCTCCTATCTGTGTGGGACATGGCTGCTAGGTGGAAAAACTAAAAACAATGCTATACAAAACAGGTGGCCTGTATCATTCAATGGGAATGAAAAAACTTGTTGGACATTCCGAAGTAAAACAAAGTGGTTGTGTCAATGAGCATTAGACAAAAATTAACACTTTATAAAGCACTCCCTACACTCCCTTTTATGAAAAGACCAGTTTATGTAAACTCTTTTAGGGGATTCATATTTGAAGAATGTAAACAATGAAGCTTAATGGATATTTACATAAAACATAATAGACTCCCCCCCACCCATCCCCTTTGAACTCAAGGAATTTTGTAATTTTGCATAATATTCTGGCAAATGGGTCTGAAGACAAAAATATCCTCTAATTGCGAAAATAAATGCAACACTTAGGGACAGATTTATCATGGGTTGCAGTGAAAATTTACATTTTCAAATTAGAATTCCGAACTTCGAATTCAAATGCTTGAGTTTTTTAAAGTGGAATTTGACTAGGGAATAGTTAAAATTTGATTACAGTTTTTTAAAAAAAATAGAACTAGATTTTCGACCTTCACCTTAAACCTGCCGAATTGCTGTTTTAGCCTATGGAGGACATCCTGGGATCAATTTGGAGTTGTTTGCAGCCTTCCTGAAAATCTAGTTTTTTTCAGAGAAAAAACTCGAATCAAATTGATTCGAATTTGAGTTTGCGGGTCAATCCCATTCACCTGAGTTTGAACAATTCTAATTTTTTGATGAATTTCGATTGGTCATTTTTGTTTCAAATTTTGAGTTCATGGGACTTTATGGGAGTTTTTACAAACTCCCATGAACTCTAAATTCGACTCTTGATAAATCTGCCCCTTAATTACATGAGGGATTTTATGAGTAGGAGCAAATGTTGTCCATAAATGATTTAATTCTGCTCGGATTCTTATGACAAGATACAACAAAAAAAGCTGGGAAGGTCAAGTTGCCCAGTATGTTGGCTACTATAACTAAAGGGAAATCCCTTCCCGATTGTCACTAAATATTTTATAATACTTGTACAAACAGACTTAGTTTGGCATGTTATCTGTATGTGTTAGTGCCAACGTTATTACTTTTGTGCTTTCTTAAAAATGATTAAATATCTATATAGGGCACCAAGAAACATGAGTTCTGTGGAAAAACTTACCTGAAATTTCCCTGTAACCTGTGGCACTAGAACAAACAAGCATACAGTATTCATAAGTTTCATACATGCTCATTTGCCATAATATAATGAATGTAAACTGTCAAATATACCTTTTTAGGAAAACTGTGACCTAATATGCCAACTAATGCAATTACAAGTACATCCTTTCAAAGTTGTATGGCATGGAGGTGTTTCTTGTACGCTGCAGTTTTCTCTTCTAAACATAGAAACAGAGGAATCAGTTTCTATGCGTCACTTATGCCACTGAAAACCCATTGCTTTGCCTTGGATGTGTGAATTGTAATACGAGCGGAATGAGACATTTTCTAGACAAATACCCAGACATGAAACTGTACACCGTAGAAAAGGCTATGCAGAGAAACTGTAATTTCAAAGCATCTTGAAGAAAGGAAAAGTTATATTTTAGCAAAATGTGGGATTTGACCATATGAACTGTATACATAAATTTGATTTGCTGGATAAAATGGAAACAGAAGAAATATCCAACATTTGCTAGTCTGCATTTACTGAGATAAAAATTATTGTAGTTATGGTGTTGAATGTCACGGTCATATGAAATAGAGAGCTGCACGTAATGCGCAGTTTAAGTGCTACATAATGCTGGATTAATATAACTTGTTATAATGTAGTTCTCCTATTTTTTCTACCCATTTTAGGCATACAACGAACCTACTTATTAGGCAGAAATGTATCAGTGTGTCCCTATCTGCAAAATACACATTCACGTATTGTACTGTTTAAGACTAATGGTACACATGACTAATAGTTACATCGTTAAGTTGGGTTGAAAAAAGACCAAAGTTCAACCCTTCCAAATGCTCACCTTCTTATTAAAAGAAATTAAATTAGTCTGGCAAGATCTATTATGCATAAATCCATGCTGGCACAAACTCATAGTATTATTATTTTGCAAAGAAGTATTTTATACCTTACTGCTCCTTACTGAAAGGTTGTCCTACTGATGTCAGACTAACAGGCCTATACTTTTGAGGCTGAGAACGAGATCTCTATCTTTTTTTATGCCTGTGTGGAAAGAAAAGATGATGCACTCCCATCCACTCCTAACGTGGTGTAGATACCAACACATTGTCAGTCTGTAAATGCACACGTGGAGCTTAAAAATGCGGAAGTATGAGTATGCAAAATCCTCTACATGTGCGCTTACAGACAGAGACAGTGCTTGTATGTACACCAAGAAATGGTTGTGCATCAACCTGTGAAGACCATTAAAAAGTTCATCATCAGCACTGTGAACTAAAAAAGAATTTGCTTTTAATCCCTCGACTAAACTTACTAACTGGTTTACAGGGTCTGGTAAAAGTACCAAAAAGGCACGGAGTTAATGTTTCAGTTTATTGGCACCGTATCTAAAAGTAGCATGTCTTTGTTAGTACTTTGCCAGGTAAATCGGAATGTACTGTGCTTCTGTGACTTATTGTGCATACAGAAATCATAGTCCATTTAGACAGTTTGTGGCAGATTTACAACAATGCACAAAGTAGATTAAAACATCTCTCTAGTGTCTCACAGTGCAGCAGCATGGCCACCACACAGCAATGGACGCTCAGTGCTCATTATATTGATACTATACCAATGAAAACCATAAGACACAGAAAAAGCCCATAATAATGTAAGTGTTTAGAAAAAAAATTGATGTCATTGATTTTCTTAGCTGCAGCATGTACAGCTCCTTCAATTGCTTATAGCCTACACAGTCTAAAATTAAGTAATCAATACATATATTATTATACCAGGTGCAGGAGGAAATTTTAGTGCTTCCAATGGAAGCAAAAGCAGTGTATATCATTATTATCTAACTTTGTATTAGTCTGCAAATGTATTTAAAGAAAAGGACATGTTTCTGCTCTATGTTGGTCTACAATAATTTCCCTAGCGTGGGATCAGACATCTGGGTATCCCCTATATGCTCTAATATGATTTGATTTGATGCAATTCATTTTGCATGCTGTTGTGTGTTGTGTGCAGTGCGTTTTGGGGTACATAGATTTCAACATAAGAGGCATGATTAAAGTCTTTGTGATTTCATAAGAGTACAACCGAGAAGTTACGTTTTATTGTATTGCACATGTGCTTGAACTACTTTTTTAAAACAATCTCTGTTGCAGGTTACTTAGTTATAGGAAATCACTCAAGTAAGTTGACCGCAGCTTTTTTTTCCTCCTTGTGTGCCTATGGATTTAATAGTGTGATGAGTGTTGATGTGTGGTGCCTTTTTTCATTCATTTACAAGGGCAGCCTTCAACCTGAGAATAAATCATAAAAGCATGACTAATTGCACGGTAACTGGAGAAATGCTTTGTCTCTCTCTAGGGTGAAACTTGCATGTCTGTATTTTAGCTTGAGAAGTGTTTCTGAAGCATTTAAACTTCTCGTGGCTCAAATACCATGTAATCACCAAAATGAGATCACCGTGATACTTTTACGTTTTATTGTGCAAGGAAAATATATACATTTCATCTGATCAACTTTGTAATACATGTTCATAAAATGAAACTTTAAATATCAGAAAATGCTCAAGTACTTCGAATGTTTAGATATAATCAGAGCAAGTGCTGTTTGTAACATTATCTTTTACATTTTGCCTCTAGGCCCGTAAGTAAGAAAGGTTTCTTACAACATGTCGAAGAGCTCTGCACAAATAACAACCTAAAGTTTCATGAAGAATTTTCGGTATGTTACTAACAGTTGTCACAACATCCCAAGAGCTCCAGTCATTTTCATGTGTCACATTTCATGTCCATTTTAAGCATGCCAGACCATAAAGAACTGGTGTCTTGATAACCAATAGCCAATTACCAGATAAGTTGTTTAGATAGTAACACTAAACCAATTTGGGGTTTACAAGCACATTGCTACATGAAATAATTCAACAAGTGTGTCTGGCAAATGGGATGTTTCATTGCAATCTTTTTCTTTGGGGGGCTGGGGTGGTATTGGACTAAGCCCAAATGGCGCACAAACTTCACATGTATTGTTGAATGTCATTTAAAACTGAATTAAACTGTTTTTATAACTGTATTGTAAGTTTTGTAAGTATATTGAAAGTTGTTGGCGTTCTGACAACTGATGCCTAGACAACAAGAAGTTCCTAGCCAAGTCTAAGGGCTATTAGACATGGGCATATCTTTATATGTTTAAAAATGCATGTACTGGGTTTTTTTAATGGCACATTTTTGTGAGCGTTTTGTCACTTCAAAATGCAGCCTTTTATTATATTTGTTCCTGAACCCACTGTCAGAGTGTTGGAAGAACCAAAGTACTTTGCAGTGCAGGTATTTGCTGTGTATGAGTCTACTTACTTACAGAGGCACTATTTTCCAAAAAAAACAAATGTAGGGCAATCACTTGTATTTATGCATATTTCAATTTCATTTAAATCCAGTAGACTAGATGAGTTTTTTTAATCTGTACACAAAAGTGATTATTGTACAGTATTTCAACTGCACTAAAATAGCTATTCTACTACAGGTTTGGGATCCTTTACCCGGAAACCCGTTATCCAGAAAGCTCCGAATTACGGAAAGATCATTTCCCATAGACTCCATTATAATGAAATAATCCAAATTTTAAAAGATGATTTCCTTTTTCTCTGTAATAATAAAAACAGTAGCTTGTACTTGATCCAAATGAAAATATAATTAATCTTTGTTGGAGGCAAATCAAGCCTATTGGGTTTATTTAATGTTTAAATGATTATTTAGTAGACTTTAGACTTGAAGATCCAAATTACGGAAAGACCCCTTATCCGGAAAGCCCCAGGTTCCGAGCATTCTGGATAACAGATCCTATACCTGTACTTCTGATTAATAATTTTGATATTTACATTGCTTATGGCCAATTGTAATGAACACTATTACCTATTAATAATTAACTTTTATTATTTAACCATCACAAAAGCAAATATGAGTCTAGAATAGAAACAACAGGTATTCATTAATACAAAGAGATCTGTCAAGAACCTTGAAAACATGCCATGAAAACAAGTGTGAAGAATTGTTGCATAATATTACAGTAAAATATACCTTTTATACTGTGTCTCGAACATTTCTCCATTTAGTAATTTGACAAGAGAAGGCAGAATTATCATCCAAGTAGGAGGATTTGGCCTATAGGTTAGATGCTGTGCTTGTAGTCAACCCTCTATTTTTACATTATGGGGCACATTATGGGGCACATTTACGAAGGGACGAATATCGAGGGTTAATAAACCCTCGAATTTGACCAGCAAAGTAAAATCCTACGAATTCGAATATCGAATTCGAAGGATTTACCGCAAATCCGCAAATCCTACGATCGAACGATTCAAAGGATTTTAATCGATCAAAGGATTTTCCTTTGATCAAAAAAACCTTAGAAAAGTGATGGGGAAGGTCCCCATAGGCTAACATTGTACCTCGGTATGTTTAAACTGCCGAAGTATGTAGTCAAAGTGTTTTTTAAAGAGACAGTACTTCGACTATCGAATGGTCAAATAGTCGAATGATTTTTAGTTCGAATCGTTCGAGTCGAAGTCGTAAAGTCGTAGTCAAAGGTCGTAGTAGCCTATTCGATGGTCGAAATACTTCGAAATTCCGTTTTTTTTACTTCGAATCCTTCACTCGAGCTTAGTATATGTGCCCCCCAGTGTTTGCCTAATAGAAATTATCTTCCATAATATTCCACGTTTTATCTTTTAAGATTTGATGTAAGTGTTATTAACTCATCCAACAGTGTTAGCCGTTTATGAATTTTAGGCAGCTTCTTATTGTATATTTATGCACTAAGTAGGAGTGTCAGTGGATGAATGAACTTGAGGGTATGCTCTGGCAGGTGAAGAAATATCACCTGCTGCGGATAGGGGTGCAGGTGCTTTCTTTTTGTACCCCTCATAGGTCAGCCAGTTGGGCCGCTGGCTGTAGACAATAAAGATAACTTTATAAATTGTATGCATCCAAGTAGTCTATAGCAAGGTTTTCCCTTGAAAAAAAAAAACCTACAAATATTGCTGAAAGTAGTGATTTTACATTATGAAAATCTACTCACAATTTGCATTTTGCAGCATTGTATCTCCCACACAGTGCTGGGTCAAGCAAAAGTTGCATCCAAGATTGCTACTGAATGCTCCCTGCTCCCTGGCTGGTGTGATTAAGGAAATGGGTCCAGTGATCCTCCAGGACTAACAATTGAATTTAGTTTTTTTTCTACAAAAATGTGTGGTTTTCCTATACTTCTAAAAAGTTCTAAAAAATTTAGATTTATTAAGTGAAAACTTTGCCAAGTAAAAGTTGTCAATGTCCTATAGAAATTAAAGGGAGCTGCACGGATCTTATTGGACTGATTTAAATAAATTTGGACTTTTAGAGGTTTTTGGATTTTTTTTCAGAAAAACTCGAATCTCAAGAAGCTTAGCAAGGGTTAAATGTGAAGTTCTACCACCGTTTATTCATATTTAGCAACATTTAGCTTGCATGTGCCAAAATAAACTTTGGCCATGCTCCCTCCTGGCTTCTGATTACCAGACTGAAAGAAAATGATACAAGGACAGTTGCAAGAATATAAAGAACAATAGAGATTATACGTAAGGCAGAACATGTAAGCGGAGTTTCTCTATGCTGCAAGGAAAAAAAAAACATTGATTCACCTAATAATATTTCCATTAAATAATCACTTTAATTGCCAGAGTGATACCGAACCCTGTATTCCTAAATTGAGTTATTGACAATATTTAATTGTTTTTTTCAAGCAGAACAGATTCTTTTCATTCTGGTTTATAATGAATTTTTGTTGAAAATATTCCTTAAATCCAGTGACATTTTTGCTTTGCTGGGACATAAATAATGTTTTCTCATTTTTCATGCTGCTCATTTGGATTACATAGCCAAAGTTAAATCATTGTGCAATACCTACTGTAGTTTTACACCTGGGAAAATAAGACATCGCATTCTAAAGGTTATTGCTAAACTTCTCATGAAGCCTCTAAAAAAATTCTTAACTTTTTTTTTTTTTGCTACGGTTATCAGTTTTTTGACATACACAGAAGATATATAGTGTTCTTAAAGTGCAAGTCTATAGATATGGCAAGACAATGGTAGATACATTTTTCTATAATCTTCTCTTGGAAGCTTTGATGTAACAGCTGTAAAGCATTAAAGAACTGAAGGACAGTCTCCAAAATACTACAGGTATCTTATAGACGACCACATATATCAAAGTATAGTCTTTCAATATTGCAGCTGACAGACAGGGGTAATGTATAGTTAAAAAGTTATGTTTTCTTTTACAACACTGGGCTGGTTTCTGAAATTGGTGATAAATGTGGCCAAGCATTTGACAATACAGATTTTATATCTTTGATGGATTGGTGCTCTGTGACATTTGGAAATTGATACCATGACCTTTGTTGTTTTACTGGTATCTACAGTACCCAGCATTTTACCTTTTAGAGTCGATCTTAGTTTTGTGAAACTGTATCACTGTTTTTAGCTTATTGTTTTCCTTATTAGTTTCAGCTTTTCCTTGTTTTAGCTTATTGTATTCTTTATTTGTAAGTAGATAATAAACTTAGCTTGTTGAGAGGTACATTATGTTGGGACCTTTAACAACAGAGAGAGAAGGAAGGATGAGCTCTATATCACAAATAGTTATATACTATATATTTGTTCCAAATACATATAAAATCAATCATAGGAAAAATCTATGTAATTTATCTTGTCTTCTCCCACTTTCACCTCACCAACTTGGCTGCCAGTAATGCCACCATTCTATGCAGTTCCAAAGCAATGTTCTTTTGATCTTGTATTTTATGAAAAATGCTGTCACTTCCAAAACAGTTCTAAAGTTCATACCTTTTGCATTCAAGAAACCACTAAGATCCTAATCTATTCTGTTATTATACAATGGCTTGATTACTTCTATAGCCAGCTGACTGTGCTCACATTAAAATGGTTCTGTTCTCTTAAGCCCATGATGTGTATTTATGATCTACACTGGTCCCTGCTCTACATTAAAGAGTATCTTCATTGGCTACCCATATGTGCTCAAATCTTTTAGCATTCCTTCAAGTCATTCATGTGTAATAACTTCAATACAGCTTTCTTTTGCACACTTTGAGCAGGTGCTGCACCCTAAGTTGAAGAGAGAAGCTTAGTTTGGGTAGATTTCTTTAGGCCCCTAAGATCTCTAGTATAATATCAAAATTACGTAGCATATTTCTTTAAAATAGTTTGCACATTGCCGCCTTTAAGTCTAATTCCCCTTGAAAGCTGCTGTATGTGCCCAACTCAGAAAGAACCAGAAACCCACAACTCTTCTCAGTAGTTGAAACTTTTGTTTGTTGACAAAATATTTACTGACCAAATGCTCATTCTAAGTTGCATTCATACAGCTAATGCTCCAACCATATGTGGCTATGATGATCTTACATTACAGGTATTGGACCTGTTATCGAGAATGCTCGGGACTTGGGGGTTACTGGATAACAGGTTTCTGGATGATGGATCGCATACCCTTACTCATTAAACCTGTCATTTTTGTGCCTCATTACCATTTTTAGAGCCTTCCTGGAAGTGACATACATGATGAAAAAACCCCACCATGTTTTGCTTGCCCATAGCCTTCGCCAGTGGCATAACTAGAGTGTGCCAGGCCGCCTGCAAAAATATATTCAGATGGGCACAACACACTCCTATCCTCATCCTTCCAACCCCCCGTCCACTTCACAATAATATTGCTCTCTTTGGATGGGTGTTTTTTCTCTAAATTTTTTATTGAAACAAATACATTGGAGTCATTGTCCATTTTTCCCACTTTTTTGGGCAATAATATCCATGGTAAAATTCTAATAATAACTTTCAAATGTTATGCGTCAAAACGTCTTGTAAGTTCTACAGGAAAGGGACTTTCCACTTGTCTTCTTAACATTTACCACTTAATCTTTAATATAACTGTATTTTTTTATATTTTTTTGTATTTTTACATTGTTTATTTGTATTTATTACATTTACATTTACATTCTCATTTATTTATTGCTCTGCTGTACAGTGTTTCTTACATAAGCAGCACTATTATACATCCACACAAAATGAGACCTGCATATGCAGGTTATTAGAAACCTCAAATACCAAGACATACACTAACTTACGGGTCTTCTGGAAATGTAGGTGAATAAGGCACTGAATAAGCCAAAATGCTCCAAATATTGTATTTTTCACAAAACCTATGTAACAAATATCCCTCAAACTGTGTAACTTGGAGCTGTGGTGAGACAGTAGGATCAATTGTTCATGAAGCCATTTTGGTTTTAATATCTTCAGATACATATAGGTTATAGAGGTTGACAAAAGAACTTACTGCTGATGCTTCTCGTCCCACCAGAAGTGCTAACTAAATTCTCTATGCAAGAAGCTAAAACTGTAATTAGCCACCTCTGGTTGACAGCAGTGCTGCTTCATATGACAGAAAGGAACCAACAGATTTGTATGATGACTAGAATCAAATCAAAAGGAAAAAAGAAATATGCATAAACACAGACATCATGATCATGACACTTGCCAAATAATCTAAAACAAATCAGTTACCTTAACTCATCATGTTTAAAAATTCTACTTAAATGAATGTTCTAAATAATAAAATAAATGTTTATTTTAAAATGACAGGAACTACCAAAATTCCTTGAAGACCTTGCTGTATCGGATGCTGATCTACCCTGGAACAGGTCAAAGAATCGATTCACAAATATAAAGCCATGTATGTGTGTTATGCTGTATTTATTTATGTTTAAATGTTATTCATTTTATATTAATACTCTTTTAAACCCATATGCAAAAGCTCATCATCTCAAAATTGTGTACAGGGTTTTTAGACAGAACTGTGTGTGGTTCAGTGTGTGTGCGCACAACACCAGGAGGGAACAGTTGCTCTGTGAGCAAAAAAACATAATGCTTTGCACTTTGGCCCACTGTAGTTAATGAGCTCTCTATCCTACATTAAACTTGGATATTCCAGTGAATGCTTTGGTTTGGGTTTACAGTGAATGTATAAAAAAAACTATAACATTCATATACTAATTATGCCCTACACTAATGAATCTTCTTTAATATTTTGTCTATCACAGCACAGTTACACATTAGTATTACCATAGATAAATAAATGTTTATCGTTGCAACTGTTCCATGATCTTCAAATGACCCTTAAAATGTTCCAAGGAAGAGTGGCTGGATTACAGTGTAACCACAGGCTTTTATATGCAGGTGCAAGAAATTGTAGATGTAATAATGTCGTGGCTTTGTAAAGTGATCCAGGCAAGCAACCTCTTTAACATTCTTTTCCTGACAGCCATCCATAACCAATGCTACCCCTTTACATGCAGAAAACCATGGGGGGTACTTTTTAATTTACTTATCTGTTCATTTACTTGGCATTAGAAGTGGAGAAGCTATGCTAATGCCTACAATCTTATTTTGGCCGTTCAACTTTTTTTTTTTAACTTTGATTATATACCACTTTTAGCTGTACACTCTGGCAAAATATGATACTAATTGCAGTGCACAAGCATAGTATAGTAAGTGCATTTCTATTCAGATTTTCATACCTGCTAATACTTATTTTGAATCTTTAAATGGCAAGTAGCCAGCATATACATCATAAGTTATCTGTAGATATCAAAAAATCTAAATATGTGAACTGGATAGAAATAACCAATTGGACTCATTGCCAACACTGGATAAATATACACCAGGGATGCAACCTATAGCAACCAATTAGCAATTTACTTTTTTCAGCCAGCTGCAAGTAAATCAATGATTAAATAAGTCTGGCTGAATGCTATGGGAAGCTGTGCTATTGTAAATGTGCCCACTGTTGGTACATGCTGTTGGACTTTGGAAGTTTGGAATGTTTGATGGCCGAGATTGGCCAAACATGTCTATAAAATCAACTGTCCTGCAAAAAGTAGTCACATGTTATTTAACATTATGGGGCAAATTCACTAAGATTTGTAGTTGCGCCAGCGTCCGCTTCGCCGTACTTCGCCAGGTGTATTTTCGCCAGCGCTTCGCAAATTCACTAAAATCCGAAGTTGCGCTCAGGGGAAGCGTAAGGTTGCGAAGTTGCACTAGCGTTAATTCGCCAAGCAAAGCGAAGTTACGCTAGCGATGCTTAATTTGCATACGGCGCCAAATTGAAGTTACAATGGAGGTATATGTAACCTCACTACGCAAGCCTGGGAAACCTTCAAAACAGCAAATAAATTTTTTATTTTGACCTACACATGTGCCCACTGTATAGTTAAGTTGCCATGAGTTAGGAAATGTAGGGGGGAAGGAGGGGAGCCCCTAAAACGTTTTCGATCTTTTTCAGCCTATCACCCATAAAAAGAAAAAACACCAGCGTTTTTCGGGACTTAGAAAAATTTGTAACTTTTTTTGAAGCAATCACTATCTACTCTATTGCACTTTGCCTGGTCTGAGGTGGCAAAGGAAGTCTGGCGTAAAAGGTAGCGTTCAGAAAAATGCGCGCGTCAGTGAATTTGCGTAGTTACGTCCGTTGCACAAATTCGCCAGGCGTAAGGGTGCGAAGTAACATTAGCGAATTTACGCCAGTGTCCGTTAGTGAATCAGCAAATTAACGAAAATGCGCTACACTAGTGAATTAACGCTAGCGTTAGGCGCTTCGTCTTTTAGTGAATTTGCCCCAAGTATTACCTTGCTGCACTTAATGCTCTCATTAACTATTGCCTTCAATCATTGTATGTTTTATAGTATTTTTATTATCTCCTTTTATACATAAATATCATTCACCTATAGAATATTATGCAAAAATAACATAGCAATAAGGTGCAAATATAATAAATATACTGAAATTGAATTAGAATTGACTATTTATTGAATGGAGTATGTTCTGTACAAGATATATATATTTGTATAATATTTTCTTTGTAGATAACAAAAACCGGGTAAAGCTTATAGCGGATGCTGGTGTACCTGGATCAGATTACATCAATGCTAGCTATGTGTCTGTGAGTACAAAAATAGTGAAAGTATCTGTGTCCAAAAACACATTTCATGCATTCCTTTGTGGCATAGGCATATTTACATAATTTTAAAATTTATGAAGGTGAAATCTCTAATTTTCGAAGGAAATATGACATTGACCATGAAACATTGAATAACTGGGTTGCTATATAATTGTTTATACTAATAATCATACTTCACAAAACGTGTTTGCTATAGGGGTTGGGCCTCCTCTTTTGCTATTTGCAGTGCGTTGTATTTGGAAGACAATAATGACATACTTTTTCTAACAGTAGTTTCCTCTGTTTTTTTATTTTAGGGATACATTTTTCCAAATGAGTTTATTGCAACACAGGGACCTTTGGCTGGCACCATGGGAGATTTCTGGAGAATGGTTTGGGAGACTAGAGCAAAAACCATTGTTATGCTTACTCAGTGTTATGAGAAGGGAAAGGTATGTTTTTAAAATTTTTAAAAGAGATTAAGCACCTAAAAATATTCTTTCAGAAAATACACACACATATTACTCATAGGGGCAAATTCACTAGAGTTGCGTCAGCGATCGCTTTGCCACACTTCGCCTGGCAAATTTTTGCCAGCGATCAGCAAATTCACTAAAATGCGAAGTTGCGCTCAGCGAAAAGAAAGGTAGCGAAGTTGCGCTAGCGAAAATTTGCCAGGCAAATCTAAGTTGCGCTAGCGAAGGGGAATTTGCATATGGTGGGAACTTAACTCCATCAAGGTGTGCCATAAATCTGGTTAGTCATATTGAACAATAGCACTCATTTACAATTAGAATGGACAATTCTTAACACAAAATGGAACCAAAGTTGCAAATTTGCTATAGTGATTTTTTTTTTTTTTAAATTTTGTAGCAGAAAATTCAGGTTGTTAAACACTAATTTTTTTGCATTCAAAAATGTGGCCACTGTTGCTGACGATCACAGGTTGTTTTAGTTTCCCCCCCCTAATATTTGGCTTTCCTTTTATTCAACTACACTTATAATAAAACAGCTGATATGATGATGATGATGGTACAGGTATATATTCACAAGTTATTTTTTCATATAGATTAGATCTCACCAGTACTGGCCGGAAGATAACAAACCAGTTACTGTTTTTGGTGACATTGTTATCACAAAAATAACTGAAGATGTTCAGATTGACTGGACCACTCGTGATTTGAAAGTTGAAAGGGTAAGGACAACTTATATTTATATTTTTATTATTCTACCCATTATTCAGTAAAAAAAAGTCCCATTCAAACATTTGTGAACAAAAAAAAATATTTTAAATTCAAACTCATTCCATCAATTCCCAGTTCAGTGTATAGAAATATATGTAAGCATTGAGAATCTACAGACATGTCTACAGATCTTAAAATGTATTTAACTAAAATATACATAATTACATTGTATTCAAAAACATTACAAGATCATTACTTCTTGATTTAAACATTTTTGGCTCATAAGGGTCTTCACCTCAAGTAATCTGACTCAGAAATAAGCTATAGATATAGATATAGATCTATAAGTTTATTATTTATATGCTTATTGTAATATGTATATATTGTATTCTATATTGAGAATTAAGAAGAGAGCCATAAATTATATTTTTTTAAAAATGTGATTTCACTGAAAGTTAAGTAGCATCCCTGAAAGGCAATATAAATCAGAGTAGCCTGATCATGGTATCCTTCTATTTAAGATCCGGTGAACCTTTGTTGCTGACACTGCCAGACCATACAGTGATATTTACACTCATCTGAGAGTTTCTTTCCTCTTTAGCTTTGCACGTTGCACGCATGCAAGGACCGTGGTCCGTAGTTGCACCTAATTTATTTCCTTTAGATATTCAAGCCATCGGCATCTTGTCCACTGTTCTTTAAAAATGGGAGAAAAAATCCCCAAATTACTTGGTGTGTGTTTGGCCAGTGGCTTTTTAAAAAGGCAAAAAGTTTCATCCCTGAAGTTCAGCATTCATAGTAGATAGTGCGTGCTATTCTGGGTATTGGTATTGACTTGCTCCTGTTACTCCAGATGGTTATCATTGGAACGATAACCAACAGTATCATTTGAACTCTGCCACCAATCTTCAACCCTATGAATTGTGGTGGATATTTCCTCTTCACTTTCACCAAAATGTAAACCTGAATCCTCAATCCTACATTTTATTTTATCAGAAATTACAGGTTGGGGCTATTGTTTCTATTACAATTAGGTAATTCATTATACTTTGTATGTAACCTTTAACTGAATATGTTTCAGCCATGCATGTTCATTTGTACCAGGGAAATACATCTAATTGTAAGTTTCAGTGTCGGTCACAATAAACTCCAACTTTCCTGTATCTGCTCTTTATGCCAGCATGGAGACTATATGATGGTGCGGCAGTGTAACTATACTTCTTGGCCAGAGCATGGTGTGCCAGAATCCACTGCTTCATTACTGCATTTTATTAAGATGATTCGAGCCAAGAGGCCGCATGAAAATACACCAACAATTGTACATTGCAGGTCAGTATTGAATTCTCTAAAAAACGATTGTATTTTGAATATTTTATTTCAACTTTGACAATTAACACATCTGCAAATTTGAAGAAGAAGAAAAAGAAAGGTGCTATACCAGCTTTTTTAGTCATGGATTTGAAAAGGAAAAGAGTAACAATTTAATTTGTTAGGTTTCAAATATTAATGTATGAAGTAATTTTTTTTTATATTTAAGAGACCCTGGCCAAATCTACAAAATATGATGAAGTCATTCCTAAAATAACCTTGGATTGAGATTTCTCCAAGCACCCTATAAATCAAAAATGAATGTAGATACAACAATAAGATACATTTGTATTTCAAGTTTACTGCTTCTTGGACAGTGTTTTGATACAGAATTCACCAAATTCAATGGACTCAAAACATAGTGTTTACCCACAATGCAGCATTTCTCCTACAATTGCAGTGCTATTGCACTCAACACATCAAGACGAGTGCCCTTGTGTGGCTTGCATGTGGTAGCTAGTGATTGGCGAACAAATTCAGTGAATTTCCATGTTTCGCCACCGGCGAATAAATTTGCAAAACTCCTGCGAGAATTTGCCGGCGTCAAAAAATGTTGGATTCTCGTCCGAAAAGTCGCTCGCGTCAAATTCGCCCATCACTAGCGGTAGCACATAAGATGCAGCTAACATTTTCAGAGTTAGGATTGCATCATTTCTTGTGCTCGGTGTAAATATGATATTAGTATGCAATTCTGTGGACTCAAGTCCAAGCCTCACTGCCATATTCAGGGTGGCACTAGCTCCAAGGTTCTCCTGCATCAATACAATAGGTGCACTTATGCATAATTCAGCAAAAGAGACAGAATGGATGTGCAGTCATGTCTGTGCAACCCCCACTCATTTTTGGCAATATATGGTTCTCTATACTTTCTGCTGTCATGTACAAAGTGGGCAAATTATAGCATGTACAGAGACGAGGAAGACCTGGAAATGACTCGACCCTTGAGGAGGTGTTTTTGTTTCTGAGGCTTTCTGTTTGTGTTGTACCTGCATACAAATGACTTGCACCTAGTGAATCTCATGTTGTCTTTTTTGCTGCTGTTTCTCCCGTACAAAGATTGCCACCTGTGGGTGATAAATCTCCTTGCAGCTTGCATGAAGAAAAGTGTTATATATAATTTGCTCCCAGGAAAAAAAAGCTAATAATGCTGGCTAATGCTGTTACTGTGTTCTAATGAGAAGGTACAGTATGTCTAAATGAATCCCATTTAATAATTTCACTAATGACTGGGATGAGTGAATCGTGCAGCTGCAGCATTTTCAGATGATGAGAATGACTGCAAGCAATTAAGAAGCTAAGCCTAAAAATGAAACAATTTTTCTAAAGTGCAAGGATAATCTCAGGATGAGCCATTGTAAAGGCTATGAGAAGAAATTTGTTTCAAGGTGAAAACAGGGCAAATGTATAAAGGATTATGTAGGATGCCAGCTTTACTTGTTTAGTGCATTAGCCTTTCATGCATTTCTGTTTTTTATGAGACTTACCGTATAACCTCTGAGAACATTTGGCCATTGCTTTAGAGAATTTGTGTAGAGTTAGACTATTCCTGTTGTGCTTTTTAGGGTCAAGTTACTCAAGCAGGGCTTTTCCTGCAATAAATAAACACACTCCTTTAGGGGTGGCAAATTGAAAATGAAAAACCTCTCTGTCTGCCTCTTACTAAAAATATTTAAACATGCAAGCCCCAATGCTGAATTAGGGAGCTGCTTCTTTTAGCAGGGGATTGAGGAGAAAGGCTGAATAGTGAAAGGAGAAGCTAGTCATCTATGTATCCTTAAAATGCAAAAGATGATAAATGAATGAGTCTGCACTCCTTGATTATTGCAGTTTGAACTAGCACATGAAAGACTGGCATTGTGCCAGACCTTTTAATTTATTGTGAATTTGGCTGGTTCTGTCACAACTGAAAATTTTAAAACCACTAGACAGTTCTGGTTTTAATACTGCAGTGGCAAAACTTTTTTATCTGAATTGTGGCACCACAAGTCTGCCAGGATAATTATCCACTGCTTCACCTGCCAGTCTTTTAACATTATCCCATTTTAAAAATATACAAAGGACAATGCTTTGGGTGACTTATTACAGTGGTTAAACCTTAAGGGCAATGACAGACGTAGCACTTTACCGCATGTGGGAGACTTACTCTCCTGCCTGTGGGATGAATACAATACAATTTTATTCAAAAAATGGCAGTTGCTGAATGTAAACCACTTTTTACATGAAGTTTACATATGTCTTCTGCCACATTTTCCAGCAAATCAGCCAGGTTCCTGTTCTTGATTAAAAGGTATATTTGGACACTTTGTCTGCCACAGTAGATGCAATCTAGAATGGACATCAAATCTCTACATGTTAAAATAATGTGACAATAAGGAGCAGGGGTGTGAATAAGTGTCCTCGATATTACCACAAGTCTACTCTGCAAAAAGCTAGTCTTTAAGCTTTCAGGAAACTTATGGAGCAGATACCTATGATTCTGCTGGGACAGCCCTTCCAAAAACCTCATATAGTGCCCACTAGAAATAAAGCATATGATTATTACAAAAGCACAACACTCATACCATATCTATATGGCCAAATTCTCAAGTTTAGAGCAAACGCTACAAATGTTTCACGGGCTTTATCCCCCTTCCTAAGTGAACCCTGTGAAATGGTGATGTAAGACAATTATGTATTCATTTTTTAACTTTAAGCCACTCTTATTACAGTTTATTTTATACATTTGTAACATACATTTCCATATAATAGACTTGTATTGCATAACATGACAAGTGAAAAATGTATAGTTTTCACTTTATATTATGCCTTTAGATCACATTCTTTTGGGGGCTAAATGAAACAAAATTTGCATTCAAGCACTTACATTTAATTATAGTCAAACACACTCAGAGAGAAAAAAACATATAGGGAATCAAGTTCTAGTATATACCTGCCAGCAAACTTCTGCACGGAAATCCATTTTTCAAAAGAGCAAACTTTTTTATATTATAATTTTGAAATCTGACATGGGACTTGACATATTATCAATTTCCCAGGTGCCCCAAGTCATGGGACTTGTGCTCTGATAAACTTCAGTCACTCTTTACTACTGCAGTGCAAGTTGGAGAGATATCACCCTTCTCCCCTCTCCCCCCAGCATCCCATCAACAGAACATAGGAAGGTAACCAGATAACAGCTCTCTGGTAGATATAAGAACAGCACTCAATAGTAAACACCCATGTTCCACAATAGCCTGTCAAAAAGCAGTTCCATAGTGCAACACTGGCTCTTTCTGAAAGCCCATGACCAGGCAAAATGGCCTGAGATGGCTGCCTAAACACCAATATTACAACTAAAAAAATACACTTGTTGGGTTAGGAATGACATTTTACATGGTAGAGGGGATTATTTGCAGTATAAACGGTGTAATTTAGAAATAAAACTACACCATAATATCATCACAGAATTCCTTTAAGGTACATGACCTCAACTGCACAGGTTGAAATATTTGATTGCTATATCTGATTGCTATATTGGTCTTGTTTCAGTGCTGGAGTTGGAAGAACTGGTGTTTTTGTTGCACTGGATCATTTAATTCAACACCTCAACCATCATGATTTTGTTGATATTTATGGCCTTGTAGCAGAATTAAGAAGTGAAAGAATGTGTATGGTACAAAACCTGGTAAGTAGCTCCAATTTCTTTCAAAAATAAATACAATATAGTCATTGACTTTTTATGGCCGTAGATGGTTGATTTAGCAAGATTTCTTCCTATTGTTGTGGGCTTTTAGTATAAAGCAGTAACGTTCTGTGTATGATATTTCACAGAAATGCCTGAAACATTTCCCCCACATTGTGCACAGTACACAAAGATTTTTAATATTAAAGCAACTTAAGAATTCTCAACAACTTTTGAGAATTCTTGAGTAAGTGGAGTGTTAAAACAAATTAGCATTGAAACAAAATATTGAAACATGATATGTGCCCATTGGTTTGAACGGATCTTAGTAAATTCAAGGTAAAAAAAATAGGGGTCTTTGGGATGGGAAGTATTTTTTTTTGGAAAAAATCAGCTTTTAATAAATCATCCCCTTAGTATTAATTACCATCAAGTCAAAAAAGTTATTATTATTATTTCTGCTAGATTTTTTTATAACAGAAAATTACTTTTTGCAGATTTTCTTTAAGTTGTTTCTGTTTGTGTATTTATATTCTACAGTATGGGGCACATTTACTTAGGGTCGAATATCGAGGGTTAATTAACCCTCGATATTCGACCATCGAAGTTAAATCCTTCAACTTCGAATATCGAAGTCGAAGGATTTATCGATATTCGTTCGTTTGAACGATCGAAGGAATAACCATTCACCATAGGTGGCGAAGTTGGGGGTCAAAGTTTTTTTTTAAAGAGACAGTACTTCGACTATCGAATGGTTGAATAGTCAAACGATTTTTAGTTCGAATCGTTCGATTCAAAGACGTAGTCGAAGGTCGAAGTAGCCAAAAAAAACTTTCGAAATTCGAAGTATTTTTTATTCTATTCCTTCACTCGAGCTAAGTAAATGTGCCCCTAATTATTCATTTCTTACATACAATGTATAGTTACACACTATATTTTTACTAATAGGCACAGTACATATTTTTGCACCAGTGCGTTGTGGATTTATTAGCAAGCAAAGGTAGCAGCCAGCCTATCTCTTTTCTTAACTATTCTGCACTTCAGAAAATGGACTCTTTGGATGCCATGGAAGGTAAGCCGAGACAGTCTGTTCCAATATGTCTGATATAACTGCTCAGAGTGACTTGAGTACTGACCAGTTTACCACATTACAAAAAAGGATTGTCATCACAAATGTGGAATTTTGCATTGAATCCATGCCTGGTGAAAAAATTCCCTCATCACTATTTATCACTTATTAATCTTGAATCAAAATGTTACTACTCACCATTGCAGTAAGAGATTATGATAAGGGCTTTTAGAATTTTCCCCTGAGACCTAGTCCTCCTGTGGGGGTCCAGAAACATGTGATGATTCCATAGCTATTGTTTGTTGATTGATTGTTGATTGTTTGTCTAGATACAAAACTGATTTATAGTTTCATATTGGTCCTCTAGCCTAGGCCCAGCATTAGCATTGACTATTGGCCACTGTCCAGTCCCTACCTCCTAAACTAACAGGGCCATTTTAGCTATAAGGTGAGGTAAAAACCTTTCCTGAGGCAGCACTTTACTGGGATAAGAAAAAGTATTTTATTCAGTTATGGTTTACATGCCATGATGCTTGACATGCAGGGAGCTAAAAATCCCCAGAAAATTTATAGTGTGTGCTGTAAGCTCTGGTCTTTTATATCCCCTGCTTGCCAAACATTTCATCTGATAGACGCTCAATTTTAAAGTTATGGCATGTTAAAAAAACAGTCTATCATAGTTGCTGATGAAGTGTCTTTTGTACAAAAGCAACACCAGCCATTGAAATCTGTAGACAATGTATGGTAGCTCTAAGGTTCTCAGACATCAGTATTTAGGAATCAGGTTATGCTGATTAAATAAGTTTAATAAATATGTTTTGCACTTTCTCTTAAACATTTGATGTGTGTACTTTTTAGGTGATGTTGAGCTTGAATGGGAAGAAACAACTATGTAATGTTTAAATAAGAATGGCAAGTTTTTTTGGCACAAGGGCCAACAAACATCTCTTCCACGGACCAGAGCTGAAATATCGGATAAGGACGACACATTTTTAACTTATGCCTGTGCCTTAAACAATGGATGGCAGTAATTTCATGCGTGCTCGGAAAAACCAAGTACATTAAGGTCATTTTGCACTGCTATTATATAAGAAGGGTGAAGTGTTATTAATGAAATTTTAAAAAATTTTTTTATCTTTCAAAAGATAAACACAAAGCCAAATTTGATGGGAAAACATTACTGTCCTCTGTGTGGATGCTTCCTTTTTGTTTGCATATGTCGTATATAAAAAATTTAAGAAAATATATTTTATATATATTTTTTTTATTTATATAAGATATAACCTTCTGTTTTATGAGTGTTGGGTTATCATCATCCGATCCTGAACAGCTGGGCACTCATTTTGTGACATTGTTGAGATAACTGTGGAATTTACACAGTAGCTCTTCCTGAACACCAAAAGCTATTTACGATAAAATTGTGGCAGACTTTTTATTGTTTTTATTCCATAACATTGAGAGATACACACATATACATGATCATGTGTGTGTATATATATTTTAGAATAAAGGTTTGATTTATGAAACACTCTGATTAATGGCTTTTGCTAATTTTGTATTTGACTGTGAAAGTCACGGAGTTGCCTTTAATCACCTGACTTGAACATGACAAGGGCGTGAACACATGCAACCTGTTATTACTTTGTGTAACTAGAGTAAATTGAAGAGGAGCTATACAATTTAATTGATTACACAGCCAAAGTAACAAAATTTATGACTTTAAACGTTGGAACTCATTGCAACTCGGGTCAGGGTCACCATTTAAAGAATACGATTCTCTACAAATATGTACTGCATTTTCAGAACAGAATGCTATTATGTGTATTCATTTACATATGATCCTGTAACATTACATATTTAAATACATTTTGTTACATTCCTTGGACACCAAACACAACTCTTAAATAAAGTATGTTTACTTATTTTCTCTGTTTGGATATTTTATATTATATTATATTTAAAGCTGTACATAGTACCAGAATTAATCAGAGTTGTATTGTTCTGCTACTTAAAATGAAAAAATCCTGCTACTCACTGTGGGTCCCTTCTGATATCTGACACCTTTTAGTATCAGTATGAAATCTCAGAGGTTGCCTGCCTGTGCACTTTTTTGCACAAATATTGCTCAAAAATGGCAACTCTTAATTCTTTCTATTGGAGTCAGCGGGAATCGAGCTGCAGCATTAGAAAGCACCATATATTAAGCAACACAGCAATGCAGTTTTTGTCCAATAGGAACCTGCACAATGGATACCTGTTTTAATCCAGATATTGATCTATCAGGCCATCAGGAAGGCCCCATATAGAAAACATAAACTCGGGAGGGACAGGGTCAGCAGAGTATCTTCCCTTGTATGGCCATTTTTAGGATATTTGTTTTTTTGTCACGTTAAATAATACATAAACAAAGCAATGGATGATTGCCACTATTATTTATGTAGGTGTAGGGTCCAGAGTGATCCACTTGTGCACTATACAACTATTAACAATTTGCAAAGGAAAGTACTTGGTTAATGTGATATCACTGATTGGTTTTGAATTTCTTTTCCTGCACGTTTTAATCAGATGATCACTAAACATAAATGTCTGTTCTGTGTATATAATGTATATTCTGTTTGAAAATATTCAACATTCAGGGGC
The DNA here is from genome assembly GCF_017654675.1 of Xenopus laevis. NCBI lineage: Eukaryota > Metazoa > Chordata > Amphibia > Anura > Pipidae > Xenopus > Xenopus laevis. Next base: position 94,883,279 of record NC_054376.1, on the reverse strand, counting down.
ATTTTTATCAAGGGTCGAATTTCGAATTGAAAAAATGTCGAAATTCGAATTCAAAAAGACCAAGCAAAACTAAGTCAATAGGTCAGTTTTCAATCAAATAGGTCTGTATTTGGCCGAATTTGAATCGTATGAATCGAAGGAATAGCGCATTCGATCAAATTGGATTCAAAGCTTTTCCCAAAGATTTTTCAAAGTCCACCAATTGACTCCAAATAGGTTCTAGGAGGTCCCCCATAGGCTAAAACAGCAATTCTGCAGGTTTTAGATGGCGAATGGTCAAAGTTGAATTTTTCAACTGAGACAGTACATGATAAATTTCGATATTTGAATTTTTACATTTTTTTCTAATTGAATTTTGACTATCCCCTAGTCAAAGTACATAAAAATAGCTCGAAAATTCACTTCGACCTTTGATAAATCTGCCCCTCAATGATGTGTGGCTGGAAAAGTCACTCCTATTCAGCAACTTCTCTGACCTTATATTGTATTGTTTAAAAATGTTGCTAATTTGGCAGGAAATTGTAGCAAAACTTGTATTGTTCACAACATTTCCGAGCTACTTTTGTTGTCAGTGGGCATGTATATTTTGTTTGTTACTAGAGTTTTTAAATAAAAATCATGTTACAAAGTCTGATTCTAGAACTCAACTTGTGGTTGGGCTTTTTTCAGTTGAATTGCAAAGAATGTAGGTATTCCAAAGCAATGCAGCATCATAGGATTTGCCTTACAATTATTAACCTATATGAAGCCAAGGTGTCCATCCACTTTATTATAGATATATTATATTTAATTAAACCTAGAACAGTAGTACATTGAGGGGCCAATTTATCAAAGATTGGATTTTAGTGGTTTTAGAGATTTTTGAAGCCACAACTGAACCCACAAACTCTAAAACTACAAATGTTGTGAGCTGTATTAACAAATCTGAATAAAAAAGTATGAACGAAAAAAGAGCCGAACAATGTGCTAAAAAATATGAATATCTTGAAAAAATTGAGTTTCCAGACAATTCCTAGTGAAAACAATACAAAAATCTCTAAAAGTCTGAACTGATTTAGAGCAGTCCAATAGGATCAGCACAGCGCAGTTCTATAGGGAATTAACAACTTTTACCTGCCACGGTTTTGAATTAGAGGTTTTTGTGGGTTTTTATAATTAATAAATCTCACATTTTTAGAGGTTTTTTAAAAAAAATTAAAAAAAAAAATTGTTAGAGATTTGTGGAAAAAAAATCAAAATGATATTTGCATAGCACAGTAGTATTTTGGGGTCCTACCCCGCATAACTTGCATAGGGGATGTGATGTCACTGGCTTTGGTGCAATTTGTAGTCCCTCATGACACGTTTATTACAGCTCAACCATTATTATGCAGTATGACTTCTTTTGATTGTGTTTTTTCTAATATGCATACCACACTTAGAACCATGAAGTCCAAGAAGTGCTAGCCATGTATAAGATACTAACTGGACATTTAGATGTCATGGTTGTTGTGTTTTTGTGTGGTGGCTACAGCTGAATTACAGCTAGATGTACGCAATCCTAATGTAGCTTCTAAAACAGCTGTATAAATTGCAGGGATACAATGGATGTTAAAGTAGAAAATAAGTGTAATGATTCCATTTTAATAATGTAAGGTTCTTTCCAGGAAATAAACCCATTTCCCTCACAATGTTTGGTAATTTCTTTTGCAAGAGTTGTGTTAAACTAAACTATTTTGAAAGGCTTTCTATAATACTCAGGTAAACTACCCTCCTGGATAAGGACTAGTGATGGGCGAATTTATTCGCCAGGTTGAGAATTCGGCGCAAGCGAATAAATTTGTGAAACGCCCGCGAAAATTCGCTGGCGTCAAAGAATTTTGACGCCGGCATCAAGAAAACGGGCGCCGGCGTCAAAAACGGGCGCCAGCGTCAAAAACGAGACGCCAGCGCCGTTTCGCTAATTTTCCCGCAAAGCGAAATGCCGCAAATTCGCCCATCACTAATAAGGACAAAGCATTATTTTATCTGACAATTTATTATGGAAAAAACACAACACCTCCTTAGATCATGTTTGATTGCAGCATGAATTAGGCAGTTATTTCATGGATATCATGTATCCACCTTAGTTATACAGGGTCTTAACAACTGGTAATAAGACTAAAACAATCGATTTCTCTGGAACTTAAAATAAATCACAGAAAGGCCAGATGGTTCACTGTATGTACTCAGGCTATATAAGTACTCATGGTGTACTGGAAAATATAAAGGTAGATGATAGAAAATACATGGAAAACAAAATGTATTTTATGTCTTTGATTTCATCCATCTATTTGGATACCCTTCTGGGTTGCACCTTCCATAAATAGTAAAAATGCTAAATTAGCTAGCTATAGCTACAGGTATAGGATCTGTTATCCAGAATGCTTGGGATCTGGGGCATTCTGGATAATGGATCTTGCTGTAATTTAGATCTCCAGTCTACTAGAAAATCATTTAAACATTAAATAAACCCAATAGGCTGGTTCTGCTTCCAATAAAGATTAATTACAATATATCTTAGTTTGGATCAAGTACAAGCAACTGTTTTATTATTACAAAGAAAAGGAAATCATTTTTACAAATTTGGATTAGTTGGATAAAATGGAGTCTCTGGGACAGCCTTTCTGTAATTCAGAGCTTTCTGGATAACGGATCCCATACCTGTATCATGAGCTTTTGGGAAAAACCCCAGATTTATCCAAGTAATTTTCAGAAAGGCCTTGGACAACAGCTTTAACATTGGTGGTATGTTGGTAAATTCCGTTAAGTGTTAATCTATATAAATGGATGATTAGGCTTTATATACTGAATTATAAATCCAATGATTACAGTTTTGTATAGTTATCCAGTCAAACAGTTACAGGGTAACACCTTTGAAATGACACACGACATGCTATATATATATATGCATCTGGGATATATACAATATATACCGTACATGTATTTAAGTGCCTGAAGAGTTTACATAAAGAGTAACACATACATTTATTGCAATTCCCCCATAAGAATACTAGCAGCATAACATTTATGCTTCTAATTTTGACTTGGCAATGGCTCTTGCAGCTAAATGGAGACGGAGAGTAGGCAGGACCCAGTCACTATTGGTATGCATGCTCTTGGCTGTGCAATCTGAAATGATCACTGTATACTGAATAAAGCAACTATAATGGTTTTTGCACTTTGCCACACAGAGATTTGCATCCAGCACCCAATTACACCCCACCAGCACTGCATACTACATGGATGGCACATGGACTGCGTGTGGACATCCCATGACACTCCCCTTGTGCATCATTCAGACGGTGCAAGGTATGAGCACCAGGGTCACATTGATCACTAAATGTTGAGTACAGGGCTCCCTTGCACCTGTATAAAGAGGTTTTTCATCAAGAGCAATGCTCCAGCACTTCTGTACCTACGGCAACTATATATTTATATATATTTTTATTTTTCTAATATTCTGTGTCAAGATTTATTTGTGGTGCGCCCCAGGACATCTTTGGCTGGAAGCTATGTTCATGCAGGAAGAGGTTATACAGAACCATGACCTGCAGGAGGTTAACTCAAAGAATTTGTGTCATTACTGGGAAGTGGTTAAGGGATGAGCTGAATAGTGTGAGGTTAAATGCACCATCTAATCTTTCTACAACCTGCTGCTTTACTGTAAAAATGTCTGAAGCCTATCTTATAAATATCCTTTTAAATCAAATATTTTGAACCCTTTATTTATGATCACATTGTAATTTTAGTTACAGAAGTCAATATACAATGAAAAGGCAGTAATGCTGATCGTATACCAGACAAATGTACTGTTGACAATTTCCCATTGCCGAGAAGAAGCCTGTGCTGTTTTCATCTCATTATCATCACATAAGGGATAATGACAGAATTTGCTTGCAAAGTGGCTGGGGTCTGGCCCGTCAGTTCTCAGCAGTCCTAAAACTCAGACCACCATGCGTTTTGCTGCTGTAATCGCAGCTTCTTCCAGGTCTCACGTGTAATAAAAAAGCAGATAACTTTAGATGTTTTATTAAGCACCTTACATTGTAATAACTTTCAGAAGAGGGACACACTATGATAATATCACACACGTTTTAACATTTTATTTTTTTCTAATGAATTTTCTAATTCACTCCCTCATCAATCAGATATTTTATTGGAAGATGAACTATGCACCTTTCAGGTGTAAATAAATAGGCAGCGTGTACTTCTGATCTTTTGATGAGGAATAACGCTGCGCATCTGGAAAAATTAGGCCTTCTGTGATCTCAAACATCTGGGAAAAGTGTTCTGCTAAGTGAAGCGTTAACTCTCAGCCCTGACAAGGCAAGTATGGCTAGCTGTTAAACATTATTATAAAAAAAAAAATTATGTATGTAATTGCTAACACCAAAAGAATAAAACAAATTAATGTAAATTGGTACAAGTGAATAACAAATTGTAGGGGCATTATACTAACAATTTTGAATTCTGGCCTCTGTGGGTGTTTCATGGAGTATATGGATGATTTAAAAAGTAAAGTAAGAGGAACAGCAGCTCCCAGTGACATCAACAAATACTGATATAACCAATAATTATATTTTATATATATACTGTATATAATATTTTGGGTTTCACTGAACAACATTTCAAGGAATGTGGTATAAATATAATTTCTCCATTTAAAATACTTTGGTATACTTTTTGATTTTGACATGAGTATTTTTAAACCTATCTCCCTTTTATTTGCCTTATACGCCTCAGCTCAAATACCTTTTCTCATGGAGAAAATCAATGTTTAAAATACTGTTTATCACACACAATTTTTAAGCCATTTATCTGTTAGCTTCATGACATTTAGAATTTGAATTGCCTTCAAAGGCAGAGATCTGATTTGATTTAAAAATGACCTACCGCTTTTCATGTTGTAAGAGCATACGACATGAAATCAATCTGCTCCTCGCAATTAGACACATTTATGGTGCCGTATCATCTGCATGAAATCCAGCTGAAAATGACCTAAAGCGCAAGTGCTTTTATTGGTAATGATTAATGTTTTTTACTTGAGCTAAATAAAATTAGATATAATATCAATAGAATTAAAAGAAGGTTGCAATTTTAATAAATATTCTACATATTCTACACGTGAGTGCCTTGCATGTGAATAGATAGATGTATATGTAACAACATAAAGAAGGAGAAAGATTGCCAGTGCACGGTTTTCCTTTAAAAATAATTATTACTAGTGATGGGTGAATCTGGCTCGTTTCGCTTCACAAAAAATTTGCGAAATGATGAAAATTCACCAAAATGCATTGAAGACTACGTGCGTCAAATTTTTTTGTTGCCATGTACCAATTCTTTTTACCCATTGAAGTCTATGTGCGTCATTTTTGCAGCATTTTATCGCTTATCACTGATTATTACAAAAAGTGAGGTGTTAGTATTAGACTTTGGCAAAAATATGTAAGCTCACGTGCCACTTCAAAGCCCCTCATTGAACATGAGTTCTACACTATCTATTCATATTCTAAAGGGGTTATTTATCAAGGTCCAAATTTATCTCAATATCAACTGCTGTAAACTCCGATTTAACTCTTATTTATTATTACATTTTCCCGAAAATGTGCTTTTCGGGAAAAGCTCAGATTTTCACGATTTTTTTGTGAATTTTCTCGGAAATCTCAGAATTTTTCGGAGTTTTCCCCTGAAAGCTCCGAAAACATAGTGAAATTGCTCAAAACCCCCGACACAACCAAAAATCCATGGGACTGTTCCCATTGACTTTTATGCAAACTCGACAGGTTCGAGATGCCGTGTTTTTATATTCAGGCTTTTTAGCCCTCGGGGATTAATAAATTCCGCAAAATAAAAAATTTTTTCGGGAATTTCGGATATTGGGAGCTTAGTAAATAACCTCCTTAGTATGTAGTGCATTTAAAATCAAGTCCCCCAGCAAACAGTGTGAGAGTAGTAAGGCCATGTTGCACTTACACTTAAGGCTGAAACTACACGATGCATCTTCTTGAGATCCGACATGCTGAGAGGAAGCGCATTTGAGGAGACGGATGCGGCGAATGTAAGGTAAGTAATAGCAATTTCGGACCTTGATGCTGCGTGCATCTGACACAATGCGACTGTCGGATGCGAACGCTGCACGTTGCGTCTTCATCCGACAGTCGTGACGGATGCACGCATCAACAAGGCCTGACATTTCTATTACTTACCTTATATTCACAGCATCTGTCTCTTCGCATGCGCTTCCTCTCAGCGTGTCAGATCTCAAGAAGACGCATCATTTAGTTTCAGCCTAACTCAGAGGCTCTAGTGAGAAAGCAGGAAGCTTTTAAGCCCCAGACCATTAACGTACACCTGTAGATAATCCCCTGTTGTAAAGGCTGAATGGCAGCTATAAGCATATTTGGCTACAATTTGTACAAAAAACACATAAAGAGATCGCCAGAGCTTGGTCTAACTCACTCACCCACATTCTGGAGTTGACCAGCTGCTATAAATGATAAAAAGCAAATATTCATACACAAAAACGTACCAACATCTCATTTTTGTAATAATTATTTTTAAAGGCACACCACACCGTTCACCAAGGAGTTCCATAACTAAATAAAAGCTCCAAGTTGTCAACTTCTATATCAGTCATTAAACTCCAAGGTGAATGCTAATATTCAGATGTTGATGACTCACAATCCATTTGCAGTTTCAGTGCAAACAGTTATCATCCAAGGGCACATTTGGATGAGCGGCATTCCCAGCCACAACTCATTTGCATAAAAGTCAAGAAGCAGCTCTGGACATGATAAAACTATGCTTTTTTTTACTTTTATTAGTATCACATTAAAAACAATTGTACTCTCAGGGCAGAAAAGCAGGACCTGGCACATTTCAGGTGCATCTGCCCTTAATCATATCTGCCTTGTTTTGAATGTGATAGTAATAAAGTTTCTGGTTTATTGATTCCAGAGACCTGCTACTTCGCTTTTTCTGTATGTGATGACTTCTATCCCCATAGGGAGGGCTGTTATTCTTTTTTTTATAATGCAAAAGCTTCAGAAATTCATGTGACTCCATTAATCACTGATTGTGACTATGTATAAAGGTTAGTAGGAATCATACCTATTGGGTTATATCACCCTATTAGCTCTGTGTTGGAAGGAAGAACTATTTGCTAGTGAATTTCAGCTGCCTGGGATTCCTATTAAACCTATGCCTGACCCTGAGTTTAATTGAGAAGTTGTTGAATTTGAGTGGAATCTAAAGATGACCTGTTGTGTATCTGGGTGGCCTAATAGTGTCCTATAATGTAGAGCACACTGTTGTGCACCATTAAACTCAGGTTACACACCATATGACATAAAACACCATTTGAAAAGCAAACAGTTGGAAGCCACTTGGTTCTCCTACTGTTTTATAGGTGCTTTTTATCTGAGGTGAATCACTTTGTCTAATGATATCAGCTTTACAAGAAAAATGTTTTATACAGTCTTAACTATTTGCTTAAATCCAAACATGCTGAATAAACATTTAATGACGTCAAGTTAAAATGACTGGGCTGTTTGTCATGTCTCTGTTTTTTTTTTATCAGGAACAGGCAAGTTTATATAAAGTCAAGTGCTTAATACATTCACTATTAAGAAAGTCAAGTATCTGATCTATCTATTTGTAATATCCGCTTACCCTGGTGGTCTAGTGGCCGGCGCGGATGCCCGCCACGTGGCCGTTGCTTCTCTGGTGTTGGTTCTTCCTATGCCGCGCATGGCGTGCACTTCCGGGTTTTGCGTGCCGATGTCATTGTGCATTGTCGCGAAATTCAAAGGTATTTAAAGGGGCTTTGAATTGGAATTCACTGCATGTTGTTAGGTCTAATTTACTTAGTTCATGGGTGCTTATTCCTCGTTAAACTTGTTGCATATTCCGGTATTGACCTTCCCTGCCTGCTTGACTACTCTAACCTCTCCAATCTGACCATTGCCTGCCTGATTATTCTGAACTCTCAAATCTGACCCTTGCCTGCCTGCTGACTATTCTGCACTCTTCAATCCTGATCTACTCTGCTTGTGCTGGCCCAGTCTGCCTAACACGCTTTACCATCTGGATTGTCTTCTGAGCTGTGTTGCCTTCCATCCTATCTCCTTGGTAAAACCATTATGCCCCTTTGCTATTCCAAAACTCTTGCTAGGCTCCTCTCCTATGAAGACCTGGTGGCATCCAATTATCAGAGGGCTTCTCCCGAAGTGAAAGGCGGCTGCTACAGAGAGAAGCGGAGTCAAGACCAGGGAGCCTAGCACTTGTGCTGCATGTATAGAATATATTTTAGTGTTTTATAATCATTTGGGTGGAGGAAGTTGTGGCAAAAATAGTAAAATATTCTGATTAAGAGACATTCGGGGGAATGTAATAAAAGTCGGTAACGAAAAAAACTATTCACAAGTTATGCCTTTGCACGAACAAATTTTGCTTTGCACGAATTTAATAAAGCTTTTGTGAACCCGGAAACTGTTTAACAACCACTTCCGACAGTGGAAGACCGTTTGCAAATTTTAGAGTTTGTGCCAATGCGCAGTAAATCTAATAAAACTTCTTACGGAAAGTCATTATGTTTGCGCCAAAAGATTATGACACCTTCAAGCACTTCTTAAGAGTGCACATTTACAATTCGCAATGCACAATTAAAATTTGCAATGCAATAACAGTTTAAGGAACAATATCACATTGCAAAATGTGGATTTTATTTTCATTGGTGTGAATTGTTTTGCTGCGAGATGTGGATTTTTATTCTTATTGGTGTGACATTCTCGCTACACTGGACTCCGTACACCACATTGCTTTGTTTATACGGATGTGGTATACGGAGTGGTATACGGAGTCCAGTGTAGCGAGGATTGCACAGATCTATACATCGGGGAGACAAAAACAACTGCTCTCCAAGCGAATGGCTCAGCACAGGAGGGAGAACTCTACAGGGCATAACTCAGCTGTCTTTCTACACTTAAAAGACAAGGGACACTCTCAGGGTTACCCTGAGGAAGTGTCGTTCACTTAGACACGAAACGCGTAGGTTTATACAGCGCACCCACTGAGAATGTAACTCTACACTGTGTGTAATAATAAAGCCGGATTGATATTAAAACAGTGGTATTCCCTCCGTTGAATGGCCGGCCCTGATGATATTCAGCCCAGGGAAATTACTAATGTTATTCATGGTTATCAGGCCACTTTGGTGATTATTTGATGTCTGGAATGGTACCAAAATGCTAATGTGATACATTAAAGGAGAACTAAAGCTTGACTAAAGAAGTAGGGTAGAAATGTTGTACATTATGTTTTGGGCTTCTGTGGCAGCCCAAGGCAATAACAGCATTTTTACCAGGGAAGATCTGTGGCTCTAAAGATGTTGCTGTGCCATCTTATTTTCTGCTGATTCTCTGCACATGCTCTGTGCTGCTGTTATTTACTGAGCTTAGGGACTGACTCACAATATACAGTACACATAGAATATAAATGTCCAAGATGGTGACCCCCTGTGACAATTTTGAAGTCCTGGATCATTGCTGCTATTGAGAAGCTCAAACTTTAGGCTGATACAATAAGTTCATTATGTAAAATATGAAATTTTTTGGATTTAGTTCTCCCTAAACCCTCCCTCCTTAAAGTTTGTGCAGCGCAGATTTATTCGCAAATGGTTGTATTGCCCATGTTTTTTCCTGAACGCTAAAATATTGCACTGCTGTGCCTATTTTTTTTATTTTTTTTGCAAGTTTGCATTGCAAACATATTTTTGCAAATGGCTAACAAATGAGATGGGTGTTTGCGTGAGTGTTGCCACTGTGCGAGGCTGTTGTGCGCAGAAATAGTGTTCATAACAATTTGAATTTGTAATATGCGATATTTTTATTTTAGTAAATTTCCACCATAATTTTATCACATGGTAGGTCATGTTTTCAGGCATTATGGTAACTCATCCTTTGATTTGCTTAACTTAGCTTACACCCTATATTGTATGATAATTTGAATAATGTGATTTATATAGCTAGTCTCCTTTTAGACAGTAATATGTCATTTTCATTTATTATAAATTAAGGCCAGGATAGAAAGTACATTTAAAATAATTTCCTGCATCTAAAAAAAAAAGAATTTATGTTTGTAAGGCTAAATCAATTATTTCAAGGCTGGTGAGAAATGTGCGCAAGTGTGTTCTGGTTTCAAAAGGAAGTGTGACACACATTGCCAACAGCATGGTCTTGTGGCTGAATCGACAGAACCAATTGATTAGAGTTTTCTGGCTTTTAAACAAGGTCAAATCATAGTTTGCCTTTGTCTGTGCACAGCGGAACAAGTGGCAAACTGCTACGATGAATCTGTGAAATAGTTTAGACACTCGTATGCCATGGTTCTCTAAGACCTATAAGCGTGTTCAACAAAGGGCCTTACAAGGAAAAAGCATAAAACATGAAATTGCTGCAACAGCTGAAAGAAAGAGAATCAGACCATTGAAAAGAATATAATGAACAAGTGTCAAAATGGACAGTTGGTATCAATTCCAGAAGGATTCGGAAGTTAGCAATGGAGAAGGGCACAAAGAAGCCATGTTAAACAAAGCTATTATCCATAGGGGGAAAAAACTTTATGCCATTCTTAGCAGGATCCTTCCAACTATCACGCAAATCCCCGGCAGCATTAAGGCTTATACTAAAAAAGATTTGCTTGTAAAACTACAAGGTCTTTACTTTACAAGATTCCAAAGGAAAGATAAACTTTTCCTTCTCCCGGTAGAGCTCATAAAACTCGTTTCTAGCTGCTCGTGGCTTTGGGAGGAAAGGCGAAGATTTAACAAAGTGTTATGCTTGTCCTTGTGTATATTTTATTTGAAATAGTGCTACATGTGTGTATAAAGCTGCAAATACATTAACTGTATCAATTGGGATCAATAATAACAAACAATACATAAATACATATGAACAGTTACATAAAAAATGAGGTACCCAACCATATAGCCTTTTATCATATTTATGTGACAATCTTCAGGATTATCATCCTAGAAAATCATCCTGTTTCTGTGCACAATCATATTCTGTATTTTTCTTACTTTCATTTTTTTGTAGCGTTTGTGGGTAGTATGTAATTTTCAATTTCATTCCTTAAGAACTACTTTCAAACTAGTGAATTCTGAAACAATTTATTTACAGTATCTTCAAAATGTTTGCCATCTAGCCCCGTCTAACTGCATGCAATATATTATCTCAGATCAGTTTCACCTGGATTCCTTGCCTGCATATTATTGGGGCACTGAGACAAGTTGAGACATTCCAAATAACTATGATAACAAGAAGCAGTTTATTTTTTTATATATTTATTTTTCTATTCCCTGTCCTCAAAATGAGTGTACAAACTGACATTATGTTGCTGACTAGAGAAAGTGCTGCGTGAACACAGTGGGGCAAATTTACTTACCTTCGAAGTTGCACCAGCGTTGGCTCCGTCGCACTTCGCCACACTTCGCCAGGCATAGATTCGCCAGGGCTGTGCTAATTCACGAAGATCTGAAGTTGCGCACAAGTTACCGATCGGTTGCGAAGTTGTGCTATCGATGTTCCGATCAGCGGTTCGAAGTTACGCTAGTGAAGGCAAATTTGCATACGGCGTGCAGTTAAAGTACAATGGCCGTATATGCAGCAGCAAACAAATTACACTACACAAGGCCTGGGAACCTTAATAAATGTTTTCTAATGCCATACACACGTGCCCACATAATTGTTTAGGTGTCATATGTTATCAAATGTAGGGGGGAAGGAAGGTACCCTAAAAAAATGTTTGATCTTTTTCAGCCTATCTTCCTATAAAAAGTAAAAGACGCCAGCTTTTTTTTGGGACTTAGAAAAAATTTCAACCTTTTTTGGACCATCCCAATCTACTCTATTGCACTTCGCTTGGTCTGAGGTGGCGAAGTAAAGTCTGGCACAAGAGGTAACGTTCATTAAAATCCACAACTTAGTGAATTAGCGTAGTTGCGTCCCTTCACCAGAGCGCAACTTTGCCTGTCATAAGGGTGCGAAGTATCGCTAGAGTATCGCTAGCAAGTTTGCCCATAGGAGTCAATAGGAAGGCAAAATTACATTGGGGTTAAGTTGTTTTTAGCTCTTAAATAGCATAAACATTACCTACCTTTAGTGATGGGCAAAAAATTTTTGCTTTAGTTAAATTTGCTGTGAATTTTTCAGTTTCGCCACGGGTGCAACTTTTTGTGAAACCACAGCAAAAATTTAGTGCATGGCTCATTTCGCCGTGTAGCAAATTATTTTGCAACGTGCCGGATTTTGAAGCCAAGGTGCACATGTAAAAAAAAAAAATGTGCAACAAATGGGAACATCCTTTTGGCCTTCCCCTTTCCTTCCACAGCAGCCAATTAGATGTGAACCCTCCCAATGTCTATATAAGGAGATGCAGATATATGGTTCATTCACATAAATATATGGATTATTCATTTTAATATGGGATAAAAAGCACCCAGATATTATGTGTTCAGATATATTATGAGTTGTGCTATTTGTAATATCTAACTATAAACTATAGATGGTACTTTTTGGTTAAACAGCAATATAGACTGAGTGAGTAGTAGTAGATACCATTACCAGTCGACCAGAGCTAATGTAAAAAAACACAGATGTGTTTAAGAAACTGGCAAAATGTGAGCACTTTTTTTCTTTTGAAAAGATAGGAGACCTCTAACAATGTAGGCAGGGCATGTGTGTAGCAGTATACTGAGCAATACATGCGTGTGAATTGGTCTTCCCATTGACTCTAATGCAATTCAGGACATTTTGACACAAAGCAAAACATGCCATATTCATTGATCACAGTCTACAAAGCTTGAAAGTAAGAGAAAATGTTTCATTGGCAGCCCCAAAGCTGAAAAAGGTGACACAAAAAAAACACCCATAGAAAATGGGTTTCATCAAATTGCATTGAGCGTTGAATAAATATTGTCGCGCGTCATAACACAGATGTGCTCTGTCTTTTGTGAATTTTTTGCCATTTCGCAAATTTTTTCGGTAAATTCCCAAATTTTTCATCAAAGCGAAACGCCACCGCTTCGTCCTTTCCACTATATTAACATAGAAAAAAAATGGCTCCCGTGTTACCAATTTCTTCCAGACATGAACAGGGGAAAGGCTCCAATCCCACTGGTTAATATGGAATTCAAGGGGCTCGAAGTAATGATGTCTGCCTTTTCTAGACTAACAATGTAATTATTGGGCAGGATTAACCAAGCTTTCATTAAGCGAATGTGAAAAATGCAACATTTTATGTGATTTATGCAGGTTAGGTGTAGTGACGTGCATTGTGACTTTACTGTTTTCAGTAAGAATAGTGCTTTATATATAAGTGAACAGCGTGGGGTAAGCTTTTCCATTCTGCTGCCACTAAAGGACTTCCAAGGTTATTACCAAGTATCTATCAAGCAAAATGGGAAGCAGCAGTTTGCCTTCTTAAAATATATCTCGGAAAGTCTAAGGAGACACGGCTAATTTAAGCCGTAACCTTTTCAAATTTGGAGTGAGGATCCAGCAAACAAATGAACTGGTGTACAGTATGGGAAGGTGGTTTATGTAACAGCGGCTAGAAATAATATCTCAGATATGTAGTATAATATACTACAGATATTTTGTTTCTCGTAATATTTTGCTTTCTACAAGAAGGTACATGCTGCACATACTATCGTGTAGGAGTTGCTGTTTTTGTGGCACCTTTTTATTAACTGAAAAATGTATTATAAATATTACTGTACATACAAATATTCAAGCACAATGTATTTGTTGAATCTGTACCGTTTCGCTACATTTAAAAATTTTCAAAACAGCGGGAAAAAAAACAGTTGTGTTTTTTTTTTTTAAATTCTGCTTTGACTTTTGTAGATCACAACTTATTGGAGTTTATGGGCATTTACACAGCAAAACCTGGTTTAAAATTTTGCTCAACACTTTTAGTAAAACATACAGCAATTTAAATGTTGTGTATGTTACATATGTAGATTAAGTGACTCCCCCAGATGACAGAAGGCGAGCCCGTTCTCCTTGATTTAATGACAACTCCAGAGCGATTACTGCCCTGTGTCCAGTTCAAGCAATCAGTTTGCCGGTGGAACTCTGATCAGATCATGTGCTAATGTGCAAATCAGTGAAAAGGGAATAAAATGTTGCCTGATGATAACTACTAGGCATGTATATGAGGTTGTATAATAATTCTTGAGGTGGGGTCTTCAAATAGTAAAAGGTAACTCACCACATCAGAGAAGAGACCCAGGTGCACCGCCCTGAGCCCTCAGCACAGGGAACGGACAAACTGAAAAATCTTTGGAGCAGGCACTCAATAAAGACAATCTTCCACCCTGAAGGAGGTTGGTCATCAGCTAAACCTCTTTTGTACCCCTTTTGCCTGCCCTTCCCTACTTTCAGCAAAATCTGTATTTCCAGAATCAGGTGTGCCTGTGCAGGGAGAGGTAAGGAATAGGAGCAGAGGGCCACTTTGTGCCAAGGAGACGATCGCCAGGAGGTGGGGCAGATGTTTGGATGATTGGGACAAGAGCTTGCCCCAGGCACCTTTTAACCTGAGGTCCAGCACTGCTCCAACATATATTTTTGAGAGTTGTAATCTACTAGCAATAGCTTCTTTAAGAATTGTTTCTCTATATTTTGATATTCTCAAGGGCCAGCTAAGGTTGTCTAGCCGGTAAAACACCTGCCAAGGCCGAGGCTGGTATTATAAATTTACCGGGAATGTATTTGCCTGTAAATTTGTAATACCCTTAACATAAGCCCTTGGACTGCCCCCAAACCAGTCAAAACGTAACTTTTCTCACCTCCTTAACCCGCCTTCTGTCTATCACGTGGCATGGCTCCACCCCCTTTTACATCATGACCCGCCCCTTTTACATCACAGTCATCCCCTTTTGTTCCCACCCCCACCACCGGCCTGTAGAAATGTTATTAAAAGGTGGCAAACCTAGGCCAGCAGTCCCATAAATTCAAAAGGACCTTCCAATAAGATTCCTGCTTACAACTAGCTCCCTGTTTTTTAATGCCAGACAAATTAAACTAGATGAATCTAGCAAGAAACAACAGCACAATGACCACCCTTTTGATGTTTGACTACAGCGTAATAATATCAGCAAGCTAAAATTGCACATTAATCTTTTACACTACATGATATTTTCATTACTTTAAATCATTTTAATTTTTTGGTGTTACTGTTCCATTAATCAGTGGGAGCTGAAAATGTATTAGACATTCCCCGGGGATTATAATCACTTACCTTAGACGCCAGGCCACTGCTCCTCTTTAGTGAAAATGGCACTGGCCTGGAGTACTATAGTAGGGAGTGCTGCCATATTGCTTCCAGGCCCTCAAACATTGCTGCTTCCATGACTACTGTAAATGTGCAGTAGAGCACTTAGAGAATGAAAGCCAAACCATTTGCTGTTTGCACATGTGCAAATCTAAAGCAGCAGCGAGGAACACATAGACCTGGAAGCAAGGAGATGGCTGATGGCTGAGTCTTTCTTTATGCTTTAAAGCAAAACATAAAATCAAGTTTTTCATTAATGTAATAGAAAACTATTTTTATATAGAAAAAAGGCAAGAGGTAAGCTCTGTGCTGTCAGCTCCCAGGAACAGGGTGCAGCAAGTTCTGATAAATTCATGCACATGACTTGGATACAGATCACAATTATTAGGACATTTGAAAAAAGTCAGCAATGAAGGGCTGCGCAAGGAAATGAGAAGATCAGAAGGCCGTGCTCACAAGAGTTTGCGATATAAAGCATCCCACCTGTTTTCTTATGTGGATAACCAGATGCTGTGTTGATAGATCTTAATGAAGGGAGGTATGAAAATCTATGCTTTAAAACTAATTTGGGGATTGCTGTGCAATTATAAGAACGTCTTGCCAACTGGGAATGACTTTGAGGTCTGTCTCTGTAGTATGTTATGGTCTGAGAGGAAAGAAATACCATAATAATGGAAAGGAAACCATGCAAGATAAATATATATAGTACTAGTACAAATATTTCATTGTGCGCAGAGTGTTCCCGCTTAACACTTGATATTTCCCAATGCTTTACCACTAATGACTTCCTAACATGATAATACTTTAGAAGTTTATCAGATTATGAACTATGGGGCAGATTCACTAAAGGGCAAAGTGGCTTACGCTAGTGACTTTTCGCCAGCATTGCCACCCGCACGGACATCACCAATTCACTAACAGGCACAGATGCAAATTCGCTAGCGAACAGGACCGTCGATAGCGTTGATTTGCACTCTATCGCCAGGCGACTTTTTGCTCTGATGAACGATCGTTACTCCGCAAATTCATGAAAGTGCGGAATTTACTTAACGTTACCTCTTTCGCCAGAGTTGACTTCGCCACCTCAGACCAGGCGAAATGCTAAAAAGCAGCTAAATCTTCCTAAATATTCTGTCACTTACATCATATCCTGTGTGCCGAAAATGCATTAACGTTCAAAAAACGCTGGCTATTTTTCAGTTTTTTAAGCGGGATTGGCTGCAAATGTCCTAACTTAGACTTTTTTGGGTTTTCTCCACACATTTTCTAATGTACGGAACATTAATTTTACAGTGAGCTCATGTATAGGGCATTATATTAAATCTCTTGTCTTTATTAAGGTTCCCTGGACATATGTAATAAAAAATGGTAACATTTATAATAAAGACCTCCATACAACTATAAATTACCTGCCATATGCAAATTGACCTAAGCGCAAGATCACTAGTGAATTTTTGCTATGCACAAATAAAACGCTAGTGCGTCTTTGCTATGAAATGCTTGCACTGGCGAAGTAACACTAGCGAAAAGTAGCCATCGTTCGGCGCCCAGGGCACAACATTGCATATTAGTGAATTAGCATAGTGGTAGTGAATTTGCACCTGGCGAAGTGGTGCGATGTCTGCGAAGCGGTCGCTGGAGACAATTGCCCTTTAGTGAATCTGCCCCCAATTCTAGGAAGAAGCATTTGTTTGGTTCAGAGATGTGCAACCAATATTTTCCTTGCGTTATTTAATCTTGTGCTAGCTACATAATATCTGAACTAACACAGATTTATAATCATTCATGACTCTTTTATACTCATTCTTAAATAAAAGGTTACCAGGCTTGAGAAAGGGCCTGTTGGAAGGGGAGACTGAATTGCTGACCTTACTTTGTAAGTTTATCGGCTGAATAAATCACCATTGCACCATGTTTGCATTCAATTGTAACACAACAAGTACCTACAGGCAAGGGCACACCAGAACCATTTCCTTTTACTAACATGGTAACCGTATGATTGTAGATTAAATGTGAGTTTTATGTGCATGTATTCATTGTATTTTTTTATCTGCATTCTATCCCAAGTTCAGTATTTTCCTATTCTGAACAATGATTTTATTTACATGGGGCCTATCATCAGATGTTGGGGCCTTAATGTGTCCCAGTCACTTCTCCGATTTACAGTTAAATGCAGCCCCCAATTTATATATTGATCAGTATTCTTTTTGTGATAATAGTTAAAGTGTAATATGCAGAGATTTTGACATTTAAATCCAGTCGAATAGGAATACAGTCCATAACACTGTACATGCTTCAGTGCTTCAGATTAAATTAATAAGCCTTTCTCTAATCCTAAATTTGCCTCTGTTATTCAAGTTGACTCTAGGCGGGTGTTACTAAATAACGGACATAAACAAAAAGACTGTGTAGTTGTCTTATGATTCATAACCTACAGTACCTATCCCACATCATGATTTCTTCTGCTACTCACCCACCGTAATCCATTGTATTCCTTGTACAGAATATGTAATAAATGGAATCTGTGTTAAATGATTTGCTTAACCTCCTTGAGATAAAAAGGGAAAGTGATACAGGAACATTCACAATCCCAACAAGAAAAATTTGCATATACACACGCGCACACACACACAGAGAAAAGCACCTTAATGATTCACTTTCTGTAGTCTTAAAGCCCAATGTTATGTTTTTGAACATTATTCACAATAATAATTGGCAACTGTTTCAGTGTACAGAAAACATTTTTTTAAAGTTCTAAAGCTCAATACTTGCAAAGATGAGAGAAGGTACCGAAGACGATGTGTCAGTAGCCTAATCTATGGCCCTTTATATTTCTTTCTCTTATGGTATAACATGCAGCTAGAGAGTGTAGTCCCTAATCAAAGACACATTGGTCCCCTAATGAGCATGATAGGAGGTTTCTGGTTTCAAGCTTGGGGAGAACAAATTTCCTAATAAAACTAACTGACAGCATGGCTCGCAGCCTTGTCACCATGCACCACGTATCCTACTTGTTAAAGGAAAACTATACCCCCCAAACAATGTAGGTCTCTATTAAAAGATACTGAGTAAAACAGCTCATGTGTAAAACCCTGCTTCATGTAAATGAACCATTATCATAATAATATACATTTTAGTAGTATGTGCCATTGGGTAATCATAAATAGAAAATTGCCATTTTAAAAAATAAGGGCCGCCCCCTGAGATCGTAAGATTCACTGTGTACACATACAAACCACATGTAAGGTCACATGAGCCAATTAACAGACAGAGTTCTGCCTTTTGCTTCCTCACTTCTTCCTGTAACAGTTAGAGTTGTAGTATTTCTGGTCAGGTGATCTCTGAGGCAGCACAGATAGAGTCACAAAATGGTGGTTCAAGGCAAGAGATGTAAAAGGGCAATATTTATGTAAATATATATTCCAGTTTGGTAAGATTCTTTAATATGTCATTCAATTTGATATAAACTATCTGTTGCTTAAGTATTCATTTTGGGGGTATAGTTTTCCTTTAACTGTTCCAGATTTGCAAGACAGTCCATGTAACTGCCCGTTGCTGAGCATATCAAAATATCCCTGGATTATCTTTTAAAATGGTGGCAACTATGCATGTGTGTGCTGTGATATATATTTTATATAGAGATAGCAGTGCACCATGGATTGCCGAGGTGCATACCTTTGGTGACAACCATGGTGGATGTTGAGATTTCCTATGCAATTTTAATTTCAACATTAAACTATAGCGAATATATTTTTCCATTTCCAAAGAAACAAGTTAAACAAAAATATATAGAGTCATTAATTGAGAAAGGTAACAGTGTATGAGGCAGCATGAATATGAGTTGCAGGTCTGTGACATCCAAAACAGTAGTCTGAAAGCAGCCTAAATACCTTTTTATGTACTCTATTCAATTTCATGTTTTTTATCTCAGAACTGATTGACACCTTGTTGTCCGTTTCTGTTGGGATGTTAATTCCCAAATTGGCTGGTTCTATTCAAGTCCTGGAGAGTGTGAGATCAGCCTTCTGATCTTTAGCACATTAAACCCCTATTCATTTGTCTCCATTTCTTCTTTACACTTTCCTTGACAAATGTTACACTTACATCAGGCCTCAAAGCAAGTCATGTTCATTATGCAAAATAATGGCATGTCCTACTGTCAGACATGGATACACAACTCACCACCTTCTGTCTGGCTATGGATGAGTTTATTGATTCATTTCTGTAAAGCAGCCTATGTAACAAGCCTTGGTCCTTTTAAGAAAGGGCACTGGAGTTATTACCCCTAAGACTGGCCACCAGTGGTGTGTCATATTGGGTCTTCACATAATCATTAGAAAATCTATCTATTTAATAAACATGAAGGTAGAGTGTGATATTAAAGGAATGCAGCCATTATATAATGGCCCCATTTTATTATAAAGCGGTTCATATTACATTCTGTATATTTCAATGCATTTATTTACTATGCCACCACTAAGCCTCCTTATCTTTTTCCTCTCTCTAAATAAGCCATAGGGGCAAATTTACTAAAGGGTGAAGTGGCTAACGCTAGCGAAAATTCGCCAGCGGGGCATCATTTTGCCACTTTGTCGATTTACTAACGGGTGCTGGCGTAAATTCGTTAGTGAAGTGGACCTACTTTAGCGCTACTTCGCACCCTTACACCAGGCGAAGTTGCGCTCTGACAAAGGGACGTAACTACGCTAATTCAGTTGTGGATTTTCGTGAACGTTACCTCTTGCGCCAGACTTGACTTCTCCACCTCAGACCAGTTGAAGTGCAATAGAGTAGATAAGACTTGCTTAAAAAAAAAAGTTTTTTAAGGGTGATAGGCTGAAAAAAATTGTACATTTTTTTGGGGGGTACCTTCCTTCCCCCCTACATTTCCTAATATATGGCACCTAAACTATACAGTGGGCACATGTATAGGGCAAAATTACACCTCTATTTTATTTTATGAAGATTTCCCTGGCTTGTGTCGTGTAATGTATTTGCTGCTACATATACGGCCATTGTACTTTAACTGCACGCCGTATGCTAATTTGTGATCGCTATTGTAACTTCGAACCGCTGAACGTAACATTGCTAGTGCAACTTCGTAAACGATCGGCAACTTCGGATCTTCGTGAATTTGCGCAGCCCTGGCGAATCTACACCTGGCGAAGTGCGGTGAAGCCAACACTGGCGCAACTTTGAAGGTAAGTAAATTTGCCCCATAGTCTTTTCAAGCAGAGGTGCTGCATTAATGAGCTACTTCAGTGGGGTAACTACAGTTTTGGGGGCCCCTGCACTTCTATTAATCATCAACAATAATGTCCAGACACATCAGGTTTTAACCCAATCTAGATGGCGGCCACGGTGGATGTATGAGACTTGGGGCAGATTTACTAAAGGGCGAAGTGGCCGTCGCTAGTGAAAATTCATCAGAAATCCCATCCGCAGGGATATTGCCAATTTGCAGGAACTTTTTTGTGTTTATTTTGCTTCATTTAACATTTTTAATGATTAGTGGCAACTTCAAGCATTTGCACCAACATCTCTAATAAAGACATATATACAACCTATTCAAATTGACCTAAATGTAAGTGTACTAACAACAAAGTTTCACTAGGCAGAGATGAAAGTTAGCAAAAAGTCTCTATAAAATGCTTAAACTGACGAATTTACGCTTGGGAAGCTTTACCAGCGTTCGGCTGCCAAGACGCAACTTCACATTTTAGTGAATTAGCCCTTTAGTAAATTTGCCCTTTAGTGAATTTGCCCCTTGGACTGATTGGACCTGAGTGAGCCCTTTGTTAAAGGGTGCAGCATTCATCAGCTACTAAAATGTTGGGGGCCCCTACAGAGCAAAAATGTCCCCACCAGTTCTATTAATCGTCAACAATAAAGTCCACACAATAATGGAGTGCTCTGACCTTGCGTGATGAGTCCCTTAGGACCAGGTGCTTGAACAGTGTTAAATCCCTGTGAATTTATTGGCTCATAATTTTGACCAGACAACAAAATGGCAAAGTTTCGGGCCTCGCAGGACCCTTTATCATTATCTCAACAATAAAGTCCAAACATGTTAGGTTTTTAACCCAGTGTGGATGGTGGCCACGGACCATGATGGATGTATCAGACTAAGACTGTTCGAGACCTGAGTGGGCCCTTTGTTTAAGGGTATTTGATCCAGCTTTGTATTGTTGGATCATTACCCTAAGGGGCCGATTCACTAAGGGTCGAATTTCGAAGTTAAAAATACTTCGAAATTCGACCCTCGAATTGAAATCCTTCGACTTTGAATATCGAAGTCGAAGGATTTAGTGCTAATCCTGCGATCGATCGATCGAACGATTAAATCCTTCGAATCGAACGATTCGAAGGATTTTAATCCAACGATCGAAGGAAAATCCTTCGATCAAAAAATCACAGGCAAGCCTATGGGGACCTTCCCCATAGGCTAACATTGACTTCGGTAGCTTTTAGCTGCCGAAGTAGGGGGTCGAAGTTTTTTTAAAGGGAAAGTACTTTGACTATCGAATGGTCGAATAGTCGAACGATTTTTACTTCAAAACGAACGATTCGAAGGATTTTAATCCAACGATCGAAGGAAAATCCTTCGATCAAAAAATCACAGGCAAGCCTATGGGGACCTTCCCCATAGGTTAACATTGACTTCGGTAGCTTTTAGCTGCCGAAGTAGGGGGTCGAAGTTTTTTTTAAAGGGAAAGTACTTTGACTATCGAATGGTCGAATAGTCGAACGATTTTTACTTCGAAACGTTCGAATCGAAGTCGAAGGTCGTAGTCGAAGGTCGAAGTAGCCCATTCGATGGTCGAAGTACCCAAAAAATACTTCGAAATTCGAAGTATTTTTCATTCGAATCCTTCACTCGAGCTGAGTGAATCGGCCCCTTAAGTCTACCCTAAGATTATACATTATTCCCCAAACTGTGCTGCCATACACACTAGTACTCTTTGTTTTTTGTATTAGCAGTATTAGCAGTGTTCTTATCATACATATTCTATTCACTGAGAGTGCCAATATGTTAGGTTGAATGGCAAGTACTGGTTAGTTTGAGTTACCTTCTCTTTTAGCAATATATTGTATGTTGATCTTCTGTAATGTGTGAACTATCTCTTTTAGCATCCTGTGTCAGTCTTTGGCTGTCATGGCATGATGGGAGTTGTAGTTCTGAAACAGCTAGTGCCTGATTCCTGTTTTACAACATATCCAACCAAGAGTTAAATATTCCCAAATCAAGGGAAAGCATCGAAGAATTGGCTCTTTGTACATTTTGGTTTCACCAGATGGCCACAGTTCTCCCTCTGTAAACATTTATTACATATTACTGGCACCTGTGTCTTTATTTTAACAATAGCCCTGAAAACTGAACACATCATTGGCTCACTCAATCATCTAGTGGGATTCACAGGGGACTGTTTTCTGAGACAGGAAAATGTTGCCAGTAGCAAAACTCTGACAAATCGCCGTACATTCGCTTTTATTTGACAAATGCAATTTTCTAAAGGGATTCCAGTCATTTTTCACATGCATGCTCAGTTTCCTTCTGTTCCAGGGATGAGTTTTGTTTTTAAGCCGCAGATACAAATAGGAAAAAATTGTGAAGAAAAGCTCAGATTCTGCTTAAAGAGACAGTTAACTGTTTCTTCTTAAACATTCAACAACAACAGAATCCTGGTTAAGTCCCTTCTGAGTTATATAAAATATAAAAATTTGGACTGGGGTTTTATAATTACTTGTTTTTGTATTTCACATATGTTAGTAGTTTACATCATGTATGGAGAACATACTGCTCTTTTGTTCTCAGATTTAAATACAATAAGAATTGTCCATTACAGAAAAACTACTAACTATGAAACTGGTGTCTATGTATATTGACTGGTGGATATTTGTGGGTGTCGATATGACTGAGAGGTCAGAATGTGCAAGTGAGTCGGCATTGTGGCCTCCAACCACCCTCCGTCTCTGCCCACATGTGATTTCCCTCCTACTGACCAGTCTCATGGGATGAAAGGGCACATAACATCAAAAGAGTATAATCCACCTCCTGAGAATGACACATATAAAAGATGACAGCTAGCATCATACTTGATGACAGAAAATCCTGACCTTTATAACTAGTCCCTAATTGGGTAATGTAGTTCAAATAAACATTGACCCAATCAATAAATGTTCACATTAATAATAAACAGCAACAATGAATGAGAGTCCTACCTATAATAAAAAAGACCTTATACATTTGCTGTTTCTCAATAAAAAGTTGCATACGGAATCATAATAAGCAGCGTTGAACTGGACCAGTGGGAAACTGGGAAAAAAACCTGGGCCCTCTGACCCAGACCCACTCCCTGCCTGAGACTTCTTTTTGTTGCCTCCCGAGATTTTTCCATATCCCTGATTGTGGCCACAGGAAGAGTACAAGCTACTGTATGTGTGGTGTAGGGGTGTTGCAGCTGGGGTAGCAGTTGGGGGGTGTCTGGTCCCCTGAAGGAGGCCAGGTGGTCCCCGGAACCCCAGTCTGATGCTGATAATAATCCCATGCTTTTAGAGACATTTACTTACTAGATACAAAATGCAATTTGCCATGTTTTTCCCCACAATGCATCATTTTCACCCAGAATTCCAGTGTAATTGCAACTGTACTTGTAACTGTACATTTTAGCACCCAATGGCACCTTCTCTGCATCCTGGAGACACTTGTCTCATTCAGCAGAACCCTCACATGAGCATGTCTACCTTTTACCTCTTATATACAGCACAGTGACCCAATTAGTCAGATCTCCTCAATAGTCCTGTAACTTATGGGCAATTATTTTTTTTTTTTAAAAAAAAATAATATTTTGCTATGAGTTTCTACACTGGGGAGATTTGACCAGAAGTTCATAAGCCACTATGTGTATGCCCAAAATATAATTTTAACACATAACATCACATATAACATACTGATATTTATATGGGCTCTTAAAAACATTGAAGCAAGATTTTCAAAATAACTAATGATTTTGCCGAACAGAGAATATTCACGCTACTGCATGCAAAACATAATTTTCTGTAGTTGGCAGATAAAGAAACAGGATGCATGGAGACTTGGCCAAAGGATTTTCATATAATTTCCTTTAACACTGCTTTGCGTATGAACAAATTAAAAGACCACAGCATAACTTGGAAAATATCAGGAACAGCAGTCTGTTCACACATGGTGAGAATGTTCTTCCAAGAGGAAAGCAATCCTTAAAGATGAGTAATAACATCATCAACATGGGTAAGTTAAAGGCCATGGCATGCTGCCTTAGCTCTGCAGGAAGAAGTAACTGGGCTGCATTATTCTGCAAAGTGGGGACTTTAGTTGTGTTTGTGTTGACTTAGAGGCAACCTGCAAAAGTGTAAGTGCCATACTGTTCAAGGTGAGCCAGAATGAGTGACAAAATGTATTGAAGGCAGCTGCAGAATAATCTCTCTGAACTGGGATCCACTGGCATGCTTCACTGGCTGAGCTTGGAGCCTTGACAGACTGGCATGTGTGAGCAGGAGAAAGTAGCAGGCCAGGGGGTTATGTAGTTCATTTAGGACAGCAAATTGAATGTTCCTTGTAGCAATATAAGAAGTTGGAAGCTTGGAACACTGAAAGTATAGCTTGGATAATCTTTGTCCCTCTCATATTTAACCGCAACAACATGGGTTCATTATGCTGGCCATAAGTGCCCCCTTTGAATGACATACATCAAATATCTATACAAATTGCACGCTGAACACAAACAAGGAAGTTACTATTGTTATTTATTAATCAAATGCAAAGACCTGCAAAACTAAATAAAAAAAAACAGTAGAATAGTAAAATACATCCCTTGTAGTACATGTAGATTGCAAAAATTATCCTTTGTGTGAACTTTTAAAAGCTTTTTGGGCAGAGATATGGGCCTGAATAAATGCTAAATTATATGTTTTTACACAACAGCTTTGTGCACTATACAATCTGGCTTCAAAACTTGGTTGTACTGCCTAAAGACATGATTAGTTGAAACTATACAGGTATGGAACCTATTATTCAAAATGCCCAGGACCTGGGGTTTTTCAATAAGGGATCTTTTCGTAATTTGGATGTTCAAACATTAAGTCTACTATAGAATCATGTGTCGGATTTTTATATCAAAAGTTGCCTGGTGATAGAATGTGAACGCCTGTTAGTGGATTGGCAATGTCCTTGCGGATGGGATTTCTGGCGAATTAACACTAGAGTGTGCCACTTCGCCCTTTAGTGAATCCGCCCCATTGGTGGAAGCAGCTTCCATCTTCCCTCCCTGGTCCCCAGTGCGCTGGAACTTAAAAAAGGGAAGGCGCAGGCCACGGGGGTGGGATGTGGCTCAGGGAGGGGGGCCAGGGGCGGCTTTGCGCAGGTGGAGTGGGGTCCTGAGGCAACAGCCCCCGTAGGCCCCGGACCCCCCAGTCCGACACCGAATAAAGCCAATAGGCTGGTTTCGCTTCCAATAAAGATTAATTATATCTTAGTTTTGATCAAGTACACGGTACTGTTCTATTTTTACAGAGAAAAGGGAAATCATTTTTTTTTAAAAATGGATTATTTGGATGAAATGGAGTCTTCCATTATTGCCTTAAAAATTTATCTTTTTTGCACAAATAGGGCTTCTTATTATTTATATAAATGTCTATTAGTAGGTAGATATTTTATTATGTTTTGATTGCTGATTCTTGTCCAAAGGGATCTGGTTCCATACAGGAGATGATGAGGGCTGTACCCAGGAGACTGGCTGAAATCAGATTTGGAGGGTGATGTACTGCAACAGATAAAAGTTGGATAGGGTTTCAACAGCTATATAAAGAAAGGGACTTATGTCACTGTACTACTTAAATTCCTTCAGGGCTGTGCTGTTTTGAGCACGCCACTTAGCTAGGCTGCCAGAGCAATCAAGGGCAAAGCATAATGATGGACCTATTTGAAACAAATTCCTATTTTTTTTACCTGGATGGAGATAATGGAGCCTTTCAACAACTGGGAGTAGCAGATGGATCCCCTGTCTACCCAGGTAGTGAGGGGACATTGTCCCCATGTCGTGATCAGCTGCCAGCAGATGCTGGAAGTGACAGTAGTGAAGAGGAACATGTCTTAGCTCCACCAGGACTACAACCCCACTGTCCTGGACAATGTCTAATCTGGGCCTGCAAGACCTGCAAAAGAAAGTCTGCCCCAACTGACAGAAGAAAAGCAGCCACCCTAAGGGAAAGGAGAAGGCTAAAGAAGATCAATGAAGCTTTTGAGGCTCTCAAAAGAAGGACTGTGGCAAACCCAAACCAAAGACTTCCCAAAGTTGAAATACTACGCAGTGCCATTAATTATATCGAAAGGCTCCAGGATCTGTTGCACAGTTTGGATCAGCAGGACAAGCCACAGAAAGCAGATGAGGAACCCTTCTCCTATAACCCCAAAGAGGCTTCTGTAAGCAGAGTGTGTTCTGTGTCAGCAATGTGTGATGCTTACATGTGCTTTGCATGTCATATGATTGTAAGAGTGTCATAAAATTACAAATCTCATTGTACAAAAATGAATAATTCTTGAAGAAGTTCTCTCCCGAGGGCAATGTCTGCAATGCCCCCACTGTGTCTCTCTTGCTGTCGCTGTACTACAGCTCCCATAAACTACAGTCAGCTGTTGCTTGCTAGCTAGGAGTGGGTTTTATAGACAAGCAGCTGCAGGAAGGTCAACGTTTGTCAATTCTTGCCTTAGGAAAGTGCGGAACTACTTCCCTCGATGGTCTATAAAGATATTTTTCAGCTTGGCTAGATATTTTGTTATAAGCCATAGTTGCCAATTATGTAGTCATGTCCACCTCTCTTCCCTTTTTTTCAGTGTATGTCCCAAGTAAATTTTGTCCTTGGAAATGTCCCATGTTTTTTAAACTGACCAGCTGCTGAGCATTTTACAGTTTTAGACAACTAGAAAGTTATACCCTGTGTCTACTTTCACTCTTTACAATATCATTTTTGAAAGGCCATACTTAAAACATAAAACTATTATAATAATCTTCCCTCTAGATATGTCTTGTATGCTGAGTACTGTGTTCTGTGTTCACTTAGAGTGAGTCACTTACAGGCTCCTCAGTGCCCCTAGATTTTACCTTGTCAAGATAACAAGTCAAAGTGCCTAGAACAAGCATGCCATATTGGCATGAGTTACTTTTTCAATAGTTTTTAGGCTGACTGTAAGAAACCACTGATCTACAAGATCTACGCTACTATAATCTAGATCTAAAATTTAACACCGTACCCTTGAAGGGCACACTTTTTTTTTAATAATAAATATAGTACTTAGTTACATGAAAGGACTTCCCAGGGATATTCATACACAGGGTGGGGTTTGACTCTTTACTCCTCGTTGTTAGGAGCAATCAGGTGGTACAGATAATGGTAGTGTGTAGGGATGGGCGAATTTGACCCGTTTTGTTTCAAAAATTCCAAAAATTCGCCGCCGGCGAAATGTTGCTGATGCCCATTAAAGTCTATGGGCGTCAAAAAAATTTTGTTGCAGGGCGAAACTTTTTTTGACGCACGTCTTTTTATTTTGACGCACAACGCCATACAAGTCTATGAGCGTCATTTTTCTGGCGAAACAAGGCGAAAAAATTCACCCATCCCTACAGTGTGCACTCATGCAGGGAAGCCTCCTATTGATTGGCTGTTTCACACGCAATTTTACACTCATCAAGTATAAGCACAATTGGAAGTGCTCTACTGTAGCTTCCAGTGTAACTTAATCACAACAGCAATCCCACTTTATGTAGATATTTAAAAGGAAACAGATAAGAATAGGTTATTCTTTATTAATATAGCATTGGCTAAGTACAGGAAACTTTAAATTGCTGGTGTTATTGAGAGCTGTGTATTTGGATTACGGGAGGAAAC
Source organism: Xenopus laevis (assembly GCF_017654675.1). NCBI lineage: Eukaryota > Metazoa > Chordata > Amphibia > Anura > Pipidae > Xenopus > Xenopus laevis. The sequence continues at coordinate 94,854,998 of NC_054376.1, read as the reverse complement.
TGGAGCCACTGTACTTAAACTGAATGCGGATGGTGCCCTGGCTGGAATCAAATCATGGATCCAGCACTGCAAGACAATAATGCTGACCACTGTGCTATAGGATCTGCATTTCACTCACTGTTGAATCCATCTCCCAGTACAGTGTATTCCATGAAATCAACAATTGTCAACCATAGCCACTGCTTACAAAAAAGCCAATGGGTAACAGAAAACCTATTACTTTGTTCATGTAAGCAAATGAAATTAGTGAATAATATCAATATAGCAAACCCTTTTTCTTTACAACATGGTACTGAGTAGCTGTTCACACGTCCATTCAGCTTTTGCATCGATCATTTTAATAAAATTGGTTGTACCAAAGAAACACACCTCTTGTATTATGGTGGTGAATGGATTGCAGTGTGCAAAGTTGCAGCTATGGTGGAAAGTGAAGCAAACAGCTTGTTGCATATTAGTTAGCCTTACATGTGCAGATAGAAATTGACATTAGTGGTGTAAATAGGATTTCACAGCAGAGACCAAGACAAAGGTACAGAGGAAAAAACTTCACAGCACCCCTACAGTTTTCTAATCTGCAACCCCACTATGTTAATGTACTAAACCTCCTGGCAGCCAAAGGCTCTTGGAGAATCCTGGGAGTTGTAAATCAACAACTGTCTTACCACCAATAAGGACTAGAAGTCCTGTAGAAGCTGTAAAAGATCAGTAAATCTATTGATTTAACAACATTTTAGAAATTCCTTTGAATGAAATATGCTTGGTTTGCCATGTTTATTGACATAAATTGTAATATCTCCAGATTCAGAGTGAGGATTTCTTAAGTACCTGTCATCCTGAGTGGCACCATATTCCCGACCATTCCAGAATGCCCGATCTCAATATTAAAGAAGGTAAGTTCCTTTCTAACCCATTAGTGGCGTTCTGCCATATTGTCATTGTTGAACACAGAGACACAAAGTCCTGACAGTGCATCATGTCTATAGTTCTGTAGCTTGCTGTACATTCATATCAGTGATATTATTAGCAAACAATTATTTTAGATGTACAAGTTTCAGTATTCAAACTAATCTCTATATATAGTATTCACTATAGCAAATCTAAAAACACTAAAAGCTGCTGCTACAAAGACCATCAATAGTCTGAGCAAAAACCATAATCCTCACTAACAGCTGTAGCTCAGTAGCAAATGGGGGCAGACAGATTGGCTATTTCTGGTCTAGCATGACATATGCTTGGATCTTGCCCCAGTCAGTAGATTCCAAAATTTGTAAGGTTTCTTTGCATATTATGTATGTTGTATTCATGTTCACATTCAGTTAAACCTCTTGTATTCATACTTGTCTGGCTTTTACAGAAAGATCCCTACAGGAGAATTCCTCCTCCAGCAGCCTGCAGTGCCTCTCCTCTATAGTGGACAGCATATCTTCTGATGAACCCAAGCACCCTTGCACTATACAGGAGCTGGTAGAGAATTAATATGACCCTTCTCTAATGCTTCATGGCTCTACCAGCTCAGCTTTCCAAATTTCCTAATCGCACAGGCAGGTACAGGATCAACTGCTCTACTATTCCCCATTTATATAACATGCCATCATTAAATTGATTCTTGTTGCACTGACGTGACATTATATATTTCACAGACCACATTTGCTTTTTCCTCACCATAATATTTCCTCTGTCTTTATGTAAAATGCCAATATATCCTCTACATTCAAAATAAATTCATTCCTGATTGTGCAAGGTGCAGAGATTCTAATTTATATTTGTAATTATGGACAGTGTTCTAAATGCCCATGTTCCTTGTAAATAGTCATAAACTGCTGTTCAACAAGAACTCATATTATTTAAACTATCGTTTGAATGGTGTATTTATAATTATTATAATATATATCTTATTAAATAAACTTCTTTGTTGCTAAGAAAGCTGTATTTTCCATTGTTTGTGTATATGATTATATTGATTGTAGAATCTCTATATATCAGGGATCCCCAACCTTTTGAACCCATGAGCAACATTCAGAAGTAAAAGGAGTTCGGGAGCAACACAAGCATGAACAATGTTCTTGGGGTGCTAAATAAGAGCTGTGATTGGCCATATGGTAGCCCCTATGTAGATTGTCAACCTACATTAAGGCTCTGTTTGGCAGTGGTCCTGGTTTTATACAACCAAAACTTGCCTCCAAGCCTGGAGTTTAAAAATAAACATCTGCTTTGAGGCCACTGGGAGAAAATGTTGCTCACGAGCTACTGGTTGGGGATCACTGCTCTATATAAATACTGTAGATATCATTCCTGCCTCTATTTCAATGCTTTATTTATTCAGACATGAAATAAAGTGACATATACAGCAGGGCTTGCTTACTCATTGTGTGTTTATAAAGTAGATTGCCTACAAACACTGTGACATACATTTATTTTAAATCAATGTAACCGATGAGAGGTCTAACATTCAGAATGTGCCTTAATAACTGGTTTCCATGTCGCATCTCTGATTTCTAACCTTTAACCCAAGGGTTTTACTCATGACCATCCTGTCAGTGAAATATTTCAAATGCAGATATTTTTATCTAAAAATAGCCCAGTGTTCTTTAATCTAAACTTAGCAGTGGTTATGCCATTAATAATGCCTCTCACCTCCTAAAATGATCAGCTATACAAGTTACAACAACACCCTGTAAACTGTACTGACAGTGTTTAACACAAATACATTTGTGGGAGAAACTTGGATTTGGTTTAATAGTTATCCAAATGCCATTATTAGACATACCTTCTAAGACACTGTACCGCCTGGTGGACACTCTATAAACTGAAGTCTCAAATGCCCCCAATTGCTAAATGCCTTTTCTAATGTGTGCAAGTGATATTCTTCTCACCTTCTCACGTCTTTAATAGCATTTAAATATCCGCCTGCTAAGTGCAAACATCCACCTCTCTCTTCTCAGTATTCATGTTACAAGTTCCCCCATTTGTTGCCCAGATCTGGGATCCTTTGCTTCCTGATCTTTAGAAGAATTGTCTTTGAGAAAAAAAGTGTGTGAAGATAAATTGCAATTCAGGACACCACTATCAGGCTTTTATTCAGAAATGTCCTACAACTGTAGGCTTTGGAAACCTAGGTCTTCTTCACAATGGAGTTTAGTCTGTTGCATAGGAGTATTTATCAAATGCCTTCAGTAAAAAGTATTTGTATGTGGTTATCCAAGTTTATATCTGTAATTGTAAAATCCTATGATCTAGTTAAAATATGTTTATCTCAATAAATAGACACTGTCAACCAATAGCTTTTATGTATAAATGTATCAAATGGTACAGCCAAGTGGGTGAAGGCAAACAAAAGGAGGCTGTGAGAAGTAGCTCATTAGGTATCACATTATGTAAGGAATGAAATAATCTGGGGGTCCTCTGGATGATGTTTGAACTACCTCACAGCATCTGGTTGGCCATAACTGCCCTGTGCAGCAGGATGTAAATTGCATAGATGATTAGATATTAGTTCAGTGGTGATATTTTTCTATGAGAATATTAAGATGTAACTGCATAAGAATCAGGAAGAGGACCAATTTCCCTTATAACTTGTTAAATTGTTATCGACCCTTCCCCAAGTTATTGTAGTTGCTTACTTCCTACCCTGGGTCAGTGCTTCTCTTCTGGAGTACTTTTCCTCCAAGTTAAATAGGTTAGAATGAAGAGTTGAAATCTAAAGAAAGTGGTTACATAGGATGAGTGGTCATTCTTTGTACTGCTGCTGCCCAGCTATTATATTGGGAATGTTCATTAAAGTATCAGTTTCTGGCAAGTGCAAAGGGGATTAAGCTGCCTTTCCCCACATCTCCATCATCAACCAGTTCTAATGCATCCTTACATCCACTCTACTTCTGCTTTTTAATATATTTTAATAACTTAATTTTTTTAATGTTGCAAATTATTAATGACAAATTCCTATAGTATATGGTCTTATTTTTGTTTTTAATTTGTATCATACCTCTTCTCAAAGCCCATCTACAGCTGGTAAATATCATTTGCTGTTGGGATAGGGCAGTTGGAAGGCTCTGACAGGCTCAATTATATGTCCAGTTTATCAGAGCCTCACCCTCCATAATCCACAGTGAAGGAAGAACATAAAGCTTAGAAGGAAGAACATACCGCTTAGATGAAAGAACATACAGCTTAAATGAAAGAACATACAGCTTAGATGTAAGAACATACAGCTTACAAGGAAGAACATACAGTTTAGACATGGGATCAAGAAAGGATTGACACATTTTAATGGAATAAAATACAAGCCTTACTTAGCACATTGGTAGTATGATTCTTTTTTACCAGCCGGATGGTAAATTACTCACTCATTGGTAACTCTTCATTAAAACAACATAAAATATATGTCAATTTGACTTTATTAGGGCAAATGGTTATTTTTTTACTTTGTAAATCTGTATATACATTGACGTGCCCTGTACAATCCTCACATACCATATATAAAAAATCCAGTTTGTAAAAAAGCACTTTAGTCTCACATTATCTCCAATGTACAGGGAGTTTTTCTTAAAAAAAAAACACATTAAAAGATTATATTTATAATCAGGATGAAGTAAATATAGTCTATCTATCTGTCTGTCTGTCTGTCTGTCTGTCTGTCTGTCTGTCTGTCTGTCTGTCTATCTATCTATCTATAGAGTGCATATATATAATGTAAACATAACAATAGTATATATAAATATAATAATGCAGTTAAGAAGTAATGGAGAAATAGAAACTGGTTGTATGTATAAATCTATAATAATATAATAATAAAGCCTATTTGTGTTGGCCTGAGCTGAAATGAATAGGAACAGGAGCTCACGCTCCAACCTAATTCTCTGCAGGTGGCCCTGATATGCATGTTATATGTGAGAGATGTGGGTGGGGAAGCCATAAGCCTCCTGAACGTGTATGTGTCTCTGGGTAGCAGGAACTAGCAACTCTGCCTGTTCTTAAAGCTGCTAAAGGTATTAATCACTTTGATCTCTCCTGGGAGTCCAAGCAGAAACCAATGGCTTCTTCAGCTGTGTTTTAGCCCTATGCATCCTGTAGCAGGTACTCATATGTTTGTCCTCAATGTGTGGGGTTTCCAGACTCTCACACAAATACTTCACACAATGCTCTGAAAACGGCCCATTGAACAGCTCAGATTTCAGATAGCTAAATATTAATAACCACAAACATGTATTGCTTGTGTATCTATTCATTTCTCTTTTAGATTGTAAGCTCTAATGAGCAGGGCCCTCTTTACCTCCTATAACAGTCAGTAATTGTATGTAAGTTATATTTTTGATGTATACACACGTCTATTGCACAGAGCTTTGGAATATGTTCCCAATTATAATATAATAAATATATATCCCAATATATATATATATATATATATATATATATATATATATATATATATATATATATATATATATATATATATATATATATATATATATATATATATATATATATATATATATGGTGTTTACCCCAAATGTAACCAATATTTTTTTTATATTTTTTTTCATTGGAGTAAATACTATTCAAGCCAAATGAACAACATCAGGAAGCTGATACTGATAAACTGCTGGATTCCCTGCAGATCCACAAATCAAACTAATGGGAGAAGTAGATAGAAGTATGGGGAAAATGAGAATATGGGAATGCAAACAAATACATTTTCCTTTGTGTGAATTTATTACTCTAAGGACAGAGACACGTAATGGCCCATTTACTTAGTTCGAGTGAAGGAATAGAATAAAAAAAACCTTCGAATTTCGAATGTTTTTTTGGCTACTTCGACCATCGAATGGGCTACTTCGACCTTCGACTACGACTTCGACTTCGATAGTGGAAGTACTGTCTCTTTAAAAAAAACCTTCGACCCCCTAGTTTGCCACCTAAAACCTACCGAAGTAAATGTTAGCCTATGGGGAAGGTCCCCATAGGCTTTGCAATCTTTTTTGGGTCAAAGAAAAATCGTTCGATCGAACAAATTGCGGTAAATCCTTCGACTTTGATATTCGAAGTCGAAGGATTTAACTTAGTCAGTCGAATATCGAGGGTTAATTAACCCTCAATATTCGACAATAAGTAAATTTGCCCCTTACTGATTCGGGAATTTTTTCTCGCCCGTCTGCAAATCGCCTCTTCTCCGGGCGACTAATTTACCTGGAAAGCCTTCCCTTTGCAAACTTGCAAAGGCTTTTAACAATCGATGGAACAAAAGATTTGATAGGTTGCACCAGTGTGCAGTGTATGTAGTAAAAAGTCATATTGCAAAAGTCCTTATTTTTGCACCAAATAAACACCCCCCCTTTATTATCTGGAATGCTCAGGACCAGTGATTTTCTGCAATTTGGTCACCATATCTTAAGTCTGCTAAAAAAAAAACATTAAACCCAAAAGCATTGTTTTGGAACTGTTTTATTATTACACCGAAAAGGGAAATATTTTTATAAAATTAGGATTATTTCAAATGGACTTTACGGGAGATACTTTTACTGTCATTTGGATCTTTCTGGTATCATATTTCTGTATAGAAGGTCCCGAACTTGTAATAATAGTCTGATATAAAATATTAGATTGCAAAATGCTACTTTTTGTTCTTAATAATACACATTTTTCCATTTATAACTTTAATCACATTTTACCACAACATTAGAAAATAATAAAGGAATAAACAAGTTACTTGGGAATAAACAAGTTCCTTGAGAATAATAAAATCTATATTTTTATTGTAGGTCTGAGGTTAGCTCTCAGACTGTACAGAAAGGGAATTGTGCAGACTGCAGAGCAAGCGCTTGGTTAAGAGTGAGAAAGGCCAATAGGACTGTAAAAAGTTTCCATAGGTGATTCTGACCCTGCTGCTTCCTTCCCAAGCTCAGTGTATGGGTACAGGGCAGGGCATGTTTGGGTGCACTGGCATCTCATTTTCAGCACTTCAATCCCCAGGTCCCACAGGCACAGATTCCTTACAAACCCATTAACTGACCTTGTAGTTGGTGTTTTCTTTTTGCCCAATTTCGTTCCACTTGCCTCTTGCTTTAGTTTTGCTTAATTTGTTTGGAGATCAATTTACAAAAGAAAAGGGCAATCCCTCGGGGATCATCACCGCACATAAACCAGTGACAGTAACTAGAGAGTAAGGGGGAATTTGCTGCCTGGCTTGGATGTTCTAACAAAACAACCGCTCCTGAGCTGCTCTCTAAACTACTGGCGATGATGGGAGAGAAAAATCACTGCAAACACGCAGCCCCTCTGAACTCATATCCCCTAAATCCATTGGCTGCCCTAATATTAATCATATTAATTTTCCAAAGTCGTTGCCATTCACGGGAACATGTGTAACAGTAAATCTGTGCCCCTCCAGCTGTGCATTCTACAACAGCTGGACGATGTCATGGGTTTATGTGCATTGTAGTTCAACAACAATCAACGATGTTGATTTGAGGGCTCTGTATTTAATCTGACTTAACCACATTATACCTAATATCAGTATTCACAGATCTTTAATGAAAATGTTGAGGTGCTTTATTGTCCAGTATGTTAAAACAGAAGTTTTCATCATTACTGGACCCAAATGATTCAGTTGCTCAGAGACATTGCATAGGAACAAATGGGATTTCTGCTTTCCCTAGGAGTTTTCTGCAACTTAAATTATTAATTATACTGCTGCTTGGCTTGCATGTCTATTGTAGTCTTGAACATAGCTACACTGCACAATAATATATTGCATTACACAATGTATACAATATAATGTACTACTTTAAGGGGGTTATTTATTACAGTCCGGAAGCCAAAAACCCCAAAAATATTTTTTCCTGAAGATATCTTGATTTGCGCTGGGGTTCGTGCAATAATCTGAAGATTTTCATGATTTTCAGGCAAAAATACGAAAAAGTCTTGCGTTTTCATGCTGAAAATACTAAAAATTCTTATGATTTTTCATAAATATATCGGGATAATGTATTGATGAATAAGGGTAAAAAACCTTTACGAATTTGGTCCAAGTAGTTTTCAGAAAATAATGAGATAAATTAGGACTTTGATACATGGGCCTCCCCATACTGTAGCTGCAGACTCAGTTTCCTTGGGAGATCATCCTTGTCTGCCTTGCTTTTGTATATTACAATTTGATTAGTTTGATCTTTCAAACTCTTTTCTTTCATTGGCATTCCAAAATGCACATTCACAGCACAAAAAAATACCTTTTAAATTGTTGACATTATTTCTAAAGCCCCAGGATTTTCAACAGGACCTGTTTCTTTGTCTGCAGTGAGCAGAGTGTCTAATGAACATGTGTGAAAAAGTCACACAAACATCGCAGTCACTAAGTTGCTCACATCCTATACTTAATGGGTTGCGTTTTCCTCCTTCCTGAACCAAATGTAAGTACCAACTGAATCTGACCAAAGAGTTCCTGCACCTTGGCAGAGGGCTGCTAATGGCTTCATTACCACTTTAATTACCCTTAACAGTTTCAGTGTTGTGCTGATGATTTGGGAAGAACATGTCACCGAGCTGTGTGAACTGGCTAATACACAGAGGGGAAGATTTCTTCACTTCTACCAGAGACCCCAGGAGCAGCTGGGACCCATCTGGGACGGTTCCTAAGAGAGGCATCACGGCATGATGATATTATGTCTTTAAACTTTCATTATTGTGAATCATACCATAACGAATCACACCCCCCTTGTTATTTGACCATACTAATGCTAATAAAATTACAAACATCATTAGTATCGGATATACAATTTGTTTTATATATAAATTTGTAACCTGTATATATATATGAATATATTTATGTGCTTATAAATTAAAATATGCACACACATTTATATTCACAATATATACACATTAGAATAAATAAAGTAATATGTTATCTGTCATCTAACTTATCTATCTTCTTTATTTATATATATATATATATATATATATATATATATATATATATATATATATATATATATATATATATATATATATATATTTAATCGCTCAATCTTATCAGTCTGCCAATGAACCTAATATTTCTGGAACAGAAAGAAATCCTTAAATGTCTTATTGAATCCCCCAGACTGTCCTAGGTGCAATGAAACATTTCCCTAAACAACAGTTGGTATTGTAATTACAATGACTTTGCCCTTGAAACTGGTCTTGATTACACACCACTACTGTGTTAGTTTTACAGGGAAAAACAATGCAAACATCTAATTTTTTTTTTTAGAAAAAAGTTAAATAAATTTTCTATTCCAGGTGCAATTATAAAATAATATCGGTCTGCAAATTTGCTTCTGAGTTGTGCCTTACACAACAATCATTTAAAAATCTTTTTTTTTTAGTGAGTGTAAAACCATACTATGCTTGGGGTGGCCTTGTGATGTGTTCTTAGGTACATATACAAGAGTCTAATGCAAACAAAAAAGTGTCAAAAGGCCATTAACCTGAAACCATGCACTGGGGAAAGGAGGGGCTTTCTTGTCTAACCCCGTTGAGACTGTGTTGGGATAAAGTATGCTAATTTTATTAGCCTCTGTGGACCAGCCTCCTTTGGTTGAAATATATATAAGGCTGGTGCATCAGTGCAAAAGCAGTTAGCCTTGGGCTTTATACTTTACTATTGAGAAAGCGAACCAAAGGAGCTAAATTTCCTAAGACCTGATTGCTTGAACTCCACTGAGCATCTTTCTAAACAGCACTAGTCAGAATGGAGATGGTAGATAGCTGCCATTTTTCCCCCTCTGAATTCTTCTATGACAGCTCTTGCATTCCTTCTCCTGAGGAGGGATATACAGAAGACTATGAGCATGGCATGTCTCTCTATGGACAGCACAAAAAGGACCTTCAAGAATCAGATGAAGATGAGCATGTCAGAGCACCTATTGGTCACCACCAGGCAGGTAACTGTTTGATGTGGGCTTGTAAAGCCTGCAAAAGAAAATCCTCCACCATGGACAGAAGGAAGGCTGCCACCATGAGAGAAAGGAGAAGGCTTAAGAAAGTAAACCATGCTTTTGAAACTCTCAAAAGATGCACCTCTACAAACCCCAATCAGAGACTGCCAAAGGTAGACATCCTGAGAAACGCAATTAAATATATTGAGAGTCTCCAAGACCTACTGAGAGAACAGGTAGAAAACTACTACAGTCTCCCAGGACAGAGCTGCACTGTACCAGGGAGCCCGACATCCAGCTGCTCTGATGGCATGGTAAGAACCAACTGATTTCTAATTATATAGTCATGTCCTTTTTTATTAATACAAAAGTTTGGACTATTCACCAGAGTCTCTAAATATTGTTTCTGGGCTATTACGTGATTTTACGCACTGATTGTTCTTAACTGAAGTGTGTGTAATACACTATATACATAAATGTTTCGTCCTGCATGAAGCTGCGTATGTATTACATACAGCTAAACTTCAGCCAGGTTTCCATTTAAAAAAACCCTGAGAAAGTGTTCTCTGTCCGTCTCTCTATATTAGTGTGGCCTCCCCCAGCCACAACCAATTCTCCATGCTTAATGTGTTACACATTTTTGCTGAATTTTGTTCTGCTGATCATTTTTCAAAAAGCCCCCTGAATTAACACCAGTTTTTGAGAGCCTGTAAGATTCCCCCGTCCAGCACGTTGAATAAATCTGTTGATAGGACAACCAGACAAATACATAATACAATAAGCACTTATGGCACCATAATGAATGACACAGCTTAATTATGAACTTTTTATTGTTCTTTTAGACTGACTGCAGCAGCCCTCAATGGTCTGGAAGAAACAGCAGCTTTGATAATGTTTATTGCTCCGATTTACAGACAAGTAAGTTTTTCCTACATACTATATTTGGAAAACATGTGTTTAAATGTATAACTTACACCTCAAAGGGACAAGCTTAATGTTTATATAGAAACCTCAAAAACTGGCAATTTTCGATGTACTTTGGGTGTAAATATATGTTCACGCAGGCTTACTTTTAATGAATAATGTGTAATAAGGGTACCAGTAAGACAATTACATGTTGTTTCATATAGAACTATACAATAAAACCCTACAGTAAATTTTTCGATCCATGGAAATGTAATATATGGGTTCCATGAATCTATACCGCATTGCATTGTTGTTAGATTTTAATTGTCTTACACAAAACAAAAATGCTGTTAGTGATACTTAAGTAATTATACTTTCCACCACAGCATTTTTTAGTCAATAGTCTTAAATATTAAAAAGATCATCAAATGTAGAAACTAGATACTTGGAGAGAGTACTTATATACTAAATGCAATATTTGCTGCACACAGAGGAGCATAAATTGCCCTATTTAGAATCTTTGGTCCAAATTTACTGACCAAATCATTTTCTAGCTGAATACTAGTCCTGGCACTGCCGGGAATTCCACATTCAAATCAATGATAAATTGCAGTGGTAATCCCCCATATGCCATACAGACCAGAAATTTAATTTTTTTGTATTTTATTGCAGTTCTGCCTTTTTTTAACATGTAACTAAAGACAATGCAAAAAATACACAAATAATTAATAACTGTAGATTTTGGGGTACCATATAGATAGATAGATAGATAGATAGATAGATAGATAGATAGATAGATTTTGTGCAGTTTTTCAGATTAGAGAAATAATGTACGGTGGTTATATAGATTCAACATACAGTAATATAGATGACAAATTCTGATGCCCAATATTTCTCCATATGTTGCACATGTTAAGCCCCCCGACAACTTAGCTAGATGGATGGGAGATGCAGTTTGCTACACATGGAGCGATACAGATTGTCGAAACCTCCTCTAAACAATGGGCCAGTACCTTAATAATGCCCATTATATCATCAAATTGAAAACAAGTTACCACAATGAACAAACGCAAATCCATCAGTAGATCTTTTACCATCAATCCCGAAGCAGGACATAATGTCATTTAGTCTTAATTCCCTACAATGTCATTTCTCAATATTGCTCTTTGCACCCTCTTTGTAAAATAATTACCCAGACTGTTGTTGCTGAGGTCTAAGTGCAATGCCAATGTACCCCTCTGATCATTACTGTACTAGCAGGTATAAGTTTGGCAGCAACTGAGCACAATGGTTTTTAGGCCTTGTCTGTCAAGTTTCCATTTAAGCCAGTGTGCAAGGTAGTTCCTTAGTGATTTCTTTTGTGCTAAGAAATACTTGAATTACTAAAAAGAGAATACAAATAATGGCAGTTATATGAAAAAATAGAACAAGTATGCTTATACAACTGAATATGCTAAGTGCGTCTTTCTTTTTCTGTTTTAGGTTTCTCTTCAACCAAACTGACATTGTCCAGCCTTGACTGCTTATCTAGTATTGTGGATCGGATCTCCTCTCCTGAGCAATGCTCCCTCCCTATTCCAGACTCTATCACCCTGTCTCCTACCAGTAGCACTGACTCCCTTTCGAGGTCACCTGACACTCCTGACTGCCGACCGATCTACCATGTGCTATAAACCTCTCTTAATTCCATTAACATTTACTTACTAGGTATTATGACTTAATCCAAGACATTTCCTTACACCCAGCATGGACTGGGTGGATAAGGACTGATTTTATTATTTGTAAATATATGTATATAAAGAAATTGTTTTGTTATTTTTTAAACGCCTAAATTATATTTCTACTTGGCTGCATTTTGTATTTAACGTAAATAACCGAACCCACAGTAAGAAATATCAGTTGTGCTATTGTGTTAATAAACATGCTGTTTTTCTTTCTACGGTACAACTCCCTTTATTGTGATAAACCTCGGAGACAGGAACATCACTTTCTCCATTGTTTTATGCTTTCAGACAGTTTTTTAAAATTCGAATTCTAAACAATCGTATAACATTCAGGTAGCGTAATATCAGTTGCATCTTTAGAAAGCAATGAGCACATAAAGTAAATGGATGGATGAAACTGAAATAGGCTAATTAGTTTGAGACTTCACTTTTAATTACAGAATGCTGAATGTGAAATGTGGCGGTTTATAAGATATTCATTTTTATTCTCTGAAAACAGATTATTCTGTCATTCAACAAAACTGCATCTACTAACAGTCAATTTAAATTCTTACAGTTTAACACACTCAGTTGTCCTTAAATGATGACCTTGAGGCCTACTCATGGTACAGTCACATGCAGTAATGTATACTTGACTTTAGCAGCCAATTCATTCTCCCGTCCATTCCCTAAGCTTTGGCAATTGGAATTTGCATTTTCACTCTTGCATCATTTTTCTATTTTGATACAGTGCTAATGCAGCTGCTCTGTTAAACTCAGCGTGTGCATCGCTTGTCACATTACTGACCTTTACAAAGAGTTGAACTTAAACTTTTCTATTGTAAACATGTTACAGTTACATGAACCCCCCATGAACATAGACCAATCACAGACAATGGAATATTCAATTGCATCAAGAGGTGCAGCACATGCACAGGATGCTGGGGGTTTGGAACTGACTCTTTGACAAAAGCAGAATTTAACAAACCCCCTTTCTGTATATTTGTTGAGAAATGTTATGCTTTATCTGATGGAGCTGAGATTTCTCCCCAACACAAATCACTGCCATTTGAATCACCCCAATGATCCAAGTACCTAAAATTGCTGGCAGTGGCATCAAAAGGGTGGTTCATCTTTAACTTTTAGGGGCCCATTTACTTAGCTACTTCGACCATCTAATTGGCTACTTCGACCTTCGACTTCGAATCGAACTATTCGAACTAAAATCATTCGAATATTCGACCATTCGATAATCAAAGTACTGTCTCTTTAAAAAAAACTTCGACCCCCTACTTCGCCACCTAAAACCTACCGAGGTGCCATGTTAGCCTATGGGGAAGGTCCCCATAGGCTTTCTATCAATTTTTAGGTCGAAGAAAAATCGTTCGATCGATGGATTAAAATCCTTCGAATCAAACGATTCGAAGGATCTAATCGTTCGATCGAACTATTTGCGGTAAATCCTTCGACTTCGATATTCGAAGTCAAAGGATTTACACTCGCCAGTCGAATATCGAGGGTTAATTAACCCTCGATATTCGACCCTATGTAAATCTTCCCCTTAGTATGTTATAGAATGGATAATTCTAAGATACTTTACAACTGGCCTTCATTTTTTCTTTTTAATAGTTTTTGAATGATTTGCCTTCTTCTCTTTCCCTGTCACTAAGTCACTGACCCCATCTGAAAACAAATGCTCTGTAAGGTAACAAATGGATTGTTATTCCTACTTTTTATTGCTCATCTCTCTATTCAGGCCCTCTCCTATTCATAGTCCAGTCTCTTATTCAAATCAATGCATGGTTGCTAGGGCAATTTAGACCCTAGCAACCAGATTGCTGAAATTTCAAACCGACGAGCTGCTGAATAAAAAGCTAAATAACAAAAACCACAAATAATAAGCCAATTTCATATAAGATATATGCAAAGGCAGCAGCTTGACCAAAAGGGCACCCATGTTTGGGTGGCAGTGGCTCCTGGGTATCTATAGTTACTCCCCTGAGCACAGACATCTGTTTTTGTTCTTGGCAATAAAATTGCGTTAATGAAACCATTTAGGCAGTTAAATAGGAATATGTGCATGATGGCTCAGCTTTTGCATGACTGCTCGTATGATGCAAAGCCTATCACTATTTATTTTCCAGGAAATGCTATATGCAGTGGGCAAATAGGTATTTATTCATTCATAAAATCAATTTAATTTAGGTTTTATTCATTCTATGTCAGTGCCTGTTATTTGAACCTATTTCATCTTTACTCCTTTCTTTATTCCTTTGTGGGTTAGTTTAGAACATCAGTTTAGAAGTGTCAGTACCTGGCTAGCCCTTTCTGTAGGATCTGGGCAGTACAGAGGGTGGTCATGTTGGGTGAAATTCCTTAAATCTGTAGATCAGGCCCCTGCACTATGCTGACCTGTCTTGCAGGAGTTGCATATTTTTGCACTTGCACTTTTTGTCTGTTGTACATCTATGTTGTGTGTAGCACCATGGTCCTAGAGGAACGTTGTTTAGTTTCACTGTGTACTGTAGGAACGTATAAGGATGAAATGACAATAAACTCATGACCCTTGACAGGCCTGTCCAACTAGAAGATCATGGGTCATATGTGGCCGAATAAAGGGTATATTTAGCCCCAAATCTGTTCAAGGTCTCCATAGGCTCCTGTGTATGAAATCATTATTTTAGTATAATGCAGCCATTGAACACATGGAATTACAAATATTCAGCTCACTACATGTAAAAAGGTAAATAGTAATGCTGTACTCCATACGTCTCTCAATAATAAACAATGGGACAATTCTAAACTTCTCTTGTTGTAGGGGATTATTATGCTATCCAAGCTTATCTCTGCCTTCTTGTGCCTCTAGCTTTCAACCAGAGATACACCCTGTGACTGTATATTTTAAAATACAACATGAGAACATTTCAAAGCTGCTACTATTTTAGGGCCGTTGCAGCATTGTGCAATTGATCCAAACAAAGGTGCGTTATTTAGCTATTCATAGAGTCCCTTTACAGAACATACATGATTATTATTGCCCAAGTGCCCTATTAATGCATCGCTGAATATTTTGGAAAGAGGAGTCTTTCAGGCTCTCATGACATAAACTACAGTTAATTCAGCGGCTTCTTGAAAAATGATCAGCAGAACAAAATGCAAATCTTGAAAAAATGTGCAACATATTAAGCATGAAGAATGGGTTGTGGTTGGAGGAGGCTACACTAAGATACAGAGAAAAACCTTTCCCACAAGTTTTTCACATGGAAATCTGGCTGTAATGTACCCACATGTAATAAAGACACAGCTTCACTGCAGGGAGCCCTACTTCATCTAAACTGCAGCATAGAAAATACTATATATATATAGAATGCTCGATACCTCAGATCTTCATACCTTAAGTCTACTAGAAAATCATGTAAACATTAAATAAACCCAAGAGGCTGGTTTGGCTTCCAATAAGGATTAATTATATCCTTATTTTAAATATTTTATATCGTTTGGATCAGGTACAAACTACTGTTTTATTATTACAGAGAAAAAGAAAATCAGATTTAAAAATTTGGATTATTTGTATAAAATGGAGGCGATGGCTTTTCTGTAATTCGGAGCTTTCTGGAAAAAAAGCTGTATATATCTGTATATTTAAAAAAAAAAAAAAATTTATATATAAATGAGAAAGGTCCCAGTGTGGACCGAAACGTTGGATATGCATGTGTGAATAAAATTCAGCACTTTTTTCACATTAAAACTTGGAGTGCGGGTCCTTTTACTACTGTGTACAAGAATACTTTGACCAACGCACCCACTTCGTTTGAAATCCGGTAAGAGTGCGCTCACTCAACAGACTGTATATGTATATATATATATATATATATATATATATATATATATAATATATATATATATATATACACACATTCTATGTAACAATATAAGCTTTTTCACTATAAGACCCTTGGTACTGTTTTTTTTTATCATTTTGTCCTACGCTTAATTTTCATCTGATTCATTAAGAATTCAATTGCTTAATTATACATTTTACAAAGGGACTAAGTTTTACCTGCAACTTACTAGCTGCTTTCAAAGTAAAACTCCCAAACTTGGCTGCCCTTTTATTAGACACCAGTGGGATCACCTGACTATAGCTGGCATTTTTCAGTAGCAGTATGCACAAAATGTCGCTGTCTTAAATATATTGATAATGGGTTGAGTGCAGAGGAATCTTGTATTTGTCTATATGTATTTTGTGGTCACACCCTCATTGCACCCCCGCCTAATGGTTTTAAAAAATAGTGGTGAGCACAACTTTCCCTTGTTTGTTATAGTTATACAGGAGCAGTGACCAGCTCCATGTTGTAGCTCCCACCCTCTCCAACTATAGTCAGGTGATCCCACTGGTGTCTAATAAAAGGGCAGCCAAGTTTGGGAGTTTTACTTTGAAAGCAGCTAGTAAGTTGCAGGTAAAACGTATTCGTCCCTTTTATAAAATGTATAATTAAACCATAGAATTCTTAATGAATCAGATGAAAATTGAGCATAGGACTGGCCAGATATGGGATGACTTTGACGTAGTTGGCCATCTTAAATATATTGCAATATATGGACAAACAATGCCTGTTTTGTTTAAAGGGTAAGGCATTTTTCAGTAGCAGTATGCACAAAATGTCTTAAATATATTGATAATGGGTTGAGTGCAGAGGAATCTTGTATTTGTCTATATATATATATATATATATATATATATATATATATATATATATATATATATATATATATATATATATATATATGTATGCATAGACTTGGGCACACACTATAGTGCCAATTACCTGGGTGCTGAACAGGATAGTTGTATATTCATTCGAAAATGCTGACGCACACCAGGATTTTTCTTCAACAATACTTATTTTATTGATCGACGTTTCGATCCCCAGAGGGATCTTTATCAATATATATATATTCTGTAATGCCAAAAGGCGCACCTATTAAACAGTCAAAACACATGCCCGTGCAACACTGATCATTATAATATTGTTATAATTAGTATAATGGACGAAACAGACTGTGCTGAAATTCAATTGGTCTGATTACTTGTTCTTACTTTACAGTCTGAGCAGCTGTAAAAAGGGGCTCCCTTTCCATTGCAGCTGTATCCCCAGAGACTGTAATGTAGATGGAGAAAGTGGCAACATTTTACACTCTCCATTGTTTGTGCTTTTTAGATAAGGAAAATACTTGAGATTTGTTTGGGAATTTCCTTCAATAGTTAGTAAAACCAAAAAATGGATATTTGCACTGAAACGTCACCTCTTTATCATGCTGCGTCACAGAGGCTACAAACAATGCCTCTTCTTTCCCTAGAGTGACCATTGTTTCGGAATAATGGCCTTGGACACTTTGCACTTCTTAAAAGTTGTATTTTTTAATAATGATATCAAAAATGCTAGAACCTGTATCTTTGCCAAAGTATGCTGGATATTTGGATTGTCTATAATTATATTCACGAAGCCTAAGTGTTTTTTTGTATCAATAAATTGGTGTCCTGAAGGGAAATGATTGTTTCTTTCAGTTGGCTGTGTGTTTGCAGTGATTTTTCTCTCCCATCATCGCCAGTAGTTTAGAGAGCAGCTCAGGAGCGGTTGTTTTGTTAGAACATCCAAGCCAGGCAGCAAATTCCCCCTTACTCTCTAGTTACTGTCACTGGTTTATGTGCGGTGATGATCCCCGAGGGATTGCCCTTTTCTTTTGTAAATTGATCTCCAAACAAATTAAGCAAAACTAAAGCAAGAGGCAAGTGGAACGAAATTGGGCAAAAAGAAAACACCAACTACAAGGTCAGTTAATGGGGTTGTAAGGAATCTGCGCCTGTGGGACCTGGGGATTGAAGTGCTGAAAATGAGATGCCAGTGCACCCAAACATGCCCTGCCCTGTACCCATACACTGAGCTTGGGAAGGAAGCAGCAGGGTCAGTGTAACCATTTCAGATTGTTCTTATAGAATTCTGTCAGACTTTCTTGTTTTTATCCCAACGCATATTTTAATAAGCTAGTAATGTCCTAAAATGGGCACTACATAGAGGTAATTATGATCTATTCTATTTGAATTGTTGCAATTCAATCTATGCTTTGGCTGTGGATTGGATGAGTATTACATTTTTTCACTTGGTTTTATAATGATTATGAGAAGCACAGAGACCTGCGTCCACCCCCATAAATACAGGGCTGCCTGCATTTGGCAGTGCTGTATTCAAGAGCATCAGGAAGGAGAGGCACATAGGTGTCCCTCTCTTGCTCACACATAGGTGTCCCCTAATTTGCAGACATGTGAGTTCAGATGTACAAGTTAGTGAGCCACGCTGGCCTGCCCCCATTGACCCTACACTCTTTACCTCGGCCCCAATTTATTTTTCTAGCACCAGGTGCAGAAGGCAGACAGATCCTGAGCAGACGCTCTTTGAGCTTAGCACTCTTGCTTTTCTACCCATAGCCATAGTAAATGGATTAAGTATAGTACTTTTCTCATTATTTTCTACTCATAATGATCTCGGGCAATATGAGCTGATATATCAGGGGAAGAGGTGCATGAACAGGGTTTAAAAAATAAAGAAGTACAACATAGACATTTCATATAACAAATATATCTTATCTGTATAAGGAAAGTCCTGCTTCATAGCAATTCGAGAGAAGAGCCTGCAAAAGTCCATTACCTGCAAAAATTCAACAAGTAAAATCATTTAAACTTTAAATAATCCCAATAAGATTGTTTTGCCGCCAAAATGAATTCATGCGGCTTAGTTACCATTGAGAACAAGGCACTATTTTATTGTTACAGATAGAAATTATATATAATTATATATAATTACTGTTCATTGTATCCTTTATCTCCCCCCCCTCACCCAGGCTCACCTTTTTGGTGCCGGAGGGGGTCCAGGGGGCCAGTCACTAGAGCAGTTGTGCTTCCTGAGCTAGAAGAGATGATTTTTTTATTTTGAAAACTGGAAATTCGTCTCTTAAGGGTCAGGCCACACGAGCAGATTCGGGGAGACTAGTCACCCGAGCGACAAATCTCCTCTTCTTCGGGGCGACGATCCCCCCAAACTGCCTTCCCCCTGCCCTCCGCTGGCTAAAATGAAAATCGCCTGGGGGAAGGCACACGCGGCGCTTCATTTTCTGAAGTCGAATGGTCGAAATGGTCAAATGGTCGAACAGTCGAACGATTTTTACTTCGTATTGATGGTTGAAGTCGTAGTATCCTATTCGATGGTCGAAGTATCCAAAAATTACTTCAAATTTCTAATTTTTTTACTTCAAAAATTCCCTCGAATTCACTTCGACCCTTGATAAATCTGCCCCCCAATGTAGTAATTTAGCTCATAAGTCAAGAAATACTAGAGCTTATGCAGTCTGTTCATTAACTTGAACTTAATGCCCAAGTTTGTTCTCCATTTCTGAAGTTAAATAATTGTGCCTGGGAAAAGTGTGGAGAGCACACTCACACAAGTACACCACACACTAATCCACCAGTTTTATATGTGTATATAGTACCAAATTAATGTCAGAAATTGTATTTATATAGCACCAACAGTATTTGCAACTCTGTACAATACAGTGTTTCAATTCTGCAAATATCTTCCTCGACATCCAGACACAGTGCAGATTAACTTCAATAAAAAACTCTGACATGGATGCAGAAAATACAGGTATTGGACCTATTATTCAGAATGCTCAGGACCTGGGGCTTTCCTGGATAATGAATGCAGATGAAACTTTCAGGGGTCATTTGTTGCATCTGTGGTCTTGCTAAGTGTGACACAGTCTCCAGGGAGATAGTGGAGACAGTGCCAGGGTTCCCACTGTGGCCTCAATCAATCAAGAATAGGCGTATGTGTCATTTTCAAGGTGAGCACCAGAAATGATAGAACATATTGCATCAGATTCATGCCAAATATGCACCTACACAATACATATTCACCTATGCAATTTTGAAATACATCTCTACAGTGTGAGAAAATGCATGACAATTGCATCTACTATTGCACTTTGCACAATGTGGATCAATGAGTAAACAACCTCTTTAATGTAATACATATATTGGGACAACACAAGGGTATAATAGATACGAGCTTTATCATTTGGAAACTCCTCATGCAGAATGTTCCAAAATTCAGCAATGTAATTTCCATAGTTTCCTAACAAAAAGTTCATTTTTTAATTATTTCCTTTTTCTCTGTAAAAATCAGACATTGACACAGAGAGGTCCCCATTTTTTTATTGCTTTCACCTCATTTGTTTTATCTGTAAATGATAGGGAAGGAAAAAGTAAGAACCTCAGGCTTCCAAAGGATGGAACAAGGAACCCTGGAACCTCAAGTTGTAGTCTTCCTTCCAGGTCCCAGGCATAATTCTAAGTAAAGCCCCCCTACTTTTGCAGTTCCTACTGAAGCCTAAGAGGTCATTCTAGAGAAATTGTTTACTCAGGTAGTGGTTTACAGCAGCTTCAGCACAGCACAGTAGGAGGCTGGGGGTCAAGTGCCTAATGTCAGGGTGTCATGGCACAGGGGTTTATGTCAGAGCTGCAGCTGAGGTTGTGAGCACTTCTGCAATATTAGAAGCCAACAGCATGCTCAGCAAGCCTATTATCTTTGCACAGCAGCTGGACATAAACTAGTACAAAGAGGTCTCACAATTGGTTTTAACCCTGTGGGACCCCTAGTAGGTTAGTGATATAAAATGTGCCTCCTTCCTATAGGAGCTCATACTGCACTCCCTTATGCTATTCCTGAGAGAAAAAGTCATATAAAAATGAAAGACCATGACAGACACGGGACAAAGTCATAGCTTCTCCTTTACTAGGCAGGTATGTTATTTTGTAAACTCACACTTATTAGAACTTCAGACTTTTATTGAGAGAGCTTGTAGTTCACAGCAGTTGAGCCTCATGGCTGAATATCAGTTCCTGAACAAACAAGATTCTTGACAGTAAGAACCACAGAAACGCTTATTATCAACTGAAGCCCTCTAGTGGCTGGATGTAAACACACCACAGGCAGGTACAGCTTCTAAGTAGGTGAATTCTATTGTAAAGCAAATAGTTAGCCATGGTTTATACTTTAGGGTGTAGGTGGCAGCAACGCCTATGGTTGGGCCTTGGTTAGGTCATTCCTCCAGTTTGTAGAAAACGTTGGTGGGGGGACTAAAGGGGGGACTAAAGGCTTAAAGGAACAGTAACACCAAAAACTGTGTAAGAAAGTAATTAAAATATAATGTACTGTTGCTCAGCATTGTTAAAACTGGCATGTTTGCTTCAGAAAGACTACTATACTTTATAAAAACAAGCTGCTACGTGGCCATGGGGAAAGCCATTCAGGCTGGAAAAAAGGAGAAAATGCACAGGATACCCAGCAGATAACACACCATTGCATTGGAAAGGGTTTATCTGTTATGTGCTATATAACCTGTGCCTTTTTTTTCCTTTTTTCCTTGAATGGCTGCCCCCACAGCTCCACAGTAGCTTATTTATATATATATTTATATAAACTATAGTAGTCTTTCTGAATCAAACACACAGCTTTTACTAGTGCATGAGAATAATATATGGTAATTTCTTTAAAGCACTTAATTTTTTTTGTGTTACTGTTCCTTTAAAGCCTATACAAGGGGAATGGCACAATGTTAGAGGTTTTGAAGTTAGAGGTTTTGAAATGGAAGAGGAAACTGTTTATAGAAGAGCTAGGTGGAACTAGAAATCCAGCTAGATGATTGCACTGATAGCCTTTAATCTAAATAAATCAATTTTCAATCATTGGTGTCCATGTAGTTTGTATGATTTCCTATTGTCTAGATTTGTCCCCACTCTAAAAAACACACAGAAAGTTTTACTGCCTTCTACCAAAATGTACCATAATGTGTATATTCTGGGTAGGGCCTTAGATTGAAAGCTTCACTGGGCAAGGTCAAATATGAATGATGGGTGCAATATTTTGGCACTATGTTATAGTACTCTATGTTATTATACTGTATGGATAGATGGAAGATGGTGAAATGACACTATAGTGTACGACAGGTTCCAGGCTCTCCTGGCAACATAGACAACCACAGAACTGTACCAGAAAGAGTGTTACTAAAAGAAGTGGTGGAAAGAGAGAGGTATAGATATAATGAATGGCATGTTTTCCTCTTTGAAGGATTATTTACACAGTATAATTATGTTTATGCCTGGCATACAGCTACTAAGTGCTCCCAAGTGCTTACAATCCAAATCAGAGAGAGAACAGGGGGACACTGGCTAGACTTGTGTCACAGACTGGGGATTCTGAATTAGGTTCTATTTTGACTATATGCTACTCGCTGTTCATCATCATTAAATACATCTTCATTAAACAAGCATCTTCATTTATCTTCATTAACTTCTTCATTTAACCAGAAACGTAAATGGTACATTTTCACGTCATTTCTTTTAGTAATAATAAACTGGTTTGTAAATAGGTAGAAAGATATCACCAGAAAGATTTCCGTCGAGTTTATAGCTGTTACCATCCTTGCCCTGTCTGAGCTAGTCTGCTGCCACCTTGTGGTAATGAAACAACATTTGCTGGCTTAGTGAAAGGATTGAAATTATATTTTTTTAACTGAAAGTTGAATCCAAATAACCAAGCACTGACATCTTCTTCAGACCAATGTGATTCTCAAAGCACGGAGGCAAAATGAAAGAAATTTTACATGATATTTATTAGCTTCTGCATCTGCAAAGTAGTCAGAGGAATATATTCTACAATATGTAGTCAAAAGGTGTCTTCTCTGCATATATAAAAAGCAAGACAGCTATATGAGATTCCTCTGAGGTGCATAATCCACAGGTAGAAGACTGCAAACAAAAACTGCTTGAGAATGGGGCACCATACTTACCTTCTATACAATACACAAACTGTATGGCGGAGATCTTTTAACTAAGCATTCCGGTCAGCATAAATGACTTGATCCTTAAATAAGAAGTAGGACTTCTGGGGATGTTGCAACACTTCCCACAGTCAGCAGCCTCTTCCCTGTTAACTACAGGCCACCATTCATGAAGAACTTTCCTTGCAAGTTTCATCAGTCTGACCCTCTTGTGTCTTTTTTCTTCTAGGGTGGCACAGGGTAGCAGCGTACAGGTATCCTACACCCAACAGCCTTGCACCCAAATCTTTTAAAAGTAGGGTGCATCCCAAACTTGGAAGGAAAGTTCAGCCTCATGTGAGGCAGTTAAAACCAGGCAATGGGAAATTGTAATGTAGTCGTTGTACCTAATACTTATTCTTTAAAGGGACCTGTCACCCTAAAAAATAATTCCAAATTCTTTTCTATCATGTTAGTTGAGCAAAAAAAAGTTTACTCACACTATATTTATTTAATTTTTGTTTCCTTCAGTCTTGGAATTCGCAATCATAGTTAGCAGGCAGATGATGCCATTTTGTGACAAGGCAAGTTATTGATCACCCCAAAATCTTGTGTACGTACCAGAATTGGGGACCTAATGCCCATGCATGGTACCCTACACAATTATAGAGTGTGAGGAGGAAGGGGAAATGTAAGGAGTGTGGTGACATCTAGGAAGTACTGAATGGAAAGTGAAAGGAAGTGACTGCCCCGCCTCTATGCCTGAGGCATAGAGGAAGGACATTCAATATATGATCAACAGCTGAAACTATTAAATGAGATTATAAAAGGTATGGATGTTTTAAAGAAAAAAAGAATTTCATGTTTAATTTGCAAATTACTTTCATTATCCAGCTTTTTATGTGTGGGTGACAGGTCCACTTTAAATCAAAGCTCTGCTCTGTAATGTGCCCCACTAACACATATAGTGACTGATATGTAGGGTGTATCACAAGTCTCCAAAGTAGCAATAAGGGGAAGCATGGATGGTCCTACTCAGCCCTTTGTTCAGCTATTCTAACTAAAACTATTAGCTGCAAAGGGAACCCAATGCCATTACATAGCCTTACTGCAGTGATGTTATTGTGCTGTGTTGGCTTATTTTAGGAAAAAAGGAATATCAGCAGGTATCTGTAAAAGGGATTCTGTGGAGGTCCCAGGTAAATTTTGCCATTATTGAAATAAACAGTAAAAGAGATATAAGGCACAACACATAAAAGCACAACATGATTCATTTACTAACGCAAGTCCAGTGAGCAAATGCAAAAAGAATGCAAACTGATATGTATTTTACAATACAGCATATTCTCCAAATCCCAGCCCAGTTGAAGATACCGGCTCAGTTGCACAAATGAACCCAACTTCTAATTTCATATAAAAATATGCAAAAGGTAATTTCCAGTATCAAGTTTACCAAAACCAATTAAATGTGCAGATCTTTGGGGGAGGGAGGATCCCTATTGCTGGTAATAATCAATTACACATTGTGCTTATATACCTTGGCTTAAACATTTCTACTAAGTGTTGGGTGTTGCTAAGCCAATTTATTGATGGGGGCACCCATGCAAAAGGTTATTGAAGCAGTTTTGGGGCGAGGCAGGTAAAATGGCATGAAAGTTAATCCAACAATCACTCAAACAGTCTTTCACCCTGACATACGTCCTTGTGACATCAGCTCACTTCAAAGCAATATGTTTACAGAAACACTCGTATTTACTCCGTACTTCTCTTGATTAATGTTTCTCTAGTAATAGTTTTGAAAAGCTTTTTTTTGCTTCTGCTTTTTATTCCATAATCATCTTGAATTTAATTCCAGCCTTGCCTTCTCAGCCTGCCTGGCATTAATGGAGTATTTATACAGCAAACATTGTGACTAATTCTGTGCAGCTGATAATTTATGTTAAGCACTTTGTTATTTCTATGGTAACTTCTCCAGCAGTGTATAAAGGAAAGAAGCAGACCTCATTCCCAGTGAAGTGCACGCTGATGAAAGAAACATTGTGAATGGCCCATCCACTTGTTGCTGAATCTATTGGCAGCTGCCATGCCAGCATTCCTAATAAGCACCTGCAGCAGAGCATGCAAATGGCTGGCACACAGGGACAGCTACAAATCACCATCCAAACATATTTAAATTGCTTTCTTGGATTTATAGAAACTGGCAAATATGCTTATGGGAAAATCAGCAGTTTGACCTCTTAATTTTTATTTTATTGAAAATTATAGATGGAAGATAAACCAAGACCCTTGTTATTCCTAAGATTGTATATAAAAATGCCATGGACTGTGCAGAAACTGTATAACCAAAAACACAAAGCATGTTTAAAGTGGACCTGTCATCCAGACACAAAAATCTGTATAATAAAAGTCATTTTCAAATTAAACATGAAATCCAATTTCTATTTTTCATTAAAGCGTTCATAGCTGTTCTAAGCTCATTTAAAAGTCTCAGCTGTCAATCAAATATTGTCTGCCCCTCCTCTATGCCATGGGCATAGAGGCGGGGCAGACAATTACTTTCACTTTCCATTCAGCACTTCTTAGATGTCACTTCTCTCCCCACATTCCCCCATTCTCTTTACTATTTAATTGTGTAGCCAGGGAATGGGGATGGACATCAGGTCCCACATTCTGATGCACAAACAAGATTCTGAGATGATACAAGGCTTGCTTTAATAACAGTGTCCACAAAATGGCTCCTGCCTGCTTGCTATAATTTTGAAATCCCAGACTGAAGGAAACAAGATTCAAATAATTTAAATACTGTAATTAAAGTTCCCTTTGCTTGACTGATGTGATAAAATAGGATTTTGAATATTTTTTTTGGGTGTCGGGTCCCCTTTAATTTTAGGCGCTGACACACCACTAACACAGTAGTGTTTGAAAAATAAATAGTAATCTAGCAGTAAGTCCTGAACTAAGGGCCAATTGCAGCACAAAATCATTGGCCATAAATAGGACTGGTACAGAAAGGGGCAGATTTATCAAAATGTCTGTTCAGATTTTAATAAATAAAAACTCACCCACATTCTATTCATTCCTATGGGATTTTTGGAACCATGTTAATCAAATGGTGAGTTCTAATTTTCCCCCATTGATAAATATCCTTCTAAAAATCCCATAGGAACGAATAGAACGTGGGTGAGTTTTTATTTATTAAAATCTGAACTCACATTTTGATAAATCTGCCCATTATGTGTATATTTCATAGGTATAAATAGATTTTCTAGGGCATTGTAGACTAACTACACTGCCACAATGAGTAAAATGACATAAGATAAGTAACTGGAATGTGTTGAGTGGTGTGCAGTCACAATACCATTGTTCTGTATGATGTTGGATAGAAACACTGTAGGCCTAGCATATGTCATTGAAAGTGTTCTATCACTGCAAACTCCCCAAAACTGCTGTTTAAAACTTTCCATATACACAGCACCCATATCATTATTTAATTCATCCCATACCATAAATAATGTTATATTGTTTAAGTGCATTGTATATTATAAGTATATTGCACATTAAATGGGACCTGTAATCCAGAATGCTCGGGACCTAGGGTTTTCCGAATAACAGATCTTTCTGTAATTTGGATCTTCGTAACTTAAATCTACAAGAAAATCATGGAAACATTAAATACATCCTATAGGCTGGGTTTGCCTCCATTAACGATTAATTGTATCTTAGTTGGGATTAGTTGGGTCCATCCCCTTGATTTTTAAGTATCTATAAAAAGTGCAAAAAAACTGTAGCCAAAAAAAAATGCATGATACAGTGCTTAAGGTTATAACTGCTTTACAAGTCATTTAGCAACTTCCTCCAGCACACTATTAGATAACTGGAACTGTAGCTGGACAAGGTATAATGGCACTGTAACATCCGTTCACATTCTTTATACAGTGAGTGACAGCTCAACATTAACATACAGATGACTGTTTCCCTGTCCATAGAACTGCCATATAAAATAACCAGTCAGATGAGAGATACATGTTCATACAATTATCAGCTCCCTTATGACATGCTACTCCACCATATGTGCATGTGTTAAAACATAGGAAAAAGCTCCATACTATACATACAATCATTGCCCACACAGGAGCAGGTGCTGATAACCAATAGAGCAGTTTTCAGAACTATTAAAGAGGATTAAAGGACAAGGAAAGTCTAAAACAGAATAAGTCTAGAAATGCTGTATTTTGTATACTAAACATAAGCATGAACTTACTGAACCACAAAGCCTAATCAAACAAATGATTTATGCTTTCAAAGTTGGCCACAGGGGGCTGTCATCTTGTAACTTTATTAAACATCTTTGCCTGACCCTGACCTGCACATGCTCAGTGTGGTCTGAGCTGCTTTGGGATCGTCATAAACAAAGTTGCTTGAATTCTGCATGGCTGGGAAGTAAGGCGGGGGCTCCCCTTGCTGTTCATAAGTATGATTGTTTCCCTGCTCAGCAGTTAGGGACTGTCTGACAATTTCTATCCACTGCAGTAAATGAAGGGAGAATTTCACTGCATACAGTCAGGTTTCTTAAAAAAACGGTACACATTTTTTAATTAAAGTATATTGGAGATAGGTTTCTTTTTCATTAAAGAAAGTAAAAATTGGATTTTATTAGTTTGCCTTTCCTTGTCCTTTAAACAAAAGGTGATCAACAGACAGAGCCACCTGGTCAGGTCAGTAACACAGCACAAAATTCACAATTTTCAACATAAACATAAACAAACATAAACCAACAAATACATCAATAAAAATCCACAAGAAAAGGGAGTGCTGCTCCTGTCTCGCCAAGACAAGATGAAATGATCCCAGTAAAGGGTTACATTTACTGTAAATATACTGTATGTTTACCCTCTACTTATAAAAAAAACGTTGTATTTAGGAACACTAATCAGCTTTATTGCAGTTACACAGTTATGTAGGATTCATTTAAAATGTGGGTTATAAAAACATTATTCAAAAGCAGAGGTCAGATGTCATCCTTGGCTTTGCACACAGAATAATAACCTTTCTTATACCGAGCAAGACTTGCTTGTATTAGCACTTGCTGGAAAGAGAGAAATGATCTGTAAATGGATAGAACTTCTCCATGTTATTGGTAGGGATGTCGCGGACTGTTCGCCGGCGAACTTGTTCGCGCGAACATCGGCTGTTCGCGTCCGCCGCAAGTTCGCGAACGTCGCGCGACGTTCGCCAATAGGCGTTCGCGTCAAAATCGTTCGACCATTCGACCATTCGATCGCTAAACTCGAACGATTTTCGTTCGATTCGAACGAAAATCGTTCGATCGAACGATTAAAATCCTTCGATCGTTCGAATCGAACGATTTTCGGATGTTCGAAGTTCGCGAACTGTTCGCGAACTGTTCGCAAATTTTGCCAGTGTTCGCGAACGGCGTTCGCGAACACATTATCGGCGGTTCGCTACATCCCTAGTTATTGGCCATTAAAGTGAGTCTGCACAACAAACTGCATAGAGCTATTTTCAACACTGGTGTGGTTGAAGTAATAATTCGAAATGGGGTACTTCTAATCTATCTTGAATAAAAATATTCCTTATAAATGCTGTTAACAGTGTAACTTCATGAAGATATCACATAATCAGGTCTCGTATGATGACAATATCCCCTTACCAGCTGCTTCTTTGGCTTCCTCTGTTCGCAAGTAAGCAGCAGTAACTCCCATCTCCTTTCAAAAAGTACTTCATTGGGAAATACTTATTCCTTTAGTAAGAAGACCATTAAATATTCTGTGATAGTTTAGCATCTATATATAGTATATATACACTATATAACATTTAAAAACACAATGAAATGCAGCTCATCCCTTTTTATTGGGTGCATGTGGTCAGGCTTGATATACAAATTACAAAATTGAACCCCAGCGCTCCAACATATAATTGTCCAATGAAGCTGCATGATGTCAAGTTGCTAGTATGGGCGGTGAGGATTGTTGCTGTGGCTGGGAAAAGTGATGTTACATTAGGTTTCTCTGTTTAGTGTTGGACATCAGGAGTAGCTCCCAGCCTTTTAGTGAACTGGATACACTGTGTCACAATGGGACACCTATGGTCTAATGGTAAGATGGCTGCAAGCCAGTGGCAGTATTTTATGGGAACTCTTTTTGGAGATCCATCCTGAAGACAGGTGCATCAAGATTGCATGCTCTAAAATGTATCCATTGAATGGGATTGTTGAGGATGGTTAAATGCTATGTTCTTAAGTTAGTTTTAAAGGTATACATCACTCATTGACTCCATCTTGTACAAATGGCAAAAGTGTTCATATTAAGTACTTTGGAGAATGGTTGAATACTTGCATATTAACTATTATGGGTGCACATTACTTTTACATGACAAAACAAGCAATGTAATAACAGTGCAATGTATCTTTCCACTGTATTAAGCCAACAAAGAGGGACTAAGTACTGATCTAGTGTTTTAAAGCAGGCATCATAATATATTATATGAGTAACTTATCCATGGCCACATGGAGCAAGATTCAAAATTTAAACAGTACAGTAAAATCCTGGTATGAATAAAACAACAGCGTTTACCTGCATTTAAACACAGTTAGTAAAATCAGGGTTATACTGTATATTTAGCTAAACACAAAGATAGTAACTCTGCAACAGAAACGTAGTTTTAAGATACCATGAATTGTAAGGCAAAGGAGAAACACTTGTACAATATGTGAGGTACCTTAAGCCAAAATCTTGATGAAATTAATACATTGAAATTAAACGTGGCATGTAAAACATAATCTGTTGCATAGATGCTGATGATCTTAGATACGCTTGCAGATATAGTAAACATTGGCCTTCAGAATATGAGATGTAACAGTTAAAGCTGCATTAGTAATTATCTAATCATGGATAATCATGTAGTCACGTAATTTACAGGAAATGAGTATACGCTGGCTGACATATTTCTTACAGAAGTTTTTATACGTATAACTATGCTTCAGCACTTTTTGCATCGTGATCTCTATACTTTCCATTGTTGATAGCTGCCTCTCCTATTGCCTATTGCCCTGTCCACTTGATGCTGTCCATTCCTTTATTACTCCTTGTGTTATCCCTTTAATAATGACTCTCCATCTCCATGCTACCTTTGTGGCATGCCCTCAATGGACATCTGCAGGGCAGCCATCAGGAGGGGACAGGGGGAGAGTTGTAGGGGGCCCCAAGGGTAAGGGGGGCCCAGCAACGCCAGACTTACTTGATTAGCCGGGCCCCCCATCTTTCTGAGAGCTGCTGACTTCGGGAAGGCATGGATGTTTAAGGGGCCCTGGCCACCAATTTTCTTATAATGTGGGAGGGAGAGGGCCCTGGCCACCAATTTTGGCCACCAATTTTTTTTTCTCATGTGGGGTCCTAGCCACCAATATTTTTTAATGGGGGGGCCTGGCCACAAGTGTTTTTTTATGGGGGGCCCTGACCACCAATATCTTTTTATTTTTTATTAACATGTGGGAACCCTAGCCACCAATATTTTGGTGTGGGCACAGTGGGCACAGCCCAGGGGGCCCAGAAAATGTTGTCGTATGGGGCCCTGCGATTTCTGATGGCGGTCCTGGACGTCTGTATCCACAGTAGCAACCTTTGATTAACCTTATTTCTTTAAAGGATTTTAAATTATGTTTCTAATCTTTATCTACTATATATTTTACAAGAGTAGCAAAAATATTAAATCCTAAAGAGTCAAGATGCTGTGTTAATCTCACAAGCAAAAACAATAGGGCAATGACTGTTAAAATGTTAACCACTCAACTGACTGAAATAAAGCATTTCTTGCAATTCCCAGGACATGTCCTCTCAGCATCTGCTTTCCTGATATCATTCAAAATGATATATTGCCATTGGGCAATGATGATAATCAAAGATTGCATTATACAACTGTTTTTTGAAACTTTGCTCTTCTTCACTTGTATGCAAAGGAGGTTATACATTATTTCAATCTATTCTCCCAGAACTCTCTGAAATATGCTACATATAATAATTACTAAAAAAAAAGGGTAGACATTTTTCAAGAGATGTCTCCAAGTTCTAGAGGCCCTTAGGCATTTGTCTCCTTTGTCTTATACAAAATGCACCCAGGAATGTAATAATATCATATTCAGTCACTTCTTGTAACATACACAATTTCAGTTTTATATCCTATGGCACTAATCGTTAAGTACTAAACCTATTCATGTAACTCATCAGAAAAACAAGATGACAAAATGCTAACAAATTAGATTTCCCCAGGCAACCAAATTGAGAACTGCTGTTCTATCTGAAATGCAAGCATTAGCGTCTTGAACAGTTTCAGATATAGTAACCAAATTTAATGAACCAAGACCTTGGAGAACCTTTTTAGCTTATACAATAAAAGGAAATCAAATATAATTAAAAAAATATTTAATACTGACAATAAATACGTTTTGTAAACACAGGGCAGACAAATTTATATATATATATGTATGTATATATATATATATATATATATATATATATATATATATATATATATATATATATATTGTAGGTAATAAACGTTAAAAACAAAATAAAATCTATTAAAACATGAAAGAACCAATAATTATATGTATTCTGTGTATATATATATATATATATATATATATATAAAATAAGAATTGCTACATACTACTTATATGTAAAGAAAGAGATCTCTTCCCTTACTATGCAGCAGTTACAGTACCGAACATTTCTTGAATTTAACATATAAAACACAGATGATGCTGCTGTTTCTAAAAACGGTATAAATGTAATAATAGTATTGTAAGGAAAAATACAGAATTTTATTACAAACAACATGTCAGTTATACAATATACAGTATATAGTTCTTTTATCACAGGGAGGTCAAACTAATGGCCTTCCAACAGTTATGAATGGCAAGTCCTAGCTGAGATTGTGGGGAGTTGTCTTTCTCAAGAGTTGGATGGCAAAGTGTCCTTCAGTTGCACTTTTGCAGCATACGGAAATGTTTTTCAGTAAACTGATGCAGTTTGGCATGAATGCTTCTAGACGATTGCAGGCGACCTGGTCCAACTACATATAATGAACTTATCAGTAACATACTTCTTTATCTCCTTTAAACAATATTGAATAAAATGATCACATCAAATATTTGAAGTCCAAAACAAAAAGATCTTGCTATCTACTAAATGGCCACCAATGTAGGGAAAACTTAGTAACACCTCTGCCAAATAATTCCTCTTCGTTGGGTTTCCTGCACCATGTACTGTCTGAACTGGTGAAACTCAGCTGAATAACTTCTTTGTTGTTCGTTAGGTCAGTGCTTTTTTCTTGAGAAAAAACTGAAAATATAAAAAAGAACCAAATATCTGAGAGCAAATGAATGCATTGTAATTGTTACTTAGTAAGAGGTATATCTCAAATGCTTAGTCCCCTACTTTATAGTTTATATACTTTCTACTGATGGAGAAAATTATTCCAAAAACTCTTTGGAAATACTGTGCCACCTTTGTTTCATTGTTCCTTTGTGTATACAGTATGACGGAAGACACAATGCTGCCACAGTATATGCAAAAACATGCACACAAACTTTCATGCCCTCTTACAGAACACACAATGATATACAGTATCTCATTATACTCTCTAGTTCATCTCTTGACCTTATCAAACAGTCTTTTGCTCAAACTATCCAGGTTATGTCTTGCCATTACATATCATCCTACGCACACTTGCAATGCCTTTATTCTCAATTTCAGATGTCAGACTGAAGACTCCTTGGTACTGTTTGATAGTAACTTACATAGTTACATAGTTACATAGTTACATAGTTAAATCGTGTTGAAAAAAGACAAAGTCCATCAAGTTCAACCCCTTCAAATGAAAACCCAGCATCCATACACACATCCTTCCATAGCTTCACATAAATTCTATATACCCATATCTATAATAACTATAGAGTTTAGTATCACAATAGCCTTTGATATTATGTCTGTCCAAGAAATCATCCAAGCCACTCTTAAAGGCATTAACTGAATCACCCGGCAGTGCATTCCACTGACTGTGAAGAACCCCCTACGTTGCTTCAAATGAAAGTTCTTTTCTTCTAGTCTAAAGGGGTGGCCTCTGGTACGGTGATCCACTTTATGGGTAAAAAGGTCCCCTGCTATTTGTCTATAATGTCCTCTAATGTACTTGTAAAGTGTAATCATGTCCCCTCGCAAGCGCCTTTTTTCCAAAGAAAACAACCCCAACCTTGACAGTCTACCCTCATAATTTAAGTCTTCCATCCCTCTAACCAATTTAGTTGCACGTCTCTGCACTCTCTCCAGCTCATTTATATCCCTCTTAAAGGAGAAGGAAACCCTCTGGGTGCAAAAATCCCCCCCTCCCTCCTCCCCCCGGCCTATCTGTCGGCCCGGGCAAATGCCCCTAACTTGTTACTCACCCCTCTGCGCAGGTCCTGTCCACGGAGTTCACAGGCGCCATCTTCTCCCGAGCGGTCTTCTTCCTGCTTTGACTGGTGTTTTTGGCATATGCGCAGTAGAAGCATTTACCGGTACGGATCTACTGCGCATGCGCCGAAAGTCACAACGTTTTCCTATTTCACTTTGCGCATGCGCAGTAGATCCGTACAGGTAAATGCTCCTGCTGCGCATGCACCAGAAGATGCCAATTAATCCAGGAAGAAGACCGCTCGGGAGAAGATGGTGCCTGTGAACTTCGTGGACAGGACCTGCACAGAGGGGTGAGTAACAAGTTAGGGGCATTTGCCCGGGGGGACATGTAGGCCAGGGGGGAGGAGGGAGGGGGGCAACACAGGGGAGGGGGGGCAAAACAGGGGAGGGGGGAGGGATTTTTGCTCCCACAGGTTTCCTTCTCCTTTGAGGACAGGAGTCCAAAACTGCACTGCATACTCCAGATGAGGCCTTACCTGGACTTATAAAGAGGCATGATTATGTTTTCATCCCTTAAGTTAATGCCCTTTTTTATGCAAGACAGAACTTTATTTGCTTTAGTAGCCACAGAATGACACTGCCCAGAATTAGACAACGTGTTATCTACAAAAACCCCAAGATCCTTCTCATTTAAGGAAACTCCCAACACACTGCCATTTAGTGTATAACTTGCATTTATATTATTTTTGCCAAAGTGCATAACCTGCATTTATCAACATTGAACCTCATTTTCCAGTTTGCTGCCCAGTTTTCCAACTTAGACAAATCACTCTGCAAAGTGGCAGCATCCTGCATGGAACCTATAGTTCTGCACAATTTAGTATCATCTGCAAAAATAGAAACAGTACTTTCAATGCCCACCTCCATTAATCAACAAGTTGAAAAGCAAGGGACCTAGTCCGAATTTATCTCAATATTTTCTGCTATGAACTTCGATCAAATCTGCTCCGGTTTTTTACGCTTATTTCTTATTACATTTTCCCAGAAAATTTGCTTTGTGGGAAAAATCTTATTTTCACAAATTTTTCTGACTGTTTCATTCGATTTTCACCATTTTTTCGTAATTTTCATCTGAAAACTCAGAAAACTTCGGGGTATTGCCCGAAACCCAGCGCACATCAAACAATCATTGGACTTCTCCCATTGACTTATATGCAACCTCGACAGGTCTGAAATTTCGGATTTTCAGATTCGGACTTTTCCATCCTCGGGTTTAATAAATTCCGAAAAATTTGTGATTTTTTAAAAGTCAGATTTTATAAAAAAAACACACATTTTTCGTGATTTTTACATTCGGAGTTTAGTAAATAACCCCATAGTACTATGATTTGCTATGAAGTCCAGTATCTTATTTCCTACTACAGACGACTAACTGGCCTGTAGTTTTGAGGCTGAGAACGGATCTTTTTTTGAATAGGGGCACCACATTAGAAATTAGCCAGTCTCTCAGCACTACGCCAGACCTCAATGAATCCTGAAAAATCAAGTAAAGAGGTTACTTGTCTCTACCTCCATCTTCCTCAGAATACCAATAACTGTTCTGGACATAGAAACCTATTTCCTCCTATCCTCTCATGATTCTCTTTTCCATTCATTTTATCTCAATATTCTGTTCATGTAGACCCCATATCATTACTGTTTAGAACTGCAGTTTGCTTTGGTAGATCCTTATACCAGCACATTGTAACCATCTTTGCTATCAGATACTGGCTCTCCTCCTCTTCTATTCTAATGTGTCAGGTTCTTTCTGGACACCTAATGGAAAATTTCTAATGGTTCTCATGGTTTCATAAAGCAAGGCTGCTGAATTCCCAAACTACAACACAATGGCCACTATTCACTAGAGTAGTGCTTTGCATTGTTTCCCTATGTTTCCTGCTTTTTGCCATATCCTACATCATTGCCTGTGATCTCATGTCCATACCTCGTCCCAAGCATCTTCTTCAAGAATGGGCATATTAGTAAACTCTTAAAAAAACACTTCTAATCCTTTACTTCTCACAATTTACAAATTACTTACCCACATGCATCATCTGTAGATTAGATTCATACCCCTCCTATTTTTCAGTCAACACTTTAACAAATATAGAAGTGTAGCCCACTTACCTGTTAAGATCTCATGGATTAAGCTACAAGTCATTTTCTAAACAGATCTTCACTACACTTGCATTCTGATTATACATTCCAACTTACTATAATTTTGTTTCTATCTTTCTAAAACAATTGATTATATATATATATATGTATCCTCTGAGAAGTAGAGAGTTAGATAGCACTGACTTTTTCTTATTTCCACATTCTCTTAAGAAGTGAAAGCAATGAAAACTCTCACCTACGACATATGGTTTTGCTGTGTTTGCTGCTGTTGCTGCTGTTGCTGCTGCTGTATTAATAGCTGCTGCTGTTGTCTCCGTCTAGCAGTCCTTAGCTTTTCAAAGCGAGCTTCCATTTCATCCAACACCTTTGGTGTGTATCGCACTACCAGTTTCACACTGTCTTTAGCAGCTTTGAGCAATTCCACTGCTTTTTCATGATGTTCCCCTTCTACGCTCTGTATATTAAATACAATTGGATTAAACCTTTGAAGACAACTAAAGGTACCAAAAAAGTAGAGAAATTTGATGTAAACTGCAAATTTTGGAGAGTATTTCCATGAAAAAGACAATTTCTCCAGTTATTACAAAGGATGTACCCTACATTATGCAGGTTTATTAGTTTAAAATCTGAACATACATAAGTATACTCATTCCAAGATCTCCAAATTCACATATTGAAAAGTATTTTATTTCCTGAACGTATTTAGTTTAAAATTCCTTGTTTTGTACAATGAGCAAACTATCCAGCATTAACTGGAATAATTGAATTCGCCTGCGTAGAATTGACTTATGGAAGCTTTGTTACAAAACCACGTTACAGTCACAGAAGTTTTATAAAAGTAAACAGGTTTCTGTGCTTTTAATGGAGCATGAAATAAAATGCAAACTCAGTAATAAAACTAGCACCAAAGATCACCACTTTTTCACTTATTATTTCAAGTTGCATATAATGAAACACATTAAAATCTATAATTGTAATATAATATATAATCTCTATATTTGAAAAAAAAAAATGATTTGCAATCTATGTAAGAAGGAAAAGCTGAAGGTCCACCCCACAAAATACCATGTTTACACATACAGTAGACAGCGTTGCTTACATTGTTGAGACCAAGGAGATCAATTTATTTTAAAAGTGACAGTGAGTATATGTTTATTGAGCATTCATATAATTTATATTCTTATATTGTAAATGGTATTGCAGTATTGTAAAACCAGTGCAATGGGACAGACAGCAGATGTTTTGTATTAAACATTTATTGGCAGTATAGCCAAATAGCTGAAGCCAGTCTCCGGTCATAGGAATGAAGGTCAATGGGGACACTAACTGATACATGCCGCAGGCTGTCTTGCAGCAATTAAACTGTTGTGCTTGGTGAATACTAAAAGTCCAAGACTCACCTATTGTCTGTGGTTTATGGGCACTCCTTATACTACTGTTTATAGATTACTATAGAAAATGTATCCGAATAGTTGGATTAGAACACTGGTGGCACCTATGATACATTATCCAAAGGTGATCTGGAGATAGACCTCTTCCACAACCTTTAGCTTGATAACGTTGCTGCCTCTATATCCTCACCACTGCCAAGGTAGCCATTGTGTCTCTTGCTTCTTTATGCACCTCTGAAATCATGGATGAAGCCACTGGAATGTTAGATTTCACTTTTTCTTTAGTGATAATGATGAGTTGTTTAAGCACTTATACATCAGACTGACCTCATGGAAATACACCGCCAGCCTATTTGGTTTACTTAATGCCTACGTTATTTCCTAGTAGAGTTAAGGTATGAAGATCCAAATTACAGAAAAATCCCTTATCCAGAAAAGCCCAGGTCCTGAGCATTCTGGATAACAGGTCCCATATCTATATAACAAAAAACTCCACAGAAACTTGTCATTTGGGTTACCAGCGAACCAAGCAGCCAATCTTTCAGGACACAATTAATATTGTTATTGGCAGCAGGACAGTCGTCACAGTAAATACTTTATAGAATAATACAGATGCATTAAAAAGAAACAAGTACAACACTTAGAAGGGTTTAATAATTAACCAGTTAAAAACATGCACTTATGCTGTTGATCTGGGAACTTGTATACATACACAATGGGGTTAGTGTTCAATGTAGATATTTAGATAAAATCTCAAATCCTAGCAAAGTAAAGGTTATATGAAACCGGGTTATGGAAGTAGCATGAAATCAAGTCTGTAAATGAGTCTCCTTCTCTTTTATATCATCAGGCTCTACTTTGATATGTCCCTCTTGTGATATTATCAAGAACATTTTAGTTATGCAGCTTCTCCTTAAAAGTCTACTTAGACCTCTCATTGAAACTTAAATCAGCAGCAGGGCATTTGTCTGATGTGTACAAGCAGCTTTAAAAGTCTAATCTCTTTTTATACTTCAAACGAGAACAGGACAGTTTCTGATGAGCTGCTCTTCTGCTGCATTTCTTTGTGAACATGAAAAACAGGATTTAGTATTCTCTCTCTTTCTAACATACTTTATATATATATATATATATATATTTATTTGTGTGTGTGTGTATATATATATATATATATATATATATATATATATATATATATATATATATATATATATATATATATACATACACACACAAATATATAAAATGAATGCTGTTTTATTTGTATGTATTTATGTAATCTACAAGAGTAAGGATAGCAATATTAAATTATAAAAAATTAAATAAATATATACTGAAAATAGAAGAACCCCCTCAAAAAAAGAATTTAATAAAAGTCCCATTTTAACAGACTGAGAGAGTAATGAGAGAAATGCTAATAGGGTAATGTTGGAAGACATTATTTATAATTGATGCATATTGGAAAGTTGCTAGAATTTTCTTCATTATGTAAAATTGTATTTTTATCATTCTTTGGTTGATTTAACTTTTAAAGGAGAAGGAATACTATAAAAAGCCAGCTATTTTGCTCTACTGTGCATGCATCTACCCCAGGAAATTTGAAAACCAAAGTAGCAGGACCATGGATTGCTCCATGGTGCTTGCTAGAAGAAACCTGGGCCGGTGCGTTTTCTGTTGATAGGAGCCCCGGCCCAGGATGTCAGGTGAGTAAAAGTAATCTCTTGGGGGTGCCTAACTTTTGGCAACCCAAGTGTAAAATGGTATTCCTTCTCCTTTAAATGAGCACTACAACTCATATTTTACTAACTTTTTACAGATGGGTTCTTTGTATTGTCTTGTTATTTTGTTCAAATAAGGACAAAGTCAAATCTACAGTATGGGGCACATTTACTACATTTACTACTGGGCGAATATCGAAGGTTAATTAACCCTCGATATTCGACCCTCTAAGGAAAATCCTTCGACTTCGAATATCGAAATCAAAGGATTTACCGCAAATGCTTTGATCGTACGATGGAAGGAAAAATCTTTTGATCGAACCATTAAATCCTTCGAAACGAACGATTCGAAAGATTTTAATCCATCGATCGAAGGATTTTCCTTCGATCAAAAAAAGCTTAGAAAGCTTACGGGGAAGGTCCCCATAGGCTAACATTGGTGCTCGGTAGATTTTAGATGGCGAAGTAGGTAGTCTAAGTTTTTTTTAAAGAGACAGTACTTAGACTATCGAATGGTCGAATAGTCCAGCGATTTTTAGTTCAAATCGTTCAGTTTGAAGTCGTAGTCGAAGGTCGAAGTAGCCAATTCGATGGTCGAAGTAGCCAAAAAAAACTTCGAAATTCAAAGTATTTTTCATTCTAATCCTTCACTCGAGCTAAGTAAATGTGCCCCTATGTGTTGTTTGTCTCATGAGATTTTATTTATTTCATTTCATTACTTGATTGTTTGTTGACCGATATATAAAGTCACAGATTCAAAGAAGATATATTATTTTTTTTCTTACATCATTGTGGGTTATATTGACTACTTTTGTGTCATAGGGCTGCTTTGCTGCTTTCCATGGCCGGCATTGCTTTGTAAAGACAAAAAATATGGTTCCTGGCTATGGTTCTGTGGAATAAGAGGAATGAAAAGAATATCCCCATATGTAATAAAAGGGAATAATTTTGCTCAGGAGCTGTAACCCATAGCAACCTATAAGAAGTTTGCTTTTAAACAGGTGACCTGAAAATGCTACCTGCTGATTCATTGCTATGGGTTACTGCTCCTGGGCAAACTTAGTGCTAGTGCTTTTTATTACATAACCCCATATGCCTCTTATGGCCCTTGAATCAGTGGTGTCCCACCAGCCTTCAGATCAGTAACTAAATCAAGGGGCCTACAGTGAGGTTTTCACTTCAGTAAAGTAGCTTTTTACATGTGGTGGGGTGAATTTATGTCAATGCACAGATTTAAAAACTGGGTTATAGTAAAATGATGATGTCATACAAATAAATCTATGAACCATGGACCTCTAATTGAGCAACTCTGCACTAGCTATTGAGCCTGAAACTGTGCCATCGGAGAAGGAAAGCATCATTGTGTAGATACTTTGTCTCTGAGTTAAGCATATACTACATCCACACTTTTTGGTATCTTTCTCCAAAATTTAACTGGCATGAAAACCACCAGGACTGAATGAAGTTTCATTGAGCAAAAGTTTATCACATTTTGTTAAATTAAATATTGATATTCATTTGTCAATGAACAAATGGGATCAGAAACATCAAAAAGGGATCTATATCAGAATTAAATCAATATGGAAGTTGCTCAAGGAATAAACTCTGGTCAGAAAGTTCAGGAACTATTAGATAAATATAACTGAAGACTATATATAAATATACTGTACAGTGTCAGATAATAATGAAAACTGCACATTCATATTAACCTAAAATTAAAGGTAAAAATAAATAAAATGTATTCATGGCAAACTGAGAAGGAAGATTTTTCATAACGTACCACTCCATTGACAGAAAGCAGTTGGTCACCCCGTTTGATTCCACCATGTCTCTCTGCCACTCCTCCTGGAATGATGCGGGAAATATAAATGGGGGAATTCTGTTCTTTGCCTCCCATAACATTAAAGCCAAGTCCTTCATCAGTCTTTGGAAGCTCCACTACCCGGGGATGAGAATGACCTTCACTGGCAGCGAAAGCAGCGACGGTTGCCTGCAATAGAGCAGTTGAATAATGGTTATAACCAAACGTGTACAATGCCAAATTACCTTTTGAAAACATAATTGTTCTGTGTGGGAGAACATTGCAACTACTTGTGTCTGCGCAATCTCGTTAATATCTAATGAGCAGATGACCAACTGACTATTAATATGATGTATATAAACTGTACCTTAACATATGTAAACAGGTATGGGACATATTATCTGGCAGTCCATTATCCAAACAGCTCAAAAAGCTCTAAAATAAGGTAATGTCATTATCTATAGATTACAATTCATGCAAATCATTAAGTATTTGATGGTAACTGCAAAATCCATGATGGTCACATTGTTTTTTTATTTTTAAAAAAAGCAAATTGTATTGAAAGCAGATTAAGTCCTTTCTCATGCAAATTATGTTGACAAACTGTTTAATTTCAGCATATTTGATTAATTACATTTTAGACAATATGTGCTACAGCTTTTCAGTAAATTTCTGTTTGGGTCATTTTTGTGCATTCAGTATGCATCTCAAAATTATTTCTCCATATGGTAAAGGCTTTAACAACACATTTTTCACAATTAAGTCCTTTAAAATTTCTTCACTGATCCAGCTTCCATAAACACTCCCAAACAAGCCATTGCAATGCAAGCCAAACTTAACGTTTACTGTGTTCTTCGTTTCATCAAAAGTTGTTTTTCTTTCTCTCAGTCCTGAGTCCACTTTACATTTGTCTTAAATTGTCTCAGAAAATGAGTAAAGTGAAGTGACTGCACATTAACAAGCACTCTTTTGCAGTGTCATGTCTCTCCGTCATCATCCGTATGTTTCAATTTGGGAAAAAGGACATCAATAGAGAGACAGCAAAATTCATAGTAAACAGTGATAACATTTTTATTTCGTGAGTTCAGTATGAAAAAACAGCAGGGCTCATTTAGTTCCTTTACCACAATTTTCCCCACTATCAATTGCACTAAAAATTCCTTTCAATAAAGGTGCTTCAATGTGAGCTTCTCACACTTCCTTAGTTGCAATCAGAGATGCTGCCCTCCTCCTGCCTGAAGTTGAACTCAGTGTCGCCTACTGATTCAGCTGCTGTAGACACTGTGGAGCTACCACCACCTCCAAACCAGGCAGTGGCTCTAACGTTCCTACAGAGATCAATAGGCACAGCAGAGTTTTGTCAAAAGTATTGGGCACACACGTCACTCTCGCTCTAGTTTGCTGCAAATATAACAAGTTTTAATTGTGTATTCAGCTAGACATGGTGCATCATGACCCCTTTTCGTTTAATGAAATTTATTTCTGCCAACATAGTTGGACTATAATTCATGATTAAAGCTGGCTCAATCTGTAATTTCACTATGTCTCCTTTATACTGCTACCTCACAGTACCTAAGTTTACTGTTTTCTTTTGCATGCAAAACACTGCACCATTTCCAACATTAAAGTCAAATCACAAGTTGGTTCATTGTGTACATATGTCATACAACGAGCTGCAATTTTTAATTTGCTGTTTATTATATGACCCCTGGCCCACTTCTGCTGAAATTCACAAGGGTGACAATGTATATGAATGTGTAAGTGAGGCTTTGAGGGGAAAATAACCTTTGCAAGCAACTTGTGTAAAATATAAAAATATCTAATAAAATAATGGTTTATTTAAAGATATCTATGAAACATTTCAAGGCTAATTATGGTGTAACCTAACTACCTTGTGCAATTTCATAAAAAGGTTTCAACTCACTCGAAATAAGTCTGCAAGGAAATACAGAGATGATAAAGCTCATGTTCTGGCTAAACTTTGAGAATATGTTTTATGAGCAAATCAAGATTGTGTTAAGTTGTAAGTGCAATGGTTGCTTACACCAAAGCATCAAAGCATCTGATGGGCTAAGTGAAGAACAACCTGCATAAAAGTGTCACATGCTTCTTTAGAGGAAAACAAGTAGGCCCTAAAATTATGGGCCTATTTGAGATTTCTGTATTGGAACTAATAAAAACTTCAACACCTAGAAGCTGAAGTGTTTCTTAGTTCCAAAAGCCCGTTTGGGTAAAATTATGGAAAATGTTGGGTTTTTTTTGGCACAAAACCCAGTGTGAGTTGGGAAACTTAAACTGGGTTTCCTTAAAGATTGGTTGAGCAGAAAAGCTTAAGCAATCTTAAATAGACCCCTGTGTGTATAGAATTTTAATGGGTGCAGTTTTGTATACATTACTACATTTTGAATTTGTGACTACCTATAATATATGATCCCCATTTTGGCCATGTTTGAGTTGCACGATGATAGTACAGGATGCCTGATGATTTTTTGAATGGTTTGACCATTCCTGAAGTAATGCATTCTGCCATTTGGCAAAGAAAACCTATAGGTCTAATTTGTTCTAACTGTCTGGGAAGCTACATATACCATTATTAATATTATAATTATTTATATAGTGCCAAAGGATACATTTATTTTTCCTTTGGATTGAAGATTCTGTTGAAGGGTGTGGAGTTTCCTAAATTGTAAATTGTTTATTAAGTCATCACTGTTTCATAATACGTGAGTGCCATTGCGCAATTCTCTATAGTCTTGGATACCCTTATGGCAGATATCAGCACACTGCTGGAAATCCTTGTGGATTACCCATTATGATCTTTTATAAATCTGCCCCTAAATTTGTTTTCCCTTCAATGAGTTATATTTGCTCGTGTGTGGCTCTATGGAGGCATCACTTGAAAGTCTATTGCTTCTACTAAATTCCTAAAATTTATTACATACTTAAAGGGACCTTGACAGGTTTATTCTAATGTCACACATGGTAAATTAGTAGCAACAAAATGCATGCCATAGACTGTTTTCATTGAAGAAGGTATTGGGAGTGGATAAGATCTGCATGGCTATCATGTAAAAGGCAGTGTTATGGATTTGTTGCACTGGTACCAAGCCAAAATATGTGGGGACAACGATTTTCATTTTATAGGACATGTTCTATGAAGCATTTTGAAATGGGACATTTCTTTTCTTTTGATTTAACTCTGAATTTCTTAACCTGTCAATGTAATCACATTCATACATATCTTATATGTAAAAAAAGTGACTATTTTTTTTTATATGTTCTATATTTTACTCTATAAGGCCCCTCAAACGTATTTATTTCCAATAAACATTGTATAGCCAGTTTTGGTGGTCTTCTGTAGGGAAGTTCCATCCTCAAAACTTGATTAGTTGTTCCTGCTATTCCTTCTGCTCAATGAAACGTAAATATTTCTAAGGGAATGAGGTAGAATTCCAAGGGATATTCAATAGTTAATTTGTACATGTTTTCAGACTGGAGAGCTATAACATAGAGACATTTTAATTAAAGGTATAATTTATTATACTAACAGGCAGGATGATTTTTTCCCACACATATTTTCTGCAACAATAAAATATTTTTTTACTTATTTATTTATTTATTTATTTATTTATTTATTTATTTTTACCTGGACAAGTTGTACTGGTGGTAGACTCAGGACTGAAACTGATGTCTACATCTTACTGTACACACGAGAATACCTGCAACACACATGTACAATCAATTACATAATCATTGCCTAGATCTGCTCAAAATGCAACAGATTCCTTACCTTGGCTGTGGCACGAGCACGGAATTCTGGGCATCCATTTACGGGAATGGTTTCATGCATGTACTGATATACCTGCAATTAACATGAAAATAACATTAGGAATGGATTTAAGTACCACTAATTGTTTAATTAATGTATTTGTTTGTACACTGTGTTGATGCACTGACATTAGTGTTGGTACCAGAACCTGCTCTTTTGAAACTCATTCATTTCAAAAACATTAACTAGCTGGTGTATATTTAAAGGTTACACACTTTACATGAGCCAAGATAAA
This sequence comes from Xenopus laevis, assembly GCF_017654675.1. Lineage (NCBI taxonomy): Eukaryota > Metazoa > Chordata > Amphibia > Anura > Pipidae > Xenopus > Xenopus laevis. The sequence goes on along the minus strand of NC_054376.1, from coordinate 94,810,063 downwards.
TGGAAGATGCCAGAGTGTTTTCTACATGTGAACCACAGTTCATACCCGTTTACTGACTCCTAGCATAGCTCTCTTGTCTGCATTGGCAATACAGTTTTACTGGAGCAGAACAAAAAATTAAAACTATTTTTATAAGTAAAAAAAGTTGTTTATTAAACTGCTACTTGGTGGATTTTTCTTTATATGATGACTTAATAAAACAATCTAACAACAATCTAAAACTCACAACCAGTCCACTCACATCCACTTTACACTTCTTCATCCCTGCAACACTAGATGAAGTTAGCAAACTTCTAGCCTGCTCTAAACCCACAGCCTGTTCCCTCGACCCCATACCCTCTCGTCTCCTCTATCCAATCTCTGATACACTCTCTCCTTCACTTACCCACCTATTTAACCTTTCACTCTCTACTGGTACTTTTCCATCCTTATACAAACAAGCACTAATCACTCCTATCCTCAAAAAATCTTCCCTTGAAGATTATCCGGTTTCCCTTCTTCCATTCGCATCCAAATAAGACCCCCTGCAATCTGGCTTCCGCCCATCACACTTAACTGAAACTGCACTCACCAAAGTAACCAATGATCTTCTACTGGCAAAGTCTAAAGGTCACTATTCCATACAAATACTTCTAGATCTCTCTGCAGCCTTTGACACAGTTGACCACACACTCCTCCTAGACATTCTACACTCAGCTGGCATTCGTGACACCGCTCTTTCATGGTTTACATCTTATCTGTCTGACTGTTCCTTTAAAGTTGCCTTCTCTAACTCTACTTCTACTATGTTCCCTCTCCTCAAGGCTCTGTTCTAGGCCCTCTGCTGTTCTCACTCTATACAACTCTGCTAGGAACACTTATTCAGTCGTTTGGACTTCAGTACCACCTTTATGCCGATGACACCCAACTCTACTTGTCTACTCCCGATCTTTCTAATTTTGTCCTTTCTCAAGTTACAGACTGTCTCTCTGCTGTCTCCTCCTGGATGTCACAGCGCCACCTGAAACAGAACCTTTCAAAAACAGAACTCATTATATTTCCTTCAAGATGTTCTCCTGTCCCTCAGATATCACTCACAGTAAACAACACCACCTTTCATTCCACCATTACTTTGTAAACTCTAATTTGTAGGCCCCTTTAATCCTATTGTATTCTCTAACCCTTGTTTGTTATCCTGCATTTATTCCCTGTTTGTTATAACTTAGGTAAAGCCTTGCTTATCTTGTCGGCGCTATATAAATAAATGATAATGATGTCTTTAAGTGTATTCATGCGTTATTAAGGCATTGACTCCTATTGAGTAGTTAGCCAGAGTGATGTGCATGTGAGGCAATGCATTGTTTTAACAAATGTTATATTAATTATTTCTGTTTTTCTTCAGGACGCAGCTCTCCTCCAACCTTTGTGTCAGTGTCAGGACCCATCCCAGCAATCTTATGTACATTTTTAAATTCCACATTATATTAAAATGCCATCTCAACCAACTAGACCAGCTGTGTCTCAGTGCTGTTCAGATGTGTACAATATATATACAGTATATATATATTTATAAATGATCTATAACTATATAGAATGGTAGCAATACATAAAGCAGTCAATAGGTCAACTGGGAAATCAACCAGTCTGGTATCTATAGTCAGAAAACTATTTTAAAGGAAATTAAAGAGTTGTATACAGGCTGACTGAACATCGAGTCATTACAGCAATTGCTGTGTGATTCTATAAAGGTTTAGTCTTGCCAAGCCATCAGTTTCTAAGAAGGAGTCCAAAGACTATTGGAAAAAAGAAAGAAATATGAACTAGGTTTTCAAATCTGTATATATTTTGATAAGCTTGGAAAGCAAAAGAAAAATAAAATAGCGTAATGTTCAACCCCTTCTACTTATTTTTTATAAATTAGCTTGATGTCTGGACAGTGAAATGTTATTCTTTTTAGTAATACTATGTCATAGAATGCAATATATACACCTGAAAATATATTTTGTTTACTAAGAAAAGTTGAAAAAATGTCATGCAAATGTTTACTGATATTCTATGTACATAATTACAAAAGTCATGCATTCTCTGAGAAGAAAGCTATTTAGAAATTAAATAGCTTTAGTTTATTAAAATATGTCACAATAAAGGATGTTGGAATTATATAAGATAATAGAATGAATAATAATAGAACACCATAAACCGTAACAAGGATTTAACAGATGCAACTGTAATTTTGAATGACTGGCAATCCCTGATAGTAGTGCTGTCCTTATTGGTATAGGTTGCCCTCATTCTTGATTGGACCTTGAGGCAAAACATCTTGTGTGGTCCTATTATATACAGTATACAGTCCAGTAGTGTCCAGCCTTTAACCTTTCAATTGTTACTGATCCAGAACAATCAAGAACAGTGCAACAGAATATGTAAAAGTATGTAAACAACTTTAGCTATGAGGAATGGGCTTTTCCATACAGTAATTTTTCTTGACCCCAGTACATGGACCTATAAACTGCCACAAATTGGCAGCTTGTATTGGTTTATGTATGGCCACTTCAAGATTGAAAAGATAAGGGTTCTGGAAGATTGTATTTTCTCTTTTGCGGTATTGGAATCTACTCCAATTAGGTTTCTCTTGCTTTCCCCTGAAAGTACTATCTATGTAGGTACTGTATAACTTTGATGGACCTATGACCTTTATTTACTCTAGTTTACAAAGTAATTATTTCAGATTTATAGTGTATGCAACATACATTCATTTATTTATAGAGGACATTTCCTTGGTAAAAATCCAGACATAACTGTACAATGTAATACTGCATGATATAAACAGCAAGTTCTAAAATGCACAGACACCACTTAAATCTTTTAATATTGTTATAAAAGCAATTAATTATCATCTAATATTCCATAGTACTGTGGAAAAATAAAAAATACCTATAAGATATGAAAAACTGTTTAAAATAATTAGTTGGTTTGATGAATAGAAACATAAGGGCCCATGCTCAAAATAACATGCTGAGTGTTGGAGGGGAGCTGGAACAAAGACAGACTACAGGCAGGAATCCAGCTGGACTTGATGGGCCTTGCTACGTTAGGGACAATCATAGGGACTGTACAGTATTTGCTACTTAGGCTTTCTATTATTCTATTCTATATCTACTCTTATATTTAATATCTTATATTTAATCACCCAGAAACCATCAAATAAAGAATCTGTACTGAAATACAGTATATAGTTCTAAAAAAATATACATCATACTGATTGACAAGCTACGGAATGCAGGCTAATGTGGGTGGAAAAGTATGGCAATTATATTTTTGAGGTGGATTGTGGTGTATTATGAACGTGGCCCCTGTGACCTTTACAATTCCATTCCTAGATTGTACACTGCAGCAGGGATGCCTCCTATAGCTGGATAACATCATGATTTCCATCATAACCATGGAAATCGGTAACTGAGTGTTAAGAAATCTAAAACAAATTTTTAATCTCAAGTTAAAATATCAATGGTTATTGTTCACATACTGTATACAGAGCTTAAAAACTTCATCGCCTTATGGCCTGATCCTTTCATTGTGTTTTATACTTTATCCCCCATATGTAATAAAAGGCAGAACATTTGCCCCAGGAGCACAACCAATAAGATGCTTCATTTTAAACAGGTGACCGGTAAATGCTGATTGGTTGCTATGGGTGATAAGAAGTGAAGCCAACTTTGCTCTTGATATTCCATAACCTCCCCCCCCCCAGTGTCTTTTCATTTCTACAGAAGAACAACCTGTACTCAAGCGTCCCTGTCTTTTTTTGGATGGCGGAGGTAAGATAATGTGACCAGTTATTACTTTTGTCTGCATTAAAATTTGTTGCCGTTTTGCAGTCTACTTTACTGCTAAAAGTCATTTTGTGATATCTGGGACGTGGAGAACATTGCTGCCAAGGGAATGCTTCCTCAAAACAAAACAGAACTGAACTGAACTAAAAAAGAATCAGAAGCATAGTTTTGGTTTTTTATGTACTATTGTACAGAGAATTTAGCATTTTGTTGCTTTTCTGTTTTAATAACTATTGACCTACATAATAAAAGTTCAGCTATTCCTGGAATAATCTATGGGAAGCTTTATTTTTCCATTGCTATTTGTCTCAATATGCTTGTGTTCACCTGATACTTTTTTCTTCTGGCATGAGGTGCAGAGGGCAGTCATTCCCCCGAGGCATTGTAAATGCCATTGTTAGTGTGCTCCTATAAATACTTGGCATCAAACTACTCAGAAGACCCTACACATGTATATCTATGCTATTATTTCTTTATTTTGGATTCTGTACTTGTTAGGAAAGCATATTGGACATTTTCAGAAGACCCCTTGAGTTTTAAAGTAATTCTCAGAAATGATAAGAAGTAGTTTAGAGATGATCTGAGACATACAGTATTTACCTATTTTGAATTAGTCAGCATATTTAAAAAAAAAAATACATGGTTTTCTGGGGGCAGCTTCCTGCTCTGCTTATTTCTGGTGTGGTGCTTTAAAAATCTATATTTCACTGCTGTGGGTTTTAGATTTATATATGTCAGAAACCTTCCTACACTAATATTTGCCGTTGACATGTTTAGAGGAGGTACAGAGCTTTCCAATAATTTACCCTCTAGTTTATAGTCTTTTAAGGGAAAATGTAATGAAACCACAAAGAGAAAATCAATTTAAACAAAAAAAGAATAAGAATGGGCATCTCACTGTTATTGTACTGTGAATTGTGTCAATCGTTTGGAGCAAACATAACAAGAAGTTTTATTACATACACTGCACACTAGCGCAAACTATAATATTCACATCTCTCTTCCACTGTCGGAAGTGGTAGATTAACAGTTTCTGGGTTTGTGAAAGCTATATTACATTTTTTAAGTGCATACATTTTCATTTTGGGACTAGTTTTTTCATTATTAACGTCAAATCAGTTGACATTACAGCCATGTTAGTGTCAGTATCCTACCTCTCTTATGGCCGTGCAAAATTCACTCTGTAGTACTTTTTTCAGTGATTGCAGCTTTTGCACTGGGAGTTCTTCTGATGTCTCCAGCTTCTCTAACAGCTGTATAGCACGAGCAACATCTGTTGAATTAATAAAAACACACACACACTTAAGTATAAGGAAGTGGATCTATAAGCACATTTATTTAGCGGAAGACATCATAGGTTATACTTGGTGATTATGATATCATTTTTATAACTGACATATGCATTTTTAAAAAAAAAAAAAAAAAAAACTCTTTTGTAAAATGTGAGGATTTCGAAATCACTTAGGTGTTCCATCTAATCACCCATGCAATCACCCCATCAGTAGTGATGGGCGAATCTACCCGTTTCAATGAAAATTCACCAAATTCATTGTGCTAAAGATTTTAAGACACACATTTTTTTTGTACCCATTGGAGTTTATGGGCATCTTTTTCACTGCAATACCTTGTAAAAAAATTAGCTCATCACTACACCATCAATATACAATAATGATTTATTGATCTGATATGTTGCTATAGGTAACAAGACTTTGATATTGATAGTTATAGGTTATACACATGGGTCTAATTACACGTGTACTGCATCCCTAAACAGATGTCAAATGTAAGGTTATACTTATGTACTGTGTGCAAAATTGATGTCAATCGCCTGGGAATGTAGATGCAAATTCTGCAGAAACGTAGCAATAGCAATATACTCATAGAGTAAAGGCAAGTTTTGTACTTGAAAGGAAAGTCCCATGTTTGTTCAATGTTTATTTGCAAAAAAATGAAACAATCTGATTTGGAAAGCTGTGTGGTTTATTAGTAAATTATTTTATAAAGTCACATCAAATTAATATTTTTGCAAGATAAAAACACTGGTTTCAAATAATCATGAATATGATCTGATATTGCCTTTTTAAAGATATTGCATTTTGTATAGCCCATGTTACAGCTTTCCAACAGCTTCCCAGATGATTCAACGTACCAAACGTTTTATGAAAGTTTCGACATTTTCTTTGTCATAGCGAAAATATTTTTTTCAAGATATTTGTACAAACAAACATCATGGATTTAATATTCATCAAGAAAACAGATGTTAACAGAATAAAAACTATTTCCTGCATCATTTTTCTTTAGGGTTGTCATGAATGTGCTTAATGATGTATTATGGAAGAAAAAAAATGGATTTCCTCGCTTTACAAAATGAGAGGTCTTAAGGTCTAAGAATATCAATGTTCTGATAAGAGTATGTTGCCTCCTGGTGGAAAGGGTTCCAAAGTGTCTAGACACCATTACAGGATAAAGTGGTCTCGTTTGTACCAAACACAGAATCTTAAGATTTTTTTAACACTGTTGAGCCTGCTTCCCCAAACACATTATTTTATATTAATGAATAGAATTGTTGGCTACAAAATGTAAAAAAAAAAATGGCAATTTGCTTTCAAAATTGCACTTTGCACACTGTACTTATCCTATGGAGACACATAAAAAGTGCTTCCGTTATCCAAAATGCTCGGGACCTGGGGTTTTCTGCATAAGGGATCTATCTGTAATATACAAAATAAACCAAATAGGATTGTTTTGCCTACAATAAGGATTAATTATAGATTAGTTAGCATTAAGCACAAGGAACTGTTTTACTATTACAGAGGAAAAAAGGAAATCATTTTTAAAAATGTGAATTATTTTATCCTTACAATTTTTATTAGTTTTCAACAATACAATCATTATATGGTATATAATGGTTCAAAACATTGCATACGCATTACATTAGCCAAAATAATATACACACAATTAAACAAACAAACAAACAGAAAAGAAAAATAAATAAATAAAGGGTAATGGTAGTGTAACCTGTATTATATCTGCATGACTCTCAGGGTAATTACCCTTCATACAATACATATAAGCTGTAAATAAACTAGATATTGACCCTAGACATCCAAAGTTTTTGAGCTTCCAAAACTGTTTTTTTCCCCCTTACTGCTTCTTCATATCCTAAATTGTTGGTCCAAAAATGTGAATTATTTTATTAAAAATGGAGTCTATGGGAGACGGCCTTCCTGTAATTCGAAGATTTCTGGTTAATGGGTTTCCAGATAACCTATCCCATATCACATATTGCACAACGAATATTGGAAATTTGCTCAGAATTACATCTTCTTTTTTATTCAAAACAAATTTTGGGTGGAGTTCTGCTTTAATACTAAGCATACAGTGCTGCTAATTACAATTTAAACAGTTAAAGCTAAAAAGCTGTTAATTGCTGGTACAGTGCATTCCAATACCAGGGCCGGATTTACATAGTGGGTGCCCCTTGGCCCACTGCCGTACATCACCCCAGGAACAATGGGGATTGGGGCACTGGAAATTTAAAAAATTATTGTATCTCCTGCGAATCCCCAGTTTTTTAACCAATGTGGGTGTGGTTGGGCGCCTACAAATCCTGTCGCCCTAGGCCCAGGTCTTGGTGGCCTTTGCTGGCTGTCAGATGGGTGCAAAGTCATTACAGGGTTGTGCAGCTCAAATCTAACTGATAGGAAGCATGGTCAAAATAATTGTTAATACAGCATAGATAAAAGGCTACACTTTCTCCATTATATCAAGTGAAAAGCTATTTCCAGTTTTGTTGGATATCCCTTTTACAGTTATTTGCCACACAGACATTCTAACTAATTAGCTACTACTTTATGGCCATTTTCAGTTTAAACGGTTGAACATTTTAATTATTTGTGTGCCAATGAATATGTTTACAAATCTCATTGCTGGCAGCTCTCTACACACTTCTGCCTTTATCAACAGAAAGCATTTTATTTCTGGGAATGCTCCAAGTATGCTTTCTGCACAGTATTTTCTACCAATATATTGTCAGAAATATTTTACTAAATATTTATTACATTTATAACATGATTATTTAAGGTACATAACTACAGAACCAGTGCAATATGGGAGGTCATTTCAGGTGCATGTTCAGAAGTGTCAACACACTACTGTTTTGAACTTTAACAAGAGGCACTTTTTTTCTGAAGAAATAAGTCAAATCAACTGGACTTGCTGTGTTTTTTCCTTGAAGAAGTTTCCCCAGCCATCCAACTAGCTTTCTCAATTCAGAATAGTTATTTGAGAAAGCCAGTTGGATCACTGGTGAAACTTGTTCAAGGAAAAAACACAGCAAGTCCAGTTGATTTGACTTATTTCTACAGATACAGTATACCATAACCTGGATGAATGAGAATCTTGTTTTCCCAAGGCAGCACAGCCAATGCCAAATGCCCTGTTGGGGTCTCTACAGAAAAAAGTTGCCATCTAGTTAAAACAATGTCTCCTGAGGCAGTTACCTGAGGCTAAATACCCCTATGTTTAACTTTCAGAGGACATGAGTTGTAAGATCACACATCATACTTATGCATTGTTCCTTCTGTACATTTCATATTTTGACTGTACGCCTGTAAGCCATTTCCTTGTCAGTGGGGAAAAAAGTGAGCAGCAATTCTTCAGTCTCCAATTAACTTGTCATCTTTCACTCCTTACCACACTGAGCATGCAACGGATTAAGAGTGGATTAAGAGTGATTAGGAGCAGTTTCCTGCAATTACACATTTATGTTTGCAGGCTTACATTTTAATATTAGCCATTTCTTCTCCTACATTGTTCAGGGGGTGTGCAACTAGAAAGAGTTTTCCTTACATGTGAGCTTGTCAGCCATACACATTTGTATGCACTGTTTTTATTGTGTGATCACTACTTACTACATACTTTGGTAATTCTATGGGGCAGATTTACTAAAGGGCAAAGTGACTAACACTGGCGACAATTCGCCAGCGTTCCAGATTTCAGGCACTTCGCCGATTTACTAACGGGCGCAGGCGTAACTTTGCTAGTGAAAGAGACAGAAGCTAGCGGTCATTCGCACTCTATCAGCAGGCAAATTTTCGTTCTGGCGAATGGACGTTACTCCGTAAATTCACTAAGATGCAGATTTTATTGAGCGTTACCTCTTTCACCAGACCTGCCTTCGCCAGCTCAGACCAGTCAAAGTGCATTGGAGTTCATATATGTTCCTCTTCTTCTATTACTTACATCATATTTTAGAGTGATAGCCTGCAAAAGTCCTTTAATTTTTTTTTGGGTAACCGGGTTCCCCCATACATTTTCTAACATATGGAACATAAACTATACAGTGGGCTCATGTGTAGGACATTATAACAACTATATTTTCTTTATTAAGGTTCCCTGGACTTGTGTTATGTAATGGATTTGCTGCAACATATATGTCCATTTAACTTTATAATTTCCCATATGCAAATTAGCTTAAAGGGATACTATCATGGGAAAAAATGTTTTTTTCAAAATGAATCAGTTAATAGTGCTGCTCCAGCAGAATTCTGCACTGAAATCCATTTCTCAAAAGAGCAAACAGATTTTTTTATATTCAATTTTGAAATCTGACATGGGGCTAGACATATTGTCAATTTCCCAGCTGTCAAATTTTTTTGAAAAAAACATTTTTTCCCATAAGAGTATCCCTTTAAGTGAACGATCTGTGTCTCCAAAGAAGCCCCAGTAGCTCCCCATTTTCTTTTTTTTTTTGCTGATTCACTGCACATGCTCTGTGCTGCTGTCACTTACTGAGCTTAGGGACCAATTCAAAATATACAGTACACATAGAATACAAATATCATAACATAAGACTAATAAGATTAGTAATTAATACAGATAATTACTACATGGCAGCACAGAAGTCAGTGCAACTGCATCAGAATTCAATAATCAGCCCTGTAGCATCAGCTTATATTACAGACAAACCTCATTTCCTGCTGGATAATTTGTGACGACCCCTTAGCTTAGCTTCTCAACAGCTGCCCAAAGCCCACTGAGCATGTGAGAGTCACAGACACTATCCAAGATGGTGACCCCCTGTGACAAGTTTGTCCTGGATCATTGCTGCTATTGAGAAACTGAAACTTTAGGCCGGTGCAATAAGTTAAGTAAATAAAATATGGTGTTTTTAGCCATGTTAATTTTTAGGGTTTAGTTCTCCTTTAATAGACTTAAATTATGCAGCGCTTATCATCATCACTTATTTATATAGGGCCAAAAAGTTACGTAAAAAGGAGATCTGTTCCCGTCACATCTTTTGTGTGAGCTGCACGTCCCTTGCATGCACGGCATGTTTGTGGAGGCGTGTGGCACGGGCAGGGGTCTGGAGTTCAGGAGGGGCCCCGGGGACTGCCAGGAGGGCCCTTCATATTGCAGTCCTGGTGGCCCCCCAATGCTCCAGTCCAACCCTGCCTACTTCCGCAAAGTTTGCTCTTATAGAAGTACCCAGGGCTGGTGCTGTTTTCTGGTAACAGCAGCATGGGCCCCAGGTAAACATAGTTATGAGCAGGAAGGAGCAGATCCAAAGCAGAAATAATGGCAGAAGTGCTTTAATTCACACAACATGTGTTGGGTATAAAAACATTTTAGCAAGTTTACTTGATAAAACGGTTTTTATATCCAAAACATTTCGTTTAAATAAAAGTTCTTCTGCAGTAATATCTGCATTGGCTCTGCTCCTTTTTACTCATGACAACCTTTCCTTTCCCTTTAAGCTTGCACTTTTAAACTCTGTGCAAAAGATGAAAGTAAAATAAATAATTGATAGCTTTAAAGTAGATATTGATTTTTCAGAAGGAACAACATCCTTTGCTTAGTAAGATAAAACTACCATGACTGATGTGAACATCGACGCATCCGAAAAAAATGATTTTCTTTACATCCAGCTATCTGTGTGTATATATATCATCTGTAATGGAAATCCAAATTTAAACACAATGATTACAAAATTATACTGAGTAGTAGTATAAATCATAATGGAAAATGAATATTAGGCTGAGACAACCCGGTTATGCGCCTTCCAACTTTAGAATTAATTTATTTATATATTTGATGCAATGTACAGTACATATTAATTCATATAAGGTCACTGCTGCTAAAGAAGTAATAAAACAGTATTGAAATGCTTCTTTTTAAAATCAGTTTTCTGCCAAACTGTGGCATTAATACATGTAGTTATGTTCAAAATCCTGTAATAAGTCCTGTTGTTACAATTAGACTACAATTGTGATGAACATGCAGAAAGAATTTATTTCGATACAGTATGAGGATCTATGTCCTGAGATATATCATGGTTCAACTTCAGGGCTTTAAAATAGCCACACATGCTGGAAATTATTTGAAAATCAGGGCAAGGTGACTTTCACACAATATTCTTTCTTTAAATATGGGCTACTTTGTAAGTACTCCTCACCATATAATAAAAGTGTGTGAGAGAATAAAATGTGTTTTGTGTGAAGAATATTCCATTCTGTTTTCACACATTTGTATAAGGACACCATCTTTCCTGTGTCCTTGTCCTCTGAACACCTTTTCCATTTACATTCATTTCATTTGTCAGTGTTTAGCAGGTTTAGATTTTGCACCATCAAATGGTTAAAAAAGATTATGTACTACTTTTGCCTGGCCGAACCAAATCCGAATTTGCATATGTAAATTAGGGACAAGTAAGGAAATAACGTAACTTTTCATCACAAAACAAGAAATTTTCCACTTTTTCCTTAACTGCCCCTAATATGCATATGCAAATTAGGATTTGGATTTGGTTCGGTATTCGGCCGAATCTTTCACCAAGGATTCAGGGATTCGGCCGAATCCCTAGTTGAAAGAGAACTGCTTAAGAGCTATGGCACACCATGCATTTTGGTTACTGCAACTCAGTAGCACTTTTGGTTGACAATCTTATATCATGAGTTGCTTCCTGTTTGCAGTTAGTCATAAGTACCAATGGCAATCTTGATATATTGATCCCTGTTACTCAGTATGTGTTTGTAGTAAGTATTGTGTCCTAAAGTCCTTAAAATTAATTGTTTTCTAGGTGTAAAAAAGCAGTTGTTTGGAACCAAATTTGCAACAAATGTCTGAAATTGCTCTTGCTGTGCCCCAAACCAAGTGTTGTGCCTTATTAGTATTAGTACCTATAAATAACAGGTCATTTCATGCTAATTAGCACCCTCGTTGCTCGTTGGCTGCTTTATAGTTAAAAGTAGTGTTCTAGAGAAATGAAATCTGAGCCTTTCCCATATCCGCAGAGTTAGCTTTGTAGAGGAAAGGAAGTCCTGCATGGATGGGGTAGACCTAGTTGGGTTCCATATAAATGCGTTTAAGTGTCCTTTATCATGCCATTGGTTCTCGATTTGCCCCCAGGTGGTATAAGGTACCCAATGTGACCATGCCAAGAGTTGCCTTAGTACTTGGCAAAAGATGGAACTCCCAGGCCTCCCCTATCAGTCGGCGAAGTCATTACTGATTGCGATATCCGGTGTCTACGGTTATTCCAGATATATGGGGGCAGATAGACTGAATTTCTTTGATGCTCTATAGGGAACCGCTACTGGCAAGGTCTCAAATAGATACAAGAATTTGGGCAAGATACTCATTTTTATAGAAGCAATTTTACCAAACCAGGATAGGGAGTGTCCAGCCCATTTTGTCAACAATTTCTTTGTCTGTAGTATCAAAGGAGCATAGTTATGTTTATATAAATCTTTATAATGGGTAGTTATCTTTGTCCCTAAGTACGTTATGGAGGATGTCTTCCAGTTGAAATGAAAATCTGCCTTCAGAGTATTTAAGCCGACTGGTGGGATGTTTAAGGGCAAAGCCTCAGTTTTACTCATATTTAATTTATGACCCGAGAGCGCCCCATATTTCTCCAGTATTGTGTATAAATTTGGAAGGGAAATAACAGGCCGAGTCAGAGTTAGTAATACATCATCAGCGAATAACGCAATTTTATAGTTACAGTTTTTGACAGAAATTCCCAAAATATCTGGACTGTTTCTAATATAGCTGGCCAACGGTTCAATGCTGATTGCATAGAGCAGGGGGGACAAAGGACAACCCTGTCGGGTCCCATTTTTGATCGAAATTGGTTTGTCAGTTTGGCCTGGAAATTTCAGATAGGTTGTTGGGAATCTAGATTCATTAAGAATTCTATTGCTTCATTATACATTTTACAAAGGGATGAATCAGATGAAAATTGAGCATAGGACTGGCCAGATATGGGATGACTTTGACGTAGTTGGCCATCTTAAATATATTGCAATATATGGACAAAAATCCCTGTTTTGTTTAAAGGGTAAGGCATTTTTCACTAGCAGTATGCACAAAATGCCTCTGTCTTAAATATATTGATAATGGGTTGAGTGCAGAGGACTCATGTATTTGTCTTGCTGTGTACATGACCGTGGCTGAGAGACCTGGAAATGTATAATCTACTATGCTGTGTACAATATTACTTTTGTGTCACTGCTGTACATTCTACATTGGGTGGCGCGTAGAGGGTCAAAGATGGAATATAGATATACATAAAGAAATAGAACATGGTGCAAAAGACAGGAGGAATGTACTGACACACATGTGAAATGGGGCAAGAGACAAACAAATTAAAGGTATAAAATGAATACGATCAGCATTAAATACGCTAATGTACCTGCTTACGTTAGCGTTAATTTCAGTGAGTTTCGAATTTTCTGGCGATCAGAATAAATTTGCGAATATTTTTGCTATAAAATAGTCTTAATCTTTGCGAATTTTTTTGCTATGAAATAGACTTATTTTATGGGAATTTTTAATGACAGAAATGTGGTTCTTCATTGATAAAACTTTATTGAACATGCTGTATTGACAGCAATACAATACAGTAGGAATTTGACATGCTTTTTGAATACTTGATAGATTGGCCTAGTATGATAGTATGATAGATAGTATGGCCTGCCTATTCAATCGAAATAACTCTCTGACATCACTGTCACTCAGCTCTTCCAGTATTGATCGCACTTGAAACAGTCAAGGCTGACGAATCCTTCCATCCCTCCTGCCAATTATTACCCTCTGAGCTGAACAAGTCGCTGTAGCAGCAGACAATAGCAGAAACCACAACATCACTTCTCTTCGCCTGTCACTTCTCTCTCTTCTCCTGTTAGCAATGGCAACAGAAACAGGAAACAATGATGAGTAAAAAAAAGGTGTTATGGGATATTTCCTGCCCATAGAGAATTTTCAGGCGAAAAAAAACTTTTACACCACTACATAGGTGGCGGTAAAATTTTGTGAATATTCTTGAGTAAATTTTGTCTTTCGCACAGTTCGCTGTTTAGTAAACCAGGCATTAATGTGCACGTATCGTTTTTTTCAGCCGATGTGATAACACGTGAGTAAACTGGCTATAACATATTTAGCGAATATTCTGTCTATAATTTATGCTCATATTTTTACCGTGCTTTAGTAAACGGACCACTATGTTCTGGTGATAATATTAGCACTCCTTGCAGGATCCAGCTATCAGGTAAAAACTCAAATATGACAAAATAATAATATCCACTTCCTGCAGATTACTTTGGTATTATGGTAGGCCAAATAAATCATTGGGCCAGATTCAGTTCAATAAGAAAAAGTTATCTATCTCATGGAGTGAAAACTCCTTAAATGCGAAGAGAAAAACTTTTCCGCAAATTCAGTTCCAGTTCTTTTCCGTAGACTTCAATAGAACTTTCCTGTGATAAACCGTGAGATAAGTTTTTCTAAATTGAATTGCATCTCAAATTAAATCTCGTCCATGAGTTTTCACGGGATGAACCTTTTTCTCACTGAATTGAATCTGGCCCATAATCTTAAAGGGAAAATCAATTACATCACAGCAGCTTTAATGAGCTTGCAACTTCAATAAGCAGAAACCTGAAAGTGCAGAATCTGTGACGCTGTCACTTTCTAACTTGAGCCAAAGTGCTGTAGATTAGGCAAATTCATATATATCAAATTCTGTTTATCCTGGAACCTGTGTCTGAATAGCAGAAAGGGTGGATACTCTGTAGCAGTGTGTACTGACACTACTGATGACTAGGGATGAGCAACCCAAAATGTGATTCATTTACCTAAACATTTGGTTTAGGAATTGAAAAAAAATCTGTATAATTTAATTTTTAAAAATACCACTTTCACCATTGTCTTTGTAATGTTAAGTTTGCCTTACGTGTTTCACATTTCAAGCCCACTGCTTTATCTTTATTATTCAGACAGGAATACAGTTTGAGATTATCACCCAATATTATAGCTCTTTAATTATTTTTATCATCAATTTAATGATGTCAAGCAGTATATGGGTAAATGAGAACCATTCCAACATAGTACTTTCCCATTACTTTTCTAGTGCTCTGATTACTTATTACATTGATTGTGCCTATTGCTTGTGTCAGAGGAAGCACTGTACCCTGTCCCCCAATACTGAAAAACCAGACAAGGAATAGGGTTTTTTTTAAGTATGAGGCCAAATCCCTGAATTCTATACAGATTTTATTTGCACCTTATTTTAAAAAGGGCAAACATTCCTTGTGTGTAAATTCCCAAGTAGTAACTTTGGAGAATGTCAAAACCAGTTTGCACAGACTACAGATAAAGAATGAACTTTGCATGTTCGGTAATTATTTACTGTATTATCAATATTGTGAACCAAAACAGTTTCTTTAAATGAAGGTTGATGTATTCTCGCTCATTGGTGTAACTAGTGTATTTTCACATGGAAAGCAACCGATTAACCTCTAACTGGTACAGCGCTGTTTCTCTATTTCATAGAGCTTAGTTAACAGTATGTGAATTGGAAATAATGTTCCTGATGATTAGGAATTGTCATTAGTTCTAACAGCAAATAAGAACATGCTAGAAAACCTTCCCAGAGGCTGTTATAGCAGCAAAAAGAGGACCAACCTCATATTAATACCTTAGGTTTTAGAATGAACTTTTGGATAGGCAAGTGATACCTGGATCACCTGGAGACCATAGGACCCCCCCTGGCACCAAAAAGTTGGGGGTGGGGGACAACCTCAGGTGGCAAATGGATCTCCACTGATACTGTAGCAACCAATAAACATTCACTGAACATCTGTTTAAAGGCAAACAGGCAAATAGGTTTCTGTAGATTACTAGACCTTGTTTTGGATGTAAATGTCTTAATAATAGAATTGAATATGATAAAAGTCAAGAACTAGTTCCAAAAATAACCCTTTTTTCTTAGTTGTGGTCTCATTTAGGTCCAATTTGAATTGCTGTAAGCTTGTGCTTCAGTTTGGTCAAGATATATACTGCTTAAAATTCAGAGCACTTAGGCTAGGGATATTTAAAATATAAGTCTCGTCATGGAGTGGAGCAGCAGCTGTACCTAAGGGACATTTGTATAGTGTCTTAGCAACCCTTTCTAAAGTTGCAGAAGCACAAAGACCCTTGATTAATATAGAAATGTTAGTGTTAATCAATATCAACACAAAGTAAATGCATTCATATTTATCCCTGCCCGTTGGCTGCAGCAGTAAACTGCTTAAGAAAGTGCAACAAAGCCACATTGCTCTGTTGATATTACTGATGTTTTTATTTGTTATATTCTGTGTACATCAATGGAATTTTGCAGACATCAGGGCAGATTTCTGTAGCTCACAAATATTCCCAACTCAATATGGTAACAGAATAAAGGATGAGATTTTAGTGGGAAGTCTGATACAGGTCTAATAACCCAAAGCAACCAGTCAGGAGGTAGCATTTACTGGCTACCTATTTAAAAGTAAACATCTATTTGGTTGCTCTGATCATTTGAAAGCTCTAGGAGCACTGTGTGGTCAATAACATCTTTGAAAGAATAAGTATACTAAGGAACACTTGCTTTTCTTGAAGCTCCTACAATCTTAAGTTATTTTATATTTATGTTGTATATGGTTCTTTTGTTTTGGATAAATATCTAACAATATTGAATGCCCAACGTATTTTACTGAGCCATTATGAAGACATTGCAATGTTCTAATTTCTAATGGCTTGCCATCTGTTCACATAATTGCTCAAACGGTGGAATTAATACATTTACTGCACATGGTTAAGGAAAACGAGACACCGTGATGCTGATTAATAAAATATAGTACAATTTTGAAAATGAAAAACATATGAAGGAATTACTTATATTGTGGCATCATTCCTATCACATTCTCATACATTGTACATCTTATGTTGGCTAAGCAGATCTTTCTCCATTTAGATGCAGCAAATACCCCATTGCATAATACAGGGAAATTAATATGGAAATAGGTCATTTATCCGGCTAGCAATGAAATCAAAGTAATATTCTTATACAGTATATGGTTTTACAGATGAGCCAAATCTAAGTAAAATTACATTTAAAACCAGATCACACATGGGGGCACATTTACCTAGGGTCGGATATCGAGGGTTAATTACTAAGTAAAATCCTTCGACTTTGAATATCGAAGTTGAAGGTTTTTTCGCTATTTCTACGATCGAAAGATCCTTAGAAACGATTAAATCCTGCGAATCGAACGATTCGAAGGATTTTAATCCATCGATCGAGGATATTCCTTCGATCAGGAAATTGTTAGGAAGCCTATGGGGACCTTCCGCCACCCGTGAATAAATTCGTGAAACTGCGGCAAAAATTCGCCAGTGAAAAATCTGCTGCAACAAAAAATATTATCGAGCATCAAAATTATTCGGACGCCCATTGACTTCAATGCATTTGGACAAACTATTCACTCGCGTTGAAATCGATGTGCGTCAAAATTATTTAGACGCCAATTGACTTCAATGTGTTTCGTGAATTTTACTTGAATTTCGCAGGAAATTCACAAATTTTTCCGTGAAGCAAAACCCCACAGATTCGCCCATCACTAGTATTAGCAGCATAAAGCTGCTAATATTTTCTAAACTATTAAAATAGAAGATTTAAGTGTACTGCAAAAGTGCTCTGAAGGGCTATTATGCAGCCAACTACCACTTGAAAGGCCTATACATTTTAATAATGATTCCTGCATGGCCTTTTAGCTGTGAAAGTTTTGGCATAAAGGCAATAATCTTCATTTCATGGTCCAGACTTTCCTCCTCTTTTTATTTTTCCTTTTCCTGGTGTGCAGCACCCATTGTGTATTTTTTCCTGCCCTCATGAATCTTATAAATCAAAGTTAATCACTGAGCTTGGCTCTTGAATACCCAATTCAAATTCTCCTTAAAAATGCAACATAAGAAGATTCGAATGGTAGGGAAGACATGCCAGGAAGTTGTATTTCACTAAGGCATAGTGTATGCTTAGAACATACTCCTAGTAGAAGCAGTAAATACTAAAGTGTAACGGTTGGCACCCAAAACCCAGAATCGATGCCAAGTACCTGGTCTTGGCTCGTGCTTCTGCCTGTAGCAGCCGCCTTTGGCCTCCGGAGGAGCCCTCAGCTACTCAAATGTCGCCAGGTCTTATAACGAGAGGTGCAAGGCAAGGGGTTCTTGGCAAGTAGAGGCGCACAATCGGATAGCAAAGTCTCTGTCAGAAGGTCGCTGTACAAGGCGTGAAACAGAATCGTAGTCAGAACAGGCCAGGTCGGGGCAGGAGTACAAACATAGTCAGGCAGGCAAAGGTCAAACCGGGTGATCAATCAGAAGGGATTTAGCAGAAGAGGTAGTCGGTATTCAGGCAAGGGTCAAGATACAAGAGTTCAGAATAGTCGATAGCCAGGCAGGGGTCAAAACAGGATACAGATCAAGATACAAAATAGCTCAAAACACCATGAGGTAACAAAACCTATAACAGGCAACAACTGAAAGCCTGAATGAGCCTTTTAAAGAGTTCAAATTTCACGCCATTAATTTGCGAAGGGGCACACGCACGCGCCCTAAGGAACCGGACCTGGCCACCAGGGTGAGAAACTTTTATTACATAAAGCTACAGGTAAAATTAAATTTGTTTGATGTAAGGATTTTCTAAGAACCAACAAAGGCAAAAAAAACATTTTTAAAATCACACGTGCAATTTATAGCACTGGGTGAAATGCATGGGCTGTTTTTTTCCATCATATTTCTTGTATCTATACCAATAGCATTATAAATTAGAAAGCTGAGCATGAAATGAAGACACTTCAGGGATTTCCTATGTGCATCCATTAGTGCTGCACTACAAATCTCAACATCCTTTAAAAAGGCCATCAGGGTGTAATCAGAACTGGAGTTTAACATTTATTGCTGTACACTTCGGATATCCTATTAGCGTCATCAATATAATGCATTGTATAATGTGCCTCTATCTGTTGCTGTGTTGTATTTCTCAAGTTGCTAAATAATTATTTTCATCATTGTTCAATGTCATGGAATTGTGGATTTTAAATAAAACATATGTTTAAACCTGAAAATCAGTGGCTGGAACCGAGCTTTGGGCTAAGCTACATGGTACATCTCATTTTTACATTTTACTTTCTACTTTCCAAGCTGTTTACAGTGTTTTTAATTGAGTGACTTCAAGTTCGCTTCTCTTGAGTGTGTGATTGCTGTGTCTCTGCACTTCCCCTTCTTTCTTGTTTTTTTCATCAGTCCGTTCTTCCACTCTTCTACTCACTGTCCTTGATCTTCCCCCTTCATTATCTCCTGCAGGTGCACTAACACAATAATGCCTTCTCTTATCACCCTAAGAACATCAAGCCTCTGAGAACTTAACAGGTTTATATAGATATATTTCAAATCAATGAGCCTAACCTAGTCATCCTCAAATCCCCAGCCAATGAAGAACCCTTTAACAGCAACAGACAAGAAGTCAATGGTAATGACAACCCCAATAGGATTAGCAAGCTGTCCCATCGCATGCAATGTTTGCTTTTAGCTTAAAATGCAAGTCCCTGTGCTAATGAATATTTACTAATGTTATAATCTTTGCCAGGCCAACCATTTGCATTTGCATCCATAGAATATTGAGTGAGCCTATTCTGATTATTCTGATTTCCCCTCTTCGTTGTATAGACATTTAAAGGAGCATCTGCAGACCAAGCTCCCCATGCACATCATATTCGAGTGACAGAGCATGCATGTCCTACCTCTGTCCAATGTCAGGGGCTGGACCACTGTTGCCATGTCTGTTGTCGGATGTAGAGTGACGCTCGATACTCACAGCCTCAGCAGCAGCAGCACAAGCACACAAGCTGGAGTGATAAAAAGAGAAAGGGGGAGGAGAGAGAAACAGAGAGAGAGAGAGACAGAGAGACAGTAAAAACTAGAGATAGAGAGAGAATGTCATCTCACAGAGACAGATAAAAAACAATGAACTTTATTTTCCTCATATATATATATATATATATATATATATATATATATATATATATATATATATATATATATATATATATATATATATATATATATATATATAAAAATATTGGTAGTACTCCAGTGAAGAAACGCAAATGATCACAGACCAAAAAAACCAAAAAAAACATTGAACTGGGGCCACCACCTCTCCGTAGCATCTCACGGATGACACAATGCATTTCATGGGTTAACATTGCTGATTGATGCCTTTTATGAATCATGCTATTTTTAAATCATTAAAGGTTGTCATGGTAACAAAGTGAGCTTTACTGCGATCATCCTTACCTGGGTAGCTTGAGAAACAGTTTACTAAACCATTCTTACGTATAATCACCCATATAATGTATGCTGGGTTTGAAGAAATAACCCCTCATGATATTTTTGTGATATATATTTTTTTAGTTCTTAGTTCTTTTCATATCTATATAGAATGTTAGTTTACTTGTGCTCTTTATAAAAATCTCTTTTACTGAAGTGCGCACAAATTTTATTTTTTACTGATGTATTAATAAACACACATTAAAATACAGTCCGTTACTGATTGCAGAGTTAGATCTATAAACACTGGTTACATAAGTGTAGAGATAAGCAACAGAGTGGCATATACAGTACTAATACAAACAAATTGCCAGTTAGGTGGAATGTTCAAATTAACCAGGACTAACATCAATACAAAAGTCTACTGGTGAATATATTTTATTCATTTGACTCTTTTCCAACAGAACATTTTACCCAGTAGGATGTCAATGTTCCATGCCAAGCATCAGAAAATGGATTGGAGATAATTCTATGTTTCCCAAAATGACAAATACATTTTGTATGAACGGAGCACAGCTAAGGACAACATATTTATCACAAACCTATTGTGAGGAAATCAAAATGACAAAACTGCTGCTGGTAACTAAATTTAGCCTTCCATCTCAAAACCCTATAATTGATATAAAAACATAGAGTTTAGAGTACAGTATCTCGCCCAGCTATATTTAAGTGTGAAATCTGCATTTCAGATGGGCAGCTGTTCACTAAGAGACTGCTCACGTGTAAAGGTGGCCATACACGGGCAGATAAAGCTGCCGATATCGGTCGTTTGGACCGATTTGACAGCGTATCTGCCCTTGTATGGGGGCTTCCGACGGGTCTTCCCGATCGATATCTGGCCACGATATCGATCGGGAAGGTTTGATTTTTAACCGACCGACCCGTTGGAGCCCCTTGGCGCATTGTAATTCGATCGTACGGCCATACGGCCGAACGTTCGAATTACCCCCGATATAGCCATGCCGTTAGTGGCATTTCGGGGAAAGATCCGCTAGTTTGTGATGTCGCCAAACGAGCGGATCTTTGAGTCTATGGCCACCTTAACAAAGACACAGGTGCTGCTTAAAATGTAATGTGCTTTTGTCATATAACGGTTATATAACTTTCATATCACTTTTAAGTGTAAATCTGTAAAGGCAGTTATAAATTGAATAATTATCTGGAACCTCCTTCTGGTAATTAACCACTAGACATCAACCCTGCAAGGAAGCCTAATTTGCCAGCCATCTTTACTCTGTGCTCCTAGAGAATGACCCTTTCATCCTCTCCATGCAAAATCATATTTCATTCTATTTTGAATATATACAGATAAGCAAGTTGATATGCTCCCATGAATGCACCAAACATTAATAGTCAACATTTTATAAGTTGACAAATAATCAACAGCTAAAACAAAGTTTCAAAATGTATTTTACCCATGAGCCCCATGGGTGGGGTGCGTTAATATGCTTCCTGTTAGTTGCAAAATAAGTGCAACGATTGGCTATTGAAAAGCCTGATAAAAGGACTTCCAGCCTTCGACTGCCTCTGATTGGTTGCACACAAGGGCCTCTGTATTTTAGTACTATAAATTCCTGCTGTGCCCTAGCACCTATAAAAAATATCTGCTACTACAACAATAACTGATATCTGTTTTGTGGATTAAATTGATTTTCTTATTACTTGCAAAGATTTGTAATGAATTGTGATTTATCAAGTACTTAACATATTTCTGGTTAGCAAAACATGTTCCTGGTTAGCAAAATTCTCTGACTGATTTTGCTTATAAAGAAACAGAGTTTGCAGATGCTGCCTATTTATAGTACAACCATCTGTAATAAGAATCTGAATGCTCACTTTTACTTATAACCGTAAAACATAAATATGCAATTCCACTGAGGGTATAACATGTTTATGGCAAATTACTTTTCCCTTCAACAACTTTTCTGTTCCCATTACAATATAAGGCTGATTAGTAATTAATACAGATAATTACTACATAGTAGCACTGGAACCAGTACAACTAGTTTAATAAACCTAATTTTCTGCTTGATAATTTGTGACAACCCCTAAGCTTAGCTTCTCAACAGCTGCTCAGAGCCCACTGAGCATGTGAGTGTCACAGATACTTTCCAAGATGGTGACCCCCCTGTGATATGTTTGAAGTCCTGGATCATTGCTGCTATTGAGAAGCTGAAACTTTAGGCCGGTAAATAAGTTCAGTATATAAAATATGGCATTTTTGGCCATTTTCACTTAAGGGTTTAGTTCTCCTTTAAGCATGGCAGTGCTTGGGCTTACTACATGGTAAATGAGCCCTATTGTTTTGCTCCTTGGCACAATTGTACATTGTCTTTTTTTCTGCTTCCTGTAACATCCCTTTTAATTCTGAGATAACTCTTCCAGAACTTCTGTAAACTGTCTACACAAATTTTTTGCAGAAGCCAACTAGTTTGCTTGGTTCTCCACCTGTACATTTGTTTCATATTAATCCATCTTTTGTGGACTAGTGTGAAACTATTCCTATTTTAAATTATCACCATTATTATTGTATATTTATAAAGTGGCTCAGCAGTGCTATGTAAAATGAAGGTACAGTTCAGTAAGAAACAGTAACAAAGATAAGAAAGACACAATAAAGTATCAATTATAACCTGAATGCAGAAATTGTTAAAGATCCTGGACCTCATTTGAAAATCATAATTTTTATTGAACTGAGTGATGTACCCTTTTCAAAGAAGAATATGTGCTAGTAGCAATACTGGTATGTTAATAAGCAATATTTTTGCCATCTATATAATTACAGTCTGTCCCTATCAGTACCTTCAACTATATTGCATATCTGAAGTAAAACATAAAGGGAGAATTTAATGAATACAAAGTCAGCTGCATTGGTAAAATTGATGTTTTATGAGTACAAAGCTGCCTTTATGGGTCAGATTGAGCCTGTTTTAAAAGTATTCAAAACTGCATTGAGCAGATGGCATGAGATTTGAGCAGTGGTATAAATCTAGCATAAATACTATCCTCTTGGAAAAGCTTCCACTAAACTGATCTGTGGGTGTAATTTATGTCTGGTAGTGTATAGAAATGTCATTTAAATTTGCCCTAGTTTGACCTGAATTCTGATATGAAGATGGTCTGATTTACTGCGTATTTGTGAGGCTATCAGTAATGCCCTGTTAATAAGTAACCAGGGTATGTAGCTGATGATGTATAGTATGAGAATTGCTCAAATTGTAGTACCTGCTTTCACTCTTTTTATTAATGGTTAAATGTAATTTGTGTCGATGGCTATGTTTATGTGTTCTTTTATGTAACAGGGATTGAAGAAATTTGGTCAGGTACAAAATGAGCATGGGAGCAACCAACAGTAGCAAGAGGAAAGTTCATCCAGAAAAATAATGATTGTGAACACTAGACAAATTCTCAAAAAACATTATACCATATAATAATCAGAGTGGCCGGAATTTTGATTCTCATTTAAAAATTGCATTTATTTGTGTTGAATCTAGCACATTTTCCATATTAATATTATCAAATATTAAACCCACAAAAATGTCATTTAAAAAAAACAAGTCACAAGGCAGCAAAATTGCCCAATGAAACACTGAAAATGACAGTGGAAAATAATCAGTTGGTTCCTCTAATCTTTTGCTTAACTGTTTAAATCTCATCAAATATGCTGTAAGGGTTAAGAAATGCTTCCTTATGTTAGGTTTCGGTTTTGATTTCCCAGCCCAGCATATTGTGTACCCTAGTCCTTATCATTGCCTGCTTTTGACAAGTGTTTTCCTCCTCCACATAACTTCTCATTTTTCCTCATCTAAACCGTACAAATAAAGGTCATTGTTCTCATATTGTAAATGTCAGTTATTCTCTACCTTATTGTCCTCCTCTGATTCTATATTATTATAGTCTTTCACATGTAGGTCCATCAAAACCAAGGGAGCAATTTATTATGCCCTGATATTTTACTGTTCAGTGAATTTAAATTTCCTATTTAAAGGACAAGGAAAGGCAAACTAATAAAATCCAATTTTTACTTTCTTTAATGAAAAAGAAACCTATCTCCAATATACTTTAATTAAAAAATGTGTACCGTTTTTATAAGAAACCTGACTGTATGCAGTGAAATTCTCTCTTCATTTACTGCTGTGGATAGAAATTGTCAGACAGTCCCTAACTGCTGAGCAGGGAAACAATCATACTTATGAACAGCAGGGGGAGCCCCCGCCTTACTTCCCAGCCATGCAGAATTCAAGCAACTTTGTTTATGATTAGTGATGGGCGAATTTGCGCCGTTTCGCTTCGCCGAAAAATTCGCGAATTTCGCGCGAAATTCGCGAAACGGCGAAAAATTCGCGAAACGGCGCTGGCGCCTCGTTTTTGACGCCGGCGCCCGTTTTTGACGCCGGCGCCCGTTTTTCCGACGCCGGCGCCCGTTTTTGGCACCGGCGTCCGTTTTTTCGAAAAAAAATTTTTTTGACGCCGGCAAAATTTTGACGCCGGCGAATTTTTGACGCGAATTTTCGCGGGCGTTTCGCGAATTTATTCGTTGGCGGCGAAACGCGCGAATTCGCGCCTGGCGAATAAATTCGCCCATCACTATTTATGATGATCCCTAAGCAGCTCAGACCACACTGAGCATGTGCAGGGTCAGGCAAAGATGTTTAATAAAGTTACAAGATGACAGCCCCCTGTGGCCAACTTTGAAAGCATAAATCATTTGTTTGATTAGGCTTTGTGGTTCAGTAAGTTCATGCTTATTTTTAATATACAAAATACAGCATTTCTAGCCTTATTCTATTTTAGACTTTCCTTGTCCTTTAACAATGTATGTTCTAGATTTGTTCCAGCATTGAAAATAATGGTCTGATTAATTTCTCCCCATGTCTTATTTCCATCGGGAGTAAGGGAGATCAACAGAATGTCGCAGTCAAGAAATGTTTAAAAAATTTCTTAACAATATGACCTAAGCAATTCAAATGAGTGAGACAATCACATCAAGCCCCCTTTAGTAATGTCTTAGCAAGGTTTGGACACAGAAGAAAGAACACACCTAGGGGCACATTTACTTAGCTCGAGTGAAGGATTAGAAGGAAAAATACTTTGAATTTCGAAGTATTTTTTTGGCTACTTCGACCATCGAATTGGCTACTTCGACCTTCGACTTCGAATCGAACGATTCAAACTAAAAATCGTTTGACTATTTGACCATTTGATAGTTGAAGTACTGTCTCTTTAAAAAAAACTTCGACCACCTACTTCGCCACCTAAAACCTAACGAGCACCATGGGGAAGGTCCCCATAGGCTTTCCTAGCAATTTGTGATCGAAGGAAAATCGTTCAATCGATGGATTAAAATCCTTCGAATTGTTCTTTTTCCTTCGATCGTTCGATCGAACGATTTTTCCTTCGATCGTTCGATCAAACGAATTGCGGTAAATCGAATATCGAGGGTTATGTGCCCCGTACAGTACGGAGAAACCAACCTGGTTAGGGTGAGATGTGCTAAAATCCCTTCACAATGCAAGACATGTAGTGTAAAGCCTTCTGAAAACAAAAGGTATTTACATGCCTCATGCTACACACATATGGGGCAAATTCACTAAACCGCGAAGCGCCAAACGCTAGCGTTAATTCGCTAGCATTTGGCATTTTCGCTACTGCGCAAATTCACTAACGAACGCTGGCTTAGTTTCGCTAGTGTTACTTCGCAACCTTACGCCAGGCGAATGTTCGATAGCGACGAAACTACGCAAATTCACTAACTTGCGCAGTGTACTGAACGCTACCTTTTACACTAGACTTCCTTCGCCACCTCAGACCTGGCGAAGCGCAATAGAGTAGATAGGGATTGTTTTAAAAAAAGTAAATTTTTTTTCTAAGTCCCAAAAAAACGCTGGCGTGTTTTCTACATGATGGCTGATAGGCTGAAAAAGATCGAAAATTTTTTGGGGCTCCCCTTCCTCCCCCCTACATTTCCTGACTCATGGCAACTTACCTAGACAGTGGGCACATGTGTAGGGCAAAATAAAATTTTTATTTGCTGATTTGAAGGTTTTCTAGGCATTTGTAGTGCAGATACGTGTTCCTCCATTGAAATTTGAATTTCACGCCGTATGCAAATTAGCCTTCGCTAGCGTAACTTCGCTTTATATAGAGAATCAAGGCTAGCGCAACTTCGCAACCTTACGCTACCCCTGTGCGCAACTTCAGATTTTAGTGAATTTGCGGAGCCCTGGCGAAACTACGCCTGGTGAAGTGCGGCGAAGTGCGGCGAAGTTGCGCCTGGCGCAACTTCGCATCTTAGTGAATTTGCCCCATAGCACTGCCTTCATACCATGTCATGGTGAGACAGGAGAGCTCAGCAGGTACTGGTGTTTACCAATGTCCTTTTGTAGCTCCAAACATTCTGGCAGCTGCTATGGAGCTCCTACTGAACTTGGAATACCATCAGAGTGAAAAAACAGTAGAAACAAAAATGAGAAACAGTCTACCCCAAGGGTTAGGGCAGGTGACAAGCAGAGGTCAGGGTGGTCAGCTAACAAGTAGTGATCTGTCTGTCCTGATCTTAGAGTCAGAACAGGCAGCATACAGCGTTACAGCAGCAACCTAGAATTCAGACAAGGATCAATAACCAGCAAGAGAAGCAAAATCACAAAAACAGGCTTACAGGGAAAAGCAATCACTGCTACAGGGTTTTAAAGGTCCTTATGAGCAAATTCACCAGGGTGCCAAGGAGCATGTTTGCAAGGATGCAGGCACGTGCCCAGCAGTTTTGAATAGTCCATGCTGGTATGTGCAAGTAGCAGCAGGTGCAAGTTCCCATATGTATGGATGTATGTATATTTTTATTTATATAGCAACATATATGCACACAGCAGAACACTAAATTAATTACAGAGGTCATTACAATAATAAATACAAAGTACATTTACAGTAAAATTTAAGAGCTAAGTGTCAAACACAAGAAGAATGACATCGCTGTTTATAAAGCTTGCAATCTAAATGGGTGGTTAGTTTACAGACACACATAGGAGCATATTAAGTGCTGTAGGTTACAGTTGTTGCACTGTGAGTGCCAGTTGCCAGTTCAGGTGTTATGTGAGTACCCTAAAATTCACACCATACACTCTTATCAAGAATGCACTCAGTACTAATTATACATATAAAACAACAGGTTACATATCTCAACCAAAGCACAACAGCAATTCTCAACAGCATAATCTGTTTTTGTCATAACAATCCAATCATCCTGTAAATGAATGGGTCATATATCTGAACAAGTTGGGTTTATTGCATTGCAACAATCACTATTGAACTGCAGAGCCGTGCAGCCTTAGTCGGTTGCATACTGTGTATACCTTTCATTATAATGAAACAGAAATCAGGAGCCATTGACCTATATGCTTCACATTGTATATGGTTAAACTGTTAAGTCAGGGAAGGGTATTGGAATGTAATATTTTGGAGCAAGATAAACAAAAAAAAAGAAGATAAAGAAAAGCTTTCTGGATAATAGGTTTCTTGATAAGCCATACAATACTGTACCTGTAGTTCTAGTGAGAAACAAGAAGAAAGTAGGTACTGAAATAATTTAAAAACATAGTTCTTCACCCACTTCAAAAACTTACTGCAATTTCAACATTCATAAACATTTTTACGATTTTTTTCGGATTTTCACACACGAAAACTCAGATTTCTTATGCTTTTTTGCCCGAAATCTTTGGGTTATTGTACGAAACCCAGCGCCGATCCAGACATCTTTGGGACTTCTCCCATCGACTTATATGCAAACTTGACAGGTCTGAGATGCCGGATTTTCAGATTTTGACTTTTTCTATCCTCGGGGTATAATAATCCTGAAAAATTTGTGATTTTCTTTTTCCACTAAAAATTTGGATTTTATACTAAAAAAATATGATTTTTTTCGGGTTTTTGGCATTCACAGTATAGTAAATAGCCCCCTTAGTGTGTCATTGTCATTTTGATTGAAAGTATTGATTGATTAGCTAAAATTTTAAATTGGTTCAAACCATTTTGGTTACATTTTCCAAAAAGGATTGTGATTAAACTCTGTGGGGGTCATTTATCAACACTGGGCAAATTTGCCCATGGGCAGTATACCATAGCAACAAATCAGATTGCTGCATTCATTGTTCTACTTGCAGCAGGCTTTAAAAAGCTTATCACTGATTGGTTGTTATAGGTAACTGCCCATAGGCAAATTTGCTCAGTGTTGATAAATGAGCCCTTGTGTGTTATTCTACAGTACATGAGTTTAGGAACAAACAATTCAGCACAACTGCTCCCAGCTAATGATGAGGCACACATGACACACACACACACTGGACATATTTGTAGTAGACACAACACAATTGTTTTCATCTGCAATTGCACCAGAATTCTGAGGAAAATGGTGCATTATTGGAAAAAATTTTCCTTTAAATGAGATTAACTGTTTTATTGAACATTTTATTGTGTCTCCACCCTGGAATTTAACCTGATACCTGGTTGTTAGGGTAAGTTGTAAGGAATAAGTCTAGCAACAAAAAATAAGATTGATTGAGACGCCAGTTTGTATTATTATCATATAAGTAATTAATTACCCGTTTGTTCAAGCCCTCTTCAGCTTTTTTTTTTTTTTTGTATTTTATTCTTTTATTTTCATGAAAAAGAAATCCACATTGCTTTTACAGGAATAGGCGGAAGCTGGGCATGTCCCAGCCCGTTTGGGCATTAAACGATTCTTGCGTTGACCTCTTATCCCTGTGAACTACCACAATATAATAAAACTTTTCGCCATATCCAATGACCATTCATTCAGTTTTAAGAAAAAGAGAAAAGCAGATAATAGAAAATAGAAAAGGAAAGAAGGGAAGAGAAGAAGAAAAACTATTGTATGTAACAATAAATATGACTAAGCTCTCTTCAATTTTTAAATTTTTATGTATTATTCAGAACACTGTGTGGCCACTATAGGTATTTATAGTGTACAGTACAGTTTTACAAGTTCTCTGTAATTCACTAGGGGGCAAATTTACTTATGGTCCAATATCAAGGGTTAATTAACCGATATTTGACTGCCGAATGGAAATCCTTCAACTTCGAATATTAAGTTCGATCGTTCGATCGTTCGATTGAACGATTAAATCCTTTGAATCGTTAGATGTTAATCCATTTTCTTTGACCAAAAAAAGATTGCTAAGCCTACGGGGACCTTCCCCATAGGCTAACATTGACTTCGATAGGTTTTAGGTGGCGAACTAGGGGGTCGAAGTTTTTTTTAAAGAGAAAATACTTCGACTATCGAATGGTCAAATAGTCAAACGATTTTTAGTTCGAATCGTTCGATTCGAAGTCGAAGGTCGAAGTAGCCAATTCGATGGTTGAAGTAGCCAAAAAAACCATTCGAAATTTTAAGTTTTTTTTATACTATTGCTTCACTCAAACTAAGTAAATGGGCCCCTCGATGTCTCCAGGGACAATACTTCGTGCAAGACATGGATATAAATATATCAATGCAGTGCAAAGGGTTAAACTCACAACGGCAATGGCAAGATACAAACTACGCAGTCATAACAAAGTTCATTTCTACAGAGTTGTCCAACACT
The DNA here is from genome assembly GCF_017654675.1 of Xenopus laevis. NCBI lineage: Eukaryota > Metazoa > Chordata > Amphibia > Anura > Pipidae > Xenopus > Xenopus laevis. Next base: position 94,779,957 of record NC_054376.1, on the reverse strand, counting down.
TCTGACAGATCCACCTTATGTTATGGGGGAGTCCAGAAAGAGAACTGAGCACATGTTCCCTTCTCTATTTAACACTGAGGAGCAAAGAACTGATGTAACACCCCTGGGCCGAAGGGGAATACTTCCCTCTCATAGGGCATAGGTTACTGACCTGGGACTTCCTGAGCACTTGGAAAGTGTTAACCTTTTGAGTTCCCTCCATAATAAAACAATGATGTCAAACAAAGAAGTCTATTGAGATGTTGGACATGCTGGGGGCAATAAAAATATTTTGAAAGGAAACATCTGGCCTGCAGTTGGAGGGCTCTGTCCAATAATTCATACATGACATTGTTTGCACATCAGCAAATTTTGTCAGACAGGGTCATTAATAGTGTGAAATTTGCCCACATCTAGTAACCAATCAGCTGACCAGTGAATAATACCTGTTAATTGGCTGCTATAGGGAACTAGACAAGTAAAAAACGTAAGTTCATTCATTATATTACCCTGATAGTACAGAGAACTATAACCACTTGCTTTATCCCATTCCTGGACGTAGCTACCGACTTCTGTTGAAGTGTAAATGTAATGTATGAGAGCGCTACTGCATTTGTTAGTGGGAACATAAGTATCAACCTCATGTAATAAAACCACATGTGACCAGACCTTGTTTGTTCCTTTATTATCTCTATTTGGGGTAAGGCCAGACCCTCCTGAAGTAAAATGAGCGATTCACCTGAAGAACTAATTTCTTAGTTGGTGGAAATTAAATACTTTATTATAAAAAGTGACTGGATCTCAGTTTTTACCCAGAAAGTGTGTTACAAAGAGCAAAATGTTCCATGAGGCAAGATGATAAAAAGTTAATTACTTTGTGATTGGAAGGGGGCTCTGCCCGTTAAGAATTGATGCTAACTATTAAACGTAATTCACACTAACAATGTCTTGATTACGTGACACTGCAGCCGAACAACTCATTAAACCTAGCAAAGTCTAATTACAGTATAAAATAAGGTATTGATTTCCACATTTCCAATTAAATGAGGAGCAGTGTCGCTAAGAACACATTAGGGTTTGAGGAACTGCATCCTAGGTCTGCAATGAATCGAGGGAAATTGGAATTCTTTGCTATAATTTACTGTGTGACAAATGAAAGCTCCAGAGTGGTTGAGCAAACTTATTGGCACAATAGTCATGTTTCCTTCTGCGTCTTACATGTCTGTTTCTGTTGGGGGATTCATGCTGAAGTTTGCTATACAAGTATGGGACCATTTACCAGAATGCTCGGGGCCTGAGGCTTTCAGGATAATGGATATTTCTGTACTTTATACTTAAGTCTACTATAAAGTCATGTAAACATTACATAAACCCAATAGGCTGGTTAGGATTAATTATATCTTAGTTTGGATAAATTTGGATTCTTGGGGTCAAAAAATGGGTCTATGGGAGACAGCATTTCTGTAATTCGGAGCTTTCTGGATAAAGGGTTTCTGCATACCTGCACAAAGAAAGTCACAAGGAGTTGTATGAAATAGCCATATGAACCTAAATATTACAGTAGCAGGTGTTGGATATCTTTCCCCATACCCTTAGCAGTTTTGCTCCACCAAGTGTTCATCATGAACTCAAACTACAGATTAACATTTTGCTAGTTGACATTGTGCATTGTAATTAGATTAGGAGTTCTGTTTCAGTTCTTAGAGCTACAATTGTTTATTACATCTAGTGACAATCACAAGAGCAAGGAGAGGAGTGCACACCAGCCAGTTAGCTTAATTCTCTTGCATTTAATGGTCTGCTGACTCCTGATAGAAAAGTTTTATTATGCTAAATTGCATTATGAATCCAAACCTGATGTTGCTCGGCTACAGCTCTTAGCATATTGGGGACAAAGCAAATGCAACCCTTGGGGCTAATCGACAAAGCAACTAAATTGGTAGAGCATCAGAGCAACAGTGAGTGCCAGGTGGAGTGTGGCTTTTGTACTTTGCCTCTCATCCATCCTAACTACAAACCATAGATCCAAAATTCCCTCGCGACCAAGCAAATTTACAGCTTAAATAAACACTTTATTGCAAGAGACCGCCTGGCTGATTTTCATGCTCAGATCACCTATATTATATCCACCACTGGAAACACAATAAAACAAGCATTAACTACATATATAATACAAAACTATAATGGAGAAAACAGTTATCCATTGCACAAGAGTTAACTGAACTGAATCTTGTTTAGTACAGGAATTGTTAACAAAAGGCAGCTCTGGTCTGTAGTTTAGTGGCCACATGCCAGCAAGCTTAGGGAGGGTATCTTGTAACTGTATAACGCCCCTTATAAACAACATTAGGAATCATTTAAGGGTACTTAACCTTAAAACTCTCCAACTTGCACCACCTTAAATTGATTAATTAAACATGCAAAAGAATTGATTACAACCAGTGCTACATCAATCATATTACTAATACCTAGCATAGGTAGGTTAATGTGCAGATTACAGATTCCTGGATTACTTTGTTATCAAACAGCAAAGAGGCAGACTTTGCATTGTTTAACATAAGGTTTTTAATTGCATGGAAAATAAACAAAACAAACAGGGGTCTGGTGCACACAGAGCACGCAGGAGCCTTACTAGACTTGAGGTACCACTTGCAATTATTGGGCCACTGACCTACTAATACTGCTTTAAGGATCCCTGACTGTTGTTGCTGACCTACAGCTCTCAGAACACTATAACCTTTGAAAATATGGAATATCCTTGGTGTTGCAGTCGGATGAAACACTACTGTTGTGGGAGGTTGATGTCATCTTTGACACGCTTTTTTCCTGAATAGGTATATGCTTAAAGGCCTGGTAAGGCAAAGTTTATTTCTGTTGCAATCTGAACAGCAAAGAATACATTAAAGGTTTGAGATCTCTTAACTGGAATCCTGATATCCTATTAGGTTAATTTTCTGTGTAACATTTTTAAGTGGACTTAAGATATAGTGATCACAATTATGGTAAAGCCTCTTTCCTGAAAAATCCCAAGTTCCAGGCATTCTGGATAATAAATCCCATACTGTACTTGTACAATGCTGCTTGTATGTCAGAAAACAAGCAATACCCCAAGCACAGATGGCAAGCTGCAAGGCTGCTGCACTAAGTTTTATCAGGTGTGTTATTTAATAATGTGTTTTACTATTGTTTAAAGGTTGTATTTTTTAAATAAACTAGAGGTTTGGGTTGGGAAGTATTTATTTTTTAAATAAATAAGAGGTTTGGGTTTGCTTTGCATTTACAAAGTTAATATATATACTTTTAATTGCACCTATCACACACAAAGATGTTGACTATTAAGGCTACAGCTTCTGCCTTGTGAGCCATGTTGCCTATTATGAGCATGTATGTGCTGCAATGGGGCCATCTAAACCAGGAGCCCCCTTCCACTTTGTGGGGGGTTCAGTCATCATGCAGGAGGGTGGTCGACCCTACCTCCATTTGGGGGGAAAACAATTCCATATGACAGTTGCCTGTCATAAATATATAATAGTTACATTATTCATAGAAAGTTCACACTACACAGCTTACAATATAACATAACTAATGACTGGGTAGAAATACTGATACTAGTAAAGCACAAACTGGCACTTTACTGTTTGTACTATTTGTGCTTGTGCTAATGCCTTTCATCAGTGAATCTACTGTACAGTATGTTCTGCAAATACGTGCCAGGGGAGTGTCAACTTTAATCTCCATAATAAGAATAAATGCAAATTCCGACACAGTGTGAGAAAACAGGTAAAGGAGAGAAGAATGAATTTAACCAAAACAAGATTAAAACATCTGTGAACCCCTCACTTCCAGTTCTTCCTATAGAATGTGAGAACATTAAGAGCTGATATGAGGATTAAGTCATTGTGTTGAAATGAGAAATTTCATCACTCCCTTACCATCTTTGGTATCTTTTGGAAGAATATCTAATTTATAAATATTACATTTATGCCTAAATTGGGTGTAAATGCAGCCCCTTATTTTATTGCATGTCTTGGGCGCATTTCTGCTGTCCCTGGTGCAGACTACTGACAGGTGCCAGAAATGAATACCCCCATAAGCATGTGTTCATTACAGGGCTAGCCGGCATCTTGCTTGCACACTTTTCTCATGACTAGATTGCAAGCAGTTTGGCAAAAATGAGGCAGTCTCTTGCTTTACCACTAGTATTTGGACTCTCTCCGCCACTCATTGTTTGCAACAGTCAGTCAGGGCATCTGCATCCATGTGTTCTCCATGTTCAGGATCAGCTAGCCAGTAATCTTTGCATCTTCACCAGTTTAAACTGAGTGCTCTACTAACGGTGTCCCTATCCTCTACTCTGCTGACTCATCAGTCCTTGAGTGGGAGGCCCATGTGTCCTAAAGGGGGCAAGGGAAGAAAAAACAGTCACACCTAACTCCGAACTGCTGATTAGGCACCATTCATGTCAGATCCCCTGACACCGTCCGGAAAGCACACAGTTTTAGTCATGATGGCACATTTGACTACAGGGTATTATATAAGTCCCCTAGATTTCTGCCCCAGCAGAAAGAAAAATGAATATTACCAACTTCCTAGCCTCTTGAAACTATTTACTCCATTCACTCATTCACTGCAGTGGTGCAAGAGGGAATTTTTTTAGACATGGACTTGCTTCAGTTTCCCCTTTTAGATCAAGAAATTACAAAATACATAGATTTTTTTTGTGTGATTAAAACAATTGGCAAACTATGTTCAGCAAGAGACCTATTCATTGAATTTATGTTGAACTAGGGGGGTATATTGTCCCTTTAGGCAAGCAGATCTTTTTTTTTATCAAAAATTTGAATACAGACTAGCAGAGTGCATGAGCACTTTTCATCATTCAAAATGGCTACACTCCTTCTCTCTGAGACTTGACCCTTGGCCTAACCTTCCATTCAAAGGCTGCCCCTGCACACCTTTAACTTTCTCCGCCATCCTAACCCCCTTATGCCCACTCACTTGTTTGCAGCGAGCAGCAGACTTTAAGCTGCAGAAGTGGTTGGGGATGGTGTACTGTATGGTAGTTACTCCAGTGTATACCTGTGCCATAAATGAATGCAGCTAACACAGACACAGACACAAGCCCTGTACTTAAAATTCCTGTTAAGGAGGCGTCAAGAAGCTACTGGCATAGCAGAGGGGCACATACGTTCTCCCACCCTCTGCGCCTCTTATATGCATCAAAAGCTAGTTCCATTCAAAATGAAGCATATATTTTGAATTTTATTCTTGGAAAGGTATAAGTTTTTTATCGGGGAGCAACATAAAAATGCAAAAAGTAGGCTGTTTCACCTTGTCCCATTTTTTTGTAAATAACAGGCCCTTAAGTCTCTATATAGTCTGCCAAATAAACACTTAAATATGTTGTAGTGCAAATAATAGTCAACGTTTAAACTGGGGAACAAAGGCAAAGTTGAGTGAAATGCACAGCTGGACACATTGCTTCTTGTTTATATGCACACTCTGCTGTATATCAGCAATCTGATCAGCATATTATGAAGCAGTTGAACATTCCTAAAAATGTTATGATTACATTACAGTATATACCAGTATATGCCAATTACAGTATATACAGCAAGCATGAAAGGGAATATATACCTTCCTTAAAATGTTATAATTTGCAGTCCCCTAACTCTCCAATGAAGTTATACCAAGGCCACATATAGTTGTTTATAGGAGTTAGAAAAAATATTTTTAACCGCTTCAGTAACGAGTTCATGGAAACAGAGTTGGATGTACACACAGCTGGCAAGGTTCTCATTGAAGAACCTTCTTGCATTCAGTGGGCAGATAATTCTGGAATGTTGGGGAAACGTTTTACCAGGTTGTGTTATTAATTCAAAACTTCAATGATGATTTTGATGGAATACAGTTTCCAGAATGACCATTGTTCCTTTTTTAAGAGTATGGGTTTTATTTTATGCCAGTATTTGGAAAGGTTTAAATAATTCTTTCAAAGAGGGGTTATCCTCCCCCCTCTGGATTTGACATCATTACTAGCTTGATGCACTGGGAAACCTTAATGTGGACTTTCTACACATGTAAAAATATTGATCAAAAATAACATTTGTGTTTTCTTCTTGGTGTTACTATCCCTTTTACATAGGTGCTTTCTACCTCTGATGTAAACTTAATGGCAGCATGTACTGTAAGGGTAACCAGCAATTTGCCTGCTAATTGTTTTCCCTTTCTGAAAATTTGGTATCAAACCTCCTAAAACTGCCTGATGCAGTCTATGTGAATTTTGTGAAAATGCCAGAGAAACAGTCACATGGTTTTCATAGAGCAGCATGAATGTATGTAAAAGCACCCTGAAGCCCTTGTGCTTTCATCCTCTACATCAAGGAATAAAGCAATTACTGTGGTTGCCAATTCAAGCAACTAGCTAGCAATTACATAGTGGACTGAACTAGAAAAATGGGTGCAGTTTAATGGTAGATTGCTTTAAAAACAAATGTAAAAGCAAATAAACAAGAAGCATGAAGCTTTTAAAGGGCTGTCCAGTTCAAAACTTTTAGTCTGGTTTCAAACATTGAGAAACTGGACTATTAGCAGACCAGCCAGTTGCGTCAATGTGGTCTATTTACTATGTTGTGTAAAAAGTGGAGTAAAACATTACTGGTGATACTGCTCATAGTAACCTATTTGATCTTTGCTTTTGTATTGTAACTGGTGAAATCGAATTGCTGATTGGTTGCTCTAGCCAACATCACCATTAATGCTTCACCTCACTTTTTACACAGCATGTTAAATAGGCCTCCTAGTGTTGACTCTTCCAATCCACAAATGCACTGTGTACAAATTATTTTTTCTTCTCCAAAACAGCCCAGAACTTTTGTTGTTACTGCAAAGAATGCTACAAGTACCTGCAGTAATACTGAAAGATAATTGGTGAGTGTGTAGTTTTCAAGAGGAATCAGGAATACTGTTGTATTTCTGCCATTTGATCTGCTTCACACACAGACTTTGCAGACAGGAAGTTAGTTGGAACATAAAATGTTGATAACATGGTTCTCGAAACAGGCTTCCAAAATCAAAAAAATGAAAAGCAGCATCCTCAGTTTATCCAGACTTTGTTCTGTTACAAAATCATGTAATTACCTCGATGGCAGATTCACGCCCTGGGAAACCTGGAAAAGAACAGTCTCCTCTTCATGTACTATGAGGACTACACAGAAAATATATCCCTTTTATTCCCAGTACCTAAGCACCCACAAGTATTCCATTTTACATGAACATTGTTTTCCTGCTAATTATGACCATGTTTTCGAGTCTTTGGTACATGAGCCTGAAAGGGTTTGGGGAGAAGCAGCTGAAAACATTTCATGGTTTAAACCATGGTCAAAAATAATGGACAACTCTAATCCACCATTCACAAAATGGCAAGTTTTTGAAAGAACCATAAGCATCATTAATCCTGATAATTTTTATTGCTCTGCTCAACAAGATGGGGCCCTGCTATACAGTATATTCAATTGAATTAATTGTTTAAATGATGCAATCCTATAGGAGCTGACACTGTTCTGGGAAAGGCATCATGCAACTTCTGGTACCCTTCTCTCCAAACAAGCTATACCCCCACTGGCCACCATCTTACCAGGGCAGGGTGAATTTTCTTTTTAGAATAGGCAAGAATTCCACTCCATTTCCACTGTTTTACCCTAGCAGTAGGCCCTAAATCGTGAGGAATGTCTTGGGAGGGCAGGTTGAGGTCCATCTAAGATGATATTAAGTGACAATGGTTCATTCCAGATACTTCTGCAAGTTTAGCTTGAGGCTTAGGTACGATTTAGAGTAAAAATGTTTTTGCATGGATATTTTTGGAACTATGTCTTAATGGCTTATGCAAGAATAGTTTCCTATGTCTGTTAGCCTAAACCAATGCAATAAAAAAACACTGTCTTATTGTATATGTAGGCAGAATTGACTGAAAGTTTCCTACACTGCCGAATGACACACGGCTTGATTATTGTGTTAACTAGTGATGGGCGAATTTGCGCGAAATTCGCGAAACGGCGCCGGCGTCTCGTTTTTGATGCCGGCGCCCGTTTTTGACGCCGGCGCCCGTTTTTCGAAAAACTCCCGCGAAAATTCGCGGCAAAATTTTGCCGGCGTCAAAAAATTTTTTTTTGACGCCGGCGAATTTTTGCCGCGAATTTTCGCGGGAGTTTCGCGAATTTATTCGCTGGCGGCGAATCGCGCAAATTCGCCGCGAATTTGCGCCTGGCGAATAAATTCGCCCATCACTAGTGTAAACTGAGTATGCTTGAAATATAAATAAATACCAGCTTTTTATAACAATTGCACAGTTATGTAAATAGTCAGAAGTTAGCAAAGATGGACAAATGTACAAACACAGATTTAAAAAGTATATTTTTGGAGACAAGATTACATTTTGGTTTACTGCACAAAGTAAACAATTCTCAATTTATTTTATTTTCCATTTTTTTAAGTAAGTTATTTCTGCTCTTCTGTGTTAGCAAGTGTTATGTTTATTAGCCATTGGTTATTATACAGTTGCAACATATTAAAAAACACTATAATATATATGGGTGGGTTGAGGGTTTTCCAAGACTTTATTGCTATCAACCCTATTGGCTTGTCTACTTCACTTGTCAACTCTGGGAGGGGAGGAATAAGCTGGAATACAATAACTAGTTTCTATGTTTGTATGAAATCATTTTATTGGCAAAGCCCATAAAGTTTTTCACAACTTACATAATTGTATAACTAGGGGGCTATTTAAGTATAAAGTATAAATCATGAGAATGTGCTGCACTATACATATTGGTAATATAAATAATAGGTAAACATTTATTTGAAAAACATTTGACCAGAAGCAAAAAGTCACTTATGTAATGATCCAAGCTGGGACTAATACATGCCAAAAGCCCACTATATGGGTTATATCAGAGCCATGGAAGAGCCAGAACATGAGAGACTTTATTAGAAGTGATATCACATAGAATCAGAGCTGTCAACATACATTGCTGAGGTGCTGGAGGATAATGTGGTGGGGTCCCTTGTAAGATCATTGCACATGCACAAAATGCACAGTGACGTCACTCACATGCGCAGTGAGAATTTAAATGGAACTGGAGGAATCAACCTAAATGATGGGGGCCCAGGGGGTTTGATGGGGAAAAAAATACAGAGGGGCTAAGATTGGAATTGGCTGGTTTCCTTGATGCATGAGCCACAAATAGCTATGTCCTACCCACAGTATAATCACTTAAAATAGATAATGGGCATAATAACCCTAAACTTGCCAGTATAATTACTACAGAAAATGGATAATCAGCATATTACCAGTGATCTGGTAACCTTAATATATATAGGACTAAAACAATGGCCTCCCTAATGAATGAGTTTCATGCAGTCATTTGCAGTGAAAACCCCTGGGATAAAGTCATGGGGTCCATAATTGACCTCTACACTTCAGCAGTTCCTAGCACTTCCCAGTGGAGTAAAAAGAATCCATTAGCAAGCTCTCGTATGGCAAAAGAAGGAAGTCCTTCTAAAATAGGGCCTTGATTTCATATTCATTAAAACTGTACACATTTAAAATATAAATTACTTTGTAAGTGAGTCTTTAAATCTTACGACTACAATATGTACGGGCAACCGAATGAGAACGATATATTCTATTCCTGAGCTATAGTTCATTAAACAATATGGTCAGTTACCAGGCAGAAGATACATTCCTTGTGGTTCTCTTTTCTGGCAGAACTTGCTATTCTAGTCACTTGAATGCTAGTTGCTTATATGCCTGTCAAATTTCTCTGTGCCTTCTAGCAATTTTCTCTAATGGAAATTGTACATGGAGCGATATTGGGTGATTTTGCCTGACTTTGTTCTATTTTGCCTGGAACAGAAATTTCACAAATTTCACAGTCAGCACCCTCACCTACCAATTGCTTTGATGCGATGCACGTCCAACGGTTTCCAACTTCAATCCGTTCAATCAGACCACATATAGTAATTGACGGCACCAGTCAGTGATTTATTATCTTAAAATGCCTTTATTGGGACATAGGCTCTGACCCCAAACACCCGGCCAGGTGTTTGGGGTCAGAGCCTATGTCCCAATAAAGGCATTTTAAGATAATAAATCGCTGACTGGTGCCGTCAATTACTATATGTGGCTTGGAACAGAAAGCCAAGGCCACACTTCTAGTTATTGTCCTTCTATTGCTGTCCATGCTCAAGCTTCTGTTGGTGGATTTTTGCCTCTAAAAGCACTTAGCCCAGTGAGCCACCTCAGGCTTCTATGGCACTAGCTCCCATAATAGATTTTGGTGCACACAGACTCATAGCTCACTTTTTAGTAACATTGTTACTAAATACAGAAAATTGTCAAAAGGATAAAAGGTCTGGTTACACACACAGCACAACCTTAGAGCCTTAAACTTCCCCTTGCTTAAAAGGAACAATCTGACTATGAAGATTTTCATTCATCCAGGTCATGGTATATCTAGTATAGGTAAATATAAAAACAACTGGACTTGCTGAGTAATCATTGAAGACGTTGCACTACTCATCCGAGCAGCTTCTTCAGTTCAACTGTTGTGGGAAGTTCTCGCCATATAAACTCTTTCACTAATCCAATCACAATGGCACATTGTAACTCTTTAAAGAGGTGACATCTGAAAACATGACACATTGGATTATCCTACCACAGTAACTACACAGAATCAACACCTGTGTGAATTTTCATATGTCACCTCTTTGAAGAGTTACAATGTGCTATTGTGATTGGATAAATGGAAGAGTTTATATGCCGAGAATTTCCCACACCAGTCAGTTGAACTGAAGAAGCTGCTCGGATATATCTTGATAAAGGGCCGAGATTTGGCCGGAAATTTTGCATGTACCAGATCAGAAGCCAAATGTTACAATAAAGGCTTTTTATTTAAAATCTTCTTGTAGCAGTGCTGTGTTATACACTGGATGATAGGAAGTCAAGCAGGCTGCCCCCTAGCACAAACAGTAGTAGTGTCTTTATCAATCAATCCACCGTGCAGTCACAGGAGAGAACCTCCTTTCTCCCTCTTCTAAACTTACCTGTGCAGTACTCTGGCAAGATCCTACCACTGCTGTGACAAATAAAACTTTAAATATAATATCATATGTGCACTGTTTTGATCCAGAGGAAGACAAAAAACACAGCCTAAAGCCAGTGCCAATTATGCTTCAAGAGGGAAAAAAAATTCTTTCCTGACCCCAATGGCGATCAGAAACATTCCCTGGATCAAGCGATTCACATTAAATCAACATAAATGAATACAATACAGACTCTCACAATTATAATGTGTAAATATACAGAAACCACAATATAACAGAGCTTTAATGAAAACATCCATATTCAGTTATTAATAGATAATATGAGAACATAAAGTAGATTACTCCTGACATTTCACAAAATTTGCAAAATGGGGGAGGAAGGGTGGGATGTTTGTACCTGCTCAGAAGATAAGGAAGTGAACTGCTTCTTCCCCTGACATCACATCCCTCTCTTACTCCGCCCCTGGGCCTGGCCACCTCCTGCTTTAACTCATTCCTCCTCACCTAAACACAGCTACATGTGATTCTGCCCATTTCTGACCTAGACCAGTATAATTTGGCTGCTGGTCATTCGTATCTCTTGTCATGCAGCCCCTGCGCTTTATAGCTCCAGGGCTTTCCTTTACCTGTTTAAACAAATGTGATAGGAATCGGTAAATAAAATTAATTAATAAAAGCATTTCTGACAAAGCTGTTAAATAAGAACATGTATCTCAGACCACTGCTTTCCAAAACTTTTTAGTATAAAGTATAGATGAAAAATACAAATAAATATTTAGTTATATTAGCGTATAGGACAGCCTCCTGTTTAACAATAAACTACCTTACAGACTTCCACCACAAAATGGCTGTGTTTTCACATATTGTCTGCAAATTGCAGCCTGTGGGGCACACTGCAATATACTTCAGGGTTAGAGAAGAACAGACCAATAGTTGCTGACACATAAGATTAATTTCCCTAACTGTTTGGCATTAGTGATGAGCGAATCTGTTCCTTTTTGCTGAAAAACTTGCAAATCGACAAGAAAATTCTTGTGTATCTGCAACTTTTTTTTATTTTTATTGCATGCAAAACTGACCATGGGGCAAATTTTTGGTGCCGTTCTGAACAAATTTTGGATGGTGCCAAAATATTCAGCAAAACCATACATGGCGAAAAAAGATCTTTCACCATAGTTGGCATATGTGTATATGTATATAAAAAATACAAGAGTCCTCTGCACTCAACCCATTATCAATATATTTAAGACATAGACATTTTGTGCATACTGCTACTGAAAAATGCCTTACCCTTTAAACAAAACAGGGATTGTTTGTCCATATATTGCAATATATTTAAGCTGGCCAACTTAGTCCCTTTTGTAAAATATATAATGAAGCAATAGAATTCTTAATGAATCAGATGAGAATTTAGCATAGGACTGGCCAGATATGGGATGACTTTGACGTAGTTGGCCAGCTTAAATATATTGCAATATATGGACAAACAATCCCTGTTTTGTTTAAAGGTTAAGGCATTTTTCAGTAGCAGTATGCACAAAATGTCTATGTCTTAAATATATTGATAATGGGTTGAGTGCAGAGGACTCTTGTATTTGTCTATATGTATTTTGTGGTCACAGCCTCATTGCACCCCCACCTAATGGTTTTAAAAAATTAGTGGTGAACTTTCCCTTGTTTATATGTGTATAGGTATACAGTATATATACTGTTTGTTCTATTAATTTATTGTTCTGCTGTACAGAACTGCTGTATAGGATTATATGGTTGTGTAGGGAGCATATTATGCCCCTAAAAAAACTAAACTCGGGAAGTTTCACCCTGAGATTATTATGCCCCTGAAAATGTTAATAGACAGGATTGAAATTTCCCTTTGGTGAATCATGGTAAGATATATTTTCACCCTCTGATGAATGTGCCCCAAAGATGGGATAGTGTGGAACTGTTTCCCTATTCTGGTTTTGTATATCAGATGAGACTCATATTTAGTATTGTCCAGTGGGAATAATCAGCTCTGCAGTTTTTGACTCTGGTGTGGTAATTGCAAACTAACGGTCATCTATTTCAGTTGCAAAAAATAACTAAATTGGGTGACCTAGTTACTGGTAAGTATAGACTGTCACTATCTCACTGTTAGCTTTTAAGAAGATATTTATGTAACAATGAAATGGCAGTTATGAGATCTATTATCCTGAAGTTTACCCAAACGGCTACTAAACAAAGCAATAGCATTTTTCAGAGGGTCCTCCAGTCATTTTTGACTGAATAGCTTTTTCCTGAGCTAATAGTACCTTGTACTCCTATGCTACTGAAAGACCCTGTCTCTTGAACACTCAGGTTCCAAGTTTTCCACATTATAGATCCCATAGATGTGCTGTAAAAGAGACAGATGAAAATACAGTATGAGTTTGCTACAGAGAAATGGTTAATGGGATATAAGCACTCCTTTGATCTTTCCATTGCTTTGTAAAATAACAATTTTTACATTCATGGTAGAGGTTTTTCACTTAGGAATCAGTTAAAGGTCACAATGATTTGCATTCCAAAGCTCGAGGATGACATTCTCAACTGCAACTATACAGGTTGCCTTTAGCTATTTGGACTATAGCTGAAATCCATTTAATTGATTATTATGAGATGCACTGACACATTTCGCTTTAGGCAAAGCTCGAGAATGAATAAATTCAGCTCTACTTGTTCTGGGTTATTTGCGGGAGGATGAATGAAATGGGGTTAAAATGAACAATTAGTGATGGGCGAATTTATTCGCCAGGCGCGAATTCGCGGCGAATTTGCGCGTTTCGCCGCCAGCGAAAAAATTCGCGAAACGCCCACGAAAATTCGCGGCAAAAATTCACCGGCGTCAAAATTTTTTTTCGAAAAAACGGGCGCCGGCGCCAAAAACGGGCGCCGGTGTCGGAAAAACGGGCGCCGGCATCAAAAACGAGACGCGGGCGCCGTTTCGCGATGGGCGCAAATTCGCCCATCACTATGAACAGTATAGTGTGTTAATTTGAAATGCATCAAGTGTTTTCCACAAGTATATGCAAATGGCCTGCATTTATAAAAAATTCAAATAGAAAGGCAATCAGCACTGTATGTGGTCTTTCTGTGAGTAAAAGTCCAAACAGGTGATTAAATTGGTTGCAGGTCCCTTCCTTTCACCCCTCTGATTAGGCTTGTTAACACAAAACAGCAACTATGAGGAAGAGCATAAAATAATAGTATAGTATATTCGACTAATAATAACCAGATAGATAGTAAATAGCTGTAAACGTTATGCTATATATGTATCCATTCCATACACCGTTTAAAAAATAAATGAATCCTCCACCAATCATATGGTAAGCATTCATACTGAGCAGATACACAGAGGTAAATGCCAAATAATGTCCAAAGCAGGAACACAGAGGCTTCACGATGAACAGCAAAGCCTTATTCAGAGTGATACAGAACGAAAAGAAAACTTGCTAATAGCGTGGTAAAGCTTTATTAAAATAAAACAAAAGCATGTGCTGAATGCGGGATACTCACAAGCATTTGGAGAATCACAAGGCATAATGTATAATAATTCAAGTAGGTAATTCAATCCAGATCCATAGCTCTATGCATAATATGCATCACGCTTCCCTAGGAGAAAAAAATGAATACATGAAAAAATTAAAGTAATCCCTTTATTTAAACCCAACGTTTGTATGGTCCGTCTCTGGCAGAAGTGATGTGTGTAAGGGTCTGTGTGAGGGCAGAGGTGGCATGCGTTTGAGCCTGTGTAAGAATGGAAGAGGCACATGTAAGGGTCTGTGTGAGGATGGAAGTGATGCATGCGAGGGCTTGTTTAAGTGCAGAAGTTGTAAAGGTATGTGTGAAGGGCGGAAGTTATGTGTGAGAGGGCCTTTGTAAGGCTAGAGATGCTAGAGATAAAAGAGAGGGTTATATAAGACTGAAAATCTGTGTGGGTCAAAGACATCCCTGATAATATGTAGAGGTGAAGGTGCTATCTAAATAAGGAAAGAATTCAGGTCATCCAGGCTCTCCTATATCAGCTAAGCTAGATTTATTAAAATTGTGGTGTGGCAAAGGTGCATATTATACAGGATCCTTTAGTACATAGACATACCATCAACATCAGTAATTATATTAGAACATGATTAATTTAAAGCAATTCTTGCAGTACCGAGTAGTGATGGGCGAATTTGCAAAACGGCGTCGGTCGCTCTAGTTTTTGACGCCGGCGCCCATTTTTGACGCCGGCGCCCGTTTTTTACGATTTTTTCTGGCGAATTTATTTGCTGGCGGCGAATCGCGCAAATTCGCTGCGAATTTGCGCCTGGCGAATAAATTCGCCCATCACTAGTACCGAGTTGACTCTGTTTCTTAATCTGGATAACATTAGGAAAACACTGTCCCCATTTATGGCTATTTCTCTATAGGCCCCCAAGAGATAGCGTGGGTGGTCCAATTACATGTTGCAAGGCAGGTTTTGCCAGGAATAGAACTGGGCACTTCCTGGTTACTGGTTGCTCTACATATACCTCTGTGCCAGGAGAGAAGTCAGCTGTTTTTTTTGGTGTTTCTGACTCCTCTCCCTGCCTCTTTATGACATCCTTGCAGCCTAATTGGTTATTGGAGGCCTTCCAGTTAGAGCCAGCAGTTACTTAAGCACTTTCCATACAACATTTCCTGGTGTGAGCAATTAATGTAGCTGTGGCATGAGCATTGTGGCTTAGCCCTTGCTCTTGCTCTTCTTTGCTCTCATCATCCCTTGTCCTGTTTCTGTCCTGTCTTGGTCTGATTTCACCACCCACTCCATCTTGCTCCACTCTGTCTAGCTTTTCTGCCAACTCCAGTCTGCCCTGCTTGCCCTGATATAAATTAGGGGTTAATATTGGTTTCCTCCCTATAATAAACCTAAAATATAATGTATTCTATGGCACTGCCAACCACATGCTCTCAGCCAATCTGAACACTTACAGATGATTCTGAATGGAATGTCAGTGTTTGCTTCCTTTGTCAACAGAAATAGATTGTATTTCCCAATGAAGACTAGTGTAATACTCCTTTAATGTTTTAAGCAGAGTAGAGTATGCTAAGGTATGCTGAAGCAATTCTGGAGGTTCATTTATGCAGGATATACATCCAGGGCAATTTCTATTGGCACCACTATCACCTTTATTTTGGTAGTCACCTGTCCATATGAATTAACACAGATCACAAAGCCTTTTATAACTGTGTTTGGACTTTCTTTATACAAATAATGATCACACTGGAAATTATATACTGGTTATTACACATGTTCCACTATAATATACTCTTTTGTTTTTCTCTCAGAGCTCACTGAAAGCCCTACAAAATCTGTATAATTTACAACCACTGTGGGTTTTCAGCAGGACCACTGGCTTTTTTCCATTCTACCACAAGGACTTAACTTTTTCTACACTTTTTCATGAATCTGATAACTTAGAAAAATCAGCCATGTTTTTTGCCACTTTTAATAATGACAGTTTTGACTGATTTTTACTTAAAAATAAAGCAAGTCACAATAAAGCCAAAAAATAACTAGGAAGAATTAAGTTGGAAAAATCTTACTGCGCAAACATGCAAAGTAGGGCACCTGTTCTATTAACATATTAAATAATAGTGTATATTTGGAACAGAAGTAAAGGTTTAGTGGATAGAAATTTTGAAACATTATTGTAAATATGCATCTTTTAATCTCTACACATTTAGCATACAAATCCTTGCGAATCTGTCAGTTCTGTATCTAATTTAGAGTAAGATGGAAAGTCAAGTTGAAAAAGAAGTAATGAGAAAAGGCTCACTTATCTTTATACATGAAAGAATAAAGTGACATAGCTAGACTGTTGCATTGATTTAATTAGAATGCAGTAAAATTCAAGGAAGATATATGTTATAAAGAGAGCAAGAATCGAATGCTAATGATTGGTATTTTAGAGTCTTCAGTCTATACAGCCCTTGCTATTATGCTCAACAACAAATAGTACAAAACAAATGTTCAATAGAACATTCCATCAAACCTACTTTATTATAGTTTATAAACTGAATACTAGCTCTGATTTCAGGGCCATGCCAGTTATTTGTCTCCAGTGCTGAATGTAGGGGAAATGAATACTACTTCATGGAAACATCAAGAAAAATAACTAGGGATGTAGCGAACTGTCGATTTGGTGTTCGCGAACGCCGTTCGCGAACACCGGCAAAAAATGCGAACGTTCGCAAACAGTTTGCGAACTTCGAACACCCGCTAAAATCGTTCGATCGAACGATCAAAGGATTTTAATCGTTCGATCGAAGGATTTTCATTCGAATCGAACGATCGAAGCCATTCGATCGAATGCTTTTCATTGGATCGAATGCTTACAATCGTTCGAACGAATGGAAATCGTTCGATTTTTAGCGGTCGAAGGAATTCGAATGGTCGAATGGTCGAACGATCGAACGCGAACTCAAACTGCGAACGTTCCCAAACGTTCGCGAACATTCGGCGGACGCGAACGGTCGAAGTTCGCGCGAACTAGTTCGCGGGCGAACAGTTCGCTACATCCCTAAAAATAACTGAACAAACTGACTAGCCACTGATTACACAATACTAAAAGTAAAAATTAAGTAGCAACAAGTACTTCATTTGGAGATGACCTTCTATTTAACTATTTAACTCTACATGGTAGAACGATAAATATGATTTTAGTAATCCCAACTCAACAGCCGCACAGAATAACATTTTACTATTGATGTCTAAAACTGAGAGCAGATGTTCTGCTGAGCTGCAAGCATTAAGTGTGTGTATATCTGAGCACCAAGCAAAAGGAGCATTCCATAAATTTGAGACACAGTACTGGGTTTCAATGGGGTTATGCTGATACAGCCAACTCTTCACAGCTTTGCTTCCAGAAATAATGCTCTGAATCCGGAACAGTTTTATCTCTCATGCATAGGAAGTAAGGCTACATGCCCAGGCATGTATGCCAAAGAATGGTTGTATTACAAAACAAAAATCACTGGCACTGAAAAGTTTCTTAAGCCTTAGGGCAGTAGATAAGCAATACAATGAAATAAAACAATGCCATCGATATAATAAATCTACAGAAAACATCAAAACAATGCCGAAAATAGGCATAAAGAAAAAAATCTTTTCTGATATTGAGAATTGTTATGAAGAGTTAATATCATTAGTTCTATGTAAATAATTCTAATCATTTCAAATGATTGGTCATTCAATTATAATCACTTGTTAGCAGGTAATGCTACATCTCTAACTGACCAAAATCTAATTTCTTCTTTTCTATAACTACAGAATATTTGTAATCTTTGAGTTCCTCTGTATGAGCTCTCTGAGACTTTTCATTTTCAGACTAATTATTTTAAGATCTTGTTTAACCTAGGTCTCAAATAATTTAGCAAGCACTTTTTCATTAACTATTTTTGCATTCACCCATGATATATGGAATGTATAAATAAATAATGAGGAAATTATCAACGCAAATGGGGCTTATGTCTCAAAGGCTTTTCTGGCTTTAACAGTAACACTGTGTCCTTTCCTCAACAGGGGCAATGAGCAATTCACAAGAAGAGGTGAGATAGCAATAGTGGCATAACATAGATATTTACTTTTATTGAGTTACATTTTATTACGCAACAATTAACAACTGCAGCATGACCGCAACTGCTCTTAGTGGTCATAAATGAGCCCTCATGTCTTTTTTTCAGCTAGTCTTGCTTCATTCTCTGCACTGTAAAATATGTAAAAAAAAAAAAATTATCCTGTAAAAAACAGACCAGTTCACAAAGTATGCAATGGAGGTCAATTTCTGACTCACATTAAAACTGTTATATGGCAACCTTGGACTGTACAATACAGCCCCTAAAAATCACTGTGTGTTGCTCTATGAACACACCTGCTAAATATTCATGTTTCCTACTTGGTATGCAATGTTTTCTACATGTATCTATTATCTGCAGTGTAACATTCTGTATAAGGAGAGATGCATGTGTTAAGAAATATCTTGTTATCAATCTTTCATGCAAACCTGCTTGAATATCTGAGAGGTCAGACTCAAGAGCAAATTGTTTCACTCTAAAGAGGTCCTTTGACACTGTACTTACCTTGAGGAGGCTTAGCTAGACACTTTAACTGAGGGCTTTTAAGTCACATTTTTTGTAAGAGCCTGAAAATACCACATACTATGCTTAGAAACAGTCTGAATTCAAAACTTTGCTTTATTAAAAAGAGGGTGTGTAGGAAAGGAAACATCTGTATGAATAATTGCTGAATTTTATACTTTATTAATCCTATGTCTTTGCCTCTTCTACTTTTTAAGACAATAGAAAGCAGTTGGCATTATTACTGCTACAGCTAGAGATAATTTGAGACTTATTTGGGTCCATAAATACCAAGGGCAGTATTTGACTTAACTTAAAACATACTCTACTTTTTTAGGCCTTATCTGGTCTCACATGTAACAATATAGACAATCCACTTGTTTTTAACTCATGTAACCAATCATCATGTTAAACTCCCTCCTCAAAACACAACTATTTTCATCAATAAAAATAAGTGAGTTTAAAATATAAAATGGGAACTAACCCTCCCATAAGACTCTGCCACATTGCCAAACTTAATTTAAGATGCAAAATGATCCCAACATGAGAATATTTACTCGACTTTTTTAGGCCTTATCTGGTATCACATGTAACAATATAGTCAATCCACTTGTTTTTAACTCATGTAACCAATCATCATGTTAAACTCCCTCCTCAAAACAATTATTTTCATCAATAAAAATAAGTGAGCTTAAAATGTCAAATGGAAACTAACCCTCCCATAAGACCCTGCCAAACTTAATTTAAGATGCAAAATGATGCCAGCATAAGAATCTTCCCTTCTAGCACTACTTCAGTAAAGAGCAATGCATTCAAACAATATTGGTTTAAGTATTCACCCATATTGTTGCAGGGTTACAGCCCTTAGCATATGTAAAACTTTTAATATGTGGGTATTGTAGAAATTTAAATGAAAATTATGTTAACTGATTACCAGCATTGGCATGTCAATGGGGTAATCAAAGTCCGGTGCAAGCTGCCATCCTTGACTAGATATCTTTAGTAGAGAAACTGCACTAATCAGACATTTGTTTTAAAAAAAAAAAATTAAATGGAAATATTAACATAAATAACTAGAGGACATACAGTATTGCCCATAACCCCACTTCCAAAACTCAATTTTCTTAAAAACAGGACTAATATAAGACAGCTGTGAAATTGTATTATTGTTTGCTTAATATTTACATGTATGTAGTTTTCGAGATGTGGCCCAATGGCAATGTCATTTTAGACCCCTCCCCCCAAACTTTGGGACACTTTTGAGACATTTTTCATAAACGTATACTGGAACTGTTTATCAGTTGGTGTCACATTGGATATATTCTTGAACCCCCAGCATTGACAAGGTCTGCTTCCTGTATAGTTTCATCCCTTTGTAGAGGAAGTGATTTGGAATCTGCTACTCTGACATGAAGAACAGGTACAGTTTTACAATCTTCTTTTGTACTTTTCCTAATTTGGATCCAGTGTTTTTTTTTTTTGTTCGGCTCAAAAGACTGGAGCTGCAAATGTTATAGTAGTGAAATGTTTTCATTTCTTTACATTTTAAATATATCCCAATGGATCAGCCTTTTTCTAGGATGATGGTGCTCAATCATGTACTGTGGGTCTGTCTGTCTACTCAATCATGTACTGTGGGTCTGTCTGTCTACTCAATCATGTACTGTGGGTCTCTCTGTCTACTGGTATTTTATCTGTGAGACATGAACAGTGCATTTACCCTTTCAAAGTGGAATTGTTGATTGAGAGTAGGATGACTAGTAGTCACACAGACAACTAAAAGGAAGTTGACAGTCTGTTTCCCACCAGGAGCAGACATAATAAAGGTAAAAAGTAATATTCTTGCTCTGATTCCCTTTAAACCTCTTAGAAAGCATAGCATATAGTAAAAAATCACCATTTCTTTACCCTTCACTCACACAATGTACTTTTCTTTCTAGGATCAGATGTATTGGAGAGTAAAAGATTGTATTTCATTCACTTATGTTCTGCTCATACTTTCTCCTGAACCCATTCTCCTCCAGCCGCAGCCATATCACAAGGTGAAAAGTCCCACTTTCATTAACTTGGAATCTGTGGTTATGCCTCGCTTTCATTAGGTTTGTATTTTACTGTAGAATACATTTAATGTGCTGAAAGAATTAACTCGAAATGATTTAATACTGTATTTACAAACAATGTACCAATGTTTTACAATATAATAGAAAATACCTCACAAACTGTACTTTTCAGTTCTTACATTAAACAAATTGTATAGTAGGCAGGAAAAGGGATTAAAATGGAGACAATGTAAATATTCAAAATTCATTGCAACCTACAAAAATATTGGGTAATATAATGGAACTGTGTGGCCTTGTTTAAGAAATCCATTCTTGCAGTTAGTTACCACATTTGCAAAAGGTAGTCTAAAACTCAGAAAAGAGAGTAGCTTAGTGTTATATAGAAACCAGTTTGTTAGGTTAGTGGAATTTCCTGGAAGTCCACCTGGTCCACTCTCCACCCTTAATGGGCAATATACCACAAGACAAGTATCAACATTCTTTCAGGTGAACTCCTAGCAGTGCAGTTGACAGTGGGGCAAATATACAGTAGCCGACCACTGGGGCTTAGGTACATGTACTGTACCTGCTTTGTGCAAAACAAGAAGAGGTTGTGCTGTTATTAGTTCCAAACCCCTGAATGAATTCAGACCTCTGCAACTTCTGTTCTTTTGAGATAATGAAACTAAACACAAAGTAAATGCCAAATGACTGAGCTTCTCAGCACCCAGTGTTTTGTATGACTGGTAGTAAACACAAATACTTGACAAATACATTGCATCTCTTTGCATCAATGAACCCCTGATTATTCTGTTCATTGTCTGATGAACTTAAATGTGTTGTTCACCTTTAAGTTGACTTTTAGCATGGTGTTGAGAGTGATATTCTGAGACAATTTGCAATTAGTTATCATTTTTTATTATATGTATTTTTTGAGTTAACTTTTTATTCAGCAGCTCTCCAGTATGAAGATTCAGCAACCTGGTGCTATGGTTCAAATGACCCTAGTAACCATGCATTGATTTCAATAAGAGACTGGAACAGAAGTTGGAGAGGCCTGAATACAAGAATGAGTAATAAAATGTAGCAACAATAATATGTATGTAGCCTTACAGAGCATTTGTTTTTACATAGTCAGTGGGGCTCATTTACAAACACTAGCAAATTTGCACCTGGGCAGTAACCCATAGCAACCAATCAGTAGTTACCTTTTTACAGTCAGCTGCACGGTGAACACTGAAAGCAATCATCTGATTGGTTGCTATGGGTTACTGCCCATGAGCAAATGTGCCCAGTGTTTATAAATAAGCCCCAGTGACCCCCATTTGAAATCTGGAAAGAGTCAGAAGAGAAAGGCACATCATTCAAAAACTATAAAAAAAAATAAACAAGGAAGACTAATTGAATAGTTCATTAGAATTAGCCATTCTATAACATACCAAGGGGCAAATTTACTAAAGGGCGAAGTGACTAACGCCAGCGTAACTTTGCTAGCGAAGGAGATAGACTCTAGCGGTACTTTGGTCCCTAACGCCTGGCGAATTTGCTCTCTGGTGAATGGACGTAATTATGCAAATTCACTAAGATGCGGATTTTACTAAACGTTACCTCTTGCGCCAGACTTGACTTCGCCACCTCAGACGAAGTGCAATAGAGTAGATAGGTTCCTAAAAAAATAGTTGAAAAAATTTTTAAGTCCCAAAAAACGTTAACGTCTTTTCCTTTTTTCAGGGTGATAGGCTGAAAAAGAGTGTATTGTATAATGTAATGTATTTGCTGCAATATATACGTCCATTCAACTTTAACTTCCCGCCATATGCAAATTCGGCAACGCTAGAGCAATTTTGCTTCCCTTGGGGCAGTAACACTAGCGCAACTTCGCCAGTTTTCGGCATTCTGGATGCAACTTCGGATTTTAGTGAAGTGGCGAAGTGTTGCACTGTGAGCGAAGCCGTCACTGGCGAATTTTCAGAGGTTAGTGAATTTGCCCCCAAAAGTTAACTTAAAGGTTAACCACCTCAAAAAAAACACATGCTCTTGTACTCTTTTCTGTAATATATACAGATTTCCAAGTGACATTTTTTAGGCAAAAATCATGTGTTTAGCTGTTTTCAATATGTTTAACATAATATAACAAACTTGCATGCTAATCTCCATATATTAGATTTATTTATGTGCAATCAGAATTCTAATGGGATTAATCTGAAACACGAGCAGCTATAAATAACTTTCCAATCTATTTTCCTGAGGGGGTTGAACACCCCTTAAACTCTGTCTATATTGCAATATTTGAATGAAATTCAATGCACACAGTAATTAGAGCCAGCTTGCATAGGGTTTGAAACCATTCATCCTTTAAGCAAAAGGTGCTTTTTATATTTTTTTTCTCTGAAAGAGGTAGCATATTAATAATTCTGTCATTGCTCAGTGTTTCCTCTTCTTTTAATTGACACTTCATTCTTGGTGTTTTTCTTGGTATTGTAGGCATAGCATGTCTTTGATGTCCTCTGTTAATTAGGCGTTTGTAACTTTCTGTTTCGGGGTGGATTTTGTAAGGTTCAATTTACTATATATGTTTGTACTCCCAGGCAAGCCTTTACCAGTGTAGTAAAAGAAATTGCCAATGAAAAGTACTTTTAGTGATGTTGTCCCATTATGATCTACACTGTTGGCATTCTGTTCCATGGAAAATATTACTTAAATATAATATTGATTTATAAGAGAATTTGTATTACCATATTTAAAAAAACAACTATTTCTTATGTAACCTTAACAGAATAAATATCTCAATGCATTGATGCTTCAGGTCCGTCCAGCCTCCCCAAAAACAAGTGGTGAACTGAGAGCGGTTACATTTTGTATTGTCCAATATTTCAGGAGCTATTTAACCTGCCTAAACGTTTTTTTAAAGTGCAGAAGGAATCCCAAACTAGCAGAATGAGAAAAAAAAACAGATTTCTTGCAGATAATGCCCTGTCTGTCATTGAACCTTTGATCGTTGTGTGGAAGGCAAACTGCAGTTTTGTCCATCACCTCCAATGCTTATGAAGGCTATTAATGAGCTGGAGAGAGAGAGAGACCTCTCTTTGCAGTGCTTCAATGCACATGTGTGTAACTGTACTGCTATTCAATCAAAAGGGAAATTGTTGCAACCAAACATGACTAATTAACCACAAATGCAGCTTTTCTTCATCTGTAATACTACAACACATTATCAAGGTTGTATATCGCATACTGCTAAACCTATGCAGTGCTTGTTAGCTGTGCATCACTGGATTCCTGAGTTAGAGTCAGTCCTGATCTATCTGCAATGAGTTAGTATGCTCTCCCTGTGCTTGTGTGGCTTTCCTCAAGGTATGCCAATTTCCTTCTATACTTGAGAAATATACAGTCAAGTTATCTGACTCCTGATTAAAATGGACCATAGTGTGAACTTTGTTCAACATTGACACAGGCAGTAATGAATAATGAAAACCACTGCATTAGGCAAACCCTATATAAATTAAGGATAAAACTTTTTTGTACGGGTCTGTGGAATATGTTGTCAGTTTATATACTGTAGATAAGTATGCATTAATAATAACAGTCCCTTACTCCCATGCTAAATATTTGAATGTTAATGAAGGCAAACCAGTTGATATTTGTGTTTGAAAAAAAATCTGTAAAATTCAGTAGGGTAGTGTTATCAAAATAATTTAATTTTAATTCTGAATATGTCACTTTCCTGCAAGCATATTCAAAGGTTATGTGTTCTTCCATATCTCCCAAAACTGATATTGGCTAATGCTGCATGGCAGAGATTCTACCACATTCAAATCACAGTGATCAAAGATCTCTCTGAACCTTAGCAGAAAAAGGAAAAGCCCACCATCAGAATTAAAATGTAATTTTATAAAAACTGGTTGCATTTTAATATCATAAGTATGCCCAGCAACATTAAAAATGCATACTTAAGAAATATGTCAATGAGGGGAATGCTGGGTTAACACAGTATAACTGTAAAATGTAATTATTTCATTATTTTCCACTTAAATACATTCTAACATTCTCATTTTGGTCCTCTTCATGGTTCATTGATGGAGAACTCAATATATGTTACAATGCTGTGGACCATCACATAGAAAGTGGAAGAGGAGATTAAACTGCGATCATACATGACAGTCCTGTGACTGCCACGAAGCAAGCGATTAATTACAGAGAGATTTGTTAACAGGTATTTCCAATAATCATACATTATGAAAGTAGTGTATTAGGGATATGTGGTACAGGTATAGGATCCCTTATCCGGAAACCCGATATCCAGAAAGCTCCGAATTACGGAATGGCTGTCTCCCACAGACCCCATTTTATCCAAATAATCCAAATTTTTAAAAATGATTTCCCTTTTATCTGTAATAATAAAACAGTAGCTTGTACATGATCCCAACTAAGATATAATTAATCCTTATTGGAGGCAAAACCAGCCTATTGGGTTTATTTAATGTTTAAATGAATTTCTATTAGACCTAAGGCATGAAGACCCAAATTACAGAAAGATCCGTTTCCGGAAAACCCCAGGTCCCGAGCATTCTGGATAACAGGTCCCATACCTGTATTAGTATTTAAATATCACTATATCATTAACTACCACAGTGACGTTTACAATCTAAGGTTTCAATCTGGAAAGTGATGGTACAGGTATAGGATCCATTATCTGGAAACCCGCTATCCAGAAAGCTCTGAATTATGGAAAGGCTGTCTCCCAAAGACTCGATTTTATCCAAATAATCCAAATTTTGAAAAATGATTTACTTTTTCTCTGTAATAATAAAACAGTCACTTGTACTTGATCCAAATTAAGATATAATTAATCCTTATTGGAAGCAAAACCAGCCTATTGGGTTCATATAATGTTTAAAGGATTTTATAGTAGACTTAAGGTATGAAGATCCAAATTACAGAAAGATTCATTATCTGGAAACCCCCATGTCATGAGCATTCTGGATAAAAGGTCCTATACCTGTATCACTATAACAACATAGGAAATTATCTTGTTCGGAGAATTTGTTATATTTTTCCTTGTCTTTTAGGGCCCTTACACACTGGCGTTTGTTCGTGCCTTCCTCAGCATGAAGACTTAACTGCAGGGGGACACACAAATAAATGTCTTTGTGTAAGGGCCCTTATAAATAGCATCACAAATGTTTGTATTTATGGCAGTTTCATAGTATGTTTGCTGTATGTATGATATTTCAGATTAACACCATAGTAATAAACACTGGAGGATATTTTTCTACTCGGCATCTTTTAAATTGACTGGCAAATGACCCCTGATTCTATTAATGGGTTTTCTGGATTACAGACTAGCAATTTGCTTCTAGTTAGTCATAAACACAAACTGACTTGCTCATTAAAAAAGAAAAAGCATAAAACCTGCAAACAATGGTGGGAGATTTCTCTATAAAAATTGGAAGAATTGAATATTTACATGCCAGGCAATAAAGCCACTTTTAGCTCAATATCAAATCCAAATTTGTTACACATGAATTAGAAATTTGACGTATTATGCATGTGAGATATGTGAGGGAGACCCTTGAGATTCCTTTCTGTCTGATTTTCCCTTTTGCTGCTACTTCATGCTTGTCATTGTAGAGAAAAATGTAACGTCGAGTTCACTTCTTATGCCAATTATTTTCTGTCCTTCAGCAACATTGCAAGCACCATTCCATGGCCTTACAGTATTAGGTTATAGCAGCACAATTTACTGTAGGTGACAGCTTGGCCAATGTTCTGCAAAATAAATATTGAAAAAATTATGTTTCCACAAAATTTATTTTTTCCCGAGCCAGAAAGCCTTTTAGTGGTTGCAATGAATCAAACATTTCTTTAGTCAAGTATTTCCTTTGTTTCACATATTTTAGGCCATTGGTAAGTGATATACAGCTGTATGCCTTATTAATACTGTTTAAACTGAGTGGGTGACAAGTTTACTTGAAGAACTAAGGGGCTGATTCACTATGGGTCGAATATCGAGGGTTAATTAATCCTCGATATTCGACTAGGAATTGAAATCCTTCGGCTTCGAATATCGAAGTCGAAGGATTTAGCGCAAATTATGCGATTGTACGATCGAAGGATTATTCCTTCGATCGAACGATTAAATCCTTTGAATCGAACGATTCGAAGGATTTAAATCCAACGATCGAAGGAATATCCTTCGATCAAAAAAACTTAGGCAAGCCTATGGGGACCTTCCCCATAGGCTAACATTGACTTCGGTAGCTTTTATCTGCCGAACTAGGGGGTCGAAGTTTTTTTTAAAGAGACAGTACTTCGACTATCGAATGGTCGAATAGTCGAACGATTTTTAGTTTGAATCCTTCGATTCGAAGTCGTAGTCGTAGTCGAAGGTCGAAGTAGCCCATTCGATGGTCGAAGTAGCCCAAAAAATACTTCGAAATTCGAAGTTTTTTTACTTCGAATCCTTCACTCGAATTTAGTGAATCGGCCCCTAAATGTATTGAATCTGTTCCCTGGTTAATAATAAACTGACAAATAAACATTGCCCTGACTGCCAGCTTCATGCACTTGCAAGAGGGATTATTATTGTATTATGTGTTGTTTTATTATAATGCAGAAATATAACAGTATCCAGAATGAGAAGAAGGGCAAATAGGCAATTTTAAGATAGTCTGATAAGGCTCAAATGTTATGAGAAGAACCCCTTGTAGCGACAATAAGGCTCACTGAGTTTCTGATAGAACTGACAATGTCCATTTATTTAACTGAACAAAAGCCAAAGTTTGAAGAAGTGGTTTATTCATTAATATTAATATTAATATTAATATTAATTCAATGCAAAGTAAAGTATAAATAAATCTTTTTTTTTTTTCAGGTTGCTTTTATTGGCAAATTCCAAAGTAGATGACACGAATGACATTTTAGACTGCACAGCAGTCACAAAAACAGTAAAAAAAAATGTTTGTATTTACCGTAGTATTACAGATGTTTACAATCATATAAAACACAAAATTATATTCAATTTAAATATGCTCCTGTTGCACACCTTTGTTGTTAAGAGCAATTCACTGCACACCCAACAGAATAACCACCACTAACATCCTATTCATATAATAATAAAAGACTAAATAAAATAGCCAATTATTCACTAAGCAGTAACAGTTTGGATTTGAGGAAATTTATCAATCCATTGATCCCAGATTTTATGGAACTTATCTGGGCAACCCCTTTTAAAGTGAATTATACGTTCCAAATTACAAGTATCCGGTATAATATTTATCCATACTTGGATTTCAGTCCCCAGTCCACTGCAAATCCTAGTTACAGCTAGTCAATTGCTCTAGTCTAGTGTCATCAGTTTTGGTCTGCAAGGCAAAAAGATGGGTTTTATACTTTCAAAGAGCAGAGGTACAACAGTGGTTTAGACACACAGGAAAGTGTTTCAGATTCATAGGGATATTAAGTAGCATTTATCACATAGGGATAACAACAGTATAAATGTTCATGCTGTAAAATATGTTCCCTATAATTTCCATTGCATCCAGGTATCAAGATTAGCTAGTGTTCTGTCTAAGAATGGGGTGAAGAAAGGAGACCTAGCTGTCATCTACATGCCAATGATACCACAAGCAATGTATGCCATGTTGGCATGTGCAAGGATTGGAGCCATTCACAGCTTTATCTTTGTGGGATTTGCATCGAACTAGTTAGCAGTTCGTATTGACCATACAAAGGTAAACATGTTTATGGTAAATTATTCATTATTCTTCTAAAATCTTGTAAAGAGGCCCACATAACACAGAAACCCCTAATATACCCATCATAGTTTCCTGTTTCTTCAAAATGTATGAATAAATGCCATTTTCTATGCTGAAATCCAGCTGTTTAAAAGTTCTTTTTTTTCTGCATCATTTGAAATCCTGGCAGGGAAGGAGGGACTAAAACACTGATGTTACAAATTGTAACAACTTCTCCACAGCTGACAGACAGGATGCAGGAACTACATAACCCACAATGCATTGCACAATGATGTTCCGTTCCTTATTGAAATCACATGTGCAGGGAATTGTGGAGTTTGGAGGATGCAGGCTAAGGACAGATGGCTGTTGATACAAAGTAACAGTAGTCAGCCAGCTACGCAAAGTAGTCAGAAAGATCAGCAGAAGAGCAGGGGGTTAGGCTTAGGGAACTGTTTACAAATCATGAAAAGTCTGCATATTTTTTAATTGAGGTATATTGAAAAGTTGCTTGAAATTATGTTTACTTTTCAAAAAGCTTAAGTTATGTTTTTGTGGAGTTCCCCTTTAAGTTTGGTTTCCATGTGTTTTCCCACAAGAAGAATAAAACAAAGCTCAGAGTTTTACTTTATGGAAAACTCAAAATTATACAGGAGGAACAATGCCACTTGTTTTGTATGAGTGTTAATATGAGGAAATACATGCTTCTACTACAGTGTATAACTACTTACTGTATATGCCAAAAGTAAAATACTGCCTCATGAGATAGATTTTTAGATACATTTGTTCCATTTACTAATCTTCCTTAGCAAGGAAAAACATTATGCAGACATTTAGCAGGTAACTTCTCTATACCCTTGTCATAATTCTTACCTTCATCTGCCAACATAGATGGAAAGAGTATCTATCTAGCCAGCATTTCAGGGGCCAAACAAGTTTTTTGAGCTTTTGAGCGGAAAAAAATAGGTTTAATATAAATTATCTTTATTGAAATATTTGTTACTTTTGTAGCAGAACATTTTTATTATATAAAGCCATGAATACCAATTATGAAAAGCTTTGGGTCCAGTTTGCAAGCTTTTATAATTAACAGAATGGAATATCCATATAATGTGTGTAAATAGCTCAAAATCAGTATTAGAAACTGATACCTCTGGTCAGTTTTTGGAATCAAGCAAAAGAACAGAGTGGCGCAATATTGATAATGAAAAGTTTTGGGCTACTTTCATCAAGATATTGATAAATTGACTTTTATTCTCCTACTGTAAGTGCATTTGATTTTACTAATAAAATTGAGGTGTTGATTTTACACTATGGGAGTGTGTCCCTCTGTTCTTCCACTTTCTAGAGTTTGGTAGATTGACCTGCTACATTAAGTTGGCTGCACCCATGATTGACTACACCTATGTGAATGTGTGCTGTGGATTTGAAGCTGTTTTGTGCTGTGTTGTTCATGGCTCTCATTCAAATCATCCAATGGATTGCTGCTAAGTGATTTATTAATCATTTCTCTTTGATCTTTGAATTTTCTACAACATTATAACTTTATTATTTTATAGATAGTGCTCCTCTGTATGTTTTATTCAGTTTTTGGATTGATTCCCTAAAGGATTGTCCTGGGGTCCAAGGTTAATGTCTTTATTCATCAAGGTGTGCTTAACAAATAGGCACCTGCCAGTGTATTCAATTTTCATTGTCCCTTAAAAGGCACATGTAGTGTGAATTGTTTTCTATTGCACTATACATCCTTACAAACCATTCAGAAGAGCAGGCAGCCCATAGTTTTCATTGGTAGCCAGACAATGGTCTGGAAGCAACTCTGCAGTTCATAGCACTGTGATTGGCTACCAACATACTTATGTATTTTTTAAAAAGTACTGTTAGGATATGCCTACTGCTCATTTGTAACAGATACAGGGACCAAAGAGGATCTGTAGTATGTAGTTTTAAATAAAGGTGTCATTTATATGAAGATAACAATGCAATTTTTAACCAAATTTAAATCGCACACAATATATTATTTATCATTAGGATAAGCAAAATATTTTGGCACAAAAAAAAGCCATAGACTCTAATATATAGTTTAAAAAAAATTGGGCGATTTGAAAAATGTTGTACGACAAACGTCCCATTGATTTAAATGCGTTTGGTAAATTTTTTACCGTTTAGTGGTTTTTTTTTGACAAAGAAAAATGGGTCAGATCTAGCCATCCCTATTTATCATTGTTTACATGATTTCTCTAATTAAAAAAAAAAACTGGAGAAAAGTTTATGCTGAATATTTTAAGTTATACAAATTATAATAACCCTGTAACCCTATTTATTTTTATTTTCAGCCCAAGCTGATTATAACAGCTTCATTTGGAATAGAGCCTGGTGGAGTATGTTCCTCTTGTAGAACGAGCTCTGGATATTGCTGAGCACAAGCAAGAAAATCTTAATATACAGCAGGCCAAATATGGTACGCAACGTGTTTACACTGTATTTTCTGGATATTAATTTGTAAACTGGGATCACACATTAAAAAGTAAACCAACTGTCAGAAATTTTAAAATACAAGCTGGTCCAGAATTTGAATACATTTTTTTCATATTATTGGACTCTAAACTATCATGATACCTCTTTGTTTTTTTTCAGTATTTGTTTGTAATGCATGTTAGATGTATTCATACTTCTATTGTACGGTGCTCCAGTGTAAGCTGGTGCTTTATAAATGTAAGACAATAACACAAATGATTATTTAGAATTGTAGGAGTTTGATGTTAAGAAGAAAACACATGAAATTAATCTCATTAGAGGCTCAGTTAACATTCAGGAGGAAAAAAAAGCTTTGTGAATGTTATAATCATGCAGCGGCTGTCCTGAAATTTGACTCAGTTTGCCTCTGTATTTTTAGTATTGGAATTTCTTGTAATGTGAAGTAATGTGAGTGTTTAACTGCTAATTGATACCTCCTGAAGATAGACTTGCTGAAATGAAAGTTTTTGTACCTTTACACCTGGAGCAAGAGACATAACAGGCTAGGGGAGGTTAGACTAGTCCTTAAATGTTCCAAACAGGTGGGGGTGAAAGTAAAATATCAATGCAGTTAAATAATCTTGTTCAATTTTAAGCAAGGCTAAAATGGGTTGGAAAACTAATATCACCCCAAGCAACTTTTTATTGTATAAATATGTATTAAATATGTATTACGTATTTTCAGTCATTTGTGAATGCAGTTTATTACTGAAAGTGGAATCTGTCTGTCTCGTGCTATTCTCTTGCTTGTCGCTGCTGTTTCTGACTATTGAAACAAATGGAGCACAAACCAGCTCATAAACTGATTTGTGATGTTTGCAGGGTTCTGTATGCAAGAAATTCTGGGCCAGAGGATTGTTGACTTTTGCTATATAGTTTTAAGAGTCATAAGCAGCAGTGCCTTCCTCTGGATCAAACAGTTAGGCAAGCTATATAGACTAAAAAGGTTGAACTTGATGGATGTGTGTCTTTCTTTCAACCTAACTTACTATGTTACTATGAATTTTCTGTCACCAAGTCCAGTAATAATTTTCCTAATGTGGGGATGTGCCAGGGATGTAGTTGTCATTTTCACCTATCATGCTTGGCTGGCAGGGGTAAGTGTTGTCAACTGTCAGTTTTCATAGATTGTTTCATCCACCACCCTACAGTCAAAGAGTAACCTGATATGAAAATAGCAAGATAGTCCAATACCCACACCAGAAGATACTGCAGGGCTGGGTGGATGGAAACCAAGGATTTCTTTAAAATAAATAAATTCTGCATTTGTTTAATTTCATGCTTACACAGGTCCACAGTTTTTTCTTCAAAAGTCCTTTTAAGAGATCTCTTTTAAGACCTGCTTGAAATTGGTGTGCACATTTTAGTTGCACAAACTAATGTAGGGCATTTGTGTAAACCCCTTGCACTTATCCCTGTAAGGGCAGTAGCACAGAGCCCGTGTCTGTGTGCTGTAAGCTGTTACCTAGCAACTAGCTGTTTAGTGCAGTAGGAAGTGACACAGCAGCTAGTGAGTGGCTGGCAGGAAAAGGAAGTCACAGAGACTGGCAAAAGAAGAAAGCCTGGCATAGAGAGCCGCATGGTGGACAGAGAAAGAGGCCAGGGAGATGCTGGTGGGCCCAGAGAGCTGAGAGGCTGAACCAGAAGCATTTATTTGGATGGGGCTGGCACAGGGAAGCCACATACTGTGCCTGGAAAGACAGAGAGTGTAAAAGGATAACAGACTGGAGGAACAACCGGCAGGAGATTCCTATCTGAGCATCTAAAGGGGCTGGTAATCACACTGCATGAAGAGAGCTCTAAAGTATCCAAAGAGGATTTGTGAGTATCCTGGTTAAAGGGACAGTACCCAAAAGAGGCGCTGAAGATACAGAGACTGTTTAATAAAGGACTTTGATTTTCCATAGTTAGCTAGACAGTTTGCACTAGCAAGTTAGTTATTGAGGCCCTATTGCCACCAGAGTGCTGCCTGTATTAGGTGCCCATTTATTTTAGATAAACAGTTAAGTTACCCAATACTGTGTGTGTGTTATTACTGTATTCCTAGTGGGGTCAACCGTAGGTGCATTCCTGGATCCCACTAGGTGGAGGCACTGCGCTAGTAAGTACCAGGTACCCAGTCTCTTCCCATACCACTGCGGAGTGGCTCAGGTTTGTTCCGTGCCATCAGGTAAGCGCCACACATGGAGTGTAACACCGACAAAGGGGTGTCTAAATGGTTACACTAAAAAAAAATAAGCAATCGTCTTCATGTTAGCAGCTGAGACACAACAATTATTTGTAGTTTACAAAATGTATGTCAAATACCCACTGCCAACACTTTATAATTGGGAGGTGCAGAAATAAAATGTTGAGATCTCCATTACACATGCCTAAATAAAGCTTGCAGGCAGCTGCATACATTTTCTCTCCTGCATAATACTCAAATATAAGTAGTCCTTTCCAAAAGGGCATGGGAAGTCCAAACAAATGGGGACAAAGCACAGTTTTTTTTGTGTTTTGCAACTTGTAGGATTTGAACTTACCAGCTGCTTTTGTGGCCCTTAGCCCTCTATGTTTGCCCCTGGCCCTTCAGAAATGAGACTTCTTTGGAGACGTCACATAGCTTTTCTCACTGCTGCATTATTAAATTTCAAACTACCCTAATAGGTTCTTTCAATCTGTGTAGTTCCCTA
The DNA here is from genome assembly GCF_017654675.1 of Xenopus laevis. Classification (NCBI taxonomy): domain Eukaryota; kingdom Metazoa; phylum Chordata; class Amphibia; order Anura; family Pipidae; genus Xenopus; species Xenopus laevis. The sequence continues at coordinate 94,745,790 of NC_054376.1, read as the reverse complement.
CTACATTTTCTATTGTAGTTTGACAAGAAGGCCAATAAAGCATTCTGCTACACAGGTAAACGAATGCGTATTACTTACAACAAGTTCTCATTCTGTCATTTTCCATTTTGATTTCTTTTTAAAATCTCCACACTAAGCCATATATCTGGTGTGCATTTTTGAACGCTGCAGAGGTTGATGGCAGCTGTCCCTGAATTGTCTTGTGCTATGGATGTCATCATTAATTTACAGTAGCTGTGACTTATTTAAGCAAGTAAATAAAGATTCACAGACAGCTGCTGTCAGCTCCTGAATTGATCGTATTTAAGTATTTCTAGTCTGGTATACAAGATAGATTATGCTTATAGGTTGAGCTCTGTGTGTAATTGTAACACATCTCCATAAGCTGTAGTGAGGAGAGGAATCAGGTTTCTCTAGCATTTAGTAAGCCACATGGCAAGACACAGTCAGTGGTGGCTCCTGAATAGATATGTTTTACTAGAAACTCCTTAAAATATGTAAGAGTCAGGGGGCATTGTATGTGTTATTGCTATTGCTTGCAGTGAGATATCTGTAATAGATTCATATTTAACTTCCTAGAATGAGCCCTTTCAATATGTCAGGTGACGAAGGGGGAACACCCTGCGAAACGTTATGTGACGCAATAAACACACCAGGGGTAGGACCCCGGTTTAATTTGCTCTGTGTGCCAGCCTGTTTTATCTTCATATTGGATTGTTGGGAGTGCCGTCTCCCTTGGGCCTTGTGCACCAGAGGAAATTGTTCGAAGGGCCTGAGTGTACACGTGACCTTTCTACACCCTTTCAATATGTCAGCATGTAAAACCCTGTTCTTTGACATAATCAATTTGTTTTACAGATCTCTATCCTATAATTCTGCAGTTGTGTGCTAGTACTGAGATATGTATTTAGTAGATCAGACCTGCTCAACTGGAGGCCCATAGGGCACATTTAGTTCCAATACATGAACATCATCATCATCATTTATTTATATAGCGCTGTCAAGATACGCAGTGCTTTACTGCAGTTATAGCAAACAGGGAATAAATGGTGGATAACAAACAAGGATTACAGAATACAATAGGGTTAGAAGGACCTAGAGATTAGAGTTTACAAACTAAAAGGTTAGGTACAATTGAGACACTAGGATTATATAAACACTTTGTCATTTTTGATACAGCAATAATTAATTAAGGTACATCAAATAAGCCTCTTTAAACAGATGGGTCTTTAAGGAGCGCTTGAAAGTTTGGAAAGAAGGAGAAAGTCTGACAGCTTTTGGCAGAGAGTTCCAAAGAAAAGCAGAAGCCCGAGAGAAGTCTTGTAGACGAGAATGGGCAGAAGTGACCAGAGGAGAAGTGAGGCGAAGATCAGAAGCAGAGCGTAGGTTTCGTGAAGGAGTGTATTTGGAGATTAGAGATGAAATATAGGGAGGGGTTTCATTATTAAGGGCCTTGAATGTGAGTGTAAGTAATTTGAATTTGATTCTAGAAGAGATTGGGAGCTAGTGAAGGGACATACATATGGGAGCAGCTGATGTTGAGCGGCGAGCTACATGAATGAGTCTAGCGGCGGCATTTAGAACAGATTGGAGTTGTGAAAGGTGACTTGTTGGAATACCTGTGAGGAGTAGGTTGCAGTAATCAAGGTGGGAGATGATGAGAGACTGAATCAGTGTTTTAGTTGATTCTGAACTGAGATATGGTCGTATTCGAGCAATGTTGCGCAGTTGAATACAACAAGATTTTGCAATTCTAGCAGAGAGTTGTAGAAGGTTAGATACCCTTTCATATATATATACATTTGGATGCCCTGACCCTGAACAGTTAAGAAATGTTGTGATTAGCCTGTCTTTGCTTAAACTGCTCTCTTTATTTGGGTTTGACATTGTGCCAGTTACATTTATCCATATCCCTGCCTACTATACCATGCCACCAAATTAAACCATTTTCATATGGCTGTAACTAGAAATAAAGCACATGGAGAGATTTTCAAACAGATAAGAGGTGTCCTAAATAGAAACAATGAAAGGCTAGGCCACATTTGTGATCAATGTTAAGATGACCAGACTGTACATGGAAAATAACTGCTTATTGGATTCATTTAAAGGGGAAATATGAATATGAGGGACTCTGAATAGAAAGATGAGTAATAAAAAGTAGCAACAACAATAAATTTGTAACCTTACAGGACATCTGTTTCAAGATGAGGCTAGTGACCTCCATTTGAAAGCTGGAAACAGAAGAAGAAAGCAAATAATCCAAAAGCTATAAAGAAGAAATATTGAAGGGCAGTTGGAAAGTTGCTTAGAATTAGCCATTCTATAACATACTAAAACTTAAAGGCAAACCACCCGTTTAATGGTTGGCCAAATCAGGATTATTAAATTATTTATTCCTTGTCCCAACTATTGGATCCTAACTGCAGTTTATGATGACCTGTTAAGTGGGACTGGATTAAAAGCCTGATATGGTTTTAATTGCATTTTAAACTGGCCTTGTAGCTATCTGAGCAACCTCCTTGTGGTTCTTATGTATTGCTCCATGGGTAATGTTTATATGGAATCCTGTATTGACCATGGTAAATGAAAATGTATAATCAGGAATTCAGAAAAACTTATGAGGCTGACTTATGTAAATTTGTGATAAACCTTAGCATAGTCAGAGTTTGCAATTAGGAGCACTCCAACAGTGAGCATGATACAGAAAATGAAATGTGCATTTTTATTGTATGGAATGCAGGCATGTTTAAGAAATATAAGCTTTGATAATAAGCTTGTGGTGTTAGAGTCCCACATTACACTGTTTTTGCACCGCCTTGCCTCATGTCACGCACAGGAATGGAAAAAGCTTTATTTATTATTGTTTTATGTCTTAAGGATGTCTCCTAAATATCTTCTCACTTATTTTATATTAAAACAATACTCATCACATAAATGCAACAGTTGATTACACGATTTAATGTTTACATACAGCTAAGATTTCATTTTTGTTCCATTATTTTCTGTCACATTTGAGGTTTGGGCTTTATTTATTTATATAGTTTAAAGACTAAATGCCTGTTTACTCAGCTAAGCCTTCTTATTGCTTTTACTCTCACTTAAATCAGCTGGGATATTAAATCAGCCACAGGCATCTCCAAACACAGTGTAGTAAATGGTAATGAACCATTCGAATAAAGGGTAATTGATCCTGCTTTATCTTGCTGAACACTGGCTCAGAATGTATAATGTCACACCTGGAAATTTTTATGCCAGTAGAGAAAGCGCCAGTGCAGCCTGCATCTTAAGGGATAATGCCACATGAGACCCAAGAGACTTTCCAACAACGTTCAGATGCAGAGCGAAGTTGCTCAAGTATTTCCATTAGTTAGGAGTAATTTAAAGTAATGCTCTTGCTGTTGGATGTTCAGTTGAAACTTGCACACTTGTAGTGTGTTTTCCATGTGACATGCTAGCATCATGTACTTGAATGATTGTATCAAACGTAAACTTCAAAATGTCTAATTTTGTCAGGTCCTTGCCATTCCAACATCTGCTGGGATTCTCGTTGCCAGATGTGGCAGTCTTTGGGATGCTTAAGGTCCTTATCCTACCTAAAGGTATGATTAGACCCTTCAAAGAAAAAAAAATAAACCTTGTTTATGCAAATAGAACTGGTAGTCACACTATAATTATTATTTATTATTAACATGTATTTATATAGCGCCAACATATTGCGTAGCACTGTGATCACATTTCTTTGTACTTTAAGGGGCATATTTATCAAGGGTCAAATTTCGAATTGAGAAAAACGCCGAAATTCGAATTCAAAAAGACCAACCGAAATTAAGTTTAATCTTTTTTTTTTTTGGTCGAATATGTCAGTTTTCGATCAAATCGGTCCGTATTCGGCCGAATTTGAATTGTTTGAATCGAAAGAATAGCGCATTTGATCGAATTTGTTTCAAAGTTTTTCCCAAAAAAACTTCAATTTTATAAACTGTAATAATCTGATGTTATTTCTTTCAGGGCGTTGTACGATCTACTGCTGGCTATATGTAATGCTTAATTGGACCATGTCAGCTGTTTATGGACTGAACCCTGGCGATGTATGAACATTTATTTTTCTTTATTCAAGTGGATAGAATTTACACACCTCTTCCAACTCCTAGGGGCAGATTTTTTAAGGGTCGACGTGAATTTTCAAAGTTAAATACTTCAAATTTCGAACTATTTTTTGGGAACTTCGACCATCGAATAGGCCTAAATTCCACTTCGTTTCGAAGTAAAAAAGTTTAACTTCGAAAATCAAAGTACTGTCTCTTTAAAAAAGTTCGACTTCGACACTTCGCCATCGTAAACCTGCCGAATTGCTATGTTAGCCTATGGGGACCTCCTAAGACCCACGTCTTTAGAAGTCGAAATTTTCCACTTCGAAATTCGACCCTTGATAAATTTGCCCCCTAATGTTTGGTTTTATTTTTTATTAAAGATGTGGTGAGCAGCATCTGATTTAGGCTGGGTAGTTGGGCATTCTTACATTTGCTATGGACCTCTCCTGCATGGGAATTCTTCAGTTTTATATGAGGTAAGTTCTGGAATTTTAGCTCTATGGGAAATATATTGAAGATCAGTGCAAAAAAGCAACTATATAATAATATACATATATATATATATATATATATATATATATATATATATATATATATACACAGTATATATATATATATATATATATATATATATACACAGTATATATATATATATGCAACAGCTTTAGTTTAACCTTCTAGTTTAACACTGTATGCACAAATGGGCTTATTTATCAAAAATCTAATTTGTGACATTTTAGAGGTTTTTTTCTACTTTGAATAAAACCTCAATTTAAAAACCACTTAATTGTTTGCTTATTTATTAAAAAATAGGAATACAATCGTGGAAAAAATTGTTAATATCTCGAATTTGTGAGCTTACAAGATCAAGAAGCTTGCATATGCGAGTTTACAAGCTCAAAAAAACTTGAAAAACTCAAAAATCTCAAACAAAAAAAATAGCTTGAATTTTGTCTAGGACAACTCCCACTAACTTCTACATGGATTTGTAAGTGCCAAAGTTTTACTTTTGAATTTTTTGTGTTTTTTGTGCTTATTAAATACCAACGTTTTTGCATGTATAATTCAAATTTATGAGTTTTTTTTTTGCCAAAAAAATTGAATCATGGCAAGAATTTGAATATTGATAACTCAAACCCTAAATTATACATTTGTGCAAAAAGTGTCAAGAGCAGGCATCATACTTTTTGTATCACCCTCTGAAAAATATTAATAAAGACTACTTTGCATTATATTTTTTGCCTTTGTTCAAATAATGTGCCTTGCATAAGAACCATGTTTTAAAGCTTTAATATCATGCTTAGATTAGAAGAAATCAAGCATGTCAAGATGGTATTAAGAAAGTTTGCTTCAGTATTGAATTACACTTCTCTCTATTAGTTCCAAGATAATTAAAGTAGATCATCTTTAATTTGACTTAATCACCACCTGTCTTGAAATAAAGGGAGAATCTGTTCTGTAGATAAAAGCTAGGTAAAAAATCCTTTTGTATTTCCATGGAGACAATTTGGGTCTTTGGAGTTTTCACATTAAACTTTTTGTAGAGCTTAGGCTTTATTAGGTGTCTGTTCAAATGAAGTGTTTTGCTATACAACAACATTTTTTCTCAACTCAATACAATTTAGCAATATATGGGGGAAGAAACTAGTACTTAATAAAAACTGAAGTATCCAAATTGACATAGTTACATAGTTACATAGTTACATAGTTAAATTGGGTTGAAAAAAGACAAAGTCCATCAAGTTCAACCCCTCCAAATGAAAACCCAGCATCCATACACACACCCCTCCCTACTTTTAATTAAAATTCTATATACCCATACCTATACTAACTATAGAGTTTAGTATCACAATAGCCTTTGATACTATGTCTGTCCAAAAAATCATCCAAGCCATTCTTAAAGGCATTAACTGAATCAGCCATCACAACATCACCCGGCAGTGCATTCCACAACCTCACTGTCCTGACTGTGAAGAACCACCTACGTTGCTTCAAATGAAAGTTCTTTTCTTCTAGTCTAAAGGGGTGGCCTCTGGTACGGTGATCCTCTTTATGGGTAAAAAGGTCCCCTATGGGTAAAAAGGTCCCCTGACATATGTCACTAACTACTGCAGTTAGTTGGGTTGTTTCTTGACTCAACACTTAGGGGCAGATTTACTAAGGGTCGAATATCGAGGGTTAATTAACCCTCGATATTCGACTAGGAACTAAAATCGTTCGACTTCGAATATCGAAGTCGAACGATTTAGCGCTAATCCTACGATCGAACGATCGAAGGATTATTCGTTCGATCGAACTATTAAATCCTTCGAATCGAACGATTCGAAGGATTTTAATCCAACAATCGAAGGAATATCCTTCGATCAAAAAAACTCAGGCAAGCCTATGGGGACCTTCCCCATAGGCTAACATTGACTTCGGTAGCTTTTAGCTGCCGAAGTAGGGGGTCGAAGTTTTTCTTAAAGAGACAGTACTTCGATTATCGAATGGTCGAATAGTCGAACGATTTTTAGTTCGAATCATTCAATTTGTAGTCGTAGTCGAAGGTCGAAGTAGCCCATTCGATGGTCGAAGTAGCCCAAAAACACTTCGAAATTCGAAGTTTTTTTAATTCGAATCCTTCACTCGAGCTTTGTAAATGTGCCCCTTAATATTAAAAACTACTATGTCATTAGAACAAGTCTGCACACCTTGTATGTTTAAATACTAATAATTCTCTCTCAACATATACTTTCTGACACCTGAAAATAATTAAATGCAATAAAAGAATGAAGTCGATTAAATATAGCATAGTACAAGGAAGGTAAGCTGGCACCTGAAGATGATTAAATATAGTAGAAGTAAGTAGATGATGAAATGAAATACAATACATTAATGGTATGCTGGCACATGAGAATGATTAAATATGGGAAAAGTGTGAAGATGAAATATAGTATAGTATGTCAGCCAAATGCTTCAGTTTGGATTAACTGTTTTAAAATGCAATTTTTTTTCTTTTTTAAGTGGCTCGCAAACGGTGAGCGATATCCCTGGAACAGAAGACATCGAGGTGGCAGAAAGCACAAGAAAAAAAACACCAAAGAAATATTGTCCCAAATGGTGGTAAATATTTAGAATATTACATTAACTGAGGGACAATTACAGGTACTCTCAAAGGGATTGTCAAATGGTTTGGTTTCGGGACCTGATTTTTTTTCAATTAGACTGTTGGAGATAATGTTTTTGTTGAGGCTTGAAAAATGTAACGAGAGAAATAACCCAGATTGAAAGTGAATATAGAAAAGGGAATCTACAAAGTAGACCAAAACACTTGTCAGATGAAGAATTTAAATCTTTACAAAGTTTGGTAAAAGATGAGAGAGTGATAATTAAACAGGCTGACAAAGGAGGGGAGCTGGTGGTTATGAATAGATATTACTATATTAATGAAATAGAGCATCAGCTTTCAGATGACACTACATATAAAAAACTGACTACCAGCATGAGAATTCAGTCATTCCAATAATTTACATTTTACCAAAGATTCATAAGAGCTTGGATAATTCCCCAGGTCGCCCTATTGTATCCTGCATAGAATCAATATTGTCTCCACTTTCAATCTTTGTGGATAGAATCATTAACCCTTATGTATTAAAACATCATTCTACTTCGAAACGTATGATTTGCACGATTTTATTGTATGATCATACGATTTTCCTTTGAAACCCAAAAACTTAGAAATATGCTCTGGCAGGTCCCCATAGGCTAACATAGCACTTCGACAGGTTTAAGTTGGCGAAGTATTGAAAAAATTACTTTGAATTTCGAATTTTTCTACTTCGAAAAATCGTACTATGATCGGAATACAATCGTACGATGAAAAACCCTCTGAGTTCGAATTCGAATGTCAGAGGATTCTATTCGATCGTTGAATTTCAAAGCATTTTCAAGTTCGAAATTTGACCCTTGATAAATCTGCCCCTATGTGTTACACAAATACACCACTAGGGGTCACTGAGCTACAATGTATATATAACTGTGCACAGGTGCTGTTTAAGTGGCTTGAAAAAAGACCTATGCAGGTCTGAAACGTTGTGTTTTATCTGGGTAAAGAGCCTAAGTTCTCAAATAAAGGCGTTTAAAAAAATATTTTAGTTGATGGTGCTGTCTGTGATACAATGGATTTGAAAACCAGTTGGTGGAAACTTTGAGACTTGCACCAGATGAAAAGAATGTTGGAGGTATGAGTGCTGACTAAACTCTTGCTGATCAGTTTCCTCTTTTCTCAAGCCTCAGTTTGTCAACTCCATTCCCATCTCTCATTTACTGGCAAACAGCACATATTGGAAGGTGTCTACTGTAATATGAGACTATTTCATGCAATCCCTGAATGCTACTTACTTTTTAGAATTGTTCAAGAAAAGTTTTGTAAAATGCTGGCAAATTGTTGATATTCATCCAAATATTTTCAATTTACTTAATTTGCTGTGAACCACTGAAGAAATTATAAGAACATTTGCTGTGCTAAAAAATAGCAATGTTTTCACTAGATTGCTTAGTCACAGGCTTATTAACTCATAAACCAAAGCTACAATGATGTTTTCCTTAATCAAATACATAGCAAAAGGAGAAAATAGTAGAGTATGAGTTTACTATTGTTCAAACAATATATTATTCTGTAGATATATTTTTCATTGTGAGTGTGGTTTAATGGGATGCTGACACAAGATAATGAAGACTGCTTTGCATTCAAAAGGGTTCCTGTCATTGCACCCATTTAACCTGCTGATATTGTTTTTGTTGTCATTAAAAGAGATATTGAAGGGGGCTGATGCATACAACTTTTTGAAGATTTGAATCTCGTCTGTACAACCACTCTTAAATACAAAGAGCCTTTACCAGTAAATTGCGAATGTTACATTGGTTAAAAAAATATAAGCGTTAAACAAATTATAATCAGGTAAAATGCAACACAACTAAAATACTGAAGGAGCGAAAGCAAAGAGCCAACTGAAACAAGACAAATGGAAAAAGAAAGAAAAATAAATGTAAAGCACTACATCTAGATTTAATATTCTTTGTTTGTATACTTACACGGCTGTAAGGTTCCTTTTAACTATGTACTTTTCATAAAATACCTATTCACAGGGAAAACCAGTGGGAACACCTGATGCTTCTGTGTATTTCTGAGTGCTATCTGAACATGGAGTAGCAGTGATGTTTACTGCACCCACTGCATTAAGGACAATACGCCAGCAAGACCCAGAGACAGAGCTGGGCAAGCCATTCTCTTTGATCAAGTAAGTTAAACTCTTCATTGCCCTGTAAGGTTGGGTCGGATCCCTAAAAATACGTCAAACAGAAAAGATTGGAAACATACAGTCTAAAGCATATGCATAAATGTCAAATGAACCCCTAGTAGTTTGGAGAGTGGGCCTGTAGTCTACATTTTTCTAGTGGGCCCATAGCATCCAAGTTCAGCTATGGAGAGAATAAATATTATATGTTTTACTTACTGTCAATTTCTCTGAGCTATTTGGGTGAACTTTTAATTTGGGATTATGAAGCTGAGGTAGATAATGTTTTTAAGTCGCAAATACGTAGTCTGCTTACTAAAGTTCATAAAAACTTTCCATAACTCATCATCTATAACCATAGCTAATTTGTGTGCACCATAATTAATGCAGCTCCCACAGTTAATATTGTGTGATGTACTGAATCTGTTTTGCAATATCTAGTATCAAACAAGGTGTAACAGGTAATCTTAGAATTATTACAGACCAGTTTTTGGTACCCATTTTGGAAATGCTATAAATCTCACAGATGAATGAATAGTTCATATAATTAAAAGCTATTTTTACTTTTATTTATGGGCAATTAACTAATGTCTGTAATAATTTATTATCACAAAATAGTAATTATGGCTATAATAATAATTCATTGTAAAAGTACCATTCCTTCCCAGTGGAGATATTCACTGGTCATGTTAAAAAATCATCGTAGCATCTCTGGGGTAACGATATACTGTAAATTGGCATAATTGTGTGGGATTTGGTGCAAAACAGCTTACATAGAGTAAATGCTATAATAGCAGATATCTTACTGTATGCAGAGTCTTATTTAAGCAAATAATCCAACATATTACCTGTTTGGTTGTCATTAAAAGACAATCTAACTAAGGGCAAAACTATCCTACTGGATTTTCTTTCATAGTTTATGTTTTTAGAAGCTTTATTTTGGAAAGTTCCCAGTTCCTGGAATCCTCCCATTCTTGTACTACTGTTCCTGTATTTAAAATGAGTTATTGTTATTTTGTTCTTTATGTCTGTTTAATTAGTATTCCAATACATACATACATAAATGCACACTGTTAAAACTTAAAGGACATAATAATTCAGGCCAAGATCACACTGTGAAAAAATGGCAGTAGTTATTAGTATTAGCATGTGATTTGCCCTTTAGAAATGTGTGTGTGGTTATTGCATAAAGGATGAAATTCTATGTAAAGTTTCATATTTGTAAATGCTTGCTTAATTACAGTTTTAAACACATCTTCTTTAAACTAGGAGTTTGCTGTAAGCTGCCTCGCAGCAGGACTATGCTAATACACCAGTGAGAGCCACACACAGTGACTCATCTCATCTACATTATTCATGTTTCTTGGGCTTCGGCAAAAAAATGAATCTAAACGTGGCCAGGATTAAGCATCGACATACATTAAAGCTTTGTTGCTTCATTTAAACTGTCACCTACATTAGTCATTTTCATTCTTCCTGCAGAAATACTAATAGGACAAGAACAAAAAGGCCTTTCTTGTCTTATTCTAAATTTTCATACGGTAAAGTAATTATGCAAGCTGGACTCCTTGTAGCAAAGGTGAATGCTATCCAAAAATAACCCTTTCCTCTAGACCTTCACTTTAGCAAAGTTTAGAGATGCATTATCAGCCAGTTATTAAAAATAAAATTGTAAAGTGATGGATTCTTGGACTTGAAGTTAAGTTGTATTACACTGTGAGTTCAAGTGGGACTGGGAAGTGGTTCTTATGAGTAAAATGGTTTCCTTTCAATCTGTGCAATTAGTTATGTTTGTGTAATAAAATACATATATAATTATTTTGAAGTTCAGTGATTATGCATCTTTTTACATAAGCCTAACTGAATGAGTTTTCCTTTAAAGAGGAGTTCCAACACAATACTTTTTTCCCTTACATATTGAAAGAAAAATCTAAGTAATGTGCTAGATACATTAATTCAACATTTCAATGGTGTTGAAAGTCAAGTATACTGTACCGTGTAAAAATGTTACAGGGTAACCCTTTTGAAATAAAAAAATAACAAAAGTGGTATAAAGGTGATACCTTTATTAGGTATTACCTTTATACCACTTTTGTTATTTTTTTTTTATTTCAAAAGGGTTGCCCTGTAACATAATAGTTTTAAATTAATATGTAAATGTAATTGCTAATAAAAACAGTTCCATTCTGTCTTTTATAATTCTCTTCTTCCCTTTCCAATGCCATTCATACCAGTGAAACATTTAAAGGACCAGTAACATCAAATTTTTTTTTTTCAAAAATTCGTTAGTACATAACGAAAAAATAACACCAACACAAATTAAAATTTAAAATAGCAAAGCCTTTATTAAGAAATAACTTACAGAAACTCCACTTCCTGTCCTCTTCAGAAATGGCGAAAAGGCGACCATCCTTCCTGCAGAGCTCGATTTGTCCTCCCTGGCTAGCTCCAATATTCTACTGACAGTGTGTGAAGTGAGGTGAAGAGAGTTGAAGCTGCGGATCAAGACCCTGCGCGACCGACACATGAAGACCTTTCTGCTGTACGAGTGCAAGAAAACCAACTGGTGCAGGCAGCCAAAGATGCAGACAGTTTCCTGGGAGCAAGCGGTTCTCCCTCCACAGGCAGCGGAGCGCTGAGGTGTCACCCGGCTGACTGAGAAGAGAACCTGGCAGAGCGACTTCAGGAAAAACTCAGGAGAAGCAGTCCTGATTCCGGATCTCTGTCCCCATGCCCTCCCGGTTGCACACAGTTGATCCCAGTATGGGACGACGAATGGGACGACAGTAGCTCCACTGGGCCGAGGAACCAGCTGGTCCGACGTGTGGCAGATACTCGGGCGGTTACCATGACTACGAAGGCTCCGGCAGCAGCAGATTCCACTTATCCACCCGCTCCGACCTGATGGCGGGGAACTTGTAGAGGAGACGCGCGTAGAGCCAGTCGAAGTGTTTGTAGCGGCGGTGAACCTGCAGCCCCGTGTGACTGGGGAGGAGTCGGTACGGTGCTTCGTGGGCTCGTCTATGTTACAGCGGAACGGGTAGGGATTCTCCTGCCACTCAGGCCCGTCCGGCCCCTGCACCAGACACAGTTTGTCCCCATCACGCAAGAACCCCGCCGCCTCCCCCAGTACGAAAGCCTCCCCGCCGCTCTTCACAAAGGCCGAGAAGCGGTTGAGGTTGCGGCTGATCGTGGCGGAGCCTTTGCCCGGGGCTTGTGAGGAGGCGATGGAGGCGGAGTAAGGGCCGGGCGGCAGGTCGGAGCGGGTGGATAAGCGGAATCTGCTGCTGCCGGAGCCTTCGTAGTCATGGTAACCGCCCGAGTATCTGCCACACGTCGGACCAGCTGGTTCCTCGGCCCAGTGGAGCTACTGTCGTCCCATTCGTCGTCCCATACTGGGATCAACTGTGTGCAACCGGGAGGGCATGGGGACAGAGATCCGGAATCAGGACTGCTTCTCCTGAGTTTTTCCTGAAGTCGCTCTGCCAGGTTCTCTTCTCAGTCAGCCGGGTGACACCTCAGCGCTCCGCTGCCTGTGGAGGGAGAACCGCTTGCTCCCAGGAAACTGTCTGCATCTTTGGCTGCCTGCACCAGTTGGTTTTCTTGCACTCGTACAGCAGAAAGGTCTTCGTGTGTCGTTCCCGCAGGGTCTTGATCCGCAGCTTCAACTCTCTTCACCTCACTTCACACACTGTCAGTAGAATATTGGAGCTAGCCAGGGAGGACAAATCGAGCTCTGCAGGAAGGATGGTCGCCTTTTCGCCGTTTCTGAAGAGGACAGGAAGTGGAGTTTCTGTAAGTTATTTCTTAATAAAGGCTTTGCTATTTTAAATTTTAATTTGTGTTGGTGTTATTTTTTCGTTATGTACTAACGAATTTTTGAAAAAAAAAATTTGATGTTACTGGTCCTTTAAGCATTTATTACAATACCCACAGTGCCTGGCAATGTAGTCTGTAGTCAAGCAAAATGCAAAGGTAACATATATCGGATATATATATTGGATAGTGGTTTAGAACTACATTTTCTGTAATCATGCAGAGGAAAGAATGGGTAAACATTCCCTTTAAGGAGTAATTATGACTCTTTATAATTATGACACTTTGAGAAATATTAGTTCTGAACTTTGCTCACATGATGATTATATGATTAAGAGGTCTAGTAATGATTTTGCTTAGTGATCTATATATCAATAGAATTGTTTGACTTTTTTTGTTTCTCACTTGGCAGTCATATTTATTGGGTATTGTTTGCCTTCTGGCTCCGTATTGAATTTAATAAAAAGTAAACCTCACAGGCCTTAAGTTTTAAAGGGCATGTAAAGGCAAAAAAATAAAATCCCATTTTTACTTTCTTTAATGAAAAAGAAACCTATCTCCAATAAACTTCAATTAAAAAATGAGTACCGTTTTTATAAGAAACCTGACTGTATGCAGTGAAATTCTCCCTTCATTTACTGCTGTGGATAGGAATTGTCAGACGGTCCCTTACTGCTGAGCAGGGAAACAATCATATTTATAAACAGCAGGGGGAGCCCCCGCCTTACTTCCCAGCCATGCAGAACTCAAGCAGCTTTGTTTATGACGATCCCTAAGAAGCCCAAACCACACTGAGCATATGCACAGTCTTAGTCTTGTAAAGATATTTAACAAAGTTACAAGATGGTGACCCCCTGTAGCCAACTTTGAAAGCATTAATTAATTGTTTGATTAGGCTTGTGGTGCAGTAAGTTCATGTTTATATTTAGTATACAAAATACAGCATTTCTAGCCTTATTCTATTTTAGACTTTACATGCCCTTTAAGAAGAACATGTGACATGCTGGAGATCTGAAATACCCATTTTTTTCCCATAGAAAAGCTCAACTAACCAGAAGTAACTTGAGGAACAGAACTTCTATTTAAAGTTCAGGACAGTGAGGTTGTGGAATGCTTTAATAGTGGCTTGGATGATTTATTGAACAAGTATAATATCCAAGGCTTTTGTGATCTTAAAATCTACAGTTAGTATAGATATTGGTAAATATAGTTTATTTAGTATGTATGTGTGTGTATATTGATAGGTCTGCAAGTATGTGTATAAATGTGCACTAGGGTTTACTTGAAGGGGTTGAACTTGAAAGACTTTGCTCTTTTTTCAACAAAAATGTATGTAATGATGCAAATATGTAACTATGTAATAAGTGGGACCTGGCACTATTCCATGCACATATGAAAGTAATTTTTCCTGTTCCCTTTTCAGGTTCCATATGCTCTTTGTTGCTGGTAAACCATGTGATGTAGAAACACTGGAATGGTCTAGAAAAATCTTCAATGTCCCTGTACTGGATCACTGGTGGCAAACTGGTAAGAATATTACATAATCATGTTTTCAACAGCCCTCTTCACAAATCCGCATATACAAATATGTGATTAGATATGTGTGAAAGCAGTGAAAATGGAGACTTTGGCAGGCTATGCTCACAAACATGCAGCCTTTTACACAATGACTCGTCTTTGTCAGAGATAATGGCTTTTGTGAACTTCGAATTTCTCTGTGGATCAAAATTCAATTTACTAAATCCTCTGGCAAATACACACAAAGTAAAATCCAGGCGTCACTGGCATAAAAGGTTTCAATGTGAAGGAGATTAAGGTGGTTAGATGGGGTTTGGATCCCATTTCAGAGATATAAAAGGCTGCCTATTGAAAATACATCATTTATTTTTCTTTCCACAAGCTACAGATTTCTATTTTTCTCACTATTTTTGAGGGGAGGGGGATGCAAATGACTAGAGCTGGGAGATAAATCTAATTTGAAAAGCAATATAAATATCCAGTTCATGTAAGGTTCATAGAAGGGCTAATTTCCTAAAGCAATTCAAACAGCTAAACAAAAGCAATAAAAGTGGGGCTTAATGTGATAACATGTATAGTATAGCATACAATACAGATCACAAGAATATAACTGGATATTAATATAAGGGATGGAAAAATAAGAATCTATTCATGGACTATAAATATGTGGCTGAATTAAAATTGTTCATTGGTCCCAAAGATATCCAGAAGAGGGCCAACATAAAAAGCGGACCTATCACCCACACATTAAAAGCTGTATAATGAAAGTCCTTTGCAAATGAAACATAAAATCCAAATCCTTTTTTTTTTTTTTAATATAGGAGTTTAAATATCTGAGCTGTCAATTGTATATTGCCTGCCCTGCCTCTATGCCTGAGGCATAAAGTGGAGCAGGCTGTTACTTTCACTTTCAATTCAACACTTACTATATGTCACTGCAATCCTCACAGTAACCCTCTTTCCTCACAATCTATAATTGTGTAGTAAACTGCACATGGATATTCAGTCTCCTATTCTGGCGCATACAGAAGATTTTGTTATGATACAAGTTGCCTTGAAAACAGTTGCCACACAATGGCACCTGCCTGCTTGCTGTGATTGTGTAACTCCAAGACTGAAGGAAACAACATTTAAATAATGGATATACTGCAAGTAAAGTTTACACAACATATTTTAAGGAATAAGTATCAAAGTACAAATAGATGTTAGCCTGAGCTCCTTTCCAAATTGTAATCCCTTCACTTTAGCGTAATACCTTTGGAGAGCTACTGCCAGCTTTCATTCCCATATTGGAGCTTAGTGTTGCTCCTAGATTGTACTATGACAATTTATAGTGCTATTACTGTCTAGTCACTTCATTCACTGGTTCCTGTTTCCATATTTCACTTGAGGGCTTATCCATTTAGAGTACTTTTCTTACTGAGCCTTGTTGTACCAGGCTTCCCAGCAGACGCCCACCCTGTTCAACAGGTGAAAGCCAAAGATGAAAAGCCATGAATTGGATGGCTTTCCCATTTCATAACAGAAAATGGCAAAATAAAAATACCCCGACCAGATGTCTAGGATAGAAGTGTTGGGATTTAGGTTATAGGGGGAAATCAGTTAAGTAAGGGATACCCCAGGTCAAATATAACCCAATGAGTTCTTACGCTTGTGAGAGGGTGCCAAATAAGTAAAGCAATATGGAATAGCTTTTTGTCTATTTTTCTACCTGGAGAGATTCAGTGCTCACCGGGGTAATATGTATAATATATGCACACAGACATAGAGGTATATATATTTTGAATAGATAACTGGTCATTATAGAGTTTGCTTCATTTTGAACTCAGACCTATATGAGGTGGAGCCAAGATACCAGGCCACGGAGAAGCTGTAAAATTCCCTGTTCTGGATTCTTCACAAGCAAATAATAAAAACTGTTTGGTGCTACACATTTAGGGGCAGATTTACATAGGGTCGAATATCGAGGGTTAATTCGACCCTATTAACCCTCTATATTCGACTGTCGAAAGGATTTAGTGCTATTCGTTCGATCAAACAATCGAAGGAAAAATCTTTCGATCAAACGATTAAATCCTTGAATCGTTGGATTCGAAGGATTTTAATCCATCGATCGATTTTTCTTCGACCAAACAAAGCTACCAAAGCCTATGGGGACCTTCCCCATATGCTAACATTGACTTCGGTAGCTTTTAGGTGGTGAACTAGGGGGTCGAAGTTTTTTCTTAAAGAGACAGTACTTTGACTATCGAATGGTCGAATAGTCGAGCGATTTTTAGTTCGAATGGTTCGATTCAAAGTCGAAGTAGCCCATTCGATGGTCGAAGTAGCCAAAAAAAACATTCGAAATTCGAAGTTTTTTCCCTCTATTCCTTCACTCAAGCTAAGTAAATGGGCCCCTGACTGTTGTCATTTACAGTTATGTTTTTCCATCTTGTTTTTAAAAGACTGCACATTCTAAATGACAGAAAACTAATTTAAAAGAGTTACAGAGACAATTATGAATTTGCATATCAAATAAAATGAAGGCTGCATTTATAATATAACCGTAACATGAATTAAACATTAGGCCACTGATCAGCTTTTATTACCACCATCATAAAATTGCACCACGTTCCTAGTAAATGAGGCATGCCAGAGTGTAATAAAATGTAATCTCTCATCCATGTAACTCTTTCCCTACATTCTGATGCAGAGCTTGTCATTTAGAACACAATTTTCTCCCCTGCACTCAATATAATAGCTATACCATGGCTATAACCTATTCCTCTCTATAGATTTAAGCAAACTAAATGGATGTAAGATGCAAACTATTTCAAGAAACCTGTATTGAAATGGTGCTCATTTCAGAGTTTCACAAACACAAGCAGCAGTATCAAAAATGTCAGGGATGCATGAGGAGTGCGCCAGCCAAATATATAACCACTCCCAAAATTGACACCAACCTGCTTGCATATTCGCAGAGGCGGGGCAGCCAAAGTGAAGGGTTGAGGCCAAGAAAGAAGTGCAACCATATCCTCCTGCTCTGGATTTATCCAATCAATTCTGAAAAAGAATGACATGCCCACTAAAAAGTAAACCTATATGTCCCTTGAGCCTTGCTTAAGGGTCAGTTTTTCATGTTTATTTACCTGCAATGCAGTTTTTTTTTGTTGAATTTCATCTTAATTGTAGCCATAAGGGTTAGTTACATTTTCACTGATTGCACCTGGGAACAAGGTGAATGCAAGTACACAATATACCTATTGTTGCTTCCCGCTGTGGGAATGAAAGACCAACCTCCACCTTTGAGGTGTATGAAGCTCAAGGGTACCTCAACTTTAGGTACCTTTAATGAATGGTGTTGACTGGTGCAATGACTTTGTGTGAATTGCACTTGCTCTTGTGGTGTAAATGAGCTGCATTGTGTTTCAGGCTGGCACATGCTTCTTCTTAGCATAAGATAGCATTAATCTCCTTTTTATTTAACAGCGGTTCCTGTCCCATCCCCTACTATTTAATAGTTTCTGCCAGACAAAGTCACTGTTGCACCACCACAATATATCATACATATGTTTACAGATTAAACAACTTGCTGTACTGGGCCATAGCAGAGCAGTCAATGCTTATGGGTAGCTCAACTGTGAAATATGGCAATGCTATATAGTAATATCAGATCTACCTGCATGCTGCTGATGTCTGTCTGTGCTACAACAGCACTAGGTCATATTCTTGTGGAAGGGGCAGAGGTTTAGTGTCAAAGGGTTGCTGTGCCTGAACCTTCCTATAATTGCTGTTTTACTGGTTTATTACAAAGAATGTAATATTCTGGTTAGTTTTTTAAGCTGTTCTTTTAATGTCACGCAATTGTGTCACGACTGATACAAAATTGGAACTCTATTACTCAATCACCTGTCACTCATTTTACTTAAAAACATACAGACTGACAAATCTACAATTTAGTCTGTTTTTATCAAACATTATAGCTTTTTTTCAAGGGGAAAAACGCAAATAATTTTCAGGGTTTCTTCTGTGTTTTCCATTTCCATTCTTTGTGCGTTTACTATATTGACAATACTTTCTTTTACATCAAAATAACAATGGGGGTATTTTTTTGCATTTTTGTGAATGTGAAAAGAAAATTCTACTTGCATGGAACAGATAGTTTGTAGTTGAAATAGAGTTGGAGGGAAAAAACTTGACTGTAATAAACCTGCCCCATGTCTAAAAACTTATGAAAAACTGGCAGCTGAAGGACTGTGGTATATTCAACTATCTTTGCTGTGTTCCTTTAGAAACTGGATCTCCTATTAGAGTCACGTGTTTGGCTTGGGAAATTCCTTAAAGTCCCCAGCAGGGCAAGCAGGAAAGCCTGTTCCAGGATACAATGGTAAGCAAGCGGTAAAGCAAAAAGGAGAAGCTCATTTGCATGGCATGCACATTTTTTTGTTATGTAATTTTCAAACAAATGTACTGATTAATTTGAATCTGCATTCACAAATAAGTGCACATTGCTTTTACATTCTGAATTGAATATATATGTATTTAATAAAAAGAGTCTGTGACTATTCATTCCTTTCTGTACACTGTAACACACTGCAACACCAATTTCATTTTGCTTTCATTGGGATTGGGTCACTTCAAAACAAATGATTCTTTTAAACCATCTAAATTGAATGATTTCCATGAACAGTTAGTAAACAAAATGAAAATGAAAATGTAGAAAGGCTGAATCTAGAGGTCTCAGGATTTTAGCACTACCACTTCTTGCACCTTGAACTGAATCCAATGAACATGGCCCTACAAGAACAGGGCTCCATAGCACCATGTGCCCACTGGTGCTCCCTAATTTATGAAGATGGTTAGGGGGCAGGATAGGGGAGGCCTACCTGCCTCCCCCAGCTTGGCAGAGGTCCTTGCACCAGTGGGTACTCGATGAAAAGAAGGGTGCAAAAGCAGGTTGCAATTGTTTATTTTACTTGAAACCCTGCTTCATTTTTTCTTATGGATCGTTCAGGTATAGCGACCATGATATAACTGATTGAGGTTACTTATATTTTGTAACCGACATATTGAAGAGGGGTTAAATAGGCATTCATGAACCACTTGTTTAACAAGCTCAATCAAATTGGTCATAACGATTTATGTCTGTCATTTAATAACATGATGACAGAGGGTATCCAAATGCATGGTCTTATGAACTTGCCATTCTACAGTTGCAAGAAGAGTGCATGTGGGTGCTTGGGCATCTGGAGCCCTGTTCCTAAAAGCCTTCCTATGGCAGTATAGGACCCCCTTGTGCTTTAGTGTGCTGTGCTCTGCAACTTGCATTGTCTAGATTAATAAATAGCGATGGGAGAATATATTCAGCAGGCATGGAGTTGCATTGAATTTCCGCGTTTTGCCACCCGCAAATGTTTTCGCAAAAATTTGGCGGGGAAAAATTATTCATACACCCATTGACTAATGCGTTTGGACAAAATAGTTGTGCATATAAAAATTGGCGCTTGCGTCAAAATAATTTGTGACACCCATTGACTTCAATGCGTTTCACAAATTTTTCGGCAAAGCGAAACGGGACAGATTGGCCCATCACTATTAATAAATTCACTCTGTCTTTAAAATGCCTAAAATGTTCTACTTTGTGCCTTTTCTTTTTTTATTCCATTGTTTCTCTGCTAAAAGGAGTGTTGAGTTGAAACAGAATCGTTCTGTCTTTAACAGCTTTGAAGTTATTTCCCCGCAGAGCTGCAAAGAGATAATCCCAGATCTGTTAATAACACATAGAAAATGTGAAAGTGAACTGTCCTATCAGGCCTCCAGAAATATAACACCAGCAATGTTATCTTGGGCATAAAAAGGGAGAATCCTTCTTTCCAGAGTTAATTAAAAAGAAGTGGATTTTAATGCGTGCTTAAAAAGAGTATATCATTTTTTTTAAACTATAGATGAAAGTCATGGAACTCAGTGTTTCAAATGTAAATTGCATTCAAAGGAAATTTAAGGGCGATCTGTAGTCAGGGAAACTGTAGCTGATCTTAGATCATCTATTTATTTCCCATTGGCTGTCACACTGCTCATAGACGGCACGCCTCCAGTCCTTCTAGCAATATGATCAGGCAACTTTCTTGTTTGCCCTCTGGCTGAGAAATAAAGGATTTTATTTTATATTTCAGACTATATAGTAGCAAAACCACTACTCATTTTTTCTCACTATAGAAATCCCTATAGGCCTAAGGTATAATTTCAGTAACTATACTTTATCCACAGTGGTATTACTTAGTACATGTTAGATCTGCCCTACAGTTCTCAGACATGGAAGTATGCTTGTTTTACTCTAACTTTACAATTGGTCAGTATAATGCCTCTCTTAGCTACAGTATACTGTACTAAGAAGAACAAAATTAAGCCATATTGCCAAAAAAACTGTTTGGTGGGGTTGAGCAAATGTTTTGTGAGCTCACAATTTCTGCCTCCTAGGGCCCACCAGAGAACTTTAAATAGGACTCACTGTCAAAATGTAGGTGTTCTTTCTCTGGTACTGTGGCAAGTAGATCCTGCTGGCTACTCATCTCAGATAGCTCTCCATCTCAGGGAAGGCCTTTATTATTAATGCGATAAATCAGGGTAAACTATTAAAGCAGCTCCACATTGGGGACTTACAGCACCATGCACAGATATCCAAACTTTGTTGTCTTTTCAATTAAACATAGTGTAAATAAAACAAGAACTTCTTTGTTCTTATACAGAAGAAGTAAGGGGTATTAGATGAATGTGCAATTTATTTTAAGGATATACAGAATATTTTTATTGGACAGTGAGAAGAGACCTGTAAATACTGTAAATAGGTTTATTTCAACTATTTTCCTTTGATAAAGATGCTTTATTAATGTTGCCAGGAGGTGGACTGAATACCATCGCTAGAAAACATTTCCCCTCTTTCCACCTAACTGCCAAATTCAAGGGGTTTATTCAGTGAAATCTCTCACTACGCTTACTGTTTTTTGATTTTAAACTTCAGTCAGAAGTTAGCTAGGCTGCACGGTAAATGTAAAGAGAATGTTGCTTATAAATGTCATAATTATAAAAACCAAAAGCCAATAAAAACAAAAAGGAGTGAAACCCATCTGAGCTTTCATTATTTGTTGCTGGATTGGGACACTGGGTGACCAGAGTATGTGTTACTTTACTATAGGCCTTGGCCCCCCCCCCCAGTGTATGCATACGATTTGAAGATGCACATGGGTGGGAGGAGGAGCGCACACATAGGCGCGCCGGAAAGTGCCAGTATGCTAGGCACATGCCTTTCTGCCTACCCTACTTCTGGCCCTGCTTTTCACAATTATTAAAAATCAATGCAATTGTTTTCAAGACCTGTTGTGATTCAATTGAATGGATTTGTGGAATCTTGTTAATTTGCATGTAAAATTTGCATTAAGTTGTGTACAGTCAAATATGAATATGGCATTTAAATAAAAATACACCAGAATAAATTATCTTGCAGTAGATAAAGCTTTTGTTGACTATGAGAGCCCTCTTGTGGTAACATTGCTATGATAAAGAAAGATTCTAGATTAGAATAATTTGCTACCAGGGATCAAGTTTTCTATCAGCTTTACATTACATTGCAGAATTTTTGTACATATAGAAATATATCATATTCTTATAAAAAATATAATATGTCTAACTATACTCAGCAGCACATAAAAAATGGAAAAGCAACAAAGAAATAGAAAAAAAAAAGACAAATGCATAGGTTGGGTAGTCTACATTAAGGCAGTGGTATAAATGTAGACATATATGTTCTCTCTAGAGTTGATGACGTTATCAATGTTGCTGGACACAGACTCTCAGCAGGAGCAATTGAAGAGGTTAATGAATTAGAACTGAACATTGAGCAGTAATTTACAAGTAATTTACAAAGGACAACAGGTCAGTGCTCCCAGCTGCTGCTTCATGCTGTTTGGTTTAGCCCCATACTTTATAGAAAAATGACATTGTATAAGAAATAAAGGCTTTCCTAATGGTTCCTTCAGGTGACTAAAATAAACATCCAACATAAGTTGTAGATTTCAAGCTTTTTATCCTTTGCATGTGTTGCTCTTCACAGTCTGTACTATTGTACAAGGCCATGGCAGACTGTGCTTTAGTGGGATTGGAAGATCCATTAAAAGGACATATTCTACTTGCTCTCTGTGTACTGAGAAATGATAAGATGAATACAGTTGACTGCTTTTTTCCCACTGGGAACATGCAATTCACTTGAAATTGTGGCATTAGTTAGAGAACATATCGGACCTGTTGCAGCTTTTCGGAATGTCATCATTGTAAAGCAATGGCCAAAAATCCTTTCTGGCAAGATACCTCGCTCCACTCTTTCTGCTCTTGTAAATTGCGAATCTTATAAGGTAATTTTCTTTCCTTATTTATTTACGGATTTAGTGGCTAAAGTTATTGTAATGGCAAGCAATCTGTTTTGAACTGGTCCACCGGAGAACTAGACCTCTAGCATCTCACAACAGTTATAAATAGTGATTAATGTTACAGACTTTATATCAGACTAGGATAGACATAAGAAGCTACTGATAAGTTTCACATTTGCTTTTTTTGCAATACTCCAATTATTGCCATGTTACTTTACATTCTGCCCTGCAGTTCACTCTTTATAATCCATGTCTTACACAGTGAACTGTAATATGAAAGAGGCAGGGGGCTTTCTGCCCTCTGTTATCAAGTCATGGTGTCAATAGGGGCTTAAACAGACTACAAAACTCTCTCAAGCATATTATCAAGGGTTAAAGACTGATAGAAGTTGCTGTTCAACAACCATGATACTCTTATTTTATGATGTATATAGTAAAATAACAGTATGTATTCTCGGTTTATAATGGTGCACTCTTTTAGTTTGTTTGTGGTGCCTTCTTTGCAGAGCTGGGGAAGCAAAAACGTTGGTTTTAAAGAATGTATTTGTCCCCTTTAATCCCAAAGCACCCCATTATAATTTATTATACATTAACTTAATCTAATATTCTGCTCTGATTTGAAATTAGAAATACCTTAGACCACCAGCATATCTTTCGATACCTTAAATTCATTTGCTGCATCAAATAATGTATCTTATTACATAACTTGCAAGGCTTATATGTAAGTATTTCGACTTTTACCCCTCCCCACACAATTATAATGTTTATCCTTTTATTGTTACAGATTGGATCAACTATTGAAGACCCTGATGTATTCAAATCTGTTGAAGAGGCTGCAAAATCAATATGATTACATAATGCATGCTGACTTGTAGTAATCTCAACTCTGCATTCTGTAGGTTACACTGAACCTTCTAACATTAACTGAAATGGGGGGGGGGGCTTCAGGGTAAAACCATTGTGTACTGCCTTGTGCCAGTATTTCCCAGGCATTGCAGTAGCCACAGTGCACACATTAAAAAAATGGCTGTGAAATGTATGCCATGCATTTAAAATCCACAGAGAGTCATATTTGGAGCCAAAACTATTGGAAGCTTTTGCAGAGGTTAATATAATGTGTTTTTCTTGCCTCAGTTATGTCAGGGCTATTGAGAATTATGGCCTTATAACAACGGAAGGATATATACAGTACGTGCCTTTATGGTTGGGTTAAGAGTTTAACAATTATGCAACCTATTCATTCCACAATTACTTTTTTTAATATGGAAACATTGGCTATGTTAGTACAATGTAGACTCTGTAACTATTAGGGATGGGCAAATTTTTTTCATCTCAAAAATGACGCCCATAGACTTGTATGACAGCGCGCGTCAAAAAAACCCCAAAAAAACTTTAATGGGCGTCTGCGACATTTTGCTGGCGGCAAATTTTTGGCAAAGTGAAACTGGTCAAATTTGCCCAACCCTAGTAACTATGTCTAGTTTGGTCATGTCTAGCTGCTACTATGCTACTGAGCCTCTGTTGCTATAGTAATGTTGCTACGTAAAGTAATTTTTGATATCTGACGCACTAACTTCTGAGAACGCACTACCAAAGGATATACAGGACCTTAAAAATATGTTTTTATACTTGAATCATAATAATCCAGCAGAAACTCTTCAAGTCTCAAATGACTGCAAATGCCAACACAGAAAAACATTCACTTGGCAAAAAAAGCTCTACTGCACATAAAATACAATGTACTTCTTCTTTACTAGCCTAGATGAGTATTTTTGTTCTAATGTTTCTACTCCAGTCTAGGAATAATCTTTTAAGCTATCAGTAAAAACCTTCAGTATATGATATGAATTATATAGGTTCTCTGGTAGCAAACAGCTGTTATTTTTAGTTACCTGTAAGGATACAGGTACAGTGCTAACCTGCAGTGACTACAGTTAACTCTCTGTATAGTAAATAACTTTCCTTTCTTGCAATTTTTTCAATATTAATGATCACTTTTTTATTGAACAGAGATTTACAGTTTGTACACTGTGTTCAGAATCATTTGTAATGCTTGTCTGGTAACACTCCTAGAATACTATTGTAGTTTTAAAAAAAATGCAATTAACTCTGTTTTACAACATGTATGCCCATATCTTTTATTTCATTTGCTTGGGCACATTAGATATACATATCCATTTGTGATCAATCTTCATGCTATGGTAGTTGTACACAAAGATTTTGTGCAAGAGGACAAAAAAACGCTGTCTAACCCAGTGCTGAAAAAGTTTTGTGTAGTGTGTAAGAGTTGCAGAAAATGTGCCTTTAAAATATTTTGAAAAGCTTTTATAGTCAATGCTTTGTCCCGAATATAAGAAATGTTTCCCTTTTCCTTGAGTAGCTTGAACAAGTTTATTGGTCCTCAATGGCTTAAGGATGACAATGGGCTTGAGGGTACATCAGATTTAGACTGTTTCTTAAAATACTGTAAAAAGATGTTATAAATAATGAATTAAATGGATCATAAAAATATAATAGTAAGAGGAAAAAAGTTGAAGAAGGTGAAATGAGCATGACAGGCAACCCCTAATCTAACTTTGGTTTCTGTATAAGAAATGTCATTTTGCAAACAATATGGTTTACTAGGAGAGATTTACGTCCTGGTGCAAAGGTATTTTCAGGTGTTTTTGCTTGTAGGAAAGATTTCAAGTTGGTGATAAAGAATCCTCTCTCTCATCACCCCCCTTAATAATGAAAACAGCTGGTTGGGATAAAGAACCAACCAGAAGCTATAGTGCAAGTAAAACCCTATGCAGCTCAATGGGTTGGAAAAAAAATGAAATCCCTTTATTTCCGAAGGAGTATAAAAAGTATCTTGTAGGCAAAATGAAAGAATTAATCAGATTTTTCAGCCCATTGGTATTTGGTAAAATAGTATAAAAATAATGGAATTTCAGTAATTTTTTACAATGTTAAAAAAAATTTGATTACTATATCTACAAAGGTTTTGACAACCTTCTCACGGGAACTTCGACATTCATGGAAACTAGCAATGCATACCCATATAGTACTACCAGTGAAACTGAATGTAAATACCTGTTGTTACTGTGGACATTGGTAAATGTTAGATTATCCCAACTCAATTGTGCCTACAAACTTATCTCTGGGTAATGCTTCCAAAGCAAGGCTTGCCTACTTGCAGCATCGGGCTTGGCCTGGTTCTGCTGAAAACCATCTGCTTTCTTAAACATTTTTATATCGTACACTCATCAGAAGGTTTACATTGGGTTTGGGAAATAGTTCCCTGTAAACAAAGCTTCACTTGCTAACAAAAATGAAAATATGGGAATGGAATCATATTCCCAGGATTTTTCACTTGCGATTGTCGGTTCTGGCTAATAAGATGAACTGGATTACAAAATATCATTTTCCCTTGTCCTCTCCATGTCAGTACTCACCGGGACTAGCCCCTCCGTCAGAAGAACCCTCCCACAAACAATAAAGGTGTCACTTACACTCTCGACGGTGTCTTTTTGGTTCTTCTCCTTTGCTCCGCTCCTTTTCTAGGAGCTCGTTTTTCTTTTAGGGGGGGATTAGCTGGGACCTGCCCATAAGACGTCCCTGGAACCGGCCTTTTCCCTGGCGAGTCAGGGTTTTTCGCCCGCCGTCTGCCTCAAAAGTAAGAACTCGGCGTTCCCCTGCTTCCTGGGTTACCGGCCTGCTCATAAAGCGTCCGGCTCCCATGCGACCTGTGGCAGCCGCATCAGTTTTTGGAACGCAGGCGGGGATGCGGAAGTTAGCGCTCGGCCACAATCGGAGGAGTTCGTCGGGGCGGTGACGTCATATCCGGAAATCCTTTTCTTCCGGGTTGCGGACAAGCAGCGCGCCTTGTTTGAATTGGCGTCCTGGGTCTGTGTCACGTCCGCTCTCGGCCACTGCTGTTCTCCTCTGGGTAGGCCTTAGTTTAGCGGACTCCAGGAGGGTACCTGTAATTATTGGGGCTGACTCAAGGGAAAGATTCCTACCTAACAGCTACCGTATTTTTTTCTTTTTACTGCAGGTCCCTTCCTGGCTGGGTCCAAGCCGCATCCCCCAGAAGTCTAGCCCCCCCCCCTGCTGAGGTAGAAAAAAAAAAAAAAAAAAGATAAATCAAGCCCACGCAAGCACTACATCTGTGTAGGACCTGGGCAGGTGGGGATATTAATAACTATATGCCTCTCTGTTTTCTCCTAGCACCATGAAACCGGCCGCTAGGCGAAAGGAATCCCCCAGCCCTACGGAGGCCTCAAGCAGTCAATGCCTGGGATGCTCTGAACCAGCGCTAATGGGCAAAAGACTATGCCAGCTCTGTCTCACAGAAGCAGCAGGCACATCGATCCCGCCATCAGATATACGGGCCTGGATCAAACAAGCTGTAGCCCAGGAATTGTCAGGTGCCTCAGCTGTCACTACCCGAGCTTCCAAAGAGGCTCATCCACCAGAAGAGGATGCCTGTGGAGACCTATTGCTTGATTCTTCCTCAGAGGAAGATTCGGAAGAGGAACATTCTTCCTTTGACTTTAATCTGATTTCCCCATTGATTAGGGCCATGAGACTGGCCTTAAATCTCCAGGAAAAAGAGGCATCTACTGCCCAGTTCTTACCCTCAGCAAGGAAGAAGGGGCAAGTTTTTCCTCTACACCAAGAGGTGGCAGATCTGATAAAATCAGAATGGGAGGTCTTGTCCAAAAGAAGTCCAACTCAACAGCGATTTACCAAGTTATATCCCTTCAATGAAGAAGATATCAAGGACTTCTGTTCCGTCCCGGTTGTGGATGCCCCAGTACTAAACCTTTCCAGGAATACGCTCTTACCCATTGATTATCAAGCATCACTGCGCGACCCCATGGATAAGAGACTTGAGACAGACCTGAAAAGAGCCTATCTTAATGCAGGAGAGTCTCTCAAGCCAGCGGTGGCTAGTCTTGCTGTAGCTAAAGCCATGGAGACTTGGCTAGCCAATATAGAGTCTGCTATCAAAGAAGTCCAGGACAGAAACGACATTCTAGAGGGCCTTACGGAACTAAAGTTGGGTTCTTCCTTCCTGATAAACACGTCTGTGGATCAGGTTAGATTAGCCTCAAGATCATTAGCCCTCTCTGTCTCAGCGAGAAGGGCTCTGTGGCTCAGATCATGGGAGGCGGACACTACTTCTAAAATTGCCCTTTGCACCCTCCCCTTCCAGGGGCAGGCATTGTTTGGAAAGAAAATGGAAGATCTAATTTCCAAGGCTTCTGGAGGAAAGAGCCAGCTGCTTCCCCAAAGGAAAAGAAGAAGGTTTCCAGAGAAACAGTCCTCAAAGGGCAAGTTTCCTTCTAAGACTAGACAAACGTCTGGAGAATCATATTCCTTTCGGAATAAGACCTCTGATGACAAATCATCAAGTTGGCGCGGGGGGCCAGTCTGGATTGTTCAGGCGCTACAGAGGAAAATCCTCAGGCCCAGCCCGTCGCCCATTCTGAAGGTGGTGGTCCCCAGGGTCTCCAGTTGGGGGGAAGACTCCGCCACTTCTGGGATGCCTGGGATCAGTCCACAGACGATGCTTGGGTTCGCAGGGTGATCAAAGAGGGCTACAGTCTAGAGTTTGTCACCATCCTTCCGCGACCAGTCTTTCACCGTTCAGCTGTTCCAAGGAACCCAGAGAAAAGAAAGGCTCTTCTCCAGTGTCTCGATACCTTGACCCAGCAGAATGTCATCATTCTGGTCCCGAGAGAGGAAAAGAAGTCTGGGGTATACTCAGTCTTCTTCCTAGTCAAGAAGGCCTCGGGAGCTTGGCGCCCGTTCCTAGACCTGAAATCAGTAAACAAGACTTTACGGAAGCAGCATTTCCGAATGGAGTCCTTGGACTCAGTGAAGAAAGCCTTATGCCCAGGCGATTGGATGTGTTCCCTAGATATACGCGACGCGTATCATCATGTTCCGGTCACCATCCGGGATCAACAGTGTCTACGATTTGCAGTAGGAAAGGCTCACTTCCAATTTCAATGTCTTCCTTTTGGCCTCTCCACAGCCCCGAGGGTCTTCTCCAAGATACTGGTGGTACTGGTAGCCCTTCTAAGATGGCAGAAGATCCGAATCTTCCATTACCTGGACGATCTAATCCTCCTTGCAGGCTCCAGGAAACAACTAATAGATCACAGGGAACAGGTGATATCTTTTCTACAGGGGCATGGATGGTATCTGAACTGGCAAAAGAGTCAACTTCTCCCAACTCAGAGAATAGTGTACCTAGGAGCAATCATAGACTCCTGCAGGGGTACCATCAGTCTGTCCGAGGAAAGACAACGAACCTTAGCTCTAGAAGCAAGGGAACTAGGATTACTCCCCAGAGTCCCAGCGATCAGATTGGCGAAGATCTTGGGGATGATGACCTCATCCATAGGATTAGTCCCTTGGGCCCAGTGGAAGATGAGGGGAATTCAATTTCCTTTTCTTCATCAATGGGATGGGTTTTCCCAGGATCAGAGAATCATAATGTTACCTTCAATGTTGAAAGCTCTTTCCTGGTGGCAGGTCCCTCAACATTTGGCCAGGGGAGTCAAACTCTTCCTGAAACCATGGTCCATCCTGACCACAGATGCATCAGGCATAGGCTGGGGTGCAGAGTTAGAAAACCAAGTAGCTCAAGGCTCATGGCTAATTCCATCCTCAGACGTGCCCTCAAATGTGCTAGAGATCAGGGCGGTAATCGCAGCCTGTCGATTCTTCAGCGGTCAACTTCAGGGCCAAAGACTAATGGTTCGTTCCGACAACACGACCACAGTAGCCTATATCAGAAAGCAGGGGGGCACAAGAAGCATCTCACTGATGCAAGAAGTAGAGCCTCTCTTTCAAATTGCGGAAGAAACCTTGGAGGATCTCTCAGCAGTCTATATTCCAGGCAGAGAGAACCAAACAGCAGACTTCCTGAGCAGACACACGCTAGAAAGGCACGAATGGGAACTTCATTCCCGGATCTTCAGGATAATTGTCCAACGCTGGGGCCATCCCACAATAGATTTGATGGCTACTTCAAGGAACTCAAAATGCAAAAGGTTCTACTCAAGAGATCCAGAACACAAAGCACTAGCAGTAGACGCCTTCTGTCAGAAGTGGATCCATCCTTTGGCTTATATCTTTCCTCCTCTTCCTCTGATCGGGAAAGTGATTGAGAAGATCAGGGAGGACAGGGCGGAGGTCATATGCATAGCTCCGGCATGGCCGAGACGTCCCTGGTTTCCTCGTTTACTACAAATGACAGTGGATGCCCCATGGAAACTTCCATGTGCAGGACCTCTCCTAGTCCAAGGGACATTCATCCATCCAGACCCGGGTCCATTGGCCCTAACGGCTTGGCGACTGAGCGGCAGAATCTAGAGGCTCATGGTTTATCGGGAGAAGTCGTAAACACATTACTAAAATCCAGAAAGGATTCTACCAATAGCAGATATGGGAGAACCTGGGAATGTTTCAGGATGTGGAGAGAAACTAGAGGCATGCCTTCAGCAACCATTAAGGTTGGAGAATTGCTCGAGTTTTTGCAGTCAGGTCTGAGTAAGGGCTTGAGCGTAAGCACCCTGAGGACTCAGGTCTCAGCCTTATCTGCCTTCTCTGAGGTGCGCTGGTCCCAGCATCCTTTGGTAGTTCGCTTCTTCAAGGCAGCCGTTAGAATCTTGCCAGCAAAGAGACCTTCTTGCCCGCAATGGGACCTACCTTTTGTACTACAGATGCTGTCCAGACACCCCTTTCATCCTACAGAAGAAATGTCATTATGGTTCCTGACGTTAAAAGCTGTGTTCCTGGTGGCAATCACCTCGGCCAAGAGGGTAGGGGAACTACAGGCTCTTCTATACGACAACACCAGTCCAGTGTTTTTTCAGGATAGAGTAGTCCTGAGATTTGCGGCTTCATTCAAACCCAAGGTGGTATCTCCTTTCCATCTGAAAGACGAGTTATCTTTACCATCCTTTCCAGATGAGGAAGAAGACCAAGATCTTTGAGCATTAGACGTAGCAGTGGTGGTAAGATCCTATTGTGAGGCCACATCTCAGATACGAAATAGTGACCGTCTTTTTATTGTCCCTGCGGGAAAGAATAAGGGGAAAGCAGCCTCTTCCTACACGATCTCCAGTTGGATAAAGCTGGTCATTAAGAAAGCTTACTCATCTCAAACCACTCAGGACCAAGCAAGCGTTAGGGCTCACTCTATCAGGGGGCAAGCAGCTTCATGGGCGGCTGAAGCGGGGACTCCAATGGAGGTGATTTGCAGAGCGGCTTCATGGTCATCATCCAATACCTTTCTTTCACACTACAAGCTGGATGTCTCCTCATCCAGGAACGCTCAGTTTGGCGCCAGTGTTCTCAGATGTGCTTCTGGAAAGCAATAAATGTTTTTGCAGTTCAATGTTTGTGGTTATTTATCCCACCCTATGGATCCGGGGAGCTTGCTACATCCCGGTGAGTACTGACATGGAGAGGACAAGGGAAAAGGGAAAATTGCGTCATACTTACCGTGATTTTCCTTTCCTAGGCCTCTCCATGTCAGTACGGCCCTCCCAGACATTTAATTAAGGAGCTTGTTACTAGACACCGTCGAGAGTGTAAGTGACACCTTTATTGTTTGTGGGAGGGTTCTTCTGACGGAGCATGAGGGGAGGGGCTAGTCCCGGTGAGTACTGACATGGAGAGGCCTAGGAAAGGAAAATCACGGTAAGTATGACGCAATTTTCCCTTTTAACAGGTTCCAAAGATCCAATAAGATCTCTCATACATTTTTCAGTTTTGAATAGTCATCTATCATATTGGAAAGTTATAAGACTAGTAAATTATTGTCATTATTATAGCTTTGTAGTGATGGGCGAATTTATTCGCCAGGCTGGAATTCGCCACCAGCGAATAAATCCACGAAACGCCCGCAAAAATTCGCGGCAAAAATTCGCCGGCGTCAAATTTTTTTTCTCGAAAAAACGGGCGCCGGCTTCAAAAAACGGGCGCCGTTTCGCAAATGTTTCGCCGTTTCTCGAATTTCGCTCGTAATTCACGAATTTTCCGGCGAAACGGCGCAAATTCGCCCCTCACTATAGTTTTGCACTACATGTAATACTGCTGAGCCACATAGGAGAAATGCTGCTTATGGAAAAAATCAGTAAAACACCAAAAGAATATAATTCTATATGTGTGAAAAGAAGCTCTAATCCGAATGCTCCCTCTTGTGGCTACTGACGTTATAGTCTTGCACAAAAACTGTGCTACCCAAGACACAAAAAGATATTTAATTGTGTCCATAAACATGGGTTTTTATGATTAGTAAAATAGTGATGGCGGGAATGGGGCTTTTAAAGAAGCTACTCTTTTTTCTAACTCACTTAGAGGAATGTAGTTTCTGTACCTAATGTGGTTGTGTCCGTATCCAGTTCTGTGAGTTTAGAGAACAATACATTTACTGATCCGGCATTAGAGACTGTTGACCTCTAAAATACTCAGGCAGAATTGAATGTCAATATGCAGTGTACATGGCAAATGATAATAAGCAAATAAACAAGGTTTCATTTTGTTTTCCCTTTTATTCACAATGGAAGGAAAAAAAAACATGTCACCATAAACGTCCATCTTTCATTGGTTAAAAATGAGGATATGACAATAAAATAAAGCTTTATGAACGTGCAGTAGCTGAAAAAGAGAAACTTGAAGACAACTGTCAAGCTAAATTCAAACAGCAGGAGGTACTTATTTTATTCAACGTCTACTTTCGCAATTTCCAATCGCAACCATTAAAGAATAAGAGATAGTTGCTACTACAAATAAAGCCACAGCAGATTATATTCTACGTATACATATATATGTTGGTGCGTACATCTCTCTCTCTGTATATATTTGTTCATATATATGTATACATATAGCATATCTCAACCATTCAGTCTTAATTATTTTCCTATATACCAGACTTCTGGGAAGTCTTGACAAGGCCATCTTGGCTAAAAGCATAATGAGTGATTTCCTTTACCTAGATACCCTATGCAAAGGAATCTGTTGGTTTAAATAGTAAAAAGTGTCTGCCAGACTTTGGCGTCATAAGAGCAAAGAGAAATGAAAGAATAATTTTTCTTGGTCCACAGGTTACATAATAGAATGACTTTATTTCACAAAGATCATTTATTGGATTTGAGTGATTGCTATTGATGAATGTAAACAGTTCATTGATTATAGAGCCATCACAGTGCTTCTCTAAGGGGCACACTTACTAAGGGTCGAAGTGAATTTTCGAATTTAAAAACTTCGAATTTCGAACTAATTTTTGGGTACTTCGACCATCAAATAGAACCTGTAGCCAACATTTGGTTAAGTTTTTAGAAGTCAAAGTAAAATTGTTCGATCGCTTGATTAAATCATTCGAATGGTTGGTTTCGAAGGATTTCATCATACGATCAAACGATTTTACTTCGACTGAATACTTATGGCCAAATTCGATTAAAAAAAACTTTGACTTCGAATATCGAAGTTATGCAATTCGATGGTCGAATTTCGAAGTTTTTTACACTTCGAAATTCGACCCTTGATAAATCTGCCCCCAAGTGTGTCACATTGGTGTGTTCATTGACAGGTCCAATAGGGCTCTGTATTCATATCACACCCTAACTATCTGTCACCAGAGGCAGGTATGTAGCTGTAAGAGGTTCTTAGAAGAAACATGTTGAAGCATCAACTGTTCCTAAATGAACTAGTCTATTACAATCCAAAAACTATTGTATAAACAGTGATATGGAAAGGTACAAACATCACGCCGGTTTGTCAGGTCTTTCCACAGAGACTCAATGAACTTTGTTTTATTTATATATATTTTTTTAAAAAAAGAAATCATATTTATAACCATTTACACATCATAAAATAAATGACTTACACCCCATAAAATAAATACACATTAAATACATAAATATCTCTAATATTTTACAGTAAAACAGAACAGAAAATGGTTAGTTTCATCTCATTCAGCTGTGCACACTTGTATCAACACGAATGAAGCGAGGACCTCCTTGCAGTTTCAGATTCTTTGTTCTCTGTCTCTCCAATGAAGTATATGATAATGCAGTACATAAAAAGAACTTCACATTTTTAGATCAGTGCTTGTTCTGCCATTCAGGCGTTTTCCCGTGATAGGTGCCCTAGGTAGTGCACTTCAGGTAGATAGTTATTAGGATGAAACCTATGAAATATTAAGACAGGTGGCAAAACAGAGAATAATCCAATAAGAAGAGCAAAATTAGCATGTAAAATAAAATTAAAATGTGCATTGCAGCCTACCAGTATTTGCAGTGTAACAAGGTATTTAAATAGACTAAGGCCTATTAGTTACTAAGGGGGTGAAGATACCAAAAAACAGGTGCAAAGGACAGGGGTTTTTGCCCACAATACACCTTGTCACCCCTGAGCCGGAGTTCTTAGCCTGGCATGTCTGTATTTAGATAAATAGGCGGTATAGCAATTTATGTTTATCATCACCCCAATGATCTCCATAGAGTCCCAACCTCTAAAAACAAAACAGGCTGAATGTGTGAGTGAGAGTATAGGGGTAACACTAATGAGGAGAAGTAGCCCTTGACATTTGGGATGTAGGGTACATGTTGTAATTCTTCACATTTCTGAAACGGAAGAGCACTTTTGAACAGTTATATCTAGCTTCAAGACATTGTCTGTTCATCAGTCGGACTAATAAGGGGTTGTATTGACTTGGAGAATTTCATTATATCCTGATTGATTGCCATAGGTCTGTTATAGTAAAGGCTCTCTCCTGTGTCTTCATTAGTCTCCTCATGCATCATTCAAAGCTATTTTTCACTTTGGTTAGAATCTCATTATTTAGAGATCTGAGCAGAAAGACAATTGTATGAAAGCACGCACAAATCAAGGTAGAATACTTACAACAACTTGGTACTTTGCTCTTGTCAGAGTCATCAACATGAGTATGTACGGACTGTGGAGCTGTCTAATCTCTGTATTCCTGAAGGGGCACCTGGAAATATCAACATTGGTTTATTACAACATGCTAGTATTACACCGATGATACACTCAACATAGCAGTATTTCATGAGTTTCCAGATATGGGATGCCTTACCTGTACAATGGTAATATACACAAAGTTATACAATGTTTTGCTTGCTTGCTGTATAGCAATGGTTATATATATATATATATATATATATATATATATATATATATATATATATATATATATATATATATATATATATATATATATATATATATATATATATATATATATATATATATATATATATATACAGACAAATACTTATACTACATAGACTCTAAACTCAGTAGATTACTATCTATAGCCTCATTGGGTAACACTGCTACCTAGGGATGTAGCGAACCGCCGAGTATGTGTTCGCGAACGCCGTTCGCGAACACCGGCAAAAAATGCGAACAGTTCGCGAACAGTTCGCGAACTTCGAACATCCGAAAATCGTTCGATTCGAACGATCGAAGGATTTTTAATCGTTCGATTTTAGCGATCGAATGGTCGAATGGTCGAACGATTTTGACGCGAACGCCTATTGGCGAACGTCGCGCGACGTTCGCGAACTTGCGGCGGACGCGAACAGCCGATGTTCGCGCGAACAAGTTCGCCGCAGAACAGTTCGCTACATCCCTACTGCTACCTTGCATTGAGTTGATTCAAGCCAGGGCACTATCTGCCCTGTGGGTTCCTCCGGGTATTGTGGTTTCCTCCCACACTCCAAAATCATACAGTCAGGTTAATTGACTCTTGATAAAACTGGCCCTGCGGTGTGAATGTGATAGGGACCGAAGACTGTAAGCAGGGACTAATATTAATAATGTATAATCTCTGTAAAATACTGTGGATATATTCGGTACAATACAAACACCAGAAAATAAAAACTATAACCTGGGATATTATGCTTGTTCAGGAAGTCATCCAAGCCACTAGCCACTTAAAGTCATAAATAGATTTTGTCAACACATTACTGTAAAGATCCACCTAAGCTTCAATTGAAAGTTCATTTGCACAAATCTAAAGTGGTGGCCTCTGGTGCATTGATCTTTTCTAATGCATAAAAAAAAAGATTGCATATTATTTACTAGTCTAATAAATTCCAAAAATAATAGCTATATTGTCTATTATGTTGTCTAATATGACTGATTCGCTGTTTAGAGAGCACTTAACAGAAAAGACCTTTGTGTAAGGTAGGGTAATCTACACACAAATAGACAGCAAGTAGTATCTGTGCATTCAACATTGGGTTGCCACCTTTGCCAGCAGATAAAACCCAAACAAAGGGGCGGGCAGATAGCATTGAGGATAGGCAGTGATGTTGGGAAGGGCATAATGACATCAGAGAGGGGCACAATGAAACCCGAACAGGCCTTAGAAAAACAAAACTGTTCGGGTCAAAATCAAACAGGTGCGAACCCTGATGAAAACACCTTCTATAAATGTGCCCATAGAGGTATGGGCAGTACACTATAAGAGGTACAGAGTTGTTATGCAACCCCCCCCCCCCCCCCAAAAAAAAAAAAAGAAATGTGTGCAATAGAACAAGATCAGCACTTAGTTACAGTGTGTTTCCTTTAAAACTGTATTTTCCAGGAACACTTCCTGCTCAGGGAACAAATGTGCACAGCTGAGGTAGGAACTTTTACCTTATGCATCAGTTCCCATTTACAGGATTAAGCAAATGTTCCTGCTCCTTTTCAGGTAGTAACCCTCAGTATAATGTTTTATAAACTTATTGAAAACTATTTATATGCCACTGGACATTGTGTGCAGCCCATACAGCCTGCAGTATGCTACAGCAGGCAGAAAAGTTATACAGTAATTGCAGAATCAGGGCACATGTTGCACAGTAGTGAATGCTGATAGCAAATCATTTATGCTGTAAGATATAAGGTTTACATTTTATAAAAGCCAAACTGTTATATTCCTATGATTGCTATTTGTTATATGTATTGCCCGAACAGTATTATTGGTACAGTTATATGTTACCTTTATATTGAATTACAGAAATCTGTGTAGCTTGCAGCTTTATGCTGGAACCATGACAACAGGCCACTACTTTAAGACAAGACATTCTGTAAATAAGTCTGGTATTATTTTAATAATAATATCAAACTGATATACATTATATCATGTTCTGTTTTTCAAATCAAAGCTAAAAATAAAAAGCCATACCATCTGTTGTCATTCGCCGTGAATGCCCGGATGTTGTTGTTAACCGGAATCCTGCTGGAAGTGTTTCTGAAGAACCAGGCATCATGCTGATTCCATGCACTTCTCGTGGTGGAAATTGCCTCCTCCAGGAGGGCCCACGTCTGAAGTTCTTGTCGTCACTCTAGAAATACAAGATATGGCAAAAATGAAATGAGTCTGTATGGTCACAGTTTTATTCAGCAAATTAGGTTATGATGTTTTTATATTGTCAATATATTTTGAGAACACACATTTTCACAAACAGTTTCTGCATGTATGAAGAGTCAAGGCACAAACTTTTGATGTCAACCATGGGTTTGATATATGGTGTTGTGGCAAACCCTTTGTGTCACTGTAGTTAGTTAGAGGGTTTATATATCAAAATCCAAAAATATATCATTTGTTATACTACAACAAATCCACATGGATTATTTCTCCTTATTTATCAATACATTTTCCTGCCACTAAATCTTCGGTTTACTGCACGAAACCCTAGTGCAGATCACGATATCGTTGTCATTTCGCCAATTGACTTATATACAACCTTGGCAGGTCTGAGATACCGGATTTTCAGATTCAGACTTTTTCCATCCTCGAGGTATAATAAATTCCAAAAAAATTGAGGGTTTTTTTCACAAGAAATTCAGATTTTATAGTAAACGTATAGTTTTTGGCATTCAGACTTTAATAAATAACCCCATAGTGACATTATTACCCTACTTTTAACACAAACAGTGTTGTTACAATGAGACACTGGCCATTTTGACTGTGAATATGTGACCACAACTGATAACTAAATGAAACCACATACAGGGAGCAGTTGACGTTGGACCTCTGTTTTTCATCATTCCATGTGTGTCATCCATAATGTTTTTTGTTTGATAATATCAGAAAGCTGTGACAGGTAGATAGAGGTGTTTTGTGCAGTACTGGCTTTCCCTGACAGCAGAGGCATTAAAACTCCCCTATTTTATGGCTTTAGCCCTTACTGTAAGCACACATAGGCCATTTTGTCACCTGTGGGAAAGTTGCTCCCCTATGCCTGGCACCCAATGTACTCATGCCATTTGAATCATGTGATTGTACAAAAATGCAGAAGAAGGCAATTTCTCACAAATATATGGTTTAAATTGTTTGGTAATAACATAACAATAACATTCAGGTAATGTGCCATGCAAAGGCATTTTCTGCCATCTAAATGGCCCATGGTTAGCAAATGCTCAAAGACCGGGTTCATTTTTAATTAAACCTTTGGAATGTTACTTTAGTATGTTATAAAATTGTGTTAATATATTCAAAATTGTATTCCAGCCTCTCATTTAAATCAATGCCTGTTTGCTAGGGTAACTAGATAGTTGCTGAAATTCCAAACTGGTGAGCTGCTGAATAAAATGCTAAATAACTTAAAAAACACAAATAATTAAAATAAAAAACAACTGCAAACTGTCTCAGAATATCACTCTCTACAGCATGGCAAAAATTAATTTAAAGGTGACCAACCCCTAAGTAAATTGGAGGCAGCATGGCCAGTGTCAGACATTTCTCTAGTAAAATACGAGACAGTTTCTCTTCCAGCACTTACTATTAGCCCAAAGCAGAGCAATTGTAGCAGCACAAAAACATGGAGGTGCTTTCAGTTCAGGTAGCAAAATCCTTCAGCAGAGGTGTCAGGGAGCTGTTTTACTTGCTATAGTTTTGTTTATAAATTGAAAGATGTGGGAGGAAGGCAGTATTGGACTGCGGTGTCTGGGGACCCCACTCCAGTCAGGAATTCCTCAAACAGACCTCCAGCCTTAATCTTTCTGACCTCTGCATGCTGTACCTTTACTATGTACCCGCTTCTGTGGTGGGTGAGGAGTGACCTAAATTCATGCTACATAGCTGGGAGTTTGAGATCCTGGAGGTCAGACTGAACCAAGAAAATGGTTTACCTCATGTTACATTTCAAAATTAAATATAAAAAATCAATATACTCTTTCAAAAAACAAATTCCCTTTAAACCTTCGTACATGCATACGACCAGGGTTTTACTGCTGTCAGTTTGTTCCTTCTTCTCTAGAAACTGAAGTAAAAAAAAAATCACATTTATGCCAAACTGACTATATTATAATGGAATCTTTTAATTTAAACCACTGTTTTGCTGCTTTATTAAGAAACACTGCTCAGAGAACTTAAAAATTAACAGTTTGAGCAATTTACCTCATCAAGTCGTCTTTCAGTTCCCAACGCCAATAAATTATTGTATTCTCTTTCCAGGATCTGTCGTGCCTAAAATATTCACGTTAGACATATATGAAATAAGCTATGGACTTTGTATTAGAAAATACAAAACATATAACATTAATAAAGTACAATATAATTTAAGAATGCCCCCACAGAACAGCTAAGTAAAATCAATAGGGATGGGCGAATTTTTCACCTTATTTTGTCTCAAAAATTAGACTTGTATGGCGTTGTGCGTCAAAAAAAAAAAAAAAAGACGCGTGACAAAATTTTTTTGACGCCCATAGTCTTTAATGGGCGTCAGCAACATTTCGTCGGTGGCAAATTTTTGGCGAAATTAAACGGGTCAGATTTGCCCATCCTTAAAAATGAAAAAATAAAGGACAGAGAAAGGTGGATTTGAAATTAGATTCAAGGGGGAGGATATTGGTGAAAAGGGTTGGGTTATAGAGGAGAGAGAGAAATAGGAAGATCAAGGGGCAGATTTATCAATGGTCAAAGTGAAAAAATTCTAATTTTGAGCAAATTTTTTTGTACTTCGACTAGGGAATAGTTCAAATTTGATTAGAATTTAAAAAAAATTGAAAATTCGAATTTTGAAA
The DNA here is from genome assembly GCF_017654675.1 of Xenopus laevis. Classification (NCBI taxonomy): domain Eukaryota; kingdom Metazoa; phylum Chordata; class Amphibia; order Anura; family Pipidae; genus Xenopus; species Xenopus laevis. Next base: position 94,705,638 of record NC_054376.1, on the reverse strand, counting down.
TGTATCATGCACGGTCTCTTTAAAAATACAACCATTCACCATCTTAAACCTGCCAATTTGCTGTTTTAGCCTATGGGGACCTCCTAGCACCTATTTGGAGTCAATTGGTGGACTTTGAAAAATCGAAGGGGTTTTTTTCGGAAAAACTTCGAATTGAATTTGAAAGCAATATTACTTTGATTCGTACCATTCGAATTCGATCAAAAACTGATCTATACGATCGAGAACAGGCCTATTCAGCAAAAAAAATTTAAATTTAATTCCAGTTGGTCTTTTTCAATTCGAATTTTGAAGTTTTTCAGATTCGAAATTCGACCCTTGATAAATCTGGCCCTAAAAGTAAAGGAATGAACACAATGGACAATAAAAAGCAGAAGATTAAAATGACTACAGATAACATAGAAAAGCAAGGGTTAACATACAGAGGAGTTTTTTCTGTAAGATATTTTCTGTTATGGTTGGTGGAGCCAATCTATGTTTCTAGGCTGACCTCAGTTTATTAAAATGATAGATTATATAGTTATGTAATACCTATTAAATGTTTCAAGAAAAAGGTCATTCTTTAATGTAAACCAAATCTGTTTGGTATGAAAAGGATTAAACTCACCTGAGTATTTTGTGTTGGGATTTGCAATAAAAGAGCTATACTTGTGTAGTCAAAGTTGTCATCCAAGGCAATAAGTGATCCATGGATTCCACTTTCCAATATGCTGTTTGCATAATCTCTAAGGCCTATAGCTTGGATCCAGCGAATCACACGATCATTGCTCCACACTAACACATCTATAATCACAAAAAAGTTTTTGATTGATGTGATGTTCATTTCTTGTACTTACAAAATGCTGGTAAAATTACTTTTTATACTATGTAAACTTGAATGTAGAACTTCAGCATCTAAAAAAAAGCTTATAAAAACTCTCAAAATTTTAGTTTTTCAAATTTTTTCACAATTATATTCAATTGAGATTTTTATATTTAGATTTTTTTAAATAAATAAACGTACATTCAAGTTTGTTTGAAGTAGAAAAAAAACTCTAAAACCTCACAAATTAGATTTTTGATAAAAACGCCCCTATTTGTTAACTGTGTTACATTTGTATGGATTATACAGGTATGAGATCCGTTATCCAGAATACTGTTATCCATAAAGCTCAGAATTACAGAAAGGCCATCTCCCATAGACTCCATTTTATCCAAAAAATCCAAATTTTAAAAAAAGATTTTTCTCTGTAATAATAAAACAATACTTGATCCAAACTCAGATATAATTAATTGTTATCAGAAGCAAAACCAGCCTATTGGGTTTATGTAGGGCTTTTATTTATCTGATTATTTTAATAAAAAAAAGTCAGACCAAACTAGAATCCACGATTGGACCTTATTTATTATTAAAAAAGCACAATTTAACCAGATTGGGGGAAAACTCAATAAAATCGAGCAAAAATCCGAATCTAAGGTTTTTTCTGAGTTTTTTCCGGGAATAGCTTGATTTTCTTGGGCTTTTTCCTGAAAAGTCTAAATTTTTCAGATTTTTGCCTGAAAAGTCCAAAATAGTTGGCTTTTTGGACTAATTCCAGCGCAGACCACAGAAACTTCCAAATAGGATAGGGACCTCTCCCATTGACTTATATACTTAAGATCAGGTCTGAGATGCTGGATTTTTGGATTCAGACTTTTTCCATTCTTGGGGTATAATATAGCTTTATAGTAAAAAAAAAACTAAACGTTTTTAGAATTCGGACTTTAATAAATAACCCCATTAATATTTATAGTAAAAAATACAAATTTTGAGTTTTTGGCATTGGGACTTTAATAAATGACCCACTTAATGTTTATGTGAATTTCTTGTAGACTTAAGGTATGAAAATCCAAATTACAGAAAGATCAGTTATTAGGTTAAATAGCAAGATTTTAAGATTACTGCATATGCTTTTTACTAACAAGGAAGCATGACTTGAAATTGTTAAGCAAGAAATTGTTAAAAAAGCCCTTGATACTAATGTCTTTCTTAGCAGACTCATAGGGGGTTATTTACTAAACGCTGAATGCAAAAATCACGAAAAATGTATGATTTTTTTTTTTTTATAAAATAGGACTTTTAAAAATATCATGAATTTTTCAGAATTTATTAAACCCATAGGATGTAAAAGTCCGAATCTGAAATCAAAGGGAGAAGTCCCAATGATTTTTTGATATGTGCTGGTTTTCGTGCAATACCACAAGTTTTCGGAGGTTTCGGGCAAAAATCAAAGTTTTCAGGTGAAAAATCCGAAAAAAATTGTGAAAATCGGATGAAAAATCAAACAAATTTGTGAAAATCGTTTTTTTTCCCCAAAGCAAATTTTCGGGAAAATTTAATAATAAATAAATGCAAAAAAATGAGCGGATTTGATCGGAGTTTGTAGCAGAAAATATTGAGATAAATTCGGACTAGGGATGTAGCGAACGTCGGAAAAAAAGTTCGCGAACATATTCGCGAACTTGCGCAAAAATGCGAGCGGTTCGCGAACGGTTCGCGAACCCCATAGACTTCAATGGGAAGGCGAACTTTAACATCTAGAAAAGACATTTCTGGCCAGAAAAATGATTTTAAAGTTGTTTAAAGGGTGCAACGACCTGGACAGTGGCATGCCAGTGGGGGATCAAGGGCAAAAATGTATCTGAAAAATCTGCCTGTGTGTGCTTGGAAGAGATAGTGTAGGGGGAGAGCTGTTAGTGATTTCAGGGACAGATGATAGTAAGTTTGCTGGCTAGTAATCTGCTTGATACTGCTCTGTATTGGAGGGACAGAAGTCTGCAGGGATTTGAGGGACATTTTAGCTTAGGTAGCTTTGCTGGCTAGTAATCTACTGTTCTCTTTAAACAACTGCCATACGTTGACCTTGTAGGCATTGTTTGCCCAGTTTTTTTGGACGCAGCCACTGAAGCACAGTTGCCAGAAAAAATATGCCATATAAATGCTGAAAATAGTCATTTTTCGCCATACGTTGACCTTGTAGACATTGTTTGCCCAGTTTTTTTGGACGCAGCCACTGAAGCACAGTTGCCAGAAAAAATATGCCATATAAATGCTGAAAATAGTAATTTTTCTCCATACGTTGACCTTGTAGACATTGTTTGCCCAGTTTTTTTGGTTGCAGCCACTGAAGCACAGTTGCCAGAAAAAATATGCCACATAAATGCTGAAAATAGTCATTTTTTGCCATATACGTTGAGTCAACGTATGGCAAAAAATGACTATTTTCAGCATTTATATGGCATATTTTTTCTGGCCTCTGTGCTTCAGTGGCTGTGGCCAAAAAAACTGGGCAAACAATGCCTACAAGGTCAACGTCGTTGACCTTGTAGGCATTGTTTGCCCAGTTTTTTTGGCCACAGCCACTGAAGCACAGAGGCCAGAAAAAATATGCCATATAAATGCTGAAAATAGTCATTTTTTTGGTCGCAGCCACTGAAGCACAGTTGACAGAAAAATTATGCCATATAAATGCTGAAAATATAAATTTTTTTGGTTGCAGCCACTGAAGCACAGAGGCCAGAAAAATTATGCCATATAAATGCAGAAAATATGCATTTTTTTGGTCGCAGCCACTGAAGCACAGTTGACAGAAAAATTATGCCATATAAATGCTGAAAATATAAATTTTTTTGGTTGCAGCCACTGAAGCACAGAGGCCAGAAAAATTATGTCATATAAATGCAGAAAATAGGCATTTTTTTGGTCGCAGCCACTGAAGCACAGAGGCCAGAAAAAATTAAACCAGTAGGGTTTGCACCCTAGTTTGTAACGGTGGCGGAGGGAGGAGGAGGACGCTAAAGGACAGCTGTGTGTGGAGTCATGAGGCTTGAAGAGAAGGACAGCTGCATAGAAGTCAGAACAAGTCTTCCGGCGTGCAGTAACCCTCCGAGATCCACCCCTCATTCATTTTAATAAAGGTCAGGTAATCGACACTTTTGTGACCTAGGCGAGTTCTCTTCTCAGTTACAATCCCTCCTGCTGCACTGAAGGTCCTTTCTGAGAGCACACTTGAGGCTGGGCAAGACAAGAGGTTCATGGCAAATTGTGACAGCTCTGGCCACAGATCAAGCCTGCGCACCCAGTAGTCCAGGGGTTCATCGCTCCTCAGAGTGTCGATATCTGCAGTTAATGCCAGGTAGTCCGCTACCTGCCGGTCGAGGCGTTCTTTGAGGGTGGATCCAGAAGGGTTGTGGCGCTGCCTTGGACAGAAAAACATTTGCATGTCTGACGTTACAGACTGGCCAAAGGGCTTTGTCCTTGCAGGTGTGCTCGTGGCAGGATTACTGGCACCTCTGCCCCTGGAATGTTGATGAGTTCCTGAAGTGACATCACCCTTAAAAGCATTGTACAACATGTTTTGCAGGCTGGTTTGTAAATGCCGCATCTTTTCGGACTTGTGGTATGTTGGTAACATTTCTGACACTTTATGCTTGTACCGAGGGTCTAGTAGCGTTGCGACCCAGTACAGGTCCTTCTCCTTAAGCCTCTTGATACGGGGGTCCTTCAACAGGCATGACAGCATGAAAGACCCCATTCTCACAAGGTTGGATGCAGAGCTATCCATCTCCGCTTCCTCATTATCAAGGACTGCATCATCCACGGTCTCCTCCCCCCAGCCACGTACAAGACCAGGGGTGCCCAAAAGGTCACCACTAGCCCCCTGGGAAGCCTGCTCCTGTTGGTCCTCCTCCTCCTCCTCCACAAAGCCACCTTCCTCCTCTGACTCCACTTCTGGCACCTCTCCCTGCGTTGCAGCATGTGCCTGGGTTCGTTCTGGTGATTCCGACCAGAAATCGTGCGCTTCCAGCTCCTCGTCACGCTGGTCTACAGCCTCATCTGTCACTCGTCGCACGGCACGCTCCAGGAATAAAGCGAAGGGTATTAGGTCGCTGATGGTGCCTTCGGTGCGACTGACCATATTTGTCACCTCTTCAAAAGGTCGCATGAGCCTGCAGGCATCGCGCATAAGCACCCAGTAACGGGGGAAAAAAATCCCCAGCTGTGCAGATCCAGTCCTACCACCCAGTTCAAAAAGGTACTCATTGACGGCCCTTTGTTGTTGCAGCAGACGTTCCAACATAAGGAGCGTTGAATTCCAGCGAGTCTGGCTGTCAGAAATCAAACGCCTGACTGGCATGTTGTAGCGCTGCTGAATGTCAGCAAGGCGTGCCATGGCTGTGTAGGAACGTCTGAAATGGGCCGACACCTTTCTGGACTGGGTGAGAACGTCCTGGAATCCTGGGTACTTGGAGACAAAACGTTGGACTATTAAATTTAACACATGTGCCATGCAGGGCACATGTGTTAAATTGCCTAGTCTCAACGCTGCCAACAGATTGCTTCCATTGTCACACACCACTTTTCCGATCTGCAGTTGGTGTGGGGTCAGCCACCGATCGGCCTGTGACTGCAGAGATGACAGGAGTACAGATCCGGTATGGTTTTTGCTTTCCAGGCACGTCATCCCCAAGACAGCGTGACAACGGCGTACCTGGCACGTCGAATAGCCTAGGGGGAGCTGGGGGTGCACAGGTGTGGAGGAGGAGAAGGAGGACCCAGCAGCAGAGTAAGAAGAAGAAGAAGACGAGGTAGAGAGCGATGGAGGAGTAGAGGTGGTGGCAGAACCGCGTGCAATCCGTGGCGGTGACACCAACTCCACTGTTGTTGTTGAGCTACCCATTCCCTGCTTCCCAGCCATTACCAAGTTCACCCAGTGGGCAGTGTAGGTGACATACCTGCCCTGACCATGCTTGGAGGACCATGCGTCAGTAGTCATATGGACCTTTGGCCCAACACTAAGTGACAGAGATGCGGTAACTTGGCTCTGCACATGTTGGTACAGGTGTGGTATTCCCTTTTTAGAAAAAAAATTGCGGCTGGGTACCTTCCACTGCGGTGTCCCAATTGCTACAAATTTGCGGAAGGCCTCAGAGTCCACCAGCTGGTATGGTAAAAGCTGGCGGGCTAAGAGTGCAGACAAGCCAGCTGTCAGACGCCGGGCAAGGGGGTGACAGTCAGACATTGGCTTCTTACGCTCAAACATGGCCTTCACAGAAACTTGGCTGGTGGCAGATGACTGGGAATGGGAACAGGTGGTCAAGGTGGAAGGCGGAGTGGAGGGTGGTTCAGACGGGTCAAGGAGAGCAGAGGTAGAGCAGTAAGATGCTGGACCAGAAGGAGTGTGGCTTTTAGTTTGCCTGTTGCCTTTGAGGTGTTGCTCCCAAAGTGCTTTGTGCTTGCCGCTCATGTGCCTTCGCATAGAAGTTGTACCTATGTGGCTGTTGGGCTTACCAAGGCTCAGTTTCTGACTGCACTCATTGCAAATTACAATGCTTTTGTCAGAGGCACACACATTAAAAAAATCCCACACTGCTGACTTTTTGGAAGTGTGCGATCTGGCGGTAACAGTAGAAGTTGGCGGAGTTGGCGGTATTGGCGGCAATGGCGGGTGCGTTGGCCGGCTGAACACAGGTGCCGATACATGTTGTTGCCCTACTGATCCCTGCGGGCTGTCCTCCCTGCTTCTTCTAAGTCTTATTCTCCTACTGCCTCTCTGACTCTCCGTCTCTCCATCTGAACTACCCTCCTCTTGCTCTCTTCTACTAGGCACCCACAAAACATCAATCTCCTCATCATCATTCTCCTCAGATGCATCAATTTCTTCTGACACATCACAGAAGGAAGCAGCAGCGGGGACCTCCTCCTCATCACTCATTATGTCCATCTCTATCGTGTTCTCTGCCAGAATTAAATCTGGTGTAAGGTCCTCATCTCCTTCATCTTCTTCTGGCAATAATGGTTGCGCATTACTCAGTTCAAGAAACTCATGGGAAAATAACTCCTCTGACCCCAGTGAAGAAGGGGCACCGGTGGTGGAGGAAGTGTTACGTGGGGTGGCCATAGCAGTGGAGGATGAGGAGGATGTTGTGGTAAAGTTAGAAACGGTAGAGGATGGGGTGTGCTGTGTAAGCCAGTCAACTACCTCTTCAGCATTTTGGGAGTTCAAGGTCATTGGCTTTTTAAAACTGGGCAATTTGCTAGGGCCACAGGATTGCATAGCAGCACGGCCCCTAGCACGGCCTCTGCGTGGCGGCCTGCCTTTGCCTGGCATTATTTTTAAAAAAACAACAACAACAACAAAAACTCAGTTGGTTTTTCTGGAAACGATAATACACACAGCTAGATGGCGGGTTGAAGAAAACACTGTGCAAATAATGCCTACAAAGTCAACGTATACACTACTACAGCGGTGGATACGGATTATGTAAAATATATGAATGCTGCTTGAAAAAAAGTAACTCAAGTGGTTTTTCTAGAGACGATAATATTATCAATATTTAGACAAAATGTGAACAAGCTCACACAGCTCGATGGCGGGTTGAAGAAAACACTGTGCAAATAATGCCTACAAGGCCAACGTATACACTACTACAGCGGTGGATACGGATTACGTAAAATATATGAATGCTGCTTGAAAAAAGTGACTCCGGTGTTTTTTCTGGAGACGGTAATATTATGGATATTTAGACAGAATGTGAACAAGGTCACACAGCTCGATGGCGGGTTGAAGAAAACAGTGTGCAAATAATGCCTACAAGGCCAACGTATACACTACTACAGCGGTGGATACGGATTACGTAAAATATATGAATGCTGCTTGAAAAAAGTGACTCCGGTGTTTTTTCTGGAGACGGTAATATTATGGATATTTAGACAGAATGTGAACAAGGTCACACAGCTCGATGGCGGGTTGAAGAAAACAGTGTGCAAATAATGCCTACAAGGCCAACGTATACACTACTACAGCGGTGGATACGGATTACGTAAAATATATGAATGCTGCTTGAAAAAAGTGACTCCGGTGTTTTTTCTGGAGACGGTAATATTATGGATATTTAGACAGAATGTGAACAAGGTCACACAGCTCGATGGCGGGTTGAAGAAAACAGTGTGCAAATAATGCCTACAAGGCCAACGTATACACTACTACAGCGGTGGATACGGATTACGTAAAATATATGAATGCTGCTTGAAAAAAGTGACTCCGGTGTTTTTTCTGGAGACGGTAATATTATGGATATTTAGACAGAATGTGAACAAGGTCACACAGCTCGATGGCGGGTTGAAGAAAACAGTGTGCAAATAATGCCTACAAGGCCAACGTATACACTACTACAGCGGTGGATACGGATTACGTAAAATATATGAATGCTGCTTGAAAAAAGTGACTCCGGTGTTTTTTCTGGAGACGGTAATATTATGGATATTTAGACAGAATGGGAACAAGGTCACACAGCTCGATGGCGGGTTGAAGAAAACAGTGTGCAAATAATGCCTACAAGGCCAACGTATACACTACTACAGCGGTGGATACGGATTACGTAAAATATATTATGGCTGCTTGAAAAAAGTGACTCCGGTGTTTTTTCTGGAGACGGTAATATTATGGATATTTAGACAGAATGTGAACAAGGTCACACAGCTCGATGGCGGGTTGAAGAAAACAGTGTGCAAATAATGCCTACAAGGCCAACGTATACACTACTACAGCGGTGGATACGGATTACGTAAAATATATGAATGCTGCTTGAAAAAAGTGACTCCGGTGTTTTTTCTGGAGACGGTAATATTATGGATATTTAGACAGAATGTGAACAAGGTCACACAGCTCGATGGCGGGTTGAAGAAAACAGTGTGCAAATAATGCCTACAAGGCCAACGTATACACTACTACAGCGGTGGATACGGATTACGTAAAATATATGAATGCTGCTTGAAAAAAGTGACTCCGGTGTTTTTTCTGGAGACGGTAATATTATGGATATTTAGACAGAATGTGAACAAGGTCACACAGCTCGATGGCGGGTTGAAGAAAACAGTGTGCAAATAATGCCTACAAGGCCAACGTATACACTACTACAGCGGTGGATACGGATTACGTAAAATATATGAATGCTGCTTGAAAAAAGTGACTCCGGTGTTTTTTCTGGAGACGGTAATATTATGGATATTTAGACAGAATGTGAACAAGGTCACACAGCTCGATGGCGGGTTGAAGAAAACAGTGTGCAAATAATGCCTACAAGGCCAACGTATACACTACTACAGCGGTGGATACGGATTACGTAAAATATATGAATGCTGCTTGAAAAAAGTGACTCCGGTGTTTTTTCTGGAGACGGTAATATTATGGATATTTAGACAGAATGGGAACAAGGTCACACAGCTCGATGGCGGGTTGAAGAAAACAGTGTGCAAATAATGCCTACAAGGCCAACGTATACACTACTACAGCGGTGGATACGGATTACGTAAAATATATTATGGCTGCTTGAAAAAAGTGACTCCGGTGTTTTTTCTGGAGACGGTAATATTATGGATATTTAGACAGAATGTGAACAAGGTCACACAGCTCGATGGCGGGTTGAAGAAAACAGTGTGCAAATAATGCCTACAAGGCCAACGTATACACTACTACAGCGGTGGATACGGATTACGTAAAATATATGAATGCTGCTTGAAAAAAGTGACTCCGGTGTTTTTTCTGGAGACGGTAATATTATGGATATTTAGACAGAAAGGGAACAAGGTCACACAGCTCGATGGCGGGTTGAAGAAAACAGTGTGCAAATAATGCCTACAAGGCCAACGTATACACTACTACAGCGGTGGATACGGATTACGTAAAATATATTATGGCTGCTTGAAAAAAGTGACTCCGGTGTTTTTTCTGGAGACGGTAATATTATGGATATTTAGACAGAATGTGAACAAGGTCACACAGCTCGATGGCGGGTTGAAGAAAACAGTGTGCAAATAATGCCTACAAGGCCAACGTATACACTACTACAGCGGTGGATACGGATTACGTAAAATATATGAATGCTGCTTGAAAAAAGTGACTCCGGTGTTTTTCTGGAGACGGTAATATTATGGATATTTAGACAGAATGGGAACAAGGTCACACAGCTCGATGGCGGGTTGAAGAAAACACTGTGCAAATAATGCCTACAGGGCAAATAATGCCTAAAAGGTCAACTTATACACTACTACAGCGGTAGTAAAATAAAAAAAAGTAAAATAAAAAAAAATGAATATTAAAAAAAAAAAATTAAAGTTGGTGCTGCTGAACTACTAGGAGCAGCAGATTAGCACACCAGTCCCACTCCCCAACACTGCTAGACTAATAGCACTGGGCTCTTATAGTAGTAGTAGTAGTAGTAGTAGTAAAACAACAAAAAAATAAATAAAAGCAGTCCTTACAAGGACTACTGTTATTGCAGCAGTCAGCAGATGAGATCAGAAGCAGGACAGCTGCCCACTGCAGCTACATACAGAGCAATGCAGTAGAAGGTAGATTACTAGCCAGCAAAGCTACCTAAGCTTAAATGTCCCTCAAACCCCTGCAGACTTCTGTCCCTCCAATAACAGAGCAGTATCAAAACGATTACTAGCCAGCAAACTTTCAACTGTCCCTGAAATCACTAACAGGCAGCAGCTCTCTCCCTACACTATCTCTTCAGCACACACAGGCAGAGTTAAAAAACGCTGCAGGGCTTCGGTTTTTATAGGGAAGGGGAGTGGTCCAGGGGAGAGCTTCCTGATTGGCTGCCATGTACCTGCTGGTCTGGGGTGAGAGGGCAAAAAAAAGCGCCAACAATGGCGAACCCAAAATGGCGAACGTCGCGCGACGTTCGCGAACTTCCGGCGAGCGCGAACACCCGATGTTCGCGCGAACAAGTTCGCCGGCGAACAGTTCGCGACATCTCTAATTCGGACATTGATAAGTAACCCCCATTATGTTTTGCTCTTTTTTGCACAAATAACCATTTGCTCTGATGATATGGGCATATGGTGATGGCTTGCTCATGCAAAACTGCAAATGGTTGTTCCCCAAAGATCCAGAAATTGAAGGATACAAGGTCCTACAGAGCCCAATTTATGACTGCATTTATTTAAAGGGATACTGTCATGGGGAAAAAAAAATTCAAAATGAATCTGTAGTGATGGGCGAATTTGCGCCGTTTCGCTTCGCCGAAAAATTCGCGAATTTCGCGCGAAATTCGCGAAACGGCGAAAAATTCGCGAAACGGCGCCGGCATCTCGTTTTTGACGCCGGCGCCCGTTTTTGACGCCGGCGCCCGTTTTTCCGACCCCGGCGCCCGTTTTTGGCGCCGGCGACTTTTTTCGAAAAAAATTTTTTTGACGCCGGCGAATTTTTACCGCGAATTTTCGCGGGCGTTTTGCGAATTTATTCGCTCGACGCGAATCGCGCAAATTCGCCGCGAATTCGCGCATGGCGAATAAATTCGCCCATCACTATGAATCTGTTAATAGTGCTGCTCCAGCAGAATTCTGCACTGAAATCCATTTCTCAAAAGAGCAAACAGATTTTTTTATATTCAATTTTGAAATCTGACATGGGGCTAGACATTTTGTCAATTTCCCAGCTGCCCCTAGTCATGTGACTTGTGCCTGCACTTCAGGAGAGAAATGCTTTCTGGCAGGCTGCTGTTTTTCCTTCTCAATGTAACTGAATGTGTCTCAGTGGGACATGGGTTTTTACTATTGAGCATTGTTCTTAGATCTACCAGGCAGCTGTTATCTTGTGTTAGGGAGCTGTTATCTGGTTACCTTCCCATTGTTCTTTTGTTTGGCTGCTGCTGATGAAAGGGAGGAGGGTGATATCACTCCAACTTGCAGTACAGCAGTAAAGAGTGCTTGAAGTTTATCAGAGCACAAGTCACATGACTTGGGGCAGATGGGAAATTGACAAAATGTCTAGTCCCATGTCAGGTTTCAAAATTGAATATAAAAAAATCTGTTTGCTCTTTTGAGAGATGGATTTCAGTGCAGAATTCTGCTGGAGCAGCACTATTAACTGATTCATTTTGAAAAATTTTTTTTTCCCATGACAGTATCCCTTTAAGGTTAGGAAAGTCACTTATGTAATTACTTACTTATATAGAAACATAACAAACAACATTGTAATGAGCACTATGCTTGGTATGCTAAACATAGTAACATAACATAGTAAAGTATAGTATTTTAAGTTGAAAAAAGCCACAAATCCAACATTTTGATCAAAACAAAACCTTTCTAACTGTTAGTTGATCCAGAAGAAAAAAAAAAAAAAATTTGAAGCCTGTACAATTTGCTTCAATGGGGGGAAAAAACTTTCCTCACCCCAAGATGGCAGACATTAATGCCTATATAGGTTTTAACTAACAGAAAATGTTTGGGAAGCTGGATTCTAGAAAAATAAGGAGACAAGAGGGAATAAATACCTTTAATTTCATGCTGGCTTGTTTCTCTTCTCCTTTCCAGCTCCTTCCTATCATAGTTTAATTTTTTCAAACACATTATACCATACTGCAAACTTGTTCTGCAAATTTAAAAACAAATGAAATTAGGATATTTCAAGGTATTTGCAGGCTTTTTCAATGTTTATATTTTTTAAATTAGAAGAACTAGTCGACAGCTGCTGAAAGCAACACATTCTGACAAACTGGGTTATGTTTCTTTGATAAAATGCAATTAAATTCTCAGCAACTATGTGCATTTATTTTATGAATATTAGGGATGAGCAAATTGATCCCGTTTCGCTTCGCTGAAAAATTCAGTAAACTGCAAAAAAATGAACAAAATGGCAAACAATTTGTGAAACACGTTAATGGGCATCAACTTTTTTTTACACATGCAGCAATTTTTTCTCACTACAAATGCTTTAAAGTCAATGGATGTTTTTCTTATGGTGACTTCTTCTGTCTCTGCAACTTTTTATTGTGGCGTATTTTTGCGAAAAAATTTGCAGGTGGTGAAATGCAGAAATTCGCTTGCTTATAACTAATGAATATGTATTCAGTATGGGTGCTTCCATGACAGGTGTTTTACAGTCCATACAGACTTCCTGCTCTGCCATTCACAGTAATGTGCAAGTGCCCACCATCACCCAAACAGTTCCCATATTCTCTGCTGGTATTTTCCTCTTGGCAGCAAAGTGCCCAAACACAACCATGCAGTGTGTCATTTGTTTTAAGGGATATCCCCAGTTACCAGGAGTTTCAGTTGGAAAAAACAGTGCTTGGTTTGTGAAGTAATTCTACAGAAAGGAGACTGCTATTAGTGAAAGCTTTTTAAACTATTCAGGTTCCTTCAGGTATAAAATAAAGACATAGACCAAACTGCTTTTCTATTATAATAAATGTAGTCATATGTAAACATAGATGTTGTAACAACAGATCCCCTTCCAATAACACATTTATATAAACCTACCGATGAAAGCTATCCACCATTTTTAAGTGCACTCGAAGATCTTTTTTTGTTAAATGGTCTAGCATCCGAGCATCTACAAGGCATTCCATGAAGTAACTTCTGTACTGCGGTAAGCCAAGACTAGGAAGCCATTCATTGCCAATCCACTCATGGTTCATATCACCATAGGCCAGTGTCTGTAAAGTAATATCCAATATGAAATATTATATAAATCTATTACATATTATTAAAACACAATTTGAAGGAGATCTTATCTAAGGTCACCAGGTGATAATGGTGCTTAGGCCCCAGTAGCCCACCCATTTCTTCTAAAAAAGGCAGTTCCTTTACACATATTAAAGGAATTTTGTCACGATTTTTATGATGTAGTTTTTATTTCTAAATTGCACTGCATACATTGCATATATTTCACTCTACCATGTAAAATTTCATAACTGAACCAGCAAGTGTACTTTTTTTAGTTGTAATATTGGTGTTTAGGCAGCCATCTCAGGTCATTTTGCCTGGTCATGTGCTTTCAGAAAGAGCCAGGGCTTTATGATGGAACTGCTTTCTGGCAGGCTATTGTTTCTCCTAATCAATGTAACTGAACGTGTCGCAGTGGGACCTGGATTTTACTATTGAGTGCTGTTCTTATATCTACCAGACAGGTGTTATCTTGTGTTAGGGAGGTGCTATCTGGTTACCTTCCCATTGTTCTGTTGTTAGGCTCCTGGGAGGGGGGAGGGGTGATATCTCTCCAACTTGCAGTACAGCAGTAAAGAGTGACTGAAGTTTATCAGAGAACAAATCACATGACTGGGGACAGCTGGGAAACTGACAATATGTCTAGTCCCATGTCAGATTTCAAAATTAAATAATAAAAAAAACCTGTTTGCTCTTTTGAGAAATGGATTTCAGTGCAGAATTCTGCTGGAGCAGCACTGTTATCTGATACATTTTGAAAAAAATTTTTTTCCCATGACAGTATCCCTTAAATGAATATGACCTCAAACTCCAATAAGCATTGACATGTGTAATGATGATAGCATGGTCATGCAGGCAACACTAGAGAAACCAAATAAATAAACTCTCCTCAGAACCTGAATCAGATGAATACACATATATTTTTATTAAAAAAGAATCTGTTTCTGTTAAAATATAGGTTTTGATATAATTTCTGAATACTACTTCCGGTACTTTCATGAATATTGGTTGCTTGGGGTATATTGAATATTGTATATTGCTTAGTGTATGTGGAATCACAGAAAGTTGGTTCCCCGATATGGAATTTTTATGTATTCTGTTCCCTAAACTTTCTACCTGTAATAAAGTCCTGGGTACATGAAAAGTCTATATGTTAATATTAAAGGGCAATTCAGACCCACTTTTTCATAAAAGGGTAAGGAGTGTTCATCACCATGAAAAAAAGTGAATTTTATCAAAGTTCATTTAAAAACCAAAGTGTATACATTCATAACATTCACATGTCTACAGAAAATGTCATAAATTATCTCTTGAACTATACCATATAGTAAGATTCTCACGGTGGGTCTCCCTGAAGTTTTCATTAAGGTTTCTCACCATCTGCTGATATACTGTATTTCAGGGTAGATTTATATTAAATTAACCCCTAGGAAACCAGGAATCTATTTAAAGAAAATCTATCTATTTATGATATACAGGTATGATATACTGTTATCCTGAATGCTTATTCCCTGGGGCTTTGCTTATAATGGATCTGTCCGTAATTTGCATCTTCATACCTTAAGACTAATAGAAAATCAAGTAAAAATTAAATAAAACCTGTAGGCTGTTTTTTCTTTCAATAAGGATTAATTACTGTACTGTATATCTTAGTTTGGATCAAGTACAATGTACTGTTTTATTACTACAGAGAAAAAAGAAATAATTTTGGATAAATTATTTGGATAAAATGAAGTCTATGGGAGATGGCCTTTCCATAAGTCAGAACTTTATGGATAACGGGTTACCCGGATAACGTTTCCCAAACCTGTATTGAGAAATCATTTGGAATAACCTGTAAATGGATTAAAGATGGGTTTTGCATTGTTACACTCCAAATGAACTGAATTTGAATGTAGGAGTGGAGCTTTCTTTCTCTTTTTCCCTTTCTCTCTTTTTCTTTCTTTCTGGTTTTGAGCTGTTCTTATTTACTACACACTGCATTATATAAAGCTGCCACTAGATGTAGGACATGAGCTCAGCCTTACAAGCTTAACTTTTATGTGCCATAATATGAAAATAAATCTCTTTCTTTACGTAAATACAGTATCAACAAATGTGCCCTTTTTCTTCTCTGTTGTTTTCAAAGGTTCTCATTTATGAAGTATGGGGCACTTAATAAATAATTCTGCATGTTACACTGTAATCTAAAGAATGACATTGAAGTAATGAAACTTACTTGTGCCCAGCTGCCTTCTTCTGACTCTTTCTGTAACATCAGCAGGAACCCATTAATGCAATGAATGTAAACAGAGGAAATAACCATAAAAATGTGGAAATGTACAGTACATTATATCATTTTTTAAACTTTCTGTTTCATATTTAAATCATTTTGTAAAGTAAGCACTAAAGTACTAATAGTTAAAGGAGAAGGAAAGCTCCAAGACAGTTTATTGCCAACAGATTAGCCACAATAGTGCAAGATAGAACACTATATTTATTCTGCAGAATGCTTTACCTTACCTGAGTAAACAGCTCTATACACTGTCTATGTTTGTTTAGGATAGACGCTGCCATATAAGCTTGGTGTGACATCACTTCCTGCCCGAGTCTCTCCCTGCTCACTTACACCGCTGAGCTCAGATTACAGCAGGGATGGGAGGAGGGAGGGGTAGAGGAGCAAACTGAGCATGCTCAAGCCCTGCCCTGGAGGTTTAAACTGAAAACAGGAAGTCTGATATAGAAGCCCACGTGTACACAATAAAAGGAAAGAAATGCTGTATTTCTTTTGACAGAGGACTCAGAGCAGCATTACTTTGATGGTTTACTGGTGTATTTATATAGACCTTTCTGATAATGCTTACTTAGTTTTAGCCTTTCCTTCTCCTTTAAAAAAAAAAAAATTGGGAACAGCTAAAGCTGTTTTACCAGATACAGCAGGGCCAGACATTGCCTTTTGGGAATCAAAACAGAACTGTCATCTATTTTAAGTACACTCATGTACAGTGTCATTGTAAATGATTTATAGTGAGACAATAATTGAACTATTATCATTACAGATGGACCTAGACCTAGACATAAAATAAAGCACTAACCGTTTTGGTGGGAGCAGCAAGAGTCTCAATTTCCTCATGGGTCAACCAGACATTACCTGACGGCTAGCGAGAAGGCCCACAGAAGAACGGGTGAAATCCACATTGGGAATGCAGCATTAAGGAAGAAATGCAGCACCACTGTAAGTTAATAGCGCAATAGCATCACTATCAGCAGACATACCTCACTACTGAGTCCCGTAGCTCTACAAATTTGTGGCTCATGTAATAAAAATGACACAACAGGATTTTCTAGAAAGAATTCCCCCTAAGATTCTAAAGAAGAGAGATTACTTTAAATTTTGGCTTGGTGGTATTATTGTAATCAATAATCAATAGGGTGTTCTGGTGTGAATGAATACAATGTATTTAAAGTGGACCTGTCGCCCAGACATAAAAATCTGTATAATAAAAGTCCTTTTTAAATTATATATGTAATACAATTTCTTTTTTTTATTAAACGATTCATAGCTGTTGTAAACTCATTTAAAAATACCAGTTGTCAATCAAATATTGCCTACCCCACCTCTATGCCTAGGCATAGAGGTGGGGCAAGCAATTACATTCACTTTCCATTCAGCACTTCCTAGATGTCACCGCTCTCCCTACATTCCCCCAGCTCTCTTAACGATTTAATTGTGTAACCAGTGCATGGGGATGGACATTGGGTCCCTGTCCCCTGGTGCACAAACAAGATTCTGAGATGATACAAGGCTTGCCTTAATAACAGTGTCCACAAAATGACTATTTCCTGGTTGCTATAATTATGAGTTCCCAGACTGATGGAAACAATATTGAAATAATTTATATAGTGTAATTAAAGTTAATTTTGCTTGGCTAACATGATAAAATAGGATTTGGAATCATTTTGTTTGGGTGAAGGGTCCCCTTTAATGCTTCCAACATCAATCATGTACAGAGCAAAACAAGATTCTCACTAGAGGATTGCCTTGCATCCACTGGGACATTAAGCCTGGAGAGCCTGGGGCAACATTCATTGTATTAAGAATTTATCCCTGATATTGCAGAATTGTATTTCCAAGGAGTCTTTAGCTTTCATAGCATGCTTTGAATTGTAGAATAGCAATATCTTAGTAAGAAATGGTTAATTAACAGACTTTACATTAACTTTTATTAGTAGTAATTGTATTCTTTTAGTGATGCACTGAATCCACTTTTTTGGATTCGGCCGAACCCCCGAAATCCTTCGTGAAAGATTCGGCCGAATACCGAACCTAATCCTAATTTGCATATGCAAATTAGGGGTGGGAAGGGGAAAACATTTTTTACTTTGTTTTGTGACAAAAAGTCATGCAATTTCCTTCCCGCCTCTAATTTGCATATGCACATTAGGATTCGGTTCGGCCGGGCAGAAGGATTCTGAATCCTGCTGAAAAAGGCCAAATCCTGGCTGAATTCCTGAACCGAATCCTGGATTCGGTGCATCCCTAATTCTTTTTGTAGTTTATATGTGTTGAGAGAAAAAGGCACAAATCATATAGGGGGTCTGTATGCTTGGATCAGTTCTATCCAAATTGATTTTATTAAAATAGTATAATAAAATAGTATAATAAAATACTATGCTTTAGAAGTGTATGCTTTAAATACATTTACTAGCATAGTAACAAAAAACTAAAATGAATAATTTATGTGATGGCAGAACATATTGCCCTACAAATGGATTCCTCAGAGACTTCAGTGATACATGATGAAAACGCGACTGTAGAACAGAAAAATGTGACTCACTGTTCTAGATGTTTGAGGTGCTGATGGGCTGGTGAGTGAAACCATCTCTTGGATTGCTAGTCGTAGCTTTAAACGATGCAGAGGATTGCTAATTCCAATCTCCCTTTGTATTTCCGTATCAGACAAGGCAGACATTATGGCACCACTCTTCACATTGGCACGACACGCAGCAACATACCAAGCTGGCATTCCCAACCAAAGCTTTTAGAAGCAAAGAAAGAAGTGACAATATTAGGTAGTGTACACATATAATAAAAAGTGAAATAAACTTGCTTCTTGTAATACTGGATCATTGTATATTTTTGGTAAGAAAGAGGTTATTTTAGAAATTCAAAAAGTGCTAAAAATGTCTTCATTGTGGATTTACAGGGTACTGCCCTATTATTACAAAGACAGACACCTAATAACAGATTCCATATTTCCCATATATATATATATATATATATATATATATAAACATACATATACATAAGCAAACACAATCCCATATTATATATAATCAAGTAAAACTGGGTCCCATTTAGTTGTGACAGAAATTTAAAACAATATTTATTTTTAATTGTACACATATTCACACAGATTTATAGAGATAAAGATCTAGATAAAACAGACTCTATAAATGGGGAAGTTAATGATCGTATATTTTCTTGTTCTGAATAAGTATTCCAATCAAAACCTATATTTAACAGAATTTTATACTTACTTCAAGCCATGCAACTACAGTTGGTCCATCCCACTGTGCAAATGGAAGTCCCTTTCTTCTGGCTTCTTCCAAAAGTTCATGTCTTTATATTACAAAAGAAAAAAACAAGCAAACAGATTAATTAAAAAAACATTGTAATGTCTCAAATAGAAAGCCAGCAAAGTTTTCATAAAGTATTTCATAATTCCATCTGGCTTGCTCCCAATCTCTCTCCCTTTAAACGATTTATTAAAAATAATCTCTTAAAATACACTTTTTTTTAATAAAAGAGATGTTTTCCCAGTTCTAACCAAGCTTCCCTACAGGTTACACTATCTGCTACTAATAGCAACTCCATTGAGCTCTTATGTTGGTGGTATACTAGCACTATGGCTGAACAGTTTTCTTCCCACTTTAACTACTAGCAATCAAAGGCAGGTCTCATTCATCCTAGAAAACTCCAATGCATAATTATCATTTTGGCATATATCCCTTCATTAGGATGAATGTTCATTAAACAAGCTGTACACTGTGATCACCAAACTGCAGAACACCTATCCAATAGTATCCATATGCTATAATTGTGGCAGTTTACTTCTATTGACCTTGTGACCTTAAAAGTGTCTACCAATCTTTTTTTTCCTACATGTGGTGACAGGAAACTAGACCAGTGTTAACTTAAAGAATGCATTCCATGCCAAATCCAACCTTGGCAAGTCAAATCACTCTGCCTCAATTGTCTGCCCTACTGGTTTGTTCCAGTGAAGCAATACCTGAGCCCCATAACTACTAACAATGGTGGTCACTGTTAAAAACTCCACTAATAACATCAGCAAACATGCAGGCACCCTTAGCTATTACATAAACTGGGGCTCTTTCACCTACTGTAGCTTTCCAAAAAAACAATAAAAACATACCCTAAGCAAAGCCATGGTGTAATAAAGAGGTGAAAGAGATGCTGAAAGATATACACAATGCCTACTATCCAGGGACTATAAACAGTACAGTATCTCAAGATAAGCAATAAAAATGTCTATCAGGAGGGCCAGGAGACAATAAAAAAAGCAAGTTGATAAAATAACCCTCCATCATCATCCAACTGGGCAAGTTGTTCAAACTGTTACAAACTATTAAGGATCCAAGTGCAATGTTACAAGTACTGTATGTGACACCATGTCAATGATGACTGTGTCACAAGACTAGCAACAGATCCAGATTAACCTGCACTTCAGGTCTCCATGGATGATGCCCCTAGGATGTTGAGACTGAAGAACCCATATAAAGAGTCCAGATGCTGTTTCATCACGAACCTTGCAATCATTAGCAGATCAACTTAATAATGTCTATACAGACATTTTTAACATGACTCTAAACCAAGGTATGGCCCCTCACTGATTTAAGTGTACAACAGTTACCTCTGTTCCCAAGACTCCTACATGAACTGTTGCTTTAATGTGTGTTAAAATTAAATCCTTTTAGAACATACTGTAGTTCTTAAACACGTCAACTCCATTACACAATCAAACCTTGATCCACTCTAGTTTGCATACAGACCAAACTGTTCTACTGAAAATACCATAGTCATGGCACTGCACTATGCTTACCAACACAGACTTCACTTCAGACATTTTGGTGGCAATTGTCATCAATATGGCAAACACAGTCACGTCATCTTGAATGCAGCAAAAATAAAAGAAATGATAATAGGTTTCAGATGACCACCTGGGCAGCATAGAGTTCTCTTCATAGAGGGGACAGAGATAGTACAAGTATACATAATTACATTTCTTGGCCTGGATAGATAAAAGACTACAACCTCCCAACCAAAAAAGTTGGGACACTGAGTAAAAAAAAGAGAATGGGATGGTTTGCAAATTATTTAAATCCTATATTATACTGCAAATAGTACAACGATAACATATCAAATTTCAAAAGTGAGAAATGTTATATATATATGTTATATATATATATTTTCATTTTCATCATGTATTCATAGTGTATATGGTGATCACCATTAACACATAATACTTTAAATTGTGTGTAATAATAATACTTTAAATACAAATGTGTAGACCTTCAGAATTCATATTGTTCAACTCAATAATGGAAGCTATTGGTACAACCCATTTTTAGTGATGGCCATGGATTTGCGGAATAATTCCAAACTTCGCCATGTGCAAATTCTTTCACAAAACTGCAGCGAAAAATCGCTGTGGGAAAATTCGCAGAGAAAAATGCACTTGGAGAAAAAAATCACCATAAGAAAAAATGCCCATTGACATTTATGCATTAGGACAAAAAAGTCGTCATAAGACTTTCACTGTTTCGCGTTTTTTTGCAGTTTTGCGATTTTTTTCTTCGAAACAGTACAGATTCGATCATCGCTACACATTTTTGTATACAGGATATACAGTATGGTGAAGATTTTCATTCATCCAGGTCATGGTACGTATATGTATAGTAATAAGTCAAATCAACTCTTGAAGATGTTTCTCTAGTCATCTAACTGGCTTTCTTAATTAATTATGAATAGAGAAATCCAGTTATAAGACTAGTAAAAGGTCTTTAAGAACAAAAATACAGCAAGTCCAGTTGATTTGGCTTATTACTATAGGTACACCTACATTTATTAAGTCTCTTGCCATTTCTAAGACCTTCTTAGTAATATAAGTTAGGAAGGTGCCATTTGCAATGATATCCCTGTACTGTAAGGAAAAGGGTTCCCAAAATCAGTTGGCCGTTTGGATATAAAAAAGATATTTCTTAATAGAGATGAACTAAATACTAGATAGGAGTACGGCTACATTAACTTAGAAAGGCGTATGGCATCCCCTTTTCCCGACAGTGGTATGTAATCTAATTAAGGATAAACTTGAAGAGAACTACAGGTACAGTAGGGGGCAGATTTACTAAGGTTCAAGTGAATTTTCTAAGTACAAAAAGTTCAAATTTTGAAGTAATTTTTTTAATACTTTGACCATCGAATAGGATACTACGACTTCAAATTTACTTCAACATCGATTCGAAGTAAAAATCGTTCGACTATTCGACCATTCGATAATCGAAGTACTGTCTCTTTAAAAAAAACTTTGACACAATACTTCGCCAACTTAAACCTGCTTTAGTGCTATGTTAGCCTATGGGGACCTTCCAGAGCAATTTTCTACGTTTTTTATTATCGAAGGAAAATCGTACGATCGTACAATAAAATCGTTTGAATCATACGATTCGAAGTACGATCGGAGTACGATCATACAATCGGAATATGATGGGAATACGATTGTACGATGAATAAAATCCTCCGACTTCAAATTCGAATGTCGGAGGATTCTATTCGATGGTCGGATTTCGAAGTATTTTCCACTTCGAAATTCGACCCTTGATAATTTGCCCCTAAGTGAATAATTTAACAAGATGACAAACTTGCCAAATAGGAGGCTTAGTACATCTACGTGCTGGAGATGCATCATGCATCACTGTGTATCAGCATCACAATCAATTAAACCACTAATAATCCTAAGCATTATCATATCATAGGAGCAATCAATAGTTACCATTCAAAGACAGTGGTGTAGAATGTACCTTGTGAATAAAACAAATGAAACATTGAATGTTAGCTATTATTTGATTAGCTGATACATTCCAAAATGATGTACCCAGCTTTTCTGTGAGACCACCACCTCAAACAGAGAATGATGGTTAGGGTCTGGGGTAAAGTTGATAATATATATTTAACAGGGTTGTTAAGTCATTGCATGTAATAGACAAACCTACTGATCTTTAAAACCAAAGGCAGCTCAGTAGCCTTTCCATGACCTTAAATACTGTTTTAATATAGCTGATACCTATGGCGCTTTGAAGTTATAATTTAGTAATAGCATTATAAACTAACGTCTTTCATGCACTGCCAGGGATTAAATGAGCTGTGGGAAAAATACACGTGCCAGTGGAATCCATTGAATGGAATATTTTCTAACAAACAGTTGCAAACGGAGACAAGGAAATGTTATATTTGTAATCCCCTTGAACTTTCAAATAATACAAATACCTGCTTGGAAATTATGGCACATTAAACTCTATAACAGTGCTTTATCCCCTATTGAGAATAAATACCTGTTTATCCCTAGTCATCGAATCAGTTTCTCATTTAACTTCCAAAAGTATGAATACAAGTAAAAAAAAAAATTATGATTTTAAACAGGAAAAATATAAGAGAATCAGAAAATTATGTGTGTGACACTATGGGGCAAATTTACTAAACGTCGAAAGTGGCTAACCCTGGCGAAAATTTGCCAGCGTGACGTCATTTTGCCACTTTGCCAATTTACAAACAGTGGCCCTGGTGAAAATTTGCCAGCGCATTAGATAGAGTAGCGCAGAGTAGCGCAACTTCGCAGCCTAACACCTGGCGAAGTTGCACTCTGGTGAGGGGGCGAAATTACGCAAATTTACTATGTTTTTTTTTGTTTATGAACGTTACCTCTTTCGCCAGAGTTGACTTCGCCAGGTTAGACCAGGCGAAGTGCAATAGAGTAGATAGGAGTTTGAAAAAAAAAGTTGAAAAGTCCCAAAAAAACACTGGCGTGTTTTACTTTTTATAGGGTGATAGGCTAAAAAAGATCGAAATTTTTTTTTAGTTTGTCCTTCCCCCCCCCTACATTTTATAACGTATGGCACCTTAACTATACTGTGGACACATGTGTAGGGCATTAGAACACCCCTACAAACTTTCATTAACTTTCCCTGGGATTGTGTAGTGTAATGCGCTGCAGCATACACGTCCATTCATTTTTAAATTTGGCGCCATATGCAAATTAGCCTTCGCTAGCGTAACTTCGAATGGCTAATCGTACTATTGCTTGCGCAACTTCCCCAGCGTTCGGTAACCTGTGCGCAACTTCGGATCTTCGTGAATTTGCGCAGCCTTGATGAATCTAAGCCTGGTAAAGTGCGGCGAAGTGCGGTGAAGGCAACGCTAGCAGATTTTCTGAGTTAAATTTCCCCCTATATGCACAGGCAATATACAGAACCCCTATCATTACTATCTTTTTCAGAGGCACAGCTAAATGTAAATTGCAGAACATATAAAACACCAAGCAGATTAGTGTTCAAATCAGTCTGCATAACAGAAAACAAACATTTATAAACCTCTAATTAAAAAAAGCATATGGTTCCATTTTTAGCCAGTAAGCTGTATGATAAAATACACCTGGTACTAATTTGAAAAGCCAGTGACTCTGTTGGTTGTCTTATGCTAGAAAATGCAGGATGGGCTCCTCCATAGGAGATACAATAGGACATCTACTTATTTCCACTTATGGACATGCACTTTATGCATGTAACACTATCCAAAAAAAAGCTGTTGAAAGTGTCTTCTGTACTGTATAGCTTGAATGATGCTTAGCAGCACAAAGTTAAAACAGAAAGCCAATTTAAGAGAATATATTAACTACCAGTCAAGGCCATTCCAACACTGTAATCATGTATGTGACCCTTGCTTCAAGCATCACTT
This sequence comes from Xenopus laevis, assembly GCF_017654675.1. NCBI lineage: Eukaryota > Metazoa > Chordata > Amphibia > Anura > Pipidae > Xenopus > Xenopus laevis. The sequence goes on along the minus strand of NC_054376.1, from coordinate 94,681,147 downwards.
GTTATGGTTTCCCAACATATTTTCCAGATTTTGTTCATCCATAAACACCATAAGGCTAATATGTGTATCATTTGTACTTATTATTTTATACTCCCAACAATTATATAAACTAACCTCTGCTCTCTCCTACACATATTCTGTATTACTATTACAAGTCTCCTTTTACATTATTTTCTCTTCTTATTACCCCTTACATTTTTTTAAGTGTAAAAAAGCATACAATACAAATATTTTTAATGTAGCCCATTTTGTTTTTCACTATGAAGACATTTTCATATAGTAAAGCTTTTAGACTAATGGAAATGACACAGGATAGAATTTGAGTTATTTATACGGTGTTAATCCTAGTGAATTGAGAAATCATTTTTTTGTAATTGCAAATATAGTACTGTTATATTTACTGACATAAATCATGGGGATAGTGAAGTTATTTTCAAATTTGAGTGTTTTGAGAATACTTTTTTCAAGCAGGCCAATTCCTTTCTTTCAGTTAAAGTAAGAAGTAAGTAAGCTGATCTAAGCTGAGGGACAAGGTGGATGTTTGGAATTGTATTTTGCAATAGGAAGAGGGCATCCAAATAATTATTTTTCTAGAATTCTAAGCCTAAATTTTCTTTGGGGCTCACTTTTGCACTCCAGTCCTCTGTTCAATTCAATTGCATTACTGCATGTTTTTTTTTTTTATGTAGACACTACTTATTACAGGTGACAGGGTAGAAGGTATTGTAATCCACTGACTCCTCCTAGCTAGCATTTGAAGAAAAGCAATATAAAACTAGATCAAATAATATTGATAGCCCATAAGTTTCTGGCAAAATGACAAAATGTAAACCAAAAGTTTGCGTCTGTCAAACTTTTGCCCTCTCTATTGCTTTTTCTTGGATCTTTACCCACCCACCCAAAAAAATGAAGAAGAAAAAATCCTAAGTACTTGGGATAGTTAAATGAATCGCACAGGACTCTATACACCACTGTATGCAGGAGACAACTCCAGAGAGTGTTGTAGTCTAGTCTCATTCCCTAACAAGAAGTGGTAGGGAGGAAAAAGCAGGATGAGGGTCACAGATGTGCTGTTTTATTTAGGGATAAATGATTTATGCCCCATAGAAATGAAGTTAGTTTGTTTACCTGTTAGGATCCCCTTTCTGATTAGTCAACAGAAGTCCTCAATCCTCTCTTCAATCCAAAAATAAAGAGGTAACTAAAAATAAAATATTAACATCTTGTACTGTGCCTGCATTTTAAGCAGGAAACTGACCTACTAGGGACTTATAAAGGTCTTTTGTGTTTATTTTTGACTCAAAGAGGATCCCCACTATTATTTAAACTTACTTGCAACTAATCAAAAGACCTTTACTAGTTTTGCAGTTGGGGGCAAAAAAAAAAAACGATGTTAAATAGACTAAAAAGAAGAGGAAACCTGTGAATGGATTTTTTATTTAATATTTTTAGTATTGACAATTTTAGGGCTGTTAGATATTTTTTAAATAACTTATTAGCCCCCTTTGAGAGTATTAAGGGATTTTGTTAACTAATGACCCACAAAGTTGTCGATTAGAAAGTGAATTGTTAGGACAAGGTGTGCTTTGTTTTAGGGTGCCAACACAAAATAAGAAGGTAAGTAATAGGCTTTTAGATGGGTCAATGGTATGACCCTCGTGTAGGAGTATGGGGTTCAAGGGCTTGCCCTTATGGTCAAGGAAGTGTCTAAAGGTTTCTTTCTCCTTTGCATGCTTGCAATTCAGTCTTGTTTTATTCAGGTTATTACCCAAGGTTAAATGCATTTTGGCAAACCTGCATTGCTCATTAAAAGTGAATAAGGAAATTGGAAAATGCAATTTAGAGGCCCTGCTTTCAGGTACCTTAGTATGTGTCAGTTTTCACACTTACTTCTTTTTCAGCCTTCTGTCTTTTTCTGCTTGAGTTCCAAGTTTTCCTAATCCCAATGAATCTTGTGCAACTGCATCTGCATCTATGAATGCACCTGTAACCAGAAAACAAATCTGTTAACTATCAAAAGAAAAGAATAAAATAACACGAAAAAGATCATTTTAGATCATTCCTTTGGAAAATACCTGCATATAATATCATACAGAACAGGGTGTGGCCCACATATGTTATTCTATTTGCTACTTGTAGAGCATGTTATTCAGAGTGAGATGGGTTATGTTATGGTTATGATGTTCTAAGAACAGCTAGTTCTAGCCCTAGTAAATTTGGCACCAGGCCTATGCAATTAAGTACCTTTTACCACAGTAACAAGCAATGCATTAAACTACTGCATGTATACGTAAATGGAATGAATCTGAATGAATCTGAATTTCACAACAATCTGGAATCATGAAACAACTAAGGTACAGGAAGGCACCACTTTCAGTGGTCCGCCAAGATTGGAAATTCACTGTTATGGGCAATTTTGCACAACTACAACCATAGAATTCAATTAAATGGTATCGTTCACATGCAGCTTTGCATTTTTCAAAGTACAGTTATGTTTAACAATTTTTTCATTTATCTCCCTGTGCATCTGGCTTGAACAAATATTAAAATAATACATGGCAGGGAGTAGATGTTGTATTGTTGGACAAATATGTCTAGTAATTATTTTACTTTACATATAATAAATGTGCAATGTACCGTTTGGTATCCTTAACTATTGTTGTATAAATATAATTTTTTCTTAAATTATAATTTAGTTCTTATGTACTGTGGGTATGAGTATCAGCCATGAAGACTATGACAGTATACATTTTTTTATGTATAAGAATTCAGAACATTTTACAAAAACTGTAAAGTATGCATTAGCTTGCCAGGAACAATGACCTTGACCTTGTAGACCAAATTCCTTACTGAACTGTCCGAATCGAGCCTTCTCTTTTTTACCAAACAACCGGCCAATGGATGACTTGATTCCTTTCTTCTTTGGAGCTTTGTGCAGAGAGTCTTGGCTACTGTTTGTGCTCCCAAGACCAAACACATCAGGTTCAAGAGAAGCAGTGAGACTTCTAGAAAGGACAGTTGTTATTATCATAGAGCAGTATTTATGTTGGATTAACAGGATTTATTTATTTTTTTGTAAACTTGACTTGAAACTCAACAGTTAATTTCCAGATAAATATTTTTTTTAAATGACCTTAATATCCAGTTTTTTGTTGTTGTTTCATTTTTGTGAAGTTGTACCTAAATAATCAGGTGGTCCAATACAAAAGTTTGCTTTGTAAAATTCTAAATTTGTTGAGAATTCCTTGAGTCAACCCTGATTATTGCTCCAAGTCTAGTATATCCATTTTTTGCCCCTTAGGTCTACGATCACATCACACTTGTTAAGGCCTGTTCAGATGGTCAGCTGTCAACATGATATAAAGGAAAATGGAAAATATGACTAGCCCAAAAAGCCTTCTCCTATACGTTGGCTAAAGGTCTATCTATTCACCGAAGAAAGGAAGTAGGCTTATTTTTGCATTATGGGTGCTTCAACCTATTGTACCAGCAGATATTGACTGTGGTCTGATTTGTGCCAGCCTGTTTTTCCTGGTCTTTAAATGGCATACTCCTTAAGCTAAAGGTCTGGGGCTTGAGCACTCAAACCCACAGTGTGAAGTGGTGAGTCTACTTATTTAATGTTAATCAAATGGTTTCTTTTTCTGGATTCAGGAAAGGAAGAATTCCCTGTCAGTATCTGCCCATCTACGTTTGGAATTTGGCTACTATAAAATCTGATGTGTTGCAAAAAATTATTTGTTTCCCCTTTTTTCCACTGTACACGGTCATGGAGGATTTAAGTGATACATCAGTAATGCATTGTCAGGCAACACAACTGCAAATTTATAAAGCATTAAAATGTATTCAGAGCACACCAGGTTAAATAACTGCCTGAGATCAGAAGGCAAATCTCAGAGTCTGCTACTACTCTGTAATCTATACAGTAGCTACTGAAAGGGTGCACTTAAAATGCAATAGAACTGTAATAATCCTGCCCATCAGGCATACTTTAAATAATGTGTGCATTCACTGGGCACGCCTCATATGACACAAGGGGCCAGCAGCAATTCAAATATTGGCAGCTATACATTATTTTGATGCAACTAATACAATAAATATTTGGTTGCTGTGGCAGACAGCAAATATATCTTGAATGAAAATACCAAATAGGTTTTAAAGATGATTAGATGACAACTATGGATTAGTAGCAGAGAAGTCTCTATTTATACCATGATTAATGGTGAAAAATTGCTCCAAAAAAACTGAATCATGACTAAATAAACTTTATGTAATCCCAACATCACATCAATCAGTATCTTCCTATGTTCGAAAGTATATAAAAATAAATACATTTAAAACATGGCAGAAGATATTCATGGTAGAGAAAAAAAGGCTTGGTAACCGTCGATTGATGTAATTAATAATTATGTACTTTTCCCAAACAAACATTATTCAATAAATTACAACATAAAAAGACAGTAGCTACATAGATACCCAACCCATGCAAGGTTTTCTATGCATTCCTACTCATATTCAGAGTTTGCTGTTGATAGCAAGTAATTATCCATACAATGGGTATAGTGCAGCAGAAATTGGTACACCGAGATATAATATCTCACCCTCTGGCATCATTATGATATGAAGATGGCAGGGTATGAGTCATCCTGAGAGAACGTGGAGTTGAAGGAGGGGATGTTTCACATTTTATTGTGGCTTTATCTTCATGTCCATCTTCTTCTACAACTGCAATCTAAAATAAACATTTAGATAAAACTGTCTTTAGAGTGTTTCAATAGAACCAAATACTGATTTGTTCATTTAATTTGCTGGGCAAACTTTTTAGCATTTGAGAGAAGAAAGACATATCTATTATACCTTTAGTCAACTAGTCTTATCACTTTAACTTACATTAAAAAATACATTTCCCCTCTGAGGCAAATTGGAGAGGCTTTACGTGGGTTTATTGCCTTCCTCTGGATTAACTAGCTGCTAGGCAGGTTATATGCAGACTGAAGGTTACTATGTTACATTGTTTGAATCATCGTATCCCCAGTTAAATGACAAAAATATTCCAATGTGTACACTGGTAAACAATTATGGTGCAGCACAGCAGCTTAAAGAAGGTCAACGACTGAAAATTTTATCTTGAATTTCTATGTTGAGCAAGGTTTCACATATGCAGATTTTTAATGAGAAACTTCAAAATGTACCTTTCTTCGATGCTTTCTCAAATCACTAGGCTGATAAAAATAGAAAGAAAATTTGAAAAAAAATTAATAACTTGTAGCAAATTGTATCCAAAATACTGTTTTATTATAAAGAACATACATTATACAAATGTACAAAAATTATGCAGGTTAACTGGAAAAGCTAATAACAAATAAATCAAATTAATCGGGTGCCCCTTAACTTACCTGTATGAGTTACTTACAGTATATGTGAGGGCATGTACAGGAGACCTATATAAATGCAAGAAGAATAGACAAACCTCTGGAAGAATCTGGATCTAGATTCTACCCCTGTTTCAACTTTTATGAAATATTTTTGTGTTCCACATGTAAAATCCCTTATCTTAATAGCTTCAAAGACATAGGGGGTTATTTATCAAAATCCAAATTTATCTCACAGTTTTCCTCCCAATTTATAATTACATTTTCCCAAAAAATTCTTCTGCAGGAAAAGTCTAGATAAGTTTGTAAATAATCAGAACCCGTGACTTTTTTTGGATTTGACACCCAAATATAATGACTTTTTTTGAAACCCAGCGGAAATCAGGATATCTCCGGGACATCTGCCATTCACTTCTACATGAATTTGGCAGGTCTGAGTTGGAGTACTTTATTATTCAGAATTTTAACACCATTGGGGTTTTAATAAATCACAAAAAATTCTCGTTTTAATTCTACATAAAATTGGTGGTTTCGCCATTTAAAAGTCCAACCAGAAAAAAGCAGACTTTGATAAATAACCCCCTATGCATGCATGTGGCTAAGTGCATAGCCTAACATTAGTTTTGCTTCAGCCTATTCTGCCAAAAGGTTAGCAAAAGCTTTTTTGTTTAGTCAGAAAGTATGATTTATTCATCAGTTCCTGAGAATCAAAGCTCAGGAAAGTCCCAAAGAAAACCACAGGTTGCCCCATCTTTGGTACATACAGTCTGCAGCTCTTTAGATGTGTTTGAATTATTAACCCTTTGCAACCCTTCTTTATCAAGAACTGAAAGCTTGGAAAACCTAATTTATCCCTATGAAAATTACTAGTAATAGTAACATTTTACTGGCATTAACTGTATCATCTAGAGCTCCAAGCTGCTGACATTTCTATGAGCAGAAATCTTCAGTTAAAGATTCATAAATGAAAATATTACATGGGTATATTACAAGTACTGATTAACCAATTAAAAAAAAATACTTATAAAACGTACTAGTGTCATGACTCCCATTCGATCCATTTCTCTTGCTGGACTACGAGGTGTGAGTTTAGGTGTGGAATGACCACTTGGAGGCGATGAACTTGCTAATGATGAAGCTGTGACTGAAGCAGTGATCGATGTACCTGGGTGGATTCTGGCCAAGTTGAGCCCCTCAAGGCTAACACTGGCCACTCTATTTTCAATTTCTTCTGCACGAAGTTCAGTGGATTCCTTTTCTTCCTGGATGAGTCTAGTTATAATTATTAAAAATTACTACTTTAAAAAAATAGATTTTTAGTGATGGGCGAATCTGTGGCGTTTCGCTTCGCCAAATAATGTGCAAATTTCCCTCGAAATTTGCGAAACAGCATCTCGTTTTTGATGCCGGCATCCGTTTTTTTGGACGCCGCCAAATTATACCTGCCAAATTTTCACGGACATTTTGTGAATGTTTTTGACAGCGGTGAATCGTGGGAATTCACCGCTAATTCATGCCTGGTGAATACATTCGCCCATCACTATAGATTTTATTTAAATGTATTTACATTGTCCAAATGCATCTTCATAATATGATCACACATGGTTATCCAATTGCTGGATATTTCCCCAGGTTCATGGACTAGTAGATATTTAATTACCTATTTAATTTACCTATTTACCAGTTATTCATTATTCAGCTTTCCTTTTCTTCAAGTTAAAATGTAAAAGTTTGATTGTACGTATAGTACCTGCATAGTATTTAATATGGAGATATATATATATATATATATATATATATATATATATATATATATATATATATATATATATATATATATATATATATGTATATATATAATATATATATATATATATATATATATATATATATATATATATATATATATATATTTAACACTACAATACAATACAAGCTACATCAGTAATTCAACTTTTATTAAGTTTGGTCTAGGTAACTGTACGCTTGCATTATTGCAATGTGTTTCCAGTTATTATCTATTAAAGACATCAGGGCTGACTGCAACAGAGAAGTTACTATTGGCAACCAATAGGCATCAGTGTAGACCTTTTAGTTTTCTACTACAACCTTCTGTTAAGGCTTTGACCTCCAACAGAAGCCTTTTTTACAAATGTGATGTAGTAACTATGTAAGAATATCTGACTACATTTCATTGAGAGATCGTTGAAAGGATACCTTATTTCTTTATTGATGGCATCTAGCTGCTCTTGAAGCATCCTGGCTAAAGTTTGAGCATCAGAATGACCACCTGGAGATAAGAGGTCCATGGAACTGAATATCGTTTCACGGTCATCGTCATCTATGTCAGACATCTCAGTATCACTCTCAAATGGATGGACTCCAATCTGTTGTGTTCGGTTCCATTCATGGTCCCCAAGTGACTTCACCTTAATAGAATTGTTATAACTATTGGTAATGTTTCACTGGAGAAAATTAGTAAAGTAATTGATTTGAAAAGAAAGTAGAAGTTATATACAATAGACATATTGGCACAACTATAGGGGGATATTTTTGCCAACAGAATAACATAATACTGTGGTATTTGTGAATATATTGCTCTTTGACTACACAGCACCATTTGTAATCTAATTTAGTATTATATTTACCAATAAGTTATATTTTAAAGGACACTAATGCTTGGATACCAATTAGTTTAATATGCATGAATCATTGCAAACTGACTTGCACTTCAGTTAGTTTTTCTCTAGGGAGAAATAAGCTCCTTTCGTGTTTCTAAGCAACAGCAATGCATGCCAATACAAATGCCTTGATGTATAACAAGCACAAATTTCTTTATACAATATAAAATGAAACATTTTCACTTGTTAAAACATTTTAGCTAATACCTGGTGCACATATTAAAATACCATACACTTACTTCTATTTTTTGATGTCTATTGGAGCACCCTATTCTAATTTGCCAGTTGGGTGCTGTGTTTGAAGTAAAGGAGCCCTGAATTCAAAACCTGTCTAGATCTAAAATTAAATACAGAGTTTGTTTTGCTTGTTGTATTTACAGAAGCTGCTAAATTTTCACCAAACAGATTGCAGGGTATATATTACCATATCCTGCTTTCACACATTCTGTTCCTATGAAAATACAAGACACATTACACTCACATACTCATCTATTGGAGTGCCCTTGGCAAACTTACTGGCTACACCTATCTTAGTAATACAAAGCCCACTCAAGTACTGGATAAAAAAGGTCTGCTTTGACCTCAGTTAAAGGGGAACTATTGTGAAAATGGAAAATAATATAAGCTTCAGCATACTGACATAAGAAACTTTCTAAATACAATGAATTAAAAATTCTGTACCATTTCTGAAATAATCAAGTTTATTTTCACTATCCCTCTCAGCATCTGTTTCTCTTTATTCTGTCTTCATGCAGGAGTTGGTGTCAGATATTCATTGACAGTTAGATACAATATATCTTATAGGGGGGCTCCTTTTGCCTAGAAGATGTACTCACTCTATTAAAATCACCAGAAATCATGTCTCTCTACATGCAGAATTTGTGCAAAAGTCAGTTATTTTGTTAGATTTTGTTTGTACTGGGATCAGTGATTTGAATAAGCTTTAGGAAATACAGCTAGGAAAGGAAGCCCTACCCCCATAAGATATATTGGATCTAACTGCCAGTAAATATCTGCCACCCAAATGCTGCAAGAAGACAGATTTTCGCGATATTTCCCCTTTAAGTGCAAGGGTCCCTTTGCACGTTACTACTATAGGAACTCATTGTTTCCCAGTTAAATTGCACACAGTTGATGGCTGTCCATGTTCACACCAATGTCAGTTCTACGTGCTATCCCTTTGCTCACAGGCACTGATTATAAACTAGAGCATTTGTTTGCACTTCTTGTATCAATAAGAGGTCCTGATAGATGCTCAATAATAATGGATGGGGTGAGGGGAAAACAATTTTGCTGTGGGGTTCAGTTACTTCTAGTTATGCAAATGCATGCTGCATTGTACCATCATCACAAGTATAATATAATGTATCTGCCAGATATATAAGGAGTGCCAAATTGATATCCCACTAAGAAGCAAGTTATTGAAGAATGTACCTTATGATTTATTTCACTCTGAATAAGCTTGTCGTTTATAATTATGATGTGGTAGGGGTATCAGATAGAGGTCTTGCTCAATTGCCATTTAGTCATTTGAGGCAATTCTGTCTATCCAGAATTAGTAGCAGAAATGTTAAGGTGTACTAGTAGAAATGACCGCTTCTCTCTGAACTGCCATTGAGTTCAACTAATACACCTAGGGGCACATTTACTATTCGATATTCGACTATCGAAGTTAAATCCTTCGACATCGAAGTCGAAGGATTTACCGCTATTCATTAGATCGAAGGAATAATCGTTCAATCGAATCAAAAGATTCGAAGGATTTTAATCCATTGATCGAACGAAATTCCTTAGATCCAAAAAACCTAGGAAAACCTATGGGGACCTTCCTCATTGGCTAACATTGATGCTCGATAGGTTTTAGGTGGCGAAGTAGGGGGTCAAAGTTTTTTTTATAGAGACAGTACTTCGACTATCGAATGGTCAAATAGTCAAAAGATTTTTAGTTTGAATCGTTCGATTCAAAGTCGTAGTCAAAGGTCAAAGTAGCCAATTCGATGGTCGAAGTAGCCAAAAAAACACTTCGAAATTCAACGTTTTTTTCATTCGAATCCTTCACTCGAGCTAAGTAAATGTGTCCCCTAGGGTCTATGTCATGTATTCAGTAGTTGCAGAAATATTAGGTGACATGGGTAGTGTCTGGGCAAAACTGGAAATTATATAGTTCTGCTGTTTTCCTGTTAAAACAGCTATTTTGGCAATTAGCCCTTTATTCACTGAAACAACTGGTTCACAGAAATGTGAATGGTTTACCATATCGGGGCAAAGTCACTTTTTTCCAGTTATACCTGTTTTCTGCACATAGAATTAAAAAAAAAGTTGCCTCTAAAGATCTAGATCATCAATACATGTCTATTTTAATAAATGCCTTGTACCCATGCTCAAAAAGAGCCACCCATTTGAACCTGTTAAAATCGCAATGCTTCATTCATTTAAAGAATGCTCATATAATTGTCAAGTTTATTATACCTGATGTTCTTTTGAGGCTAGTCTGACAAACTAGGTCTATGTAAATGAAAAAGTGCTAATGAAGGGGTATTTGCATAAACTTGAAATTGTTTGTTTTGGATCATGTGTAATATACCCAAATCTTTCATGAAGGATTCAGGGGTTTGGCTGAATCCTAAATCCTACACCAAACTAACAAGAAACAAATAATACATTTACATAATTGAGGCCACATACCTGTTGGTCTTCTGTCCTACCTCCCATTCTACCTCTTCTTGGTCTTCGTATAACTTTAGTTGAACGGTAATCAGACTGGCTGTCAACTAGGGACCCTACTGAATATCTTAACTCTGCAGATGAGTCAAGGTGAGGCCTGAAAATATATTAAATATATTCTGTTAAAATAATGTTCTTGTTTCTTAGATATTGTGCAGCATAACTAGTATTGCATGGACATATTTTAAGGGCACAAAAATGATGGCGCATTTAACATTTGGCCACAAGGCAAAAAGGTGACATAGTACCTGAATCAAAGATATGTCTGGGGTTCCCTTATTTAGGAAATAATGGTATATTTAAGACTTTGTCGAGTTAGACCGTTCAGACTTACGGTACTTGACTGCATCATAGCCATATGTTTCATAAGTATGCATAATGTTAAACTGCAGAAAATGTAAAGTTTGGTGATATTTTTTATTGGCTAACTGAATAAGTAACAATTGCAAGCTTATCGGAGCACACCCACGGAGTATCAAATTTCTAATTTCTATTATATACTGAACGAGGGAGGAAAGGTGCTTGATACAGATAAGTAAAAGGAAATAACACCCGTCAGTTACAAATTTACTGTAACATTTTAAAAAACATTACTTGTGTAGAGTGATTTGAGGCACAAGTTAAACTTTTTTTTTAATTTTGGTAATAATATGCCTCTCCTTTATCATAAGAAAATGTTTATCTGGTAGCCATTAAAACCTGCATATGGCAGCTGCGCTGTGTGTAAAACACTAATAAGATGAAAATATTCTGTGCAATGATTAAACTTATTTGTGTATGTACAGGTATAGCTTTAACATTCAAGTTGTTGTTCCCTCCTTTAACCCTAATATGATTACTTTCCTTTCATAGGTAAAGGCAAACTCTATGAAACAAGAATATAAGTAGGATGAATTGAAACATTCTGCTATGAGAGCAGTGGCAGCACTTTTAACCATTCTGGAAGCATGAGTAAATTCTAATCCAAGATCAGTTCAAATCCTGAACTGGCAGCCATCTTTGAGTCAATGGACACTACATAAATTACTTTAAGAGGGGGCCACAATGTTGAACCATATAATGCACTGAACTTGACAGGTTATATGTAAGGCAAAAGAGGATGAACTAAATCTAAATTTCAAGCTTCACAGTGTTCCACTTTACATTTTAAAGATAACATTTGGCTTAATTTGTTTGTTTTGTAGCCTTAATTCCAGGAATACATATTTCCATACAATACAGTTGTACAGAGTTGGGCTCAGACATTTTTAAGATCAATCAATCGATCACTCTAGTTAAATATTGTTTCTTGTTGCTCTCTGTCGTACAGCAAAATAGAAAATATTTATATGATATGCACACTAAAATGTGTGAACCTTTTAAAGTAAGATAATATGGATGGTATTTTAACCTCAAGCAGAGCAAATTCTTCTTCACTATGAAAGCCATTAGGTTGCGAAATACTCTTCTGGTGATATTGTGATGGCCAATACCCATAATGCTGTAGTACTACACAGACAGAACTGCACATCTACGTAATTTGGGGTGAGTCAATAATGCTGAGGGTTACAGCTGTCTATATTTTTTAACCAAAATGTAGCATTAAGAGGGTTATTTACTAAAACATCACTTTTTCTAACTTTTTCATTAAAACAAACTTAGCCTAACTCCCATCTATGAATTAAGCTTATTTATAAAGAAATCAGGTTGAAAAAGTGAGCTCGGAAAAAAACTCAAAAATCATGCAACAATTTTAATCATGCAAATTTTGAATTGTCACCAAAAAATCCAAATTATTCAGGGTTTTGTGCAAAAACCAGCATCAAACACCCCAAAATTCGTGATGTACATTTTTACTTTACACTTTACTTTACACTTTACCAAATGTGACAGAGAAAGACACAAAGGGATTTTATATAAGTAGGATTGTGTTTGAGGAATCAGACAGAATGAGAATCCTCTGGGAAATAAGGGCTGAAACTGGATTGTAGGGGAAGTAGGAGCTGCATGACTAAATATTTCTAAAATCATATATAACTACAATCTCTCAAGGAAATTCCTTGTTCAATAATGATGCTCACATTGTCTGTGCTTTTATGACAGAATAAAAGGTCCCATCTACCTTATTTTCTGCCTTAATAATAGCACACCAAAGACACACACATTTTGTGTATTCACTGTATATGATGCAAAATAAATGTAATTAATTGACAGTCAAGGACTGTTAATATATGTTGCAATAGCAAATACATCTCTGAAATTAGCAGCAATGTGTGTCAGGATTAATTTTCCTAATAAAATGCCAATTATTTAAAATAAATAAGCAGTCCTCTTATTTAGATGAACAATTACAGGCATGCATTGTGCCTTAAATGTCTGATTTATTAAATTTTTGACTTAGCTAATCAAAACCCTAGCATGACTGCTGGGTAACTAAGCCAATGTGCCTTGTAAATGTTGTCTTGTAAAGGGATTACAACACAAAATAGAGTTATACATTTTGAAAGGGTTCAGATAGCCTGCTTGAGACAATTCTGGCTTAGACTTGAATACTACAAGCAAATTGAATGCTACCTTCACAAAAGTTAAGGAAAAATATATCAGATTTTGAACCAAAGGGGCCCATTTACTAAAAGTCAAATTGAAAATTTCTTCCACAAATCTCGAAAAAAAATTGGGTTTTCCTATGTTTGTAAAAAGCTCTAAAAAATGAGATTTATAAGTGTAAAAACCATGAAAACCTCTAAGGCAAAATTTGCCAAGTAAAAGTGTTGAGGATGTTTAGAAGTAAATGGAAGCTGTGCTGATTCTATTGGACCGCTTTAAATCAATTCAAACTTTTAGCAGTTTTCGGATTTTATCCTCTGCTGGAAATTGTCAGAAAAACTTTAAACTTTACAGGGTTTTTTATTTGTACTTTTTATATTAAGATCTTTTAATAAATTCAATGACAATTGTGATTTTAAAGTTTGTGAGTTTAGTCGTGCTTTCAAAAATCTCTCAAGCCACCAAAATTAGACCTTTAATATATGTCCCTGTGTTACTAAAATTAGTTCTGTGCCATCTTGCCTTCTTTAATATTTTTGTTTAGTCACCAGAAGTAGACTAAATGCATTACCTACAAAGTCTTGTTCAGAATTATCTTCTCCTCTTATATTCTGTTTCTGAATTTGAATAACCCTCATATTATATTACTTTATCTCATATAGAGATAAAGTTATATTCTTAACATCCCTCTTGTTTCTCCTCTACATACCTAAAATAATGTTTGTGACTGTCATTATTAATTCCAAGATTTCCTTAAGCAAGGTCTCTAACCTGTCTTGTCACAGAGTATAGGAACAGGATTACACCTCATCAGTTGTAAGTGTGCTCCCTTTCTTTCTTCTATAGAGTATAACTTCATTGTCTTTTCTTAATTCTATGTCTATGTCCTCCTGCAGGTTCTCAGCAAAGGCCCATCCAAACGTTGTACTTGAAACACTGTTGCACACACTTTGCTAATTGTGGAGATAGTCACATTCACTTGCTGATGTTTAGTGATGGGCGAATTTATTCGGCAGGCGTGAATTCGCGGCGAATTTGCGTGATTCACCGCCAGCGAATAAATTTTCGAAACGCTCACGAAAATTCGCTGCAAAAATTCGCCGGTGTCCAAAAAATGGGACATCAGTAGTTAGACGGCGGCACAGTTTCGAAAATTTTTTGCCGTTTCGCGAAATTCAGCCGAAATTCGCAAATTTTCCGGCGAAACGACGCAAATTCGCCCATCACTACTGATGTTCTAAAAAAAAAAGAATGCAACACTTTTTGATTACAAAACAAGTTACTACTTTTGACTAACAAGAAACAAAATGTACTTCCACTTTGCTTTTGGTACTTATCTCTTCTCATTTGTTACAGTGAAAGCTTTGCTTACTGTCTCTACCTTAATGGTTGATTCTAGTCACAAAGAAGTCCTATTATCTCCCTGTTTAAAACAGAATCTGACCAACCAGACATCCTTCAAGAGGTTTTACATTTTCCATAAAACTCTCCCAATGAACTCAATGAAAAAAAGATTGTGTAGACTTGATTATGGATGAATGAAGATTGCCCAACACCAAGCAGCACCAATTGTCTTTGTGTTGTTGAATTTGGTTATATTAATATATAAATACAATTGTTTCATAACATATATTACAGTGTAGTCAAGCATTAAAAATGTTGTTAATATTTTGTTTAGGTGCTCAGCTCAGTGTTAGAAATGCTACCAGTGATAAATGAATGAACAAAGAACGGGGAGCCAAGTTTACATAGAGAAAGCAAGATTGGCAGAGTTTCTGGACGTGCTGACTCCTCTAATACAGCAATGAAATGAGAAATATTCACACCCCTTTTTAGATGACTAAAATGTATGGTGTTAAAACAAAACGAAGAGTGAGGGAGTGCTTCACCCCGCCCTTCCCCTAACCCCAACAAAGTGATGCAAGTGACCATGCAGATGTAATGTCTTCAGAACTACCCCCACCTTAAATAAGCATGGAAAAGAAAATATCCAGCCAGGAAAAGCACCTAGCTTAAAACTTAACTTTAATTTGATTCAGCTCTAATGCATCTTTAGTAAAATATGGCTATAGACCTAGTTAGGAATTGAGCATAAGGCACGGGAGGTGCACTAAGCTGTTTAATACACAACACAAAGCAAATGCTCGTTTTACTGTATGTAGAACTTACACTTGCTTAAAATGGAATTGTTAGTTCAGCTTCCGATTTTTATAAGTCCCAGAAGTTTTACTCCTTTGTGTAATAAGATCCTAATGTGAAACATTTATTAGTGTTCAACACTGAAAGTTTAAGTTAGAACTGCTTGTAGTAAAGAAGATACGATACATATGGTGTAAAAACAATCCAGTCACTCAGGGTCCTAACTAGGGGTAGGCAGAAAAGGCACAGGGGAACAACAGAGATGGGGCAGTGGGCACACATCTCTTCTGTTCCCTACCCCTACTCGGCTGTCTTATCCCAGCACTGTAATCACTTTAATTAATTAAGCCACAAAAATAATGGTCAAAGTGCTCAGAATCCAACGGATCATTGTGTATGAGAAGTGGGGCATCATGCTGAAATTAATCTCATGATTGTTGCACAATGTCTCATAAATGCTGTAGAACACTATGAAGGCCATTGTGAGCCTGTTATTGTACTGCAAAGTTATCTTCTTACAAAAATAATGACAAATTTATCTTCTTTCCCACTCACACATACAATATCTTTACCATCCTCTTAACACATCAGCCTTCTGCTAAAAGTAGAATCTAATTAGAAACCTCCCTCTATATCTTAAGAGTGATAATTTGTTAAAATCCATCACATTCATACTCAGGCAACAATCATTTATACCATGCAATCAAAACATCCTCTCAATCTCTCTCTTCCTGCAGCTGACCTAATTTTATTCCCTTAGATTTCTAAACAGCCTGTTTGTTGTGGATGTGGTTTCCAAATGTGTATCCATCCATAAGCCCTTATGAAAATCTGATATACAATTCATTTTAAAACTGGTATATCTAAGCAATGGAAAATAAAACTATAAACAAAGAAGAGATGGCAAAGAAATTAAGGGGCCGATTCACTAACTTCGAGTGAAGGATTCGAAGTTTTTTGGGCTACTTCAACCATCGAATGGGCTACTTCGACCTTCGAATACGACTTCGACTTCGAATAGAAGGATTCAAACTAAAAATCGTTCGACTATTCGACCATTCGATAGTCGAAGTACTGTCTCTTTAAAAAAAACTTCGACCCCCTAGTTCGCCATCTAAAAGCTACCGAAGTCAATGTTAGCCTATGGGGAAGGTCCCCATAGGCTTGGCTAACTTTTTTTGATCAAAGGATATTCCTTCGATCGTTGGATTTAATCGTTCGATCGAAGGAATTATCCTTCTATCTGCGCTATTATATCGATATGCAAAGTCGAAGGATTTTAATTCCTAGTCGAATATCGAGGGTTAATTAACCCTCGATATTCGACCCTTAGTGAATCGGCCCCTAAGTGTTTTTTTTCAACTATATGCACACTCTTTACATTTACATCAGATGATTGATAAACATCTAGAAATGCTTGCTACTTGAATACAAGGAATGTCTCACTGCTTAAACACAAAAATCTTAAACCAAAAATCACCACTGTGAGAATTCATATGGGGGGGGCATATAATAAAACTGCCTTACTATAAAAAAAGAAATGAAGCAAACATGTTTAATTAATTGTATGTATAATTTGGTAATTTAAGTTTAAAATAGCATGATTGTGAAAACTCATCAGATACTTTAACTTTTTATAGTCAGGTTAAAATAAATGGTTGATGGTTGTGCTAAATAACTTACATTTGGTCAATGTCATCTATATTAAATGAGATCCTTTATTTTGCACTTATTTCCTAATGTTGTTAGTAGATTGGTGCAAATACATTTTCACTTTTGCTTCTTTTTTTCCTCCACATTCATTACTAAATAAATCCAATAAATAGCTTGTTTTGACTCCAGTAAGTACTAATTATATCTTAGTTTGGATCAAATACAAGGTACTATTATTTTTACAGAGAAAAAGGAAATACTTTTTTAAAATGTGGGTTATTTGATTATAACAGAGGCTATGGGAGACGGGCAGGAGCACTGAGAAACTCGATTTGAGAAACTCGCCTTAGGGTGCAGCAGTCCGCAGGTTACCAGGGGCAGCAAAAAATTGCTCCTGGTAACTTAAAGAGCTGAAATTCCGATTTTTAAGTGTGGAATCTGCAGAAACTGCACTAGCAATGTTCCTACCCTTCAACCCACTCTGGCACTTGGAAAGGTAAGCGCCAGGGGGGGAAGCATCTGAAAGGCCGCCTCAGCCAGTGAAAAACCCCCAAAAACGTCTCTGGAGACGACCTTTTCGTAATTTAGAGCTTTCTGGATAATTAAAATGAAAAAAAAAAAAACTGAAATGAAAAGACTGTATGCATGCATGTTATATCTTTACTATGCCCAAGATTTTTATTACCTGTAGCCTGATAACTTTAATTTATAGTACAGGTATGGGACCTGTTATCCAGAATGCTCGGGACCTGGGGCTTTCCGGATTTGTGATATTTCCGGAATTTGGTTCTTCATACTTTGTCTACTAGAAAATCATGTAAACATTAAATAAACCCAATAGGCTGGTTTTGCTTCCAATAAGGATTAATTATATCTTAGTTGGGATCAAATACAAGCTACTGTTTTATTATTACACAGAAAAAGTAAATTATTTTTAAAAATTCTCATTATTGAGATAAAATGGAGTCAATGGGAGATAACCTTTCTGTAATTTGGATAATGGGTTTCTGGATAACGGATCCCATACCTATGCAAGTATAAAAACTGTAACAGGATCCTTACAAAATTATCCCAACACAACCACAATCAAGTTCAGATACCACATACATCTATAATGACAAGTGTGAGATTAGAGCTCACCACAGTAAAATCCATCAAGTATCTGTACATTCCTATGGGAATTTTGGAGGTGTATTTATCAAATAGTGAAGTCTAACTTTCACTCATTAATAAATATGCCTTTGAAAACCCCAGGAATCAATAGAGACAGGAGGAATTTAACTGTGGTGAGCTCTACTCTGAGATAAATCTGCTCCTATATGAACACTATGGGGTAGATTTATTAAAAATCAAGTTGGTGTGCTTTTCTTGATTAAACAATATCATGGTGAAAATAACCAAATAATTGAAATTTTCAAAAATAATTTCCTTTTTATCTGTAATAATAAAACAGTACTTTTTACTTGATCCCAAATAATATATAATTAATCCTATTAGGTGAATTAACATTAAAAAAATTTTTTTGTGGATTTAGGGGCACATTTACTAAGGGTCGAATATCGAGGGTTAATTAACCCTCAATATTCGACCATCAAAGTAAAATCCTTCGACTTCAAATATCGAAGTTGAAGGATTTACCGCAAATACTTCGATCGAAGAAAAAAAAGTTTGATCGAACGATGAAATCCATCAATCGAACGTTTTTCCTTCGATCAAAAAAAGCTTAGGAAGCTTATGGGGAAGGTCCCCATAGGCTAACATTGTAGCTCGGTAGGTTTAAAGTGCCGAAGTAGGTAGTTGAAGAGACAGCACTTCGACTATCGAATGTTTGAATAGTTCGATTCGAAGTCGTAGTCGTAGTCGAAGGTTGAAGTAGCCTATTCGATTGTCGAAGTACCCAAAAAAAACCTTTGAAATTCGAAGTTTTTTTATGTTGAATCCTTCACTCGAGCTTAGTAAATGTGCCCCATAAAGTATGTTAATCCAAATTACAGAAATTCACAAAAAACCCAGGCCCCCCGCACCCCTGGTCCCATATTTGTGTAGAAAAACAATGGGAATATTCCCTAACAACTTTATTGATATATTTCTTTCCCAAGTTACTAAAACATCTGAGTTTTTAGTCTCATTGAAAATTAATGGAACAATGTGAATTCCATAAGCGTGTGACTTTTTTTTCAACAGAAAAACTTGACACGCTTAAACACTCTAGCGTGTGAGACAAAAAACACACAGCAAATTAATTCATCAGCTTCATGCAGCTTCACATAAAGTATCAAAACTTTCAATAGTGAATGTGGTACGTGGCCTGGGCAGCAGAGATCAGTATGCAACAGAAATGATAGCAGAGTGTACAGGAATGAACAAATATTTGTGAGGTGGCCAAGGTATCTTACACCCTTTATTTGCAGTTAAAAGGATGGAAAATCTCCAGATGCAGAGAAGGGTCCAGGGTGGTAATGAGACAACTCATAAGTCTAGTTCTTCCCAAAGAAGGTGTTTTCTACCTTTCAGCTGAAAAATATGCACTAATGTATAATGTTGTGTGCTTTTAAATTATTTGAAGCCAATATGTAACGGATAACACCAAAAATAAACTGGTAAAATACAACATTTAAAATATAGTGTTGAGTTTTAAATTGAATTTGCTGTGATTTCTCACATTCAGTGTATTCCAGATAAATGTGGTCAGGACTTTCGACCGTGAAGTACCTTGTTAATGTAGGTTCTATCAAGGACCCTGTTCTTATCTTCACTTGATCAACCTCTGATCTTAATTTTTCAACTTCTTCTTGTAGTTGATCCTGAAAAATGACAATGCTATTGAGAATAAATAATGATATTCTTGTGTATTTATTATGTAGTGTATTGTGTTCACAGTTTGCTGGGATTGTTCACCTTTGAATTAAACTTTTAGTATAAAGTAAGGAGTGATGTTATAAGACAATTTGCAATTGGTTTACCATTTTTTATTATTAGTGGTTTTGAGTTATTTAGCCTTTTATTCAGCAGCTCTACAGTTTGCTGTTTCAACAATCCGGTTGCTAGGGTCTAATTTACCATAGCAACCATGCATTGATTTGAATATGAGACTGAAATATGAATAGGAGAGGACTAAATAGAAGGAAGAGTAATAAAAAGTAGCAATAACAATACATTTGTAGCCTTAAAGAGCATTGGTTTATTATATGAAAGCTGGAAGGAGTCAGAAGTAGAAGGCAAATAATTCAAAGAAAAAAGAAAAAAATAAGGTTAATTAAAAAGTTGCTTGGAATTAGACATTGTATAAAATAATAAAAGTTAATTTGTAGGTGAACCACCCCTTTTAACCAACTTTGATCAATAAAGTTTGATCAATAATATTTCTTGCTTGTATGTTGTGATAAAAAAATGATGGCTTTAAGACCGACACACAATTCTTTTTTTCCCTTCAGAAATGCAAATGCACAGGCACATACACCCCAGAAACATGCAGATCTAATAAGTAAAGGTAAGTGAAACAAGCGTATGTATCTCATGAGAAAATGCTGTTTAAAAATACATATGAAACATACAAAAAACTTGTATAGTCTGAGTCTGGTGAGACTGCATTAAATTAGGTTCACATCCCGTCAAGCCATTGTGCCACAATTACAGGTTCATACTAATGCAGAGAGGACAGCAATCATTGTTGATGGACATTTTGCCTTTTTTTCCTTTTGATAATTATGCTTCCAGGTAACCAAAGTAAGAATGCAGTGTACAAAGTATATTCAGGTTTAAAGGTCAAATTCATAATTAAACCAGACATTTCAGGCAGGAAAACAAATATTTGCCAGACTATCTTATACCTTATCATGTAAGCATTCTTCTAGCTGTTTTCTGAAGGTTTCTGATTCCTGAAGTAAAATGTTCTGTAGAGTAAAAAACATTAAATGAGATGACGAATCAAATCACAGCAAATATCAATCCTGCCCCTTAAATCTCTAGAGATATTGGCTTGCTGTTGTATATTCCTGGTATTAATTATTCAGTTTCAAAAGAATTTCAGTTCTAAGCATCTTCAATATACATTTGGTAAATATGAGTTTTAGGGGCAGATTTATTGAATTGAAAATTGAAATTTTTTTGACTAGGGAATTGTTCAAATTCGATTAGATTTTTTAAAAATTTGACTTAGATTTTTCGAGATTTAAGAACTCAAATTCAACCATTCAACACCTAAAACCTGCTGAATTGCTGTTTTAGTCAATGGGAGACATCCTAGGATCAATTTGGAGTTGTTTGCAGCCTTCCTGACATTCGAGATTTTTCTTTTGAGAAAAAACTCAAATCAAGTTTTTAAAACCTGAAACAATTTTGATTTGTACAACCCTAGTCGCTTTGAGGCTTGAAAAAGGACAACAGGTGGCCCAAAACATTGCCTTGTTTGTATCTACAATTGCAGCCAAACACTTTATGAAGCACTAATATTTGCTCCTCTTGGTGTGCTATAGTGTACCTGGACTTTTGATACATTATGAGACTCATGGCAGGTAAATCTATTCACTGTTTAGCACCCAATCCATAAAAAGGTTAATCTGCAGGTTGAGCAATAACGTTGTTCAACCATGTAAGCTAAAGAACTGGCAGATATGAAAATCTGTATGCTGTGTGGCTAATTACATAAAGGGCTACATAAATAGAGAATAGCTGAGAAGAAAATCTGTGTATTCAGCATTGTGCATCCTGACTTTTAAAGTCCTGCTGTGTTTGTATAAATATTCTTATATAAGCAATGCATAGAGACTTGTAAAACTCAAACTGCAGCCAATAACACAGAGGAACCTCTCATGCTATTCTTCTATGGCCAGACTCATGGGATGGTCTGCTTTATGATTTGTAGTAATGCAATTACAATTTCTATTACAAATGAGCTTAATAAGTGTCTTGTGCTATGTATGTATGTGTGCACATGAACCAATTGCTAATTTTTCAGCAATTTAATTTATACAGATAACAATAATCAAGTACTAATGTCCAACACGCCACATACAGTATATGCCTTTTTTCTTCTTGGAATAAGTATGTAAAGCCTGAATATATCCTGAATATCTTTGAAGTACTCACTATGAATCTTATTTATTTACTATGAATAAAACATGCATATGTATCTATATAAATAATAAAATGTATTTCTAATAAAATGTATTGAACGCTTGATTGGGTGAAAAATCAGCGAAATGCGAATTTTGACGCCGGTAACAATTTTGATGTCCATTTAGATCAATGGGCGTCCGTTAATCGTTGCCGGCATCGGAACCTTAACCGGCATAATTTTTTTTTTTTATATATAATTTATTTGCTGATGGTGAAACGCACAAGTTTGCCACAAATTCGTGCCTGGCGGATACATTCGCCCATCACTTCTATAAACTTGTACAGGATTTTTAAATGCATATGCATTCTATAGCTAGACAAGAATTTGAGTAAAATTTGTCTTTTTTTGCACAATATTTAGCATGTAATAAAAAGTCATCACATAAAGATGTATAATTTACTGCACATGATACTTGGCTGTGTATCTGTTTGTTAGTACTGAACCCTAACCCTTACCAAAAAGGATATGTCTAATCCAAATACTAATAAGGGGCACTGCTGCCATGAGATGAGTTGAGCCACATAAATGGCAAACGCCAGAGCTTAAGAGCTGAATTTCTGTTTTTTAAACCAGAAATCTGGTTCTTCTGGTGTAGAGAGTGCAATAGTGATGCATCACCACCTCCTGAACCCCCTCCAACACAAAAAAGAAAGGTGAAACGGGCAGCATCGCAGTAGCCACCTCAACTCTAGCAAGCTTTCTGTATAAATGATATATATAATAAGACCAATCCTCAGCTCTGCTTGGCTGATACGACTGAGTACATTATAATAGTACATGTGAAACTAACGATATTGCTATATATTGCCTCTCACATTATTGGCTCAAATGAGAATAGAATGTTTATTTACTTTACCTGGTCGCTTTTAGATTCAGCTCAATTTTTGCAATTTTATTTATTAAAGTTTTTATAATGATTGGCACTTTCCTCTGACGTATTACTGTATTCTACCTGCCTGAAGAGCTCTGTGAATGACCTGGATCCATACACCTGATCTCCTGAACAATGCTATGGTGGTAATTAGGTTGGCCATTGTTATTCTACTTAAACAAGTACCACCAACAAGGTCAATCTCTTTTGTAAGTGCTGCATGAAATGCTCACTTTTACAGCCTTTCGCTGTACACATTAAATTTGTAATACTCATTGACCTTTTCCTCACATCTTGTTTGCTTTGTCTCTTCTTTCATATATTTGGTAGCCACACATCAAAAGGCTTTCATGACATTTCTGGTGACAATAAGACATCCATTGGGATTCAAGAAAAAATTTGTTCATCAGCAGAATGGGTTATGAAATTCCTTACCAAGTGATGAAAATTATTAATTAATTGGAATTGATCATAGGCAAGAAAGGTCATATATATATTTATGATCTTTAAACTATGGGCATAAATTAACCTAGGTTATCTGGTCAGGAATTAATTTTATTCTTTCTGTAAGGCTTAATTACAGAGGTTTTGGTTACCTTTTTCTAAATCAAACAGTTGAATTAAATGGATAGGTTTTTTTTTTAATGTACCTTACTGCATGACTACTGTATGTTTAAACATTACATTGACATTTTTTAATTGACCTGATGGAATCATTAGAATGAACTATTTCTCATTTATACATGCAATATAGTACGATACTGACCTATTGACTTAAAGGTTATGATCATGCTTTGCTTTGAACTTCCTTCTGAAGTAATCCTCATTGATATAAACCTTGTTACATGAATCACTATGAACACAATAATAAATAATGAAAGGCAGATCAGGGTAACCTTGTCTTCTAGTGCAGCCATACGCTCTTTCAAGTGTAACTGGAGTCGTTCATTGGATTCTGTTAAAAGTCGGTCCACTGTATCAGACAGTCTTTTGTTGTGCTCTTCGTTCATTTTTTCCCGTTGCCGAGCCTTCAGAACACAGGCAGACAAAATTAAATTGTAAACGTTTTTTTATTAATGTACATTAAAATAAAAAGATGCCTGTTATGTAGAGTTTATAAAAATAAAGTATGCCAAATTTTAAGTAACATCAACAAAATTGTAATGGTAAATTGCTCCTGAAATATAAAGCAATTACAAATATGTTCTCTTGGGCGATACAATTCTTTTTACTAGATTATAATCATACTAATAGCAACTGGCACTATTCTTGGATTATGGAAAGGCAGCTGCACATAGACATACTCTCTTGGTACTACCTACTGAGCTTAAATGAAAAAGCAAATGCATTATTAAAATGCAGTTTGTACCTTTTACAAAGTTATACTAATGATTCCCTATTGAAGTTTTTAATATTTTCTATATTTGTTAAACAAGTTTACTGAAAATTATTGAACTCAATAGCTTCCCATATATTGTTTATCAGTTTAAATATGGTCATTCGATCGATGGATTATTGTTTGAATGAGGTTTATGAGTGTTCAATGTCACAAATAAATCTAATATTGAATAATACTAATTGTTGACAGATCCCTTTTCAAAAAAGTATGTATATCACTGGGAAGCGGGGGAGGATTTAGCACACAGTTTAAAACCAAGGCATAGGAGTTGTTCACATGAAGTAATGCTATTAAGAAGAGAGGTAAGATACCTATTTTACTATGATTAAAGGTAAACAAGTTAGGGACCACCGTATGGGGTTTACCTTGACGTGGTATGGTGGCTTATCAATTTTATGATCATAACTTTGTAACTAAAAAACCCTGTTTCAAAACTATATGCACAAGCATTTTTACTTGAATCATTGAGACAGGGAATTAGACTTTTTGAAATTGGCCTCAGGTATGCACCCACAACCTTTCTTTTTTGTATTTGTAATTGCTGGGAGCTATGGCTAAGCTCCATGTGGTTTGTTACACCCTCATACCCACCCTTTTAGATTTTTGGTGGTCCTATTGTCCCTTTAATTATTTGCTTTGGTTTGTGCAATCACTCTCCCTTAAAAGCCGAAAATGCTAGCGGCATGGGAGGATCTAGCCTGAAGGCAGTCTCTCCCATTTAAAAGCCGCATAGCAGTTGGCGGGGGAGGATTTAGCACACAGTTTAAAACCAAGGCATAGGAGTTGTTCACATGAAGTAATGCTATTAAGAAGAGAGGTAAGATACCTATTTTACTATGATTAAAGGTAAACAAGTTAGGGACCACCGTATGGGGTTTACCTTGACGTGGTATGGTGGCTTATCAATTTTATGATCATAACTTTGTAACTAAAAAACCCTGTTTCAAAACTATATGCACAAGCATTTTCACTTGAATCATTGAGACAGGGAATTAGACTTTTTGAAATTGGCCTCAGGTATGCACCCACAACCATTCTTTTTTGTATTTGTAATTGCTGGGAGCTATGGCTAAGCTCCATGTGGTTTGTTGCACCCTCATACCCACCCTTTTAGATTTTTGGTGGTCTTATTGTCCCTTTAATTATTTGCTTTGGTTTGTGCAATCACTCTCCCTTAAAAGCCGAAAATGCCAGCGGCATGGGAGGATCTAGCCTGAAGGCAGTCTCTCCCATTTAAAAGCCGCATAGCAGTTGGCGGGGGAGGATTTAGCACACAGTTTAAAACCAAGGGGAATTAGACTTTTTGAAATTGGCCTCAGGTATGCACCCACAACCATTCTTTTTTGTATCACTGGGAAGCACTCAAATTCTTGTGCTATTATTATTTTACTGTTTGAGTACAATTTGCTATAATAACTTGGGAAGTATTAAGGAGCAGATGTTTATCGCCTGGTGCCTGGGGAAGCTTTGTGGTTTTGTGAGCATAGAAATTATTTTAAAAGTCACTCTATAATTTTGCCAAGTGGTCTGTTTCACTGGGAAAAAAACAGGCTTTGAGTGGCAACAATAATTACAAAATGTACTGGTAAGTTCCTTACATGTAAGTTCCTATTCACAGTTTTTCTGTCTTCTGATTTATAACATGGAAAGTTATTTTAAGCAATTCAGAAAGTTCCCACAGAGGAGTATTGTCTCAAATTTAAATCAATTTATCCAGTACATTCTGCTTTAATAAGTGTGTCATATTTTTTTTTAAAAATCCTGACTGGGAGGGGAAATTCCTGACTAAAAGTGTTTAAAAGATTAAAACAACTGGGAATCATTTTGGATTAGATACCTTAAATAATTACAAATATCTACTCAATACTCTACTGTGACTACTCTAATTATGATTATGATGTTATACATACTCTTTGAAGTTCTTGGTTCTTCTCTTGAAGCTGTGCTTCTAGGTGCCTCATCCTTTCTTCAATATTCCCGTGTCTTTCTTCTGCCTGTAACAAACACAAATGTATTATCTGAAAGGTAGGCAGAAGTACAAAGCCAATTAAGAAAGTTAAGTAAGTTAGGTATAAGAAGGTAAAAAAGCAAGCTATTGCTAACTGCAAACTAACTCTAGGAAAAGAAACGGTATTGAGGGTAAGTAGCTGAAGAGCACTGCTTGAAATGTGTCAGCTACAGAGGCCTGCTGCATCCAAGCATCAGCAAAACATTGGATTTATTTATGAGCAATGAATCAGCCAAATGTAACATGCAAACTGTGCATGGTTTCATTACAAACCCGCCACTCTAAATCATAAGCCCCTGAAGCACTAAACTGCATGATGGTCGATTATCAATAATTAAAATATCAAAGAAAAATGTACAAGGATGGAAAATAAAATCTGATGGATTCTATTTAGCAATAGAAAGTAAAGTCCAGTAGGACTACCTTCCTATGTATGGAGATCATTTCTTGGAGTTTAGCTTCCATAACATATTGATAATCATCAGGTGAGGAAGAAGAGGTTGGATCAGACTAACACATCAGGAAGAGGAGAAGGACAAAATTGAAAAATATAAAAAATTCAGAGCAAAATACACTAACACTAAATGAAACATCCTAAATGGGGAAAAGGAAAATCTGACAGCAAAATCATTACTTTAAATTACAGAAAAACTGTGTTAGCTATAAAATATTAAATGATTGCTTTTGTTTGGAATGGTGCAGTAAGTTAATTTAACTAAAAGGAATGCTGGAATGAAAGTGATCAATGAAAAACTACTTATGGATGTATTACTGATGGATATATTCATATATATTCAAATATTAAGAACAGAAACAATGAGGAATAAAAAGCAGTTCAATGATGTCAGAGTAGATTATTTTATAATCTTTATTCTTAATTATAGTAACAGGTTCCATATGACTTCCATTTTGAGGACACCAAGGCATGTTTACAATATATACAATATATCTTTATCACAAAAGTGGTGTATGCACAAAATCAGTAAAAAGAGGGCACTAAACCAGTATTCTTCTTCTTCTTCCAATCTAGAATATGATTTTTCTATTTACTCATTTTCTATTCTCCTGTTGTATTTGTGAAATCAAGGTTTCAATGGAAGAAAGTTTTGCATGCAGTACAAATGAAAAACCTGCATGGATCATAGAGCCGCAGATATTATACACCTCAAAATAAGATATCTTAAACGTTAACATTTCTGAAGGAATTCAAGAAGAATTAAAAACAACTATTATGTAGATTGCCCTATACAGATGTATATGCACCCAAGCTTCTATCTATGCTTTAAAAAGAATGTAAATTATAGAGCAAAAATGACTTAGGTTGAGAGAGGAGCATCTGATGGGCAACTGAAATTAATATTAAGCAAGGGTGTAGCATCATACAAGCAGTGAGTGACTCTCTGGCATTATTAATGACCTCCTGAAAAAATGCACAGTTCAGCACTATTGTGCACCTGTGAATGACCAATTACAGCTTAAAATGTTTATTTTGTGCTGTTTCAGTACCTTTGTAAGAGCAGCAATTCTTTGAGCCAACTCAGCTTCAACTTCTGGTAAGGTCTCAGCTTTTCTCATAGTCTGTTGCAGCTTCTGCTCTGCCATTTCTAGTCGTTCTTGTAATTGCCTGTTTTTCTCTTCCATCTAATCTCAAGGAATGAAAATAATGCATGAAATTATTTTCTCAGCAACTAAAATGAGTAAAATAAATATAATTTCATATCTGTAGTTTTTTTCGGTTGCCTCCTCCCATCAAAGGTGCAGAAGCTATACATGAAACTATACTGTGCCTATGTATGTTATCATAACAACCAATCAACAAGTAATGTTTACTGGTCAGCTGTAAAAAACATCTATTTAAAAAAAAGACTATAAACAAATTTGGCTGCAAAGGCCAAAGTCAATTTTAATGGTGTTAACTGTAACGGTGTTCTGGTAACAGTAACAATTAAGGCATAGTTTAACACTGATGACTGTGGCTTCTTTGTGAATGAGTGCAATTGTGTCTAACTGAATTAAAGTGTATGACTACATTTGTGCATTTACCATATGAGGTAAACATAAATCCCACTGAAACAGCAAATAATAAATATGTGTACTCATCACTGTAAAATGTGACACTACCCTTCAGCAATTGCTTTGCCTTATAAATCTTTATGACAAAAGAGCTTCTGAATAAACAGATGTGACTTACACTGAATGAGAAACTTATAAGTATATGAATGAAAGTTGGACAGAATTTAAATACATTTTTAGCTATAATCTATAAATATAATGCTGAAATTGATTGTCTCCAAGAGTGATTAAAAAAATGGATAGTTGGGGGGTGGGGAAGAGACAAGCAGTATATAGGCAAATTAGGGTGATGTTTGAGATTAAAATAATTTTAGCTGTCTTGAATATTTCTGGAATTTATAGCACTATGTCTATAACATCAATGTGTTTATGTATCTTTAACCTTGTTATGAGCTAAGAGTAGCATTACCAAACAGAATTTCTTTAGTTACTATGCGAAAATATTTTATCTAAACTCCTGGTCAGACTGATGTTTGGTCAAAATACAGAATTCTTCTTTGCTTCAAACCTAAAGTGCACCTTGAAAAACTTTGTCTGATAATTCAAAGCTAACATTCAGAAGAGTCAACAGAGCTTTGCTAATATTGATGGCCTTCAGGAAGAAATTGAACTGAAATTGATAACAACTAATAGGTTTATTAAATTGCATTTGTCACAGCAGGAACCTAAAATTCTCTCTAATACTGGAAATACTGAACCTGGCGTAAAATTGCTTCCTTATTTGCCAGTTCATTTTCCAACTTGTCATTTATGTCATGTATGGATGTTGCCTCTCTCTGTGCATTGAGATAGCGTTTCTCCAAAGTAGTGATTCTTTCTTCCATATCGTCCTTTTGCGCCAGAGCCTGAATAAATATTAAAGCAAATTCAATTAAAATGCAGTATGGTATTTTTTTACTATAGTAAGGAAGGCAATGCACATTATTTATATTCTCTATATTTACATAATGTAATATTTTTGAGCATACATTGCATATGTTTGTTACCCCTAAGGAGTATAAAATAGGGTCTAAAGAAATAGAAAACCATTTGCAAACTTTTGCCCCACTTTTTGTCCTGTTGTTTCCAAAAATAATTTGCTAAAATAATAAGTCAAAATAAAAATATATTCCACTGTTTACCTCCCTGATATCCCTTTGATATTTAGTATTCAACTCTTCAGTTTTCACAAGTTCTTTTCTTGCTGTCTCTGCTTCTTGCTCAACCTCCCCAACACGAGCCGATAATGATGTTAATCGATCTTTCATTTGCGTCATTTCATAATTTTGTTTTTCAAGCAGTTCCTGCAGCTCTACCATCTGACTTGCTTCATCATTTGAATCTATCGATCCATTGGACAATCTCTGTAAAAAATTGAGAATTCAAATAAGAAAATAATCTTGTACGTAAGCAAGCATTTTTATATTTTTTTATATTTTGATGAGAAAATGTACTTTTCAATACTGTAATTTATTATTGTAAATTATCTAAATAAATATTTAAAATATGAATATTCATATTCACATGCAAGACTCCTTAAATGATAATTATGTCTAAAATTTTAATGTAAATCAAATGCAGAATGGGTCAATGAGAATTTTGGGTGGTTAGACTGATCACAGAAAGAAAATTGCCCTGTAGACTTGGTTTGTTGGGGCAAGATGGACTGAGTACTCTAAAACCAAATTGTCATTGAATTTATAAAAAAATCTGAATATAAAAAGTATCAAACAAATATGAATACCTCAAAAAATTCTGATTAGTTTCAGAATGGTCCAATAGGATCTGTGCTGCTCCAATTGACTTCAACAGCACCTTGACAACATTTACTTGGCAAAATTTGGCATTAAAGGCATTCGTTATTTTTACACTTAAGGGGTTATTTACTAAACTCTGAATGCAAAAATAACTAAAAATCCGTGATTTTTTTTTTATAAAATCTTACTTTTAAAAAAATCACCAATTTTTCAGAATTTATTAAACCCTGAGGATGGAAAAGTCTGAATCTGAAAATCCGGCATTTCAGACTTAAAAATATGCTAAATAAAAACTTTTGTCTCGGCTAGTTCGTTTTTATAAGGGATAACAGTATAAAGAGATGAATATAACCTAAATTTATATGTGCAAACTTAAAGTGGTCCTCCACCCAAACAAATTTTTTCGTCATGACAAAAGAAAATATAATTTTTAGCAACTTTCCAATATACATTAAAGGAAAACTATGCCCCCAAAATGAATACTTAAGCAACAGATAGTTTATATCAAATTGAATGACATATTAAAGAATCTTACTAAACTGTAATATATATTTACATAAATATTGCTCTTTTACATCTCTTGCCTTGAACCACCATTTCGTGACTCTATCTGTGCTGCCTCAGAGATCACCTGACCAGAAATACTACAAAACTAACTGTAACAGGAAGAAGTGAGGAAGCAAAAGGCAGAACTCTGTCTGTTAATTGGCTCATGTGACCTAACATGTGGTTTGTATGTGTGCACAGTGAATCGTACGATCTCAGGGGGCGGCCCTTATTTTTTAAAATGGCAATTTTCTATTTATGATTACATAATGGGACATACTACTAAAAAAGTATATTATTTTGATTATGGTTCATTTACATGAAGCAGGGTTTTACACATGAGCTGTTTTACTCAGTATCTTTTAATAGAGACTAGGGATGCACCGAATCCACTATTTTGGATTCGGCCGAACCCCCGAATCCTTTGTGAAAGATTCGGCTGAATACCGAACCGAATCCGAACCCTAATTTGCATATGCAAATTAGGGGTGGGAAGGGGAAAACATTTTTTACTTCCTCGTTTTCTGACAAAAAGTTACGTGATTTCCCTCCCGCCCCTAATTTGCATATGCAAATTAGGGTTCGGATTCGGTTCGGCCAGGCAGAAGGATTCGGCCGAATCCGAATCCTGCTGAAAAAGGCCGAATCCTGGCTGAATCCCGAACCGAATCCTGGATTCGGTGCATCCCTAATAGAGACCTACATTGTTTGGGGGTATAGTTTTCCTTTAATTAATTCAAAGTTTCAGTGGTTCAAAATTTTCAAATATTACAGCCTAAGAAATTTTTGGTTTATCACCTTCTGTTCTGTGGGTCTGTCATTTTAACAGCAGTCTGGTCTGCTTCATGTTTTTATGAGCTTTTATCAACTGGCTTGCAACATGGCTTCAGGAGTCAGAAAACAATGGAAACGAGTGATAGATCTGCTTTTCAGCTGCAATAACATTTTTATCTTTAAAGGACAAGGAAAGGCAAACAAATAAAATCCAATTTTTACTTTCTTTAATAAAAAAGAAACCTATCTACAATATACTTTAATTAAAAAATGTGTACCATTTTTATAAGAAACCTCACTGTATGCAATGAAATTCTCCCTTCATTTACTGCAGTGGATAGAAATTGTCAGACGGTCCCTAACTGCTGAGCAGGGAAACAATCATACTTATGAACAGCAGGGGGAGCCCCCGCCTTACATCCCAGCCATGCAGAATTCAGGCAGCTTTGTTTATGACGATCCCTAAGCAGCCCAGACCACACTGAGCATGTGCAGGGTCAGGGTCAGGCAAAGATGTTTAATAAAGTTACAAGATGACAGCCCCCTGTGGCCAACTTTGAAAGCATAGATCATTTGCTTGATTAGGCTTTGTGGTTCAGTAAGTTCATGCTTATATTTAGTATACAAAATACAGCATTTCTAGCCTTATTCTATTTTAGACTTTCCTTGTCCTTTAAAACCACTGAAAATCTGTAATACATGTGTATTGGAAAGTTTCTTATAAATTGCAATTTCTTTTACTGTGCAAACATTTTTGGCAGAGGACCTTTTTACAATTAGGTGACCATACGCCACTTAAACCTATCATTTAAAACAGTAGAACAGAGGGAATACTCACTTATACTTTTAAAATTTTGTATACAAGTGCAATGCATTTGTATAGTGATGGGCGAATTCGCGAAACGGCGCCGGCGTCTCGTTTGTGACGCCGGCGCCCGTTTTTTTTATGCCGGTGCCCGTTTTTGACGCCGGCGCCCGTTTTTGATGCCAGCGTCCGTTTTTTCAGAAAAAAATTTTTCACGCTGGCGAATTTTTGCCGCAAATTTTCGCGGGCGTTTCGCAAATTTATTCGTTGGCAGCGAATCGCGCAAATTCGCCGCGAATTCGCGCCTGACGAATAAATTCGCCCATCACTACATTTGTACAATAGATATAAATAGACAATGAAACCAGTTTTATTTAATATTTTATATATGTATACAGTTTATAGCAGCCACCCAACTATTACAGGGGCTAAGGGCATTTCCCTGATGATGATGATGATGAATGAATGATGATGAAGTTAGGCACAACAGTAATATTCACAAGACAAAATCAACTTTTTTATTCTTTTCTTATTCACATTTTTCACCTATTCATGGTGTCAAATTTCGTTCTATTAGTTCAGACATTTTGAATGTGAACTAACTTCTCAAATTGTTCTTATAATGAAATACAATTCATATACTTTGTGATAAGTTGTTTATTGTGTCACATGGCATATCTAGAATATAATAAGCAATACCGTATATATGCTGCTTGTTACTGACTAGCATTAGATGAGCTGAACCAATTAAATTGAAATAAGCATTTAAGCTAAAATAGAGCATTAATATGGATTTAGTTAATAATCTAGATAATTAGTTAGAAATGTAAAAAGAGCATCATTCAGATACTAAAAAGAAAACAATACTAAAATGAGTAAAGGACTAAGCATAGAAAAACAAGATAATTTTAAAATTTAAAAAATAAATCTACAGATACTCTTGACAAGGTAGGAGACATTACAGTTGCTTATTTTTCAAGTAAAATGAGGCAACTGCAAACCATTTGCAATATGGGCTAAGGCAAGAATCTCTTAAGCATTAAATCAGGAGCTGTCAATGCACATGTACTGCTGATAAAATTAAGTTGTTCTTGAAGCATTGACAACAACACAGAACAAATTGCAACAAAACTTTGTACAAGCCTTAATGTAAAAGAACAAGAAATAGGAATGCACCAAATTCATATTTTTTTGGTTTAGCCAAATTACCATATTTGGCTGCATGCTGCCTTAAATACAAAAGCTAAATAGCAAAGTTTAGTACAAAAGAAAAAATAAAATTATCACTGGACAAACATTTGTTATGTTCTGTTGTTCATCTAGTGATGCAGAGAGACCTCAGATTACAAAACAATGTGTGCAGTACAAGCCATTTTGTACAAAAATTAAACTGGCACAGATTAAGAAATGGTGTCAAGGTTGCTTTAATGATTGTACACAGTAGAGTCTACTGGAAATCTGTGTTAGTGCAATCAAATGTTGGATTTATTAGAAATGCATTGTACTACATGGTTTATACCACAAGAGTGCTTTTTCTGGTGTAGTTTCTACTGTGTTTATATGTTACTGAACATTGGAGGTAGCAATCCCAAACCACTGTGAAGAGCACTCTAATACTATGCAGTAGATTAAATGTCCTTTTTTTAATTTTAATTATTGAAATTGGCTGTATTACAATCCTCGTTTAAAGATTTGGCTGACAATTGAGAAAACAAGATTATCTTTGAATTAGAAATTTCTCGGTGCTTTAAAAATGACATGACATTAGAGTGGAAATTGGTATCGCTGAAACAAAGAATCTTTAATTTGTATCTTGAGGTTATACAGGAGGAGTGGCCAGTTCCATGTTGTAGCTCCCATCCTTTCCAGCTATAGTCAGGTTTTCCCAGTGGTGCCAAAGGGCAACCATGTTTGGGCATTTTAACCTCAAAAGCAAGCAAGGTGCAGGTAAAACACAATCCTTGTGTAAAATGTCGCTGTCAAATTTTTAATGAGTTATATGAAAGTTGAGTGTAGGTCTGGCCAGACCAGGGATGACTTTGACCTAGTTGGTCAGCTTAATTATATTGCAATAAATGGACAAATAATCCCTTATGTGTTTAAAGGGGAGTAGTTTAAGGAACATACAGGGGAATGTAATAAAAGTCACAAAGAGCAAAACAATTTGCACCAATAAGACTAAAAATCCACATCTCGCAATGTAATATTGTTCCTTAAACTGTTATTGCATTGCGAATTTTAATTGTGCATTGCAAATTTTAATTGCGCACTCATAAGAAGTGTTTGAAGGTGTCGTAATCTTTTGGAGCAAACATAACGACTTTTTCAGTAAGAAGTTTTATTACATTGACTGCGCATTGGCGCAAACTATAAAATTCGCAAACGGTCTTTCACTGTCGGAAGTGGTCGCTAAACAGTTTCCGGACTCGCAAAAGCTATATTAAATTCGCACAAAGCAAAATTTGTTCGCGGAAAGGCATAACTTTTCGCATTGCGAATAGTTTTTCCGTTAGCGATTTTTATTACATTCCCCCGATAATGTCTCAAAACTCAATATCTAGAATCTAATGGGTTCAGATGACTTAAGAATCAAATCCCGGAATCAATTATTCCCTATAAAAAGTAATTTGTTTCCTCATATAGAACCATATTTGTGCAAACTATCCAACAGAATGCTACTTTATGGGTGCTAAAATTTCAGGTATATAGACTGCACATATATGTGTCATATTTTTGTTAAGCTGAAAACCTCTCAACTATGCAATAAATAAAAAAGCTGATGTTCTAAGTAGGTAGTAATTAGACTACAAACAGCAACCAGTGTGTTTTTGGTTACCTAATTACTAGGGATGGGCAAATTTTTCCACCATGTTTCGCTGCAGAAATGACGCCCATAAATGCTGCACGTCAGAAAAATGTTGACGTCCATAGATTTGAATGGCTGTAGCCGAATTTTTGTCAAAACAAAACAGGTCAAATTCGCCCAAGCCTACTAAATACATAAAATTGGCAAATATCAAAGTCACCAATGAAATAGTTTTTATGGTAACAAACAAACTAAAAAGTAACAGACAGTGCTTTTCAAATGTGGCAAGTGGAATTGTGAAATATTTAAACAAAATGATGGCATATACAAATGTTAAATGCAGTGCAAATTTTTAAAATGCTGTTAAATTATTTTACCTTATCATGCACCTTTTGCCCTTGCTCCATTCCTTCAAGAGCTTCCTGCTCAGGCCCTTCTCCAGTTCCCATTTTTCTTTGTATGTGGGCATTTTGTTCTCTTAATGCAACAATCTATGGAAAAAAGACAACACAAGTTCCAGAAGCAAAAAAAAAAGGCATTTAATTGTAAGATCTTGTGTAACAATGCACATTTTTGGAAAAATAAGGAAAATAAGTAGAAGTCTTTTTCTCCAATGTAGAAAAACATGACAATGCCCATGATATGTATTCTCTACTCTAGCTCGTAGCTGGGTAAAATACCATTGTTTCCCATGCAAGGATAGATAACTCCAAAAAAAAATTTCCACTATGAAAGAAGAATAAAGAACTGATCAAAACATTTAACAACCATGAAAACATTCCCCCCTCTCTGAAATTCTCTAAGGGGCCGATTCATCAAGAGTCGAATATTCGACTAGGAACTAAAATCGTTCGACTTCGAATATCGAAGTCGAACGATTTAGCGCAAATCCTACGATCGAACGATCGAAGGAATATTCGTTCGATCGAACGATTAAATCCTTCGAATCGAACGATTCGAAGGATTTTAATCCAACGATCGAAGGAATATCCTTCGATCAAAAAAACTCAGGCAAGCCTATGGGGACCTTCCCCATAGGCTAACATTGAGTTCGGTAGTGTAACGATCGCCGCACGGAGCAGGCCCAGGAGCTCCGGGCGGCGCGTCCTCTCCTGCCGGCGTCGCTCCCAAGATGGCGGCGCCCATGGCCGCCACGTGGGTAAGCGGCGCCGGCGCGATGACGTCAGTGCGCCGACGTCGGCGCAAGGACGTCAATGACGTCATTAAGGCGCCAAATTCAAATAAAAAGCCTGTTTAGACGCCAGGATGGCGCCCAAGTATAGGAAACCTTGCCCTAAGTATTTCCTGGGTTCCCTGTGTGCTAATATTCCTTATCCTGATCCTGATTATTATCCTTGACCCCTGCCTGGCCTTTGGACTTTGCTGTTATCTGCCTGCCCCTGAACTCTTGCCTGGATTCTGACTACTCTCTGGATTAACCCCTTGGACACCGCGACCTTGCACCCTCAAGAAGGCTTCCTCCTTGATCCCGACTACCTCCCTGGAGGGAGCTCCCGGCTCCCTGACATTATACTTGGGCCATGGATCCTACTGAGGAAGCTACGCCTGATGTCGGACGAGCGCTCACGCGGACTGGCATCCCGCATGGAGGAATATGAAGCCCAGCAGTACCACATTGCACAGGCACTCGATACCCTTCTCTCCCGAGTGCCTCCAGTGCCTCCTGCTTCCCAAGCGGCTGCAAATCCTCCCTTGGCGGACGTCTCATCTAACACAGGTTTCTCGTCTGGTGAGCCTCGTATTCCGCCTCCTCCTCGCTTCAGTGGGGACCCACAGGCCTGCAGAGGTTTTGCTACACAGTGCCAGATCCAGTTCGAGTTTCAACCCTCGCACTTCCCCAATGAACGTTCCAAGGTGGGGTATGTAATGTCTCGTTTGGTGGGCAAACCGCTTGAGTGGGCAACATCTCTTTGGGAGAAGAATTCTCCACTGACTTTTGATGCCAAGGCTTTTCTGCAAACATTCCGTACTGTGTTTGATGCCCCGGGTCGGGTCACTAATGCTCCTTCTCGTCTCCTGCAACTCCGACAGGGAAACCGCAGCGTCAGTGACTATGCTATTGACTTTAGAACTTTGATGGCTGAAACTTCCTGGAATGACGATGCCTATAAGGCCGTATTCTATCAAGGTCTGTCTATTCGCATTAAAGATGATCTTGTCTCCAGGGAGTTCCCTGATCTGCTGGAAGATCTGATTGCACTGTCCATTAAAGTGGACACTCGTCTCAGAGAGCATCAAGTAGAGAGGGAGCATTGTAAACTATTTCAACCCATGTTGGCACCTCGCTTCCAGAGACCTCTCTTGCAAACTCCAGCTGCTCAAGCTCCTCCTTCTCCTCCGGAGGAACCGATGCAGGTTGGAAGGGCTCGTCTCTCCGAACAAGAAAGACTCCGTAGACGAATGGCTGGCTTATGTCTGTATTGTGGCGGACAGTCTCATTTTGCGAATTCTTGTCCAGCGAAGCCCACGAGTTCTGTTCCCCGAGGTATATCTAGGGTAACACATGTAGGGGGCACTACTCCAAAGTCTCAAGAGAACACTCACAGGTTTCTCCTTCCTTTACAGATTCGCCTAGCCACTAAGACTATTGTTGGCTCTGCTTTCATTGACTCTGGAGCTGCGGGGAACTTCATGGACGCTCTGTTCGCCAAACACTTGGAAGTTCCCTTATTCCCATTGTCTACTCCTCTCCGAGTCACAGCCATTGACGACAGACCCCTGGAGGCTGAATTTATCTCCATGACGACTGGGGAATTGCCTGTGCAGGTTGGGACATTGCATAAAGAAAGACTTTCGTTCCTAATTATTTCCTGCCCATCCGTTCCAGTTGTGTTGGGTCTTCCTTGGCTGCGCCTGCATAATCCTTCCATTGATTGGTCCGCAGGACAGATTTCCCGTTGGAGCCCATTTTGCCAGCAGCACTGCCTTCCTGCTGAACCCCTCCGGAGGGTGAATATCTCTTTGTCTGATCTGAAAACTCTACCCCCCTTTTACAAGGAATTCGCTGATGTGTTCTGTAAGAAGTCTGCAGAATTCCTTCCTCCACATCGACAATACGATTGTCCTGTCGATCTCCTGCCTGGAACCATGCCCCCTAGAGGTCGTACTTATCCTCTCTCTCCAGCGGAGACCACTGCTATGAAGCAGTATATCCAAGAAAATCTTCAGCGGGGGTTTATTCGCCCTTCTACCTCTCCTGCCGGGGCTGGATTCTTCTTCGTGGAAAAGAAGGATGGAGGCCTTCGTCCTTGCATCGACTACCGGGGTCTTAATAAGATTACGGTTAAGAACCGGTATCCCTTGCCCTTGATTGCCGAACTCTTTGACCAATTGAAGGGGGCTAAAATCTTCACTAAGTTGGATCTCCGTGGGGCGTACAACCTCATTCGCATCCGTGAGGGTGATGAATGGAAGACGGCTTTCAACACTCGTGACGGGCACTATGAATATCTCGTTATGCCCTTTGGCCTTTGCAATGCCCCTGCCGTCTTCCAGGAGTTTGTTAACGATGTGTTCCGGGATCTCCTAGGAAGGTTCGTAGTCATGTACCTGGACGACATCCTGATCTTTTCTAAAGACCTAGAAAGCCATCGCTCCCAGGTGAAGGAGGTACTCTCTCGTTTGAGGAAGAACTCTCTCTTCGCCAAGTTGGAGAAGTGCGTCTTCGAGGTGTCTAAGATCCCCTTCCTAGGATACATTATCTCTCCTGAGGGATTTGAGATGGATCCCGTGAAAGTGTCTGCCATCCAGGAGTGGCCTCTCCCGCTGTGTACCAAGGCAATCCAGAGATTTATCGGATTTGCTAATTACTATCGGCAGTTCATCCGGGGGTTCTCTTCCCGCATTGCACCTATCCTGGCCCTCATCCGGAAAGGGGGTAAACCCAGCTTGTGGCCTCCATCTGCCATTGATGCTTTTCAGTCCTTGAAAGAGGCCTTCACGTCCGCTTCTGTCCTCCGACACCCCAATCCTGAACTACCCTTCTGCATCGAAGTTGATGCTTCTGAAGTCGGAGCCGGAGCCATCCTGTCTCAGAGACACCCCGCTGATGGGAAGTTGCACCCCTGTGCTTATTTCTCCAAGAAGTTCTCGTCCGCAGAGCAGAACTACGATGTCGGGAACCGAGAACTCTTGGCTGTTAAACTCGCCCTTGAAGAATGGCGTCACCTCTTGGAGGGTTCTCTGATTCCTGTTCAGATTTACACCGATCATAAGAATCTCGAGTTCATCCAGTCCCTCAAGAGGCTAAACCCCAGACAGGCAAGGTGGGCTCTCTTCTTCTCTCGATTTAATTTTATCTTGACTTATCGCCCAGGCTCCAAGAATCGGAAGGCCGATGCCTTGTCTCGTAGCTTCACTCCGGTGGACCGCTCTCCTGAGAGACAAGAGCCAATCATCCCTCCAGTCAAGATTATTGCCTCCCTGTATCCACAGTTTGCCGACCAAATCCTGGCTGGTCAGTCTTCTGCTCCTTCCGGTACTCCCATTGGGATGGCATTTGTTCCTCCTGAGCTGCGTCTGCCTATCCTGCAACAGACCCATTGCTCCAGGCAAGCCGGACACCCTGGCCCAGCTAAAACTCTTGAACTCTTACGACGCCTGGTCTGGTGGCCTGATATCCGCAAAGATGTGAAAGACTTTGTTGCTGCTTGTAATGTTTGTGCCACATCTAAGTCAAGCCACTCCCGCCCCAGTGGGTTACTACAGCCCTTGCCAGTTCCTTCCCATCCCTGGACCCACCTGTCCATGGACTTCATTGTCGAACTTCCTCCCTCCTGTGGGAACACGGTGATCTGGGTTGTCATTGATCGTTTCTCCAAAATGGCCCATTTCATCCCTCTGAAGAAGTTGTCCTCTGCGGTGGAGTTGTCCCAGCTATTTATCCAGTACATCTTCCGCCTGCATGGTTTCCCGGTGGAGATCGTCTCCGATAGAGGCACACAGTTTACTGCCAAGTTCTGGCGTTCCCTATGCAAAGACCTGGGAATTGTTCTTCAGTTTTCATCTGCATACCACCCGCAGACGAATGGGGCAGCTGAACGTGTCAACCAAGCCCTGGAACAGTTCTTGAGGAACCACGTTTCCCTTTGTCAAGATGATTGGTCTGATCTCCTCCCGTGGGCGGAATTTGCTCATAACAATGCCTGCCACACTTCCACTGGAAGGTCCCCATTTATGGCGGTGTATGGTCAACATCCTCAAGCCTTCCCACAAGACTTTGTGTTGTCCGATGTTCCGGCCGCTGATGACCATGCAGCCCACATGTCTGCTATTTGGGCCGCAACCAAGTCCAATCTGGAGAAGAGTGCTCTGGTTCTTAAGACGTTTGCAGATCGTAGACGTAGACCCTCTCCTCCCTACAAGGTCGGTGATAAAGTCTGGTTGTCTTCCAGGAACATTCGGTTGAAGGTACCATCTCCTAAGTTGGGTCCGAGGTTCGTAGGTCCTTTTTCCATCCTGGAGGTGATCAATCCTGTGGCTGTCAGACTTCAGCTTCCTCCTGAGATGTGAATTCCCAACGTGTTTCATGTCTCCTTGGTGAAACCCGCTACCTCCAACCGCTTTTCTGTTGTCCAGCCTCCTCCTCCTACTATCTCTGTGGATGGTCAACAAGAATATGAAGTGGAGAAGATCCTTGACTCCAGAATCTCCAGGGGGTCTCTTCAGTACCTCATCAAGTGGAAGGGCTTTGGCCCTGAAGAATGCTCCTGGGAAGGATACTCTGATGTCCATGCTCCTCGTCTGGTGAGGGAGTTCCATTCCAAGTTTCCCCAGAAGCCAAGTCCTGGTGGTCCGGAGGCCCCCCGTGAAGGGGGGGGGTACTGTAACGATCGCTGCCCGGAGCAGGCCCAGGAGCTCCGGGCGGCGCGTCCTCTCCTGCCGGCGTCGCTCCCAAGATGGCGGCGCCCATGGCCGCCACGTGGGTAAGCGGCGCCGGCGCGATGACGTCAGTGTGCGCCGACGTCGGCGCAAGGACGTCAATGACGTCAATGACGTCATTAAGGCGCCAAATTCAAATAAAAAGCCTGTTTAGACGCCAGGATGGCGCCCAAGTATAGGAAACCTTGCCCTAAGTATTTCCTGGGTTCCCTGTGTGCTAATATTCCTTATCCTGATCCTGATTATTATCCTTGACCCCTGCCTGGCCTTTGGACTTTGCTGTTATCTGCCTGCCCCTGAACTCTTGCCTGGATTCTGACTACTCTCTGGATTAACCCCTTGGACACCGCGACCTTGCACCCTCAAGAAGGCTTCCTCCTTGATCCCGACTACCTCCCTGGAGGGAGCTCCCGGCTCCCTGACAGGTAGCTTTTAGCTGCCGAACTAGGGGGTCGAAGTTTTTCTTAAAGAGACAGTACTTCGACTGTCGAATGGTCGAATAGTCGAACGATTTTTAGTTCGAATCGTTCTATTCGTAGTCGAAGTCGTAGTCGAAGGTCGAAGTAGCCCATTCGATGGTCGAAGTAGCCCAAAAAACACTTCGAAATTCGAAGTTTTTTTAATTCGAATCCTTCACTCGAGCTTTGTAAATGTGCCCCTAAATGTTGTACATAATAGTTAACATGTTTTGATATTTTTATTTCTTTGTGAACAAATATTTTGATACTTTATAAATAGAATATAATAATAATAGAAACATAGGACATGCATGCAGTTCTTGTTTCCATTTTACTGTGATAAAATAATTCCACAAATGTTTCTACTACTAGGAGAATAGCACTAAATAGAGTCAAGAGAGGATTATATTAACGGATTGAATGCTGGGTGAGTTTCAGCACTTGAATAACTATTAGTATTGTTTTTATTTAAAGATGTCTGAGAGACACACTATTCAATATCAGCCAATGAAACTAAGAAAGCGATATCAACATGTGTTGATCAAGTTTTGTGACATCAATTTTTGTTGTTTTTTTAAATTTGAAAAAACTTAAAAAGCTCAAATGTGCATTAATTTAATAAAAACACCATATTAAAAAATGTGATCGCTTACAAACATGAAAAAATGTGTAAAAATGTTATGCTGTTTTTTACATGGCGATGTAACATAGTAACATATTAAGTAAGTTTGAAAAAAGACACATGTCCATCGAGTTCGACCTTTTTTTTTTTTTCTTTTATTATCTACCTATCTGCCTGTTGATCCAGAGATCGGTCTAGTCCCTGGATCAACTTGTACTATGAGCTATTTCCCATAACCCTGTAAACCCCTTCCGAATATTTAGGCGGAACCTCTTTTCTTCTAATCGGAATGGGTGACCTCATGTCAGCTGGAAAGACCTACTGGTAAATAAAGCATTAGAGAGATTATTATATGATCCCCTTATATATTTATACATAGTTATCATATCACCCCTTAAGCACCTCTTCTCCAGCGTGAATATCCCCAATCTGGCCAGTCTTTCCTCATAGCTAAGATTTTCTATACCTTTTACCAGCTTAGTTGCCCTTCTTTGTACCATCTCTAATACAATAATGTCCTGTTTGAGTGATGGAGACCAAAACTGTACGGCATATTCTAGATGGGGCCTTACAAGTTCTCTATACAGAGGAAGAATGACCCCCTCCTCCCGTGACTCTATGCCCCTTTTAATACAGCTCAAGACCTTATTTGCCCTTGATGCTGCCGACTGGCATTGATGCTACAGCCAAGTTTATCATCTACAAGGACTCCAAAGTCCTTTTCAATAATGGATTTGCCTAGTGCAGTCCCATTAAGGGTATAAGTTGCTTGGATATTTTTACATCCCAGGTGCATGACCTTACATTTATCAACATTGAATCTCATTTGTCACTTAGCTGCCCAGATTGCCAGTTTGTCAAGATCATGTTGCAAGGATGCCACATCCTGGATGGAATTAATTGGGCTGCATAATTTTGTGTCATCTAATACATTACTTACAACACCCTCCCCTGAGTCATTAATGAACAAGTTAAATAAAAGTGGACCCAATACTGAGCCCTGGGGG
Organism: Xenopus laevis; assembly: GCF_017654675.1. Taxonomy (NCBI): domain Eukaryota; kingdom Metazoa; phylum Chordata; class Amphibia; order Anura; family Pipidae; genus Xenopus; species Xenopus laevis. The sequence continues at coordinate 94,637,927 of NC_054376.1, read as the reverse complement.
ACCCCACTAAGAACCTTACTCCAATTAGAGAATGTCCCATTAACAACCACCCTTTGTACCCGATCCTGTAGCCAGTTTCCTATCCACGTGCAAACGACTTCATTAAGCCCAACAGACCTTAGTTTAGAAAGCAGTCGTTTGTGGGGCACAGTATCAAATGCTTTGGCAAATTCCAAATAGATCACATCTACTGCCCCCCCACTGTCCAGAATCTTACTTACCACATCATAAAAAGCAATCAAATTCGTCTGACATGACCTATCCTTCATAAAGCCATGCTGATTGTTGCTCATAATGCCATTCACTAGGACACAATTTTGAATGTGATCCCTTAACAAGCCTTCAAATAATTTGCCCACCACAGATGTCAAGCTTACTGGCCTATAATTGCCAGGCTGAGATCGTAATTACTTTTTAAATATTGGAATAACATCAGCTTTTCTCCAATCCATAGGCACCATACCAGATGACAGTGAATCTGAGAAAATCAGAAATAAGGGCTGGTCTAAAACTGAACTAAGCTCTCTTAGAACCCGCGGGTGTATGCCATCAGGCCCTGGAGCCTTGTGTGGTGTATTATCCCGCTGTTTTTTACATAAATATGTCCCTAGTTGTCATTGCCCATTTATGTAACATTAGGAAGCTCCTCCATATTAATTTTCAGATTTGCAAAATTGTACGCAATTATTTATTATTTTAAATATTCAATGGTGTATCATTATTACGGGAGAAATGTGTTTTATTTTTTGTATGGTATTTTAATTTGTCTGATACACTGTGAGTGACATATGAACCTTTGCAGTTTAATTGGAATATTTCCCCCCAGAGGGAAAAATCTGCCTCTAAAGTCTTTCAGAATGAATGTTCTGATTAATCACACAAGCATAAACATAATTCTGTGCTGACCACTGGAATCTTTTGAAATGCATAGGATTGAAATGAAGTCTTTAATACTCAAATGACCTACATTTCTCTTGCAAATACTAGCTTTTCAGGTTCCTTATCAACTAATATTAAATTACACTGCCTTATATAACATGCAATGATGCACACATTGTAACTATTGCTAAAATCTCTTTGCATGTTTATGTAAAGTTTGTATAATAGTCAGTATTAAATGAAAAACAAAAAGTATATCTATTAAACAAATCGTAAAGCATAATTCAATGAGCCCTTTTGCATATCTTTAAAATAACCAATTTTAAGTTGTGCCACATTAATCACTGGTTACATGTAGAGTTATGTCCAATGAAATCTTGTATTATTATGTCATGAAATTTCACATAACAGGGATCACTTGATGTAAAAAAAAGATAAAGTTTATTTGACACAAGCTCTGTGGATTGGGAACCTATGACATAAGAACTTATGGTCATAAAAGGGCTTTACCATTGCAAAAGCATAGAGCTATCACTTCACAGCACAGAAAAACAAAAAAAACTGTTTATATAAACAATTAGATGGTTCTGAATACACCACATTTTATTCTCTCAATTATAAACATAAGAATGCAGTACTGTATCAGTACACTGTATGTGAGGAATAGGAAAGCCTTGGAGCTATAAGCGCAGGGGCTGCATGACAAGGGATCCGAAAGACCAGCAGCCACATTATACTGGTCTAGGTCAGAGAAGTGCAGAATCACATGTAGCTGTGTTTAGGTGAGAAGGAATGAGTTAAAGCAGGAGGTGGCCAGGCCCAGGGGCGGAGTAAGAGAGGGATGTGATGTGAGGGGAAGAAGCAGTTCACTTCCTTATCTTCTGAGCAGGTAGAAACATTCCACCTACCCTCCCCCATTTTGCAAATTGTGTGAAATGTCAGGAGTTTTCTACTTTATGTTCTCAGATTATCTATTAATAACTGAATTTGGATGTTTTCATAACTCTGTTATATTGTGGTTTCTGTATCTTTGCACATTATAATTGTGAGAGTCTGTATTGTATTTATTTATGTTAAATTAATGTGAATCGCTTGATCCAGGGAATGTTTCTGATCGCCATTGGGGTCAGGAAGGAATTTTCTCCCACTTGAAGCATAATTGGCATTGGCTTGAGGCTGGTTTTTTTGCCTTCCTCTAGATCAAAACAGTGGACATATGATATTATATTTTAGTTGTATTTGTCACAGCAGCAGTAGGACCTTTTGCAGAAGAGATTGCCGTATTTCTCAAAAACCACAAGGTTTTGAGGGGGAATAAAACAGATAAAATATAAATATATTTTATCTGTTTTATTCCCCCTCAAAACCTTGTGGTTTTTGAGGAATACAGCAATCTCTTGTGGAAATTGTCTTTTTTTGAGGTTGGAGGAGAGCCCTGCTGATTGCCTGATTGGGGAAACACCTTTTGTTCTAGAGGATCAACTACTTAACTAGCAGTAGGACCTTGCCAGAGTACTGCACAGTTACATTTAGAAGAGGGAGAAAGGAGGTTCTCCCCTGTGACTGCATGGTGGATTGATTGATACAGACGCTACTACTGCTTGTGCAGCCTGCTTGGTGCCTGCCACACGGTCCTAGAGCCTGACCGCGGCCCCACCACGCAGTCCTAGCGCCCGCCGCTCGCAACCCTCTCCCAGCAAATGCACACCCAGAGCACTAGGGAGCTGCGCATCCTCAGTGCCCCACAGCAAGTGGCTGGGTGGCATGTCGCCCCTATGATTCTGCCTCGCCACAAATCTGGGCCTAGTGACAACTTGTAAATGCCACCTGCTGACTGGTTGTTGTTGGTGACTAGACCTGTAGCAAACTTTACATCTTTTATTACATAAACCCTGTAGTGAGATTCCCTATAGCTGCCTGATGGACAAGAATGGTCATATAGGATAACCCCATGTATGGACACCTTCACTAAGTCAAATTAAAATTATTGTGACAAATTGTTACTTTCTCTTGTGAATGTACTGTCACAGTGACAACAAACAGTTGGTACATTTACCAACACTGCCTAAAAGATTGATTGGTATAAGGGTGCATCAATAGAATTACAGTATTTAGGGATGAGGATTTTCTAGAAATTTTAGGGTTAGGTGATACATGATTCTTCCAGTGGGTTTATGACATTAGAAAATTATTCAATTATATGTTATGTTTTGCTGATATGTGCTACAACTTGTTGTGTTATCTCTTTCAGTCAACCAGAATTAACTGAATGCAGTTTAAATGTTTTATTATAAGTCATATGCGGTCATCAGTTTATGTTAATAGTCACACTCAGTTGGCTGACTGGCTATAGATTTTTACTTATATGTTTGCCAATTGAAAACGTGTTCCAATTGTTGGAAAATAACCACATTACAAAACATATCTGAGACTTACATAACATGGTCAATGTCTATGTTCTGAATTTCTTAAGGCACCAATTCTGGAGTGTTGGAGTATGTCTTCACAAAGACACAATCATACACTATTGTATCAGGGATGCACCAAATCTACCATCTTGGTATTTTGCCTGAATCCTTTGTAAAAGCTTCGCCCGAATACCAAACCAATTGAGAACCCTAATTTGCATGTGTAAATAAGGACCAGAAAGGGTTAAAGAGAAAAAAAAAAAGTTTACTTCCTCGTTTGTATTAAGAAAAGTCACATGATTTTAAGGAATTGGTTCGGCCAGGAACTTGGATTTAGCCAAATCTGGATCCTGCTGAAAAAGGCAGAATACCAAATCAATTCCTGGATTTGGTGAATCCCTAGTATGAGTGATCCAAAAGGACAGCAATTAGCAATACATTTGTTTGGCACTGTACATCTTCATGATTCATGTAATTATGTGAAAAGCAGAGCAGAAGAAATCTGTGGTAAGAATGTACAACCATAGTAGATGGATGGATAAAAAGGGTGAAATGGTTAAAGACCATTAATCAAGAACCTTTTTCAACAATAAAATTGTATGCACTTGAGATTTGTTAAGGAAAAACTTGAAAAGTAGTGGTTTTTATTCAATCCTACACACTTGCTTCATTATTGCCACATTTCTTGAAAATAATCTCTAAAGGTCAAAACCTTTTCTCTTTCAATGAAATGAGTCATGGGTTTCCAAGCTGTCACCACAGAACACAGCTCAAGTGTGAAAGAAAAAACTGCTTGAGCTTTTCTCCTTATTGTCAGATTCAGTAAGTATTTCAAATTGCACATCATACTATAACAAATTGACTGAAAAGATGCTGGATGTCAAGCCAAAGTTGTACATTTTGAATACAGCAATTTTGTATCAAATACAGTTTTGTTCTTTTTCACAATATTTGTTCACAGACTTTTGCTACTTAGATAGGGACTAGAGACCTCAATTCTAGGAAAAGCTGTATGTTTCCATTTAACAAAAGTTATAGTCTATGTAGGCCATTTTTAAACAATACTAGTAAATTGTGAAGGAAAAAGTAAGGGCAAAATCCTGATCTGAATTGCACATAGTTTTCATTAGGTGCAAATCCAATGAAACTGCAGCACATTGATCCAAGTTTGAAAACTTAGATCAGTGTGCTGCAGTTTCCTTGGATTTGCATGTGTATTGCTGTGACCCTGAGCAGGGGGGTCTAGTAGCCAGTGCAGCACCTGACACCCAAGAAGGTACCATTTAACAGGTAAAGCACTCTAATTTTGGGTGGAATAGTTTTAATTAGATTGAAACTGTCCCACTTGTCAAAAGCCAGATTCATAGTTGAAAAGATAAAATAATAACAATCAATAATAACAATTAGTCTTGGGCAAATTTATTCACAACAACAAAAAATATTTGCGCACTTCCAAAATTGATGCATGCATAAAAATTGTTGCCCATTGACTTTAAGGGGCAGCTTTATCAAAGGTCGAAGTTTGAAGTTAAAAAAACTTCGAATTCAAAAAGACCAACCGCATTTTTTTGGGGTCGAAGTGGGCCTACTTCCAATCGTACGATTCGAAGAAGCGCTACTTCGTTCAACTTAGTTTCCATACAGGTTCTAGGAGGTCCCCCATAGGCTAAAACAGCACTTCGCCAGCTTTTAGGTAGCAAATGGTCGAGATTAAGTTTTAAAGAGACAGTACATGATAAATATTGATATTTGAATTTCAACGTTTTTTTCGAATCGAAGTTGGACTATTCGATGGTCGAAGTACCCAAAAATCAAAAGTTTTTAACTTCGAACCTTCACTTTGACCTTTGATAAATCTACCCCTAAGAGTCACACGTATAAAAATTAACACCATTTTTTGCTGTTTCACTAATTTTTTAGGGGTTAAAGTCGGCGAAGTGTAATGGGACAGATTTGTCCATCACTAATAACAATAAATTAAGTAAACACTGGCCTCCATAGACCAATGAACAGTAGCTGGAAACTCTTAAGAAGATAATAGATGAGCTGGGAATGTCCACAGAAGGGGCTCTAAAACCAGGATGGTATTTGAACATATCTAGTGATGGGCGAATCTGTCCTGAAAAGGCAAAGAATTTGCGAAACGCATCGAAGTCAATGGGCGTAAAAATAATTTTCGCCACAATTTCGTAAAATCATTTGGAAATTCACCACAAATCCATGCCTGACGAATAAATTCGCCAATCACTAAACATAATCCTAAAGCCCACATTAGATTGCTGTAGGTCTACTGCCCCACATAGACAGACAGAAAATGCCAAAACACTTTTAAAACTCATTGATTCATGGACACAACGGAACCCTAATGACTTATATACACTTTTTTTTATTTAATAGAGGCAATTGTGTTTTAAAGATTTTACTGAGGCATCAGAATTTGAAAAAGAAGTGTTGCAGAGAACCTAACCTGGTTAGGGTAAGATGGGCTAAAAAGGAGCCATGCAGCGCAAAGCCTTCTGAAAATAGAACATATTTGCTTCATGCCATATCCATAGCACAGCCTTACTACCCAAAATAAGAGTTTAACTCTCACATAAAGCATTATGAGTGGAGACTTGCAAATCCCTCCTTTATGTCGCTGTGGCCAGCTATGCATGCAGAACTGCTGGTTTTATAGCACAGATACACTCAGGAATTACCTGTAATCCAACTCTAGGCTGTGTGCTGAACACTACCTGCACCAATCTCCTGAGCCACTGGGGGAGTTAGTACTGGTCTGTCTTCCCAAGGTACATGGGTTATGTCTCCTGGTTATTCTACCTACTCTGCCTCCCTTGTTCATAACATACCTGTATGTAGGCAATCTATATAAGCCTGCCTTTTACAACCAATGTTGCTTGATCATCTGAGATACCTAGCCTGATCTTGCCAGTTTGCATTTGAATCAGTTCCTGTTCATGAGTTCCTAGCCTTTGTCCAGTTCCATGCCTTGCTTTGTGTTGATCTTCTGGTTTGACCTCTGCCTGTTCTTTGGATTCATCCTTGTCTTTAGTCTGCCAAGACCTTGGCCTGTTTGTTGGACTTTCCTTGTTTGCCTACAGCCCAGACCTCTGCCTACATTCCAAAGATTTTTGTTTGCTGCCTGCCCCGACTGCTGGCCTGGTAATAAGGACTTGTGCATTTTCCGATACCTCTCATTAACCCTGCTTCATTGTCTTCCTTAATAAAATCACTTTTCAACTTCACAAAAATTTTCCAGCCTATCCTTAAATCAGATACCCACTTTACCCATGTTATACAGCACATAGGCTCCTATCAGCCAGCTTAAAAACTTTGTTGGGCTGGAAGATTTCAATTACATCCTTTTTACATGATAAAACTTCTGGTTGCACCATATAATCTGAATGTGGAGATAAACTATGTTCAGTTCCAAAGTTTAACATTGTTTTATAATATTCAAAATGCAAAATTCAGCATAATAATACTTGCAGTTTACTTATCTATAATGAAACTTATAGCACAATTTTTTACTTTGTGTTTTTTACTCACAAACCTGTGATGTAACACTGTGACAAAATATAAAACAGTATGCCTTGACACTGGAATATTAGGATCAGCAAGATAATAAATAGGGGAGAAGTTACATGCACATTTATTTTAAACTCCTTTCCCAATGCTAAATTTATACAATCTTAAAGGAATTTTTATGCTTCTTGCATAAAATCAGTTACTGTATTTTTTAAAATGTAAAATTAAAGGATTTTATAACAGAAATGGGAATTTACACTTTTTAAAGATTACAATTTTGGCTGCTGTCTGACAGGTATATTTTAACAACCCTTTTAAACCTTAAATATTTTGTGAATACAAAATTAGATGCTTTTACACATTGGAAGATTGAAGATCGATGTCCTGTCAGCCAGCTGTGTTATGTGTTCTCATGGTAAAACAAAATAAATGAGGGACAATCTGGAGGAACAGAAATATTTTACAGAATGTTTTAGCGACCTGTGTTCAGTGATTATATAAATGCAATTCATATTTGCTGAGAGGGTTAAAAGATATTATGCTAATCTTAAATTAAATTGTTTTTTTACCTCCTGGTTTGCAGCAGTTAGCTCTCCTTCCAGCGCAGAGACTCTTTCTAAAGAAACTCTCAGTCGTTCCCTTACCTGGAAAACAAATTAAAATGTGCAGTAAAATAACTTTCTATCAAGCCTATATGTAAATTACAGTTTAGTAACACTGAGACCCAAATTAACTGGAGCATGTTTGTTAGGTATAGCTTTCCAAATTAACAAAATCCACATGAAAATATACAAAAGTAAAACCTATTTTTAACCCTCGATATTCGAATGGGAATTAAAATCCTTCGACTTCGAATATCGAAGGAATTTAGCGCAAATAGTTTGATCGTTCGATCGAACGATTAAATCCTTCGATCGAACGATTAAATCTGTAGAATCAAACGATTCGAAGGATTTTAATCCAACGATCGAAGGATTATCCTTCGACCAAAAAAACTTGGGAAAGCCCATGGGGACCTTCCCCATAGGCTAACATTGACTTCGGTAGCTTTTAGGTGGTGAACTAGGGGGTTGAATTTTTTTCTTACAGAGACAGTACTTCGACTATCGAATGGTCAAACGATTTTTAGTTTGAATCCTTCGATTCAAAGTCGAAGTCGTAGTCGAAGGTCGAAGTAGCCCATTCGATGGTCGAAGTAGCCCAAAAAACACTTCAAAATTGGAAGTTTTTTTTTACTTCAAATCCTTCACTCGAAGTTAGTGAATCAGCCCCTTAAAGTTACTTGGATTTTGCAGGAATCATATATTCTGTATCTCCTCTGAATCCCACCTTTAAGGGTACTGGCAAATGGGGCAATTTAGAGCATTATGATGCCTGCATCCAAGGAGAAAGGTTCTGGAAATAAAACATCTTTGGACATACTCCTTGTCAGTACTCGCAGTGTCAGCTATGCTGTCACTCGCTACCACCTCTTCGGAATATCTCCGCTATCAATCAAATGCTTCAGACCCTGGTGACCATCAAAAACTCTCCTCTCACAAGATTTAAGAAATGGGAGAAAGCCCTGGGCATCACACTCGCTGACCAAGACTGTGAAAACATTATAGCCAAATCACTTACCAGTCCCAGAAGTTGCAGAATACTGGAAAACAACTACAAAATACTTTCTCATTGGTATAACGCCCCCTCAAAGCTACGTGTAATATTTCCTGGATCAACAGACAGGTGCTGGAGATGTAAACAACAAGCTGGCACCATGCTACATATATACTGGGACTGCCCAAACATTAAGCAATTCTGGACTGGACTAGAGGCTTGCTCAAAAAAACCTACAACTTCCTATACCCAATAATCCAGCTACAATCCTCCTGCACCATAACATGGACTCATTATCCTCATACAAAAGATCACTTACACAATTTGCCCTAAATGCGGCTAAAATCTTTATACCTCACAAATGGAAAACAGATATCTTACCTACACAATCTGAATGGATAATGGAAATGGAAGAGGAACGCAATTTGATGAAACACATGCGGAATCTCACAAAGCAATGCTAAACCACTGGGCCACTTGGCACCCTTGGACACAATAGCTGGACTCCATCGCATAAGGAAGCAGTAAGAGAGACCTCTACCAAACAAGCCAAACACTGGAATCACTATTACCAAGGTTACTAACATTTAATGCCAATATGTCAATATTATGCAGATATTGAGGTTGTTTTATTGAAATGCCATGCTTAATTGTTCTCTAGGTTATCCACAAAAGCAGTATCTATCCGGACTAAGACTGACATCCTTTGTCTATTTATCCTTCTCTCTCCCCCTCTTCCTTTTTTTTCTTTCCCTTCTCTTCCCATTCCTCCTTTGACCTATATCATACTTACTTCCCTCATTCCTGATCCCTACCCATTCCTGACGAGCGCACGGACAGTGGACAGTGGTTTTTACAGGTTTGCAAAGATGTATTTTCTCCTAGGGAACGCACTGACACGGTTAAATCCGCCAGAGAAAGTGTATACTTGTACAATTTTTCAATGTACTTTATTCAAAAATATCACCACTGTATCTTCATACCCTTGGAGGGATTTCTTTGTTCTTTTGAATAATTGTCAATAAAAATAATTAAAAAAAAAGAACATTACCTATCAACATTGCGAGGCTAGACCACAAAAGTCTCCAGTGACTCCACAAGGTAATGCACTGCCAATTTATCACATAGTCCAGAGTTCAATTACTGGCAGGTTCTGACATTAAAGTACCAAATACACAAAAAGTCAACACCATTCTGGACTACTATTTGTGTGCTTCAACCAATGTGGTGTACATAATTACATGTAATAAGTGCTCTACAGGAGGCATATACATTGGAGGAACAGGGCAAAATCACAGTCTTCAGGACATGAAGGTCTTAATTCTAATAGGGAAGTTTAAAACTGAAGGAGAGAAAGCTCTATGAAGACAGGGCTTTACAAGTTATCTCTATCTATCTGTAACTTCCTAATTGTTTGCCTATGAATACTTTTCAATGATCTTACAGTATAAATGTTGTGCCTTTCCAGCTTTAATTTGTATTTTGTCTGAAGAGCTTTCATTTGTATTTTGCCTGAAGAAGGGGCCTTAGCGCTCTGAAAGCTTGCAATGTATTTTTATTGTTAGCCAATATAGTTATTACTTCTACAATACTATTTTATTTGTTTACTGTTTATTTGTTATTTTTGCCATAGGCAAGGGAACTGTGTAGAGGTGATATCAGGAGATAGTGGGGGCAATAACCTGAAGATGCAATAAAGGTAAGTATCATATTCATTGTTGCATCTTACTCCATTCTGTGCTTTATATTACTACACAGAGCAAACATCACAAAATTGGCAGATCACCATACCATTTCAAAGTAAACATATATTGTGGTGCTGACCATCTATCTCTTGCTGCATTTTTACAGGCTGGCACCTTTTGTGACCATATATATATAGCTGAACAATAATAAATTAAAGGCAATCAGCAACATACAGTAGAAGATGAAACAGGAGAGCACAAATAGCTACAGTATGTAAACGTATCAAAATAAATTTTCAGTCAGTTGTTTGTGTGTCTCTTAAAATATTTGTTCTTTCTATCTATCTGGAATTAAAAATGCCAACTTGTTGCTGGGTCAGAAATACCCAGTGGTCATAAAGATGTGGTAGTCTCAAAACCAAGGACCTTGCTATTGTGGTTCTTGGCATATCCACAAAATGGACAGGCTCATAATTTCTCCTTTATGCTTTTCAGTTATTTCAGTTGTTATGACTTTAGTATTGCAGGTCACATGATGCTGCTGTACAGTCAGGCTAAGCTATAAATGATTGGGTTGGGAGCATGGGAATCATTCACTAAATGGCAGGGGGTGGAGAACAAGCTATGAGTAATTGCCACAGTGTAAGAATGTTGTTCCATACGCAGCAGCCACATAGATAAACAGTAAGGGTTTGGACCCTAACTGTCTGGAGAACACCATGAGACTTAAGTTAATGACTAGGTCTGCTTTAAAGAGATTTTTCTCAGCTTGTCCTGACAGTGCTAAGTTTTGCTAAAAGGTGACATATTTGCCAGGAAATGTGGTGAACATTTATGTTTAATGTAAACCCAGGGTCACTTTTACATTTGCAAATATAGAAAATTTGTCAGTGGGGCTAGTGAGTTTAATATTTTCAGTCCAGTGAATCCATCTGTGATCCTGCTAAATTACATGATAATAGTGTTCTTTGACTCCTGAACAAAAGTCACAACAAAACACCATCCTGCACCATATGTGGCCAACTTTACCCATATAGATATATGATGAAGGGGCGTAGGTAACTCTGCTTAGCATGCAATTTCCTTTCTCAATGAAAACATATTGTAAGGGCCTCAGATGTGTTCTGTTTTTTTCAGTATAAATACTAATAAATTGTCTTTATAGATAACAAAGAAAAAAGGACACATCAATTGCTGCACCAAAGACCTGAATTAACTTTAAAGACACCAATATGAAAAATATTTACAGTAAATCATTATAGTTTTTTTTTATAAAACAGAATTTATTGAACAAATTGCAATACATAGTACTGTATATTTCACATACAGTGTATATTTCATGTTTACAGTAAACATTTAAACCCTGAGGCACAGACAGTGTACACGACTTCATCAAGGTTATTTAAGTTATTTCTTTTTAGTTTTAGATTCTTTATTGCCTATCAAATGTGTACATGTAATGTAACTGATGGAACATCTAGCCTGAGTATGGCCAATCACATAATGAAAACTTATTCCGTAGGTTAAAATCAAATGTCCTCAATTACATAATGCTCAGCACACAATTGCATTGACATTGATAATATAGTGAATGCTATTTAACATCATTGTTTGCATAGCTTACTGAAAATTCCTGGGTGCAGGTTGAAAACCCTTTTCCCCTGTTGTATATAAATCTTCAGATTTTATACAATGTATTTTAATTCTGAAATATTCACTCAAGAAATATGTACTGTGAATGTAAAAATGCTTCATTGATTATAACTAGAGGTGAGTGTACTGCTCAACACAAATTGGTTATTGAGGCAAAACTTTGAAGTTCACATCAAATAATATATTTTTAGAAAGGATCATTAATTGCTCTTATGGTTTGCCAATTTACTGTTGTCTTAAGAATATCATGAAGTCACCAAAATTGTACGTCTTCACAATATGCATTGGCAGAGGATGTCATCTTGACATCACTATGTTGCCGAGTCAAATCATATAAACATCCAGTGCATGTGTACTGAGATTTACATGGCTGCTTTATCTGGTTGAATATCTATCCAGCTGAACCAGAACACTGATTCTGTGAATTGACCTGAGACTGAAACAGCAGCTAGTATGCCTTTTTTACTAGAAAAACAAAAGGAAAATAGCGAGCATGCAAATTTAAAAACATATAGAGCTCAACATGGCCATTAACTATTTAGCAAACTGGGCATCAACATTTTTGTTTTATGAGCAGTACAAATGTACTTGGTTCCTATGCATTCCCATTTACATTTTGTGGCCAAGATTATGTGGAAACCCCTTCTAACTATTATATTATGCAATCTCTGACCTGCAGAAATCCCTGACCTCAAACAAACTGATTGCCAGTTAATTAATTGGAATGCTAATGTAAGCCAGGCTTTCTGGCCTGGCCAGGTGTCCAACATCAGTATTCAGCCTTTAACATATAAATGAAAGCACATCCCTTCTTATAGAAAGATTTCGCAAAAAAGTACATGATAAGGGCTGATTTAGCAGCAATGGGATAACCCACTTTATAGTAATACCCCTGACTTTGGAATGTATGGCAGGTGTTCACTCACCTTTGGCCAAGCAGGATTTGACAGCATTAGAGAGGATAAAAATCATTCTAATAAACTAGTAGACTTTATATTACTTTTAGATGATATTTATCTGGAATATTTCACATATTTCACACTAAATTTTAACATATATACTATAAAGGGATCCTTACCCTAATGTCCCCTATTAATCACTTTGCTTAGACCTTTCAAAATCTTGCTTTTTCTACATCTAGCTTCTCTATTTTATGTTAATCAGTTTTTAATTATAGTTTAAAATTAACTGAACAGAAAGGAATAAAAAAAATGACAGTCTGCAGGATCTGTGTGAATTTGACAACTGTTGACATGCAGGCTGTTAAGACACATTTACTGAGACACAAATTCAAATATTTATGGTTCTTGGTTTATGGTTGATTTTAGATAAAAGTTCTTATAATTATCAGTATTTAAAGATTATTTTAACTTGGATTCAGAGCTATCCAGTTGAATTCAAAAGACTCCCCTGTATAGCAGACGTTTATTTGTTTCAGCTTACAGGCAGCCTTTTCTAAGAAAATGATACTTAAAGCTAGATCTAAGACATATTGTGAATCATTACTTCTTCAGTATTAAATATATATATATAAATATATATATATATATATATATATATATATATATATATATATATATATATATATATATATATATATATATATAATTATTTATTTATTTTTGTAATGGGTGTGGGATTTGTTTTAGAATTCCATAATTTCTGTTTGCTTTTTTTTGGGGGTACCCTCCTTCCCCCCTACATTTGCTAACATATGGCACCTAAACTATACTGTGGGCACATGTGTAGGGCATTATAACAACTTTATATAATTTTATTAAGGTTCCCTGTCCTTGTGTAGTGTAATGTATTTGCTGCAGCATATATGGCCATTGTACTTTAACTGCATGCCGTATGCTAATTAGCCAATGCTAGCATAACTTCGAACTGCTGAGCGTAATTTCGCTGGTGTAATTTTGCCAATTTACGCCTGGCAAAGTGTTGCGATGTGCGCAAAGCCATCGCTGGCGAATTTTCACCTGTTAGTGAATTTGCCTCTATGTTTTTAAAAGCACATAGACAGAAACATTAATCTTTATGCAAATATTTAGGGGCCTATTTATCAAGGGTCTAATAGCAAACTCAAATTTACGAATGTCAAAATTCACACATTCGAATGTGAGATTCATCACACCATGGAAACAGTCCTAATTCGAATTTTCACCACCTAAAACCTGCCGAGTTCATTAACAAGTCAATGGCAGAGGTCTGTTGGGCCATTTGAAGATGTCACTAACCTTCCTGACATTCAAATTTTTTTTTTTTCAGGAGAAAAACTCGATTTGTACGTATCGAATACGAATCAAATCAGATTTTTCGGGTTGGAACCATTTGATCAAATATTAGACATTCAAATTTTATTCTTAAATAACCTTATGTGAATTAAATTCAAATGTACTCTCAACTCGAATAAGAGGTTACTTATGAAAAAAACTGGAACCTCTAACATTCGATGGAATAGGAAGGACCCGAATCGAATTCAATTCAAGTTTTCCTCCAAAAAAACTAGAATGTCAGGAAGGCTATTAACATCTTCTGCTATTGATGGCTACATGAACTTAGCAGGTTTTAGGTGGCAAAGTATCAAATTCTAACTGTTTGCAGGCTCGATGTGTGATAAATATTACGTTCAAATTTAAATTGGGGGTTTTGAAATTGTGAGTTTTGACCAATAAAAGTTTTAGTAATTCTGCACCCTAGACTGTAGAGTGTGTTTGTCTTCAAAGACAAAGCCAACACCCACATAACAACACACATACTCCAAATGTCTCTATATTCACCAAAAAATTATAAAATAATGTATTTGACTTTTTCAAGCACAGGGATGGAATAAATAATATCTTGGGGATTTCCCATTTATTCAACAAAACACCCTATTTTCAGATCTGTAGCCAACTGGAACTTCTAGGCTTTGCTCCCTATGGAGTATTGGAGTTACTGAATCAGAAATGTTGTGCTGCTTTAATAACATCAATAGGAAATTTTGAAAAAAGAATTTCAAAGACAGGATTTGTAGACTTTCCATGAACGAGTGATGAAATTTCCAAACCACATAATTTAGTCTACTTGTCACAATGGGATAATGCACACAATGCTAAAACATTTCAAGGACTTAATTGCACAGCAGATGGTTTTCTTATATTTTTCTATTCTCTTAGCTATACAACTGCACATACTAGCAAAATATTTTCTTGATTATCACTTACATAATGTTAAATAAAATGTGTTTTTGTATTCAGCATTATCAACACTGCATGCAGCACATTGAATAAAATTCTGCACAATGTTATACGATCAAGATAAATTGCTCTACATAGTGACAAAACCACATATTTATACACACTTGAAAAGGGTTTTGGGTTCATGAAAAGTATATGCTGACAGCACAGTTACATACCTTCTCATCAAGTGCTTTATGGTGTTCAAACAACGATTTCAATGCTTTTAAAACTTCAACTTCACTAGACACTCCTGAGGGGGACTGTGCTTGACGCTTTACCACTGTCATTCTCAGTGACCTTTCGTGTCTGGAAACAAGGCACTCTAGATGTTCCAACAAAAGCTGTTGAATATAATATAAAGTCCATTATTTTTCTGGTATGCAAAGGTCATTTTGAATACTGGCACACTGAATTAGCACCAATTGTCTGAGAAGGGTTGCACACTAATAGAAAATCTCCTTTAAAGTTCCATAATCAGCACATACTGTATATCTCACTATTTCTGAAGCTCAAAAGGAATGGAGAAATTTACACCTTTTTTTTCAGTTAGTACAATGTGGTCCAAGGTGTGCAACACATTCAGGAATGTAATGGGTGCTGTCACTGCATTGTGGTATGTTAAACTATTTACATAATAATCTATTTCTTTAACAAGCCTCAACAATCATTTACTTTCCGAATATTACTTGAATACCCAAACTTTTTTACTAACAATAAATAGTTTAGAATTGGTATTTCTACTATAAACAGAACAGATACCATAGTCTATAGCAACATTACATGCAGACAAGACATCCATTTGTTTCTTAGACTGTAAAGAGATGGATAATTAATTGAAATACTAAAACTTTGCTTTCTAAGAATAAATCTTTAAGAATATATTGTTGCTTAGTCCCTAACCTTGACTGACTACTTCAGAAAGTTTAAACAGGAGTGTCACTTTCTGCATTTGATAATATGGCATTAGTTGATAAGAAGCATAGGGATAAGGCAATATCGGGAAAAAATATATACAGTCTAGCAGTTTATACTAGCTTAAGGAAAGCTCTTGGGGATGTCTACACAATGAACTGTTGAAGGAAGTAGTAATGGAGCTACCCAGGGTTAAGAAAGGGGAGCCTTGGCAAGGCTTAAAAGGCAGGGAGGCAGAAGGGTCCAGAGTGGGCCACAGATAGTAAGGGAAAGGCGTACCTTAGGTTCCTAGGTGACCACGGCCAATTGTTTCAGATCCAGTTTGGCAGCATGGAAAGCAGCATCCAACCCACCCTAATATAAATTTTGATGGTGGTAGTGGTGGGGATTTAGTTGTGCCTGGGAAGTAGGTATTCACACGGTAAGTTATTGGGTTAGTCACAGCTGTTGATTTGGGGGATGCTTTTCAGAGTGGGAAGGGGCTGTTATGCCCTTGAGTTCAGTTCAACCTCCTTAGGTAATTGTCCTTGGAGTTAGGTGTTGACTGCCCTGCTCTCACTTGCCCATCTTAGCACAGTGCAGTTTGGTGTCATGAATGCCAAATAGCTTGTTCACTCCAGTGCAGTAGGCAAGAATTTTTGTTGTATTGGTTATCAAGATTATTACATTTTTTATTATTCTGTAAAATTCCACTTTGATTACTATGTTAACAAAGCTGTGGTCTCTGGCATCTAGCCTGTACTGTTATGCATGCTTTTTGGGGTATAATTGAGGAAAGGCGAGATGGCAACTTTATTGTAAGGGATCTAAATGACCACGTCCCTTGACACTGCCCTTGGCAACTATCCAATTTAAAGGTAATTTCCAGATGCAGAAGAAAAAATACAGTAGTATCACTTCTTCAGAGGAGAGTATTTATGTAATTTATAGCCGAGAAGCAACTATGTCCAAAAAATCCTTGTAAAATAAAGCTTCTTTCAAGCTCCAGGACTCCAGAAGCAATAGCACGGACAATTAAATAAATTACCAAAAAATATCCCTATTGTAGATATCAGGGTTTTAGATTCAAGCCATATAAATGGTTTATTATCAAAAAACAAAGATTATAGAACATGACACTAGTACAGAATTGCTGTGTTGTAGTAGAAGCTTAAGTTTAAAGGCCATTCTGTTATTAGAGTTGTAGAATGTTTGCACAGAACAAGGAATACATCTGTTGTTTCATGTCATAAGTATTCCTAGTGCAAGGCCAAGAAAGACACATATAGTTTCAGAGACCACAGCATCGATGCCATTCTGGACACTGTGCTGACACAGTAGATGAACCTTATTTGGTTATTGTACTGAGACTGTGAGTCTGTCCCTAAGATGGAAATAGTGACACAGTTATACTAAAACAAGAATGATGATTGGATGCCACTGGATCAGCCGCATGGAAGAATAAATGGTTAAATGGTCACTTGCTGTTTTGCTAATTGTTCCCTTCACGTCCTCACAAGCTTTCAGGACGTATGAGCTGTTATTTAATACTCTGTATTGCAATACTCTGTATTAAGGTATACCTCAAATAAAGCTGTCTGGTTAATTTCCTGAGTGAATCTGAATGGTTCAAGTCAGGCCCAGGGGGAACTTTGGGGCCAGGCTCGATTTGAGTAAGTATTTATTTGAATCCAAGAAAGACTTACTCATTGTGGCTGAGAATCATCCCTAGTTGAGAATCATATGGGTAGACGAGCAACAATATCTAAGAATATATTTATATGATCATTTATGTTTCAATATATATTATACTATAATTTTATGCAACATAATTTAAATATGCAAACCTGAACTAATAGGAAACTATTACATTTCAAAGATTTTAGAGTAACAGGCCTTTAACTAGGTTAAACAAGTACAAGAGTTTTGGATATTTCTATTTATTATTTTTAGGAAGCATGAGTGTAAAATCCTTACTCTGGTATTATTCCTTTCCGCTTTCAGTTCAGAAATTTCTTCTTCTTTTTCCAAAAGTTGCTCCCTGCATGCATTCAGTTCCTTTGTCAATGCAGCAAACTCCTAAAAAGCAAAAAAAGTATTGTTAATGGTAATTTATCTCTAAAGGCACTTAGTATGATGGCCTCCACAAAATTTTAATTTGTCATACTGTTACAGAAGTGGAAGCACAGAGCATAACAGTTTTACCCCCATATGTTACAAAAGGCACTAAGTTTGCCCAGTAGCAGTAACCCGTAGCAACCAATAAGACGTTTGCTTTTAAGCAGGTGACCAGTTCATGTAACCTGCTGGTTGCTATGGGTTACTGCTCCAGGGTAAACTTAGTTATTTGGTTCTTTGTTCCTAAACTTCCTTTGTTCGAAAAGAGTGATTGCAACATTATCTTCTCAGTGATTAAAGATAGTTCTTATAAATGTGATGTCAAGGTTTGTGAATGATCAGCAAAGAATCGTGTGGTTCCCAGGTAACCTCTTATTCTACCAGTTAAAGTGCACAGCTGAAAGCAACATAGCCTTCTATGATTTCTAGCAACCAACGTGAGAAAATTGTACACATTACACATGCCAATGCATCTTTGAGGTAATGTTAATTACTACAGAATAAAAGTTTAGGAACATGTTTAATGGTGCAACAATATCATACTGCAAAGAAGTAAAGATTTAGTAACTGCTAAACAAGCAATCCATATACAGTATATATAAAGTAAAGTATATATATATATATATATATATATATATATATATATATATATACACACTCTGAAAAAAGGTATCTTAGAAGGTTCTAATTGTAGAATTCAGGAACTCGTGTAATAATGTGCAGTTCTTACAATGAAACTTGTTTGTTTTGGCCACATTTTGGATTTATCATTCCCAGTATTCGGTAGCCCATAGAGTTCATTATAAGCCAAACTGTCTGCTACTTTATTATTATTACTATTATTATCCATGTTTAATTATAAAATTAATATTAACTATAATATAGATATATAATCAGAAATCATTGTGGAACCAACCACTCAAACAAAATGACATGTATGAAAATCTAAGGGACATTCCCATTTTTTCTCACCTGACCTCAGCAAGTAAGAAATGTTTATTCATGTTTTTCTAATCTGCATATTTATTTTTTAAGCAAGTTTTTCTGCACATGAAGACACCAACAATAATTGATTTCTTGCAATGGTAGGTGAGACCATAACAAGAAGATAAATTCGGAACTAGAGACCAATTGCTTTTTTTTTTTTCAATACCATTCTCTTCATTGAGCTAAATGTTTATTTTATAGTTTGTATTCTCTTTCATACCACATTGCCTTTTAAATACACTACAAAATGGGGATGGTGCACAGGTCTAATATGAGTACTACCAAAGTAAATACAATTTCAAGAGTTGCAAATAAAGTGATATAGGCAGGAGGGCATACTCACAGTTCAACCTATGACTAAGGGATTTGATACCAAAAGGCGTTTTTGTCCCGCAACCTGCTATATTAAGCTTTGTCCAGAAGTGCTGTCTACGTCGAGTCTTGTTAATGCATACTCACAGTTCACCCTAGTCCAAGGGTGCATGCACATAGTAATACAACCATAGGTGTGAGTTCCTCCAAAAAATAAGGCAGCAAATCAAAAAATACAAAAATTATTATTAGGACATATTAGGAAGAGACCTTGCACATTTTGTGCCTGTTGGGCCATTTACTTATAGGCTGTAAGTGTATGAGTAAGTGCCCCAACAGGCACATATAATAAATATTTTGTCTTTTTTTATTTACTGCCTTATTTTTTGGAGGAACTCACACCTATGGTTCTTTATTTTAAATATATCTGAAACACTACACTGCAGTATGGCTAACTGTATAAAAAATGTTTCATGTCCCACATTTCAAAGATAAGGCATCACCTGCTGCTTCTAAGTGGCTTAAGGCAATATAATAATGTAATAATAATTTTCATAATTCAGGAGCTTTTTCGCATATGGGCAACTTGGAGAACAACTACCTTCATGTTAAATATATACTGTGTTCTTACAGAAGAACTAATACCATAAAATAATCATTGCTACAAATGTTATATATTACATACTGGGCTTGCTGCACTTACAAAGACTTTAAAGCACTATAATAGAGATGATACATGCCTAGTTCTCGTTCTTGGACCTTGTTAGACCATCTACCGTGGAGATACATTGGTAATGAAAAAGTTTGAGTAAAAGGTATCCTTCAGTTAATTATTTATTAAACAATGAGTCCCCAGTGGTGTATAGGTCTAGGTCTTTTTTTTTTTGTATTATGTAGTCAAACACAACATCATTGTCTTCTGTTATTACATTTGTTTAAAGAAGAGTATGAATCAAGGGCATTCTGTCAATTATCATTATTGTAACAGGAATGTTGTGTGCTTGATCTTCGTTTACAAGCTCAAAGGTATAATCCTGTGCATTTTTAATAAAATATGTCAAGCAAAACTGTGCTTATGTTATTCACTTGGGATTCTTGGGATGGGTTACAGAACAAAACAGTACTAATTGTCTAACTGGAAAAAAAGGTTCAGGAACCATAAACCATGGGCCAGCATTTGTCAAATCAAAAGCCAATTAAAAAAAAAAACTACTTTGCAACAAATCAATGGACATAAAATGTATTACTATCCTTATATGAAAGTACAGTTTATTGTGAGTATGCATATTCCTTTTTATCTTTAACACAAAAATTTGCCTGATAAAAAAAAGTAACAGTACATTTTTATATTAAGCAGCCAGTCCGTGCAGAATTGATCTAAAAAGGGGCCTTCTTCAGTCAGTTTATATTTTAACATTTAGATGCAGATTATTATTAGTTGAAGGTTGGGTTCAAGCATATTTGTCAAAAACCAGTGCCAATACAGATATGGTCAAAGTTGCAATAAAACTAGTTAAGCTTTATTTATCCGAAGCAATAATATTTCTGTTTTCAAGTGTATTTTTTTAATATTTACAGTCACATAATACACTGGGAAAGGCTGTGATCAAATATGCATACAAAAATGTATCCTATTGACTTGTCATGGAATAGATGCAGCAGGAAAAGAGATGCAGCATTGTTTATGTGCTTAGATTGAAAAAGAGGAGTATTTAAATTAACACCTTCTGCTCAAAGCACAGGAAGAAAATACAGGCATCCTTCAGCATGTAGAATTATGCATGCATAATTTTGCAACAATTAAGTATTTCATTATTAGAACTAATAATACAAACACATTATAAAACTGATCAGTTAGCACACACTTCCATGTGTTGCATTCTGTTTTACATTTTTTGTGTTTTGCTACACATGCACCTTTATGTCCAACCTTTTCCTGCTTAAAACTATTCAACAGCTCTGGATACTGTAACATTGTTAATAGGTTATTTTTTGTTCTATTTTACCAATTGGTACGGATTGTTTTCAACGGGTTCTCAAATCTTAATTAATATCAATGTAAACTTGTTTATTTGGCAGCAACATTAAATAAATACTAAACACTAGCAAATAAGGGTCATAATATCAAAAAAAGTGTGGGTGAGGGAAGATTCACCATGCCCTTAAAAAAAGATTGTGGCGTGTCACTAAAATATTGGCTTCTTCGTTAAAAAACATTTGCTGTTTTGTGCATGGTTTTTCCTCATGTGTTTAACTATATAGATATTTCACAAAGTACCCTGTACCCCTGTCAGTCCTTTTAACAACACCTTTTTTTGTTTCAAAAACAAATAAACATTGTTTTGGTTTGTTCCCTTGAGAAAAGTCACAGTTGGTTACTTGAACCAATAACTAACCTTTGGTGAGCCCAGGTTTCTGTTGGCCCTCCTGCTCCTAAACATGTGGCCTATTTCATGGTCATCCCTTACTTCTTTATGGGAACAAAGAGTCTCAAATATGAGAATAGAAGGAAAAACAGTTGGAGAGTAGGCCTATTATCTAAATTTTTCTAGAGGGCCCCTGGCACACCAAGTCTGAGTAGAAAACTGGTTTTAAGTGGAGGCCATATCTAAGGCTTTAGCTTGACTACTGCAACTTACTCCTTGTAAGCTCTACAATATACCAGCATTCACAAATTTAATTTGTTCTTGAGATGGTGCTGCTAGGCTCATCAAACTCACTTTATGTCATTTCACTGGCTCCCAAATCAAATTTACTCACATTGAAAGGCATTTTATAATGAAGTTTGACCCCTAATCTCAAGTCTTCTTTATAATCTTCATTTCTCTTCACTAATCACGTCATCCCATTTCCAAATGCAAGACTTCTCTTGAGCTTCTGTCTACCTTCCATGACCTATTAAGGTCTCCCCTTCTTTTCAACCCTTCAAATTCCTCCCTGAAGGCTTAATCGGAGTGCATATTCAATGCACCATAATTAATTAGAATTCCACTTATTATAAAGAATAAGCAATAGTTTTCAACATCCTTATGTCTCAACTTTTACCTCATGCTTACATTGTAAGGTCTTTTAGCAGGGCCATCTGATCTTATTATTCTATAAGGTTTGTTTTGTTTGTTAAATAACTCAGTTAATATATTATTGTAATGCAGAAATATAAATAAATGATGATGATGTTAGATTTTGTTTGTCGTTTTTTTTTCACCAAAGTCAGTTCTAAAGGTTCCATACTTAAAAAGATTACCATATATTTAAAACATTTCAGTTGTCCAAAGATAATGTATTAAGTTCCTAGACCATATGTTGGTGTTCTAAAGGGACATTCCTAAGAACAATGTGCACATTATGGCACTACAACAAAATGACCGATGTGGTATCTTAAAAGTATATTGTCTATTTGTGCTGAGTTATCCATAAATGCATATTGAAATAGCAGGTAAAGGGATTTCAGTCCTATGATATTTTTAAAGGTAACTTACATCAGCATATGTGTTTCTTTTAATTAATTTGGTGTACTTGGAATGCATTTTTTCTCCTTATTATCTATCCTGCGGTTAATGTTCTAAATTTGTTTTACTAAGGAGGCTAAATATAACTGAAACTACATTACACTCATGACTCATACAATGTTATCCCTTTCATGTTGTGACAAATGCACAGCTTAATTCTCGTGTGTACCTCGTTTCAGATTACACTTTAAAAAGCAAGTTATAACTAGAAACATGGCAGGAAGAGGAAGCTATCAACTTCATTCCTGTCACAGCAACAAAATAAAAACTACAAATATGATATTGATAGGGAGCATCTGAAGGGAAGGAATAGTTAACTACTTCAAGCACGGACCCTAAAACACCAGTATGTTTGGATTTTGTACAGTATAACAATTCAAAGATGTTATGGATATTTGCTGTTTATTGATATACCTTGTTTTTTATTTTTTTAATATTTTATTGCATATAAGCCTATACTATAATTTATTATAAATGTAAAATAACAACAAATCTGAGGTTATAAAGAGACAGTAAAGAGACAGCTGTAATTTTCAATGCATATTTATTTATATTGATTTAAATGAAAGCAATACAAAACCAATTATTGCATAAACCAATAACCAAAATGGATCAATAACAAAAATGCAAAGGATCTAACAGAAGTCTTTAATGTAATCTTGGATGTATGTTTAACAATGTATTCTATCCCAACACATTTCTCATAAAAAATAACAAATCCAACAGAATCTGAAGCCCTCCAACACCTTGTGGCAGATTTATCAAAGGTTGAATTTCGAAGTTATGGGAAGTTTTTTAACTCTAATAAATTTAAATTTACTCACAACTCAAATGGGAGGTTATTTATGAAAAAACATGAACGTCTAATATTTGATCGAATACAAATGACCCAAACATACAAATCGAATATGAATCGAAGTTTTCCTCAGAAAAAAACATGAATATCAGGAAGGCAATTTACATATTTAAATAGTTCAACGGATCTCTGCCATTGACTTATAAATGAACTTGGCAGATTTTAGGTGGTGAATATTGAATTAGAACTGTTTCCAGGGTCTGATAAATCACATTCTAATTAGTGATGGGCGATTCTCTCCCGTTTCGCCAAAAAATATGCAAGTTTCCTGCAAAATTCGCAAAACGGCGACAAATTCATGAAAAATCGTGAAATCGTAAAGTTCATGAAAAAATCATGAAATTCTGCTGTTTTCACAAAAAAATCGTGAAATTCTAACTTTTTCACGAAAAAATCGAGCAATCTGAACGTTTCCACAAAAAATCGAGCACTTCGAATGTTTTCATGGAAAAAAAGTAGAGAAATTCTAAAGTTTTCACGAAAAAATTGTGAAAATTGGAAATTGACGCTGGCGAATTTTAGCGGTGAAACGTGGGAATTTGCCGCCAATTTGTGCAGGGCAAATTTATTCGCCCATAACTAATTCTAATTTAAATTCGAGTTAGTGAATTAAGATTCAAATTTGTGAGGTTTGACCAAAAAAATTTAAAATTTTAATTTACCATTCAACCTTAAAGGGATACTGTCATGGGAAAAAAAAACATTTCAAAATGAATCAGTTAATAGTGCTGCTCCAGCAGAATTCTGCACTGAAATCCATTTCTCAAAAGAGCAAACAGATTTTTTTATATTCAATTTTGAAATCTGACATGGGGCTAGACATATTGTCAATTTCCCAGCTGCCCCAAGTCATGTGACTTGTGCTCTGATAAACTTCAATCACTCTTTACTGCTGTACTGTCCCTAACACAAGATAACAGCTGCCTGGTAGATCTAAGAACAACACTCAATAATAAAAACCCATGTCCCTCTGAGACACATTCAGTTACATTGAGAAGGAAAAACAGCAGCCTGCCAGAAAGCATTTCTCTCCTAAAGTTCAGGCACAAGTCACATGACCAGGGGCAGCTGGGAAATTGACAAAATTGACAAAATGTCTAGCCCCATGTCAGATTTCAAAATTGAATATAAAAAAATCTGTTTGCTCTTTTGAGAAATGGATTTCAGTGCAGAATTCTGCTGGAGTAGCACTATTAACTAATGCGTTTTGAAAAAAAAAACATGTTTTCTGATGACAAGATCCCTTTAATACATCTGACCCCTTAATTAATGGTCATCTCGTCTAAACTTGTAATTCATGGTCAATGTTATTGGAGGGATGAAGAAGAGTATTAATCATCTTTTTTCCTCAGAAAAAAACATGAATATCAGGAAAGCAATTAACATATTTAAATAGTTCAACAGACCTCTGCCATTGACTTGTAAATGAACTCAGCAGGCTTTAGGTGGCAAATATTCAAATTAGAACTGTTTCCAGGGTCGAGGTATGATAAATCACATTCTAATTTAAATTCGAGTTGGTGAATTAAAATTCGAATTTGTGAGTTTTGACCAAAAGAAAATTGAAAATTTGAATTCACCATTCAACCTTAATAAATCTGCCCCCTTAATTAATGGTCATCTCGTCTAAACTTGTAATTCATGGTCAATAACATGTAATTGGAGGGATGAAGAGTATTAATCGTCTTTTGCAAACCTATATTGCAATACAGTTCTGTGACAAATCAAAAGTCCAAATTATCTTCTGTAATTATCTAACATTCCCCATCTTCGTAGCGTTTCAAAGACTCCCATTAAAACAAACCTTTTTCCAAGCTTAAACATCAACCTATTTACTTCGCCCATCTTCCTTACAAAAGTCTTTAATTCACAAATTCACCAACACATCTGCTTTCTTACACAGCAGCCTTCTAACATCACATGATTCATCTCCCAATTAACAGCCAGCACCTACATACAACCACATATAGGGGCACATTTACTATTGGTTAATTAACCCTCGATATTCGACTGTTGAAGTAAAATCCTTCGACTTTGAATATCGAAGTCGAAGGATTTATCGCATTTCCTTCGATCGATGGATTCTAATCCATCGATTGAACGATTTTCGTTCAATCAAAAAGAGCTAGGAAAGCCTATGGGAACCTTCCCCATAGGCTAACGTTGGTGCTCGGTAGGTTTTAGGTGGCGAAGTAGATGGTCGAAGTTTTTTTTTTTAAAGAGACAGTACTTCGACTATCGAATGGTCGAATATTCAAACGATTTTTACTTCAGATTGAGAATAAGAATTAAAGCTACAAGGAAGCTAAAAGGTGATTTACTCTCCTATTCATGTTGATCCTTACTGAAGATAAGGGAGAAGTAGTGTATTAAATCAATAGTATTGTTTTATGGATATGCATTAAAGGTTTAAACCTTCAGGTTAATTTTTAGTTTGTTATAGATGTGCTACTCTTAACAACATTTAGTTGTTTTTAATTATTTGCCTTCCTCTTCTGATCAGGGCTGGAACTAGGGGTAGGCAGAAGAGGCACGCACAGGTGAAGGGGCGCCGAGCAGGTACCTCTTCTCCCTTGCTGCCCCTAGTTCCGAGCTCCTGAAGTCATGCTCACCTGCCTCTGACACCCGCTGCAGGACAAGCCAAGTACTTTATAGTACTCTTTCAGCTCCTGCCTCAGGCAACTCCTGCCTCTGAGGTGCGGGCGCGTGCAAACACGCATACATACATGCACGCGTGTGCACAAACGTATGCGTACAGACTGGGGCGGGGTGATGCATGCGCCATGCCTTGGGCGCTCCAGAAGCTTGGCCTGGCATTGCTTCTGATTCTTTCCAGCTTTTAAATGTGGTCACTGACACCTGCAAACAAATAAAGTTATTGTTACTTTTTATTAGTTATCTTACTATTTAGTCCCTCTCAAATTCATACTCCTAACTCTCTTTCAGACCACTACCTGGCTGCTAGGTTAAATTGGACCCTAGCAATAACCTTAAATAATTGAACAAAAAAAAGACTATTTGCAAATTGTGTTAGATATCATACTAAAAAATAATGTAAAGTTGAACAATCCCTTTAACCATATCACATGTGCTTTAAATAATTTAAGGGATTTGATATCCTTTCTAATTTATATATATTTTATAACAGGGGTTTATATTATTATTCCCTTTCCTATCATCAGTCAGTTGTGAAGTTGAAGTGTTGTTTATATTTGAGACATCAAGCAGACTTCAGTTTTTTTCCATGCACTTCTGCAATGTATTATATGCTTCAAAGATTTTTTTCAGACCTTTCAAAAAATGCAATTGTAAAAAAAAAGCTTTATTGAGTATATATCTGCCGTTTGTTAGGTTGTTATTGATCACTGTATATTGTGTAAGGCCTATTCTCAACCTGCTCTGTATGTTATTGCAGTATTTTGTTTGCAGTCCATATTATCTATGGGCTGCTATTGTGCGAGGTGTAATCTTCAGATAGCAGAATGATCAATTCTCAAGTCTGGTGTTCAACTGATCCTATAGCTTGGGCAGTGCTCAGGATGAGAGCTCATAGCAGTATGTAATCTGTTTAGATAATCACTCGTAGCATAAACAGAAAATAGACAAAACCACAATGGCAGGTATTTGACTGCCTTTGCTCTTGACATGTGCTGTTAAATCTAAGGAAGACATTAATTTATTCTTCAGTAAATGGAAGTCATATTCAATTGGGATCAAAATTATGGTAAAAAATAAATTACATTCAAATGCAATTCATTCTCAACACACTAGCTACAGGCTTTCTTTGCATATAAGGATGGATTTGCCACATTACTTTTAATTTTTGTTAAATTATTTGAATATAAGTGAGTAAAGTTAACATGGCAGTTAAAATAAACCCTCTGGACACAACACATACCGAGAGAAAAGTTTTAAAAGACATTTATAATGTAAGCATTTAAAGTGAGCAATGATAGTGTTGTCATGCTGACACAATATCCATCAATAATATATATATATATATATTTATATATATATATATATATTATTTTTTTTTAAATTAGCAGCATAATGTTCATTGGTGGATATAATGACATATGGTTAGTGATGGGCGAATTTATTCGCCAGGCGCGAATTTCCGCGATTCACTGCTGGTGAATAAATTTGCGAAACCGAACTTGAAAATTCACGGTCAAAAAAAATGGACGCCGGCATCAGAAAAATGGGCGCCGGCATCAAAAACGAGACGCAGGCGCAGTTTTGTGAATTTTTCACAGTTTCGCGAATTTAGCTGCAAATTTGCCCACAACTACATATGGCTAATCTCAAGTAAGGAATAGCTAAGCATAGTAGCGATCTCTTATGGAATTCTAGCTTTGTACATTGCCTTGGGATGAAGCTGGCACGGTCCTATTTCTTAAAATGTGAATAAATGCTGTGGTCATTTTACCCCATTTCTGGCTCCCGGTGTCTCATTACGGTATGTAACAATGGGGTTAGTGGGATGGCTGAAAGTGAAGGGTCAATTGAGGAGTCCCCTTTTCAATATTTTACAAGAAGCACTCTCTACAATCTCTTGGAAATCAATAGAAGAAACAGGGAAAGCCAAGTTAGGAACATCCCACAAAACTATAATTTGACCCTACAATTTTTATACCATATTTTAGTATACAGTATTGCTAATTTTTCCCCTAAGTAAATATTAAGAACAAAGCTATGTAATTTGATATGTTTACACAGTATACAGGGGAGCTTTATGGATATTTAAAGAACTGGAAATATGTAAAATATATTATATTTGAAAGATAAATTCGATGAAATATAGATCAGATAGACACATGATAGCCAGATAGGTAAATTAGATAAACAGGTAACTGATACATAGAGCCAATGATACAATGTCATGTAACTATACAATTTTATATAATATAGATCTGTCTGCTGTATGTGTCAGAATACATAGGGGCAGATTTATCAAGGGTTGGATTTTAGAGTAGTTTCCAAAAACTCCCATCAACTCCCATAAACTCGAAAATCAAAAAAAAAAGACCAATCAAAATTTATTAAAAAATAAAAAAAATTAAAAATGGGTGAATAGGATCGAGCTGTAAATTCAACTCGAGGTTTTTCACCCAAATTTTTATTTTTCAAAAGTCCACCATATTACTCCAAATTGATTGTAGGAGGTCCCCCATAGGCTAAAACACCAATCTGGCTGGTTTTAGATGGCAAATAGTCGAATTTGAATTCTTAAAGGGACAATACATGATAAATTTCAAAATTCAAATTTTGAATTTTTTTTAAATTCAAATCAAATTTGTACTATTCCCTAGTCAAATTACACTAAAATAAACTTGATAAAATACTTAATAAACCTCAATAAAAATTAAAATTTTCAATTCAACCCTTAATAAATCTGCCCCATAGTGTTGTAAGAGGCAATAGTACCATTTTCATAGCTCACATGTAATGATACTTCACGGTGTATGTTTATGTTATTGTGTAACTTACAAATGAAAGCAGTGCAAAATATTCTAGTGTATGGAGCTGTGTACCTACTGTAGTTTAAATGAATTTTTATGGAAAATAAATATTGTGCAATGGTGGATGAAATATGTTTAAACAAGTTAACACATATTATGTTTGCATAACTGATGATATCTTATTAAAGCATCTGCAGCACATGACAACAACCTTTGTCTCAATAAAAAGTAGTGGTGTATCCTGATCCAAATTCATCAATAAGGTCGCTACTACAACATACCTTTCTACCTCAAAGTATCCTATTAGTCAAAAGATGTAGATGTATAAATAGGGAGATGTAGATGGATTTGTCCTTGCTGCTACAACGGAGAGACATCTTACACATACTTTTTAATTTAATGTAAAAAAATTTAAAAGCAAAAAAATAAAAAAAATTAAGATGACTGTTAAATGCATTAAGTCTACAAAACTGCAACAATTGAGAATATTAATTCTGGCCTGGGAGTAAAACTACATTTCTTTCATTAAAACATTAGAGTTTCTAAACATATGTTCATCGTTTCTACATTCATATGCAACATTAGTTTGAAATGATTGCATGCTTTTAAAAGAAGTCATTATTTTATGTACACATAAAACTAGAACTACTTTAATAGACATTTTTAAGACATAACACCTGCCAGTGTATTTAAATAAGCTTGTTAGCGCTTCAGTAAATCACCGCAGCAATTCCAAGGGGATGCCATTGTTCCTGATCATTATAGCTGCTAGATGATATAATACACAGCAGTCTAGAAACAAAAAACAGTTTTTAACAAATTGACAAACTGCACCTACTCTGAACTCCTTGCATAATTATACTGTCAATTATTTTATCACCAAGTTAAAAAGGGTTCTATGATGTAGATTTCATTAACTTGTTTAAAGTAATACTATTTTTTCCTGTAAATTGCTAAGAAACCTTTGTAACTTCCAGTCATATATCATTAGCTTTACTATAAGTACATATTTCTGGTTGCTATCATACACATCAATTTATTATATCAGGGGTGCCTAAAATGTAAATTGGGTTCTACCAGTAGACCTTTAGCTGGTGATCAGTAGATCTCAAGACACTGTCAACAAACAGCTTGTCTATATCACCCTCTTATTTCATGCTTTTTCATTCAGATATTTTTTATGTTAAGGTTACATAAGAAATAGTTGTTAGTAAAATATAGCAATATAAATTTTCTCATAAATCAACATAATATAGAAGTAATATTTTCTATGCAACAGTGCTAACAATGCTATTATGGATGTAGATCATAATGGGACAACATCACTAAAATTAGACCTCACATTAGTAAAGTATGGAAACTCCTGTACTATATGTTATTATTGTGGACATTATCTAAACAAACACTAGCATGTTATATACTATCTAAACATACTCAAGTATAAGCTGACCCGAGTATAAGCTGAGGTTCCTAATTTTACCTACAAAAACTTGTAAAACGTATTGACTCGAGTATAAGCCTAGGGGTGAGAAATGCAATTTAGGACATCTTCAGCAGAACACATGCTCCTGCGTGCGCTCTGCTAGGGAAGAGCTTGCCTCTTACTTACTGATCCGAAGAGGCTGCAGTCACAGCTCTGTGCTGCTGTTGTAAAGGTATACATACATTACATACATATATACATACATACATTACATACGCATACATACATTACATACACATACATACATTACATACACATACATACAAACATACAACAAGGGTCGGGCCAGTGCTGCACCATACACAGCCAGGTAAGGCAATGAGACACTCACAAGCTTGCTCCCCCACAGGCTCAGTCCACTCCACATGCGAGCAGAGGGATAAACCTGCCTCTGCGTTGGAGCATCTGGATCTCCAGAAGCCTGCCCCCTATCCCTGGCCCAGAACACCAGCCTGCGCACTTACTTGGCCACAGCTCATCTCTAGCGCGAGTCCCTGCAGGTGCCGCAGGACTGCAGAGGTGGGGAGGCTGCAGTAGGAGGAACTACGCCCGTTGCCATGCTGCCCGCTGCCTCTTATGACGTCACGTGAGCAGGAGGTACCGGGGAGATGCGGGCTGGGTAGGAAGTGAATGGTGTGCACATGCAGGAGCATTTGTTCTGCTGAAGCGCAGCCATTTGCGTCATTGACTCGAATATAAGCCGAGGTAGACTTTTTCAGCACATTTTGGGTGCTCAAAAACTCAGCTTATACTCAAGTATATACGGTATGCACTAAATAGTAGTGTGTTTTGGGAATTCATAATCGAGAAGAATTTGAGTGGATAACAATCTGTGTTATTGTAGGCAGAATAGGCAGGTAGCTTAAGGCACAAAGGGGGTTATGTAATATCAAGAGCAAAATTTGCAACACTTTATATCACCCATAGCAACAAATTAGCAGGTAGCATTTACTGTCACCTGTTTAAAAGTAAGCATCTTATTGGTTGCTATTGGTTATTGCTCCTGGGCAAACTTTGTGCCTTTTATTACATGGGGGAAAATGTCTCAATGTCCTAAATATATTGATAATGGGTTGAGTGAATAGGACCTCTTGCATTTATCTTTAATTCAATGAAGAGTCACTTAATAGCCACTAATGCAAATTAATTACAAATGCAAATCAAAATGTGACTTACTGATACTTTTTTGACACTTTATAAATGCCTGGTATGGCCTAACCTTGAGTTAGTAGTGCAGTTTTGGGCCTCAGTCCTTAAGGGTATTAATGAGCTTGAAAAAGTGCAGAGATGTGCAATAGACTGGTAAAAGGGATAGAAGATTTAAACTACATGGGTAGTCTGCAGTTGTTTTCTCTGTAGAAAAGGCACTTTTGAAGGGACATGACTACTCTTTAAATTTACACTAGAGGACAATATAGACACATAGAGGGGGATTTTTTTATGTATATAAAAAAAGAGAACAAGGGGACACCCCTATAGACTTGAGGAACAGAACTTTCACAGTAAGGGCCGTGAGTTTGTGGAATGCCCTGCAAGGTGATGTTGTGGTGTCTTTGATGATTTCTTGAGCAAGTATTATGTCAAAGCCTATAGTGATCCCAAGATCTACAGTTAGTTTGGTATAGGTATGTGTACATATGTATATCCACTCTGTGTCATGAGCCTAAAACTAACTTGAACTTTCTGTGACTTGTTGGTAATTAATAATCACAGATAAAAGGCTCAATGAGTATCTATTCTCTATTCCTTTTTCTTATATGGAGTCAATTTCTCTCAAGCTCCTTGTTCATTCCTTTTTCCTAGAGAATGTTTTGATGGTCTAATAAAATAAGGTCTAAATTCTAGCACTAAGATAATGATTTTAAAGTGTGTGACAGATGAAGACCCGATATATAGATTATTATATATAAAAGAACAAATGATTTGCTAAATGTTTGCCCAGTAAACAGCTCACCGGTATATGTTAGCTGCTGATGAGTTAAAAGACCAGTAGCATAAGTTGCACCGTTAAATACACTTAATTACATTTTAATACATTGCCACTACAATTTGTACTGCATTATAAGAACACAAGAAACACATTTCTGTGGTTAAAAATAAACTTTTGTAAGTAATGCAACCTGTAGCATACTTTGCATCTTTTATTACATTACTCCCAAAGACAAAATATAACGTATTGCATTCATTTTGTACCTTACACTGGATTTTTATTGTCATGTGTTAAAATATTGATTCAGAGCATTTACATCTTTAAGCAAAATGTGTTCAAATGAGTGAATGTGATGAAATAGTAAATAAGTAGACAAGTAACAGGAAAAATTCAGCAATCATCGATGAGTGCAGTGTCAGGATGTGCAGCTCAGCCCTGTTCTTACTGCCTGCTTTACGCAGTGGGCAAAGTGAAAAAAAATGGCAGATAGCAACTTTTTTTGGATATTGCACATTGTGTGGGGCAACAAAAATGACTGTGAGATATTTTTCTGCTTTTACTAATTTTAGAGACCATAGATGGAAAATCCTTAACTTGAAAGCAAACTGGAAACTATATTATAGAAGGGGGAGGTGGAACGCTTTTAGCCTAATGCTCGGCTCATGCTCTTATCTTGTTCATTTTTACTACAATCTCAAGAGCCCGTGGATTTGTGGTTTTGCAGATTAGAACAGCTCTTTACCAGTTCAGTAAATATTTGAGACCACAGTCCCGTTTACTCTGCCTTCATCATCTTTGTGGTGTCCCAGGGATAGAAACAAATAGGTAGTAGCAATTGGGACAACTCCACCTACCTTGCTTTTCATTTTACTACTTTGTGAAATCGAGCAGTGGGGCTTTTTATCTTAATTAATTTATGGCACCTTATTACACTCCATACTTTCTTAATCAACTTGGAAATATTTAAATTTATTTATTAGCACTGCACTTTATATCACTTTCATATCATTAATTTTCACTTATTTATAATCCTGTTTCAAGTTGTCCTCAGTATGTAAAATAGAAATGTATCTATGTATCTGTATTTATTAACTTGAGGGACTTGGTAGCACTTTTTAGGAGTATAGGACCCAATTAAGGGTTTTTTATCCTCACAATTGTGTTTTCTTCAATTGATTAATTAATGAATTATCAATCAATTGATGGCACTAATTAATTTTGCACAGCACTTTAAAATAGAATAATTAATTCATTAATTGGTGGATATTAAATTGATAATTATTGATTGTACCAGACGGCTGTATATTTAAAAAAAAATCCTGAAGTTGTATTTACAATTGAAGGTGTATGACCAGTTGAGTTAATTGGATTGGGCAAGGTTCTTTGTTATCTCTTTTTTTCTTGTGAAACTTATTATACTGACCTATGGTCAGACCTTTGCCACAACCAAAAGGATAAAATAACTTTAAAGATTTATCAAGCATGTCATCCGTTGTCTTTTATGAACAAAAATTACCCTAATATGTACTAAAACAATACTATAGCTCTAAAATAAATCTTAAAAATACAATTTAACATATTTTTCAACTTGTTCATCAGATGGTTGCTAAGGTATTCAGATGCAAATAGCAAAGATTACACCTCAGCGTGTGAATATCACAACTCACTAAATTTATATATTTGTACAATGCAGAGCAAGGTTTTTTTCTCAAATGCCAAAAGTCAGATTTTTTCACTTAATTTCACTATGAAATGTTTACATTGAAATGATAAATACAAATGTGTGCTTGTAAAGATAAAACCAGATAAATGAAAGCTTTGAGATGGGTAAGGAAAAACTGATAAAAAGGTCAATAACACCAAAATATTTAAAATATTTAATCTCCTTTTAAAGGTTATATCTGTTTGCCTGGAACCTTCTTATATGATATTTTATCAGAACCAACAATCCTATTTTACATAAAAAAAAAAAAACTTTAATCCTGTACAGAGCCATTATTGATATTTAATGATATTTAATAAAATTAGGGGATTTTGCTGTTCAAGGTTTTTTTGCAGAAAATATTGCAAATTCAAATTCATGTTTCTGGAACTCAATATTTCAAGACTCAATAAGCAGAAAAAACTGAATTCAAATAAAAAAATTGACACCTAAGAGCTGGCAAGTTCATGTAGAAGTGAGAGTTGTTATGAGCAAAATTCAAATTATTTTCCAATTTGTGTTTTAGAGATATATTTCAAATTCGGCAGATTTATTGAAAATGATTGGCAGAATGTGAATTCATTGCGTCTGAGTTGTTTTTTTCCACATTTTTATGCTATAATTTTTTGTAATTTGAGTTTTTATAATAAATAAGTACACATTTGTTTTATATAAATCAGCCTCCATGTTGTCTTTTCAACAATTTGGGGGCATATTTACTAAAACTTGTATTTTTCTAATTGAACTTAACTCCCAACCACAATCTGGCTTAATTAACTAACAATTTGGTTCAAAAATTGTCAAATTGTTTCAAATTGTAGGCCGGAAAACTCAACTTCATTTGATTATCTAATGAATCATGAAGGCACAAAACATCTTCCAATTGTTAAAGAAACCATCTGCCTGAACTTTTACATGACTTTGACAGGTTTTAGTTAAAGTATTTTCAGATTAAGATTTTTAGTAGCTTCGGAGCATAATCAATCTCAGAGAATTAATAAATCTCGAAAGGTTTTCCTTGAAAAAATCAGATTTTTTCCCTTTTAAAACTCAACCACGAAAATGTGAGGCTTCATAAATTGGCCCCCTAATGTTGTAATTAAAAATATTATAGATAGATCAATGATAGTACAATAGGTTGATGATAGATCAATAGTTCAATGATAGGGCAATAGATACATCCCATCGACTTGGGAAAACGAATCGCCACATGTGATTTGCCCTGGGCATTTTTTCATTTAAAACATTTGTGTTTTTAAAGCACCAGTAAAGTTATAAAGTGTTTTTTTTACATGTAAAGTTTGGACGATCTATTAATCCATCACCTACAAATACCGTATATACTCGAGTATAAGCCGAGTTTTTCAGCATCCAAAGTGTGCTGAAAAAGTCTACCTCGGCTTATACTTGGGTCAGCGGGCAGTAGCTGAGATTGCAGTCACTTTTAATCATTTCTATACCAACAGTTCACTTGGGGAGAGACTGCAATATCCCACAATGCCCTCTGTTGGTTATATGAAAGAATAACAGTGCGCCCTCTGTTGGTTATATGAAAGAATAACAGTGCGCCCTCTGTTGGTTATATGAAAGAATAACAGTGACTGCAAAATCACACAGTGCCATCTGTTGGTTATATGAAAGAATAACAGTGCGCCCTCTGTTGGTTATATGAAAGAATAACAGTGACTGCAATATCACACAGCACCCTCTGTTGGTTATATGAAAGAATAACAGTGACTGCAATATCACACAGCACCCTCTGTTGGTTATATGAAAGAATAACAGTGTGCCCTCTGTTGGTTATATGAAAGAATAACAGTGACTGCAATATCACACAGCGCCATCTGTTGGTTATATGAAAGAATAACAGTGACTGCAATATTACACAGTGCCCTCTGTTGGTTATATCAAAGATTAACAGTGACTGCAATATCACACAGCGCCCTTTGTTGGTTATATTAAAGAATAACAGTGACTGCAATATCACACAGCGCCCTCTGTTGGTTATATGAAGGATTAACAGTGATGGCAATATCACACAGCGCCCTCTGTTGGTTATACGAAAGATTAACAGTGATGGCAATATCACACAGCACCCTCTGCACATGGTAGTGGGACAGTGGGACAATGCACACAGTAATCCGTTTGGCAATTCTCTGTCACCAACTTTGCAAAGAAGTCCAGTTGATCGCTGGGGGGGTCGCATTGGCAGAATGTTGGGTGACAGGGCTGTAGTTGTGTCTAGGCTTATACTAGAGTCAATAAGTTTTCCCAGTTTTCGTAGGTAAAATTAGGTACCTCGGCTTCTACTCGGGTTGGCTTATACTCGAGTATATACGGTAAGTCATTTCTTGGTAGCAAAAGTATTACATAAGAAAGGTTTTAATTTAATCCTATTTTATATTAATTTAGAGAATTTGACCCATGATTATATGTCTGTGAACTAAAAACATTGTGTTCTACACAGCATATCTGCTATCTGCTACGTAAACAAGGACATTTTAACCAGTGCGGGTACATTACATTCAAATGCATTTCATTTTCAGTGCAACTGGGTCTTTAAATTGTAAAAGAGAAATTGGCATAACAAGTAGAGCAAATCAAAAGCAAACTGCTTTATAATTATCTTCATTTAATAATGACCATTTGTGCATAGTTCACCCTGCATATTTTAACCATGAATATACTGCACATGTTCAAGCATTTAGTTTGCAATGCCAAATTGGTTTACTACTGTGAGGCCTAATCTATGAAATGAATGTTATTTGTCAATGTACTTTTACATGCTTTAGATCTATATATGTATTCAAACTCTGCAGAATCATTTCATAATTATCTGTCAACTAAATCAAATTCACATTTTTCTACCTAAAAGAAAATGAGTTTTTTTTTATCTTAATTAGCAGAGTTATGGTAGTCTGAAAACTGCAAGTTTGAAAAATATTATATGTGTATTTGTGGCGTGAATTAAATCTAATGAGGCTTGGGATACTTTAATAGATCATAGAAGAAGCTCTTGTTTCAGAGAACCAAAGGACACAAAATCAGGGATTGCAGACTTGAAGCCTTTCACAAGCTGTGAACCACAAATTAAACAGTAAACTTAACTTAATATACTCCCTAATGCTGACTGCTACTATACTGTATGTTTCATTTATTATTATAACCCATGAGTATCATATGTGAGACTTGTGGTAGCTTTTTTGGGGCTTCAGCCTGTAAGAAAAGGGGTTTATGATTCTTAGCTCATAACATGTTTCCAATTAAATAACTGAAACAAGAGATGGAACTATGGCAATCCCATTACCAATATTGCACACCACTGTTGCAAAGCCCAAGAGGGGTCAGGCTCTAGAGCAGTTGTACTGCCGCCCTAGGCCTGGGCCTAGGTGGCCTTTCCACAAATCCGGGCCTGAGCATGCTATATACAAGGTCCCATGCCTATAATAGCTTTTATTTCCATACACACAAATGCATTGGGAACACTGCACATTTTATTCCATATCAAAACATGAAGAAAAATGTATCAAATTTATGTTATTCCTTTATAGAAAGTAAAGAAAAGGGATTATTAGGCTGTTCATTCTTCTTTACAAACTCAAACATTCACTGTATAAACTGAAAAATGTTTAAAGGTGTTGCTTTCCTTGAATCACTGAAATAATATTTAGTTGTACCTGTTAAATTCCACAATTCATCATTTCTTGGTTTTGCCTCAGAAACGGCATTTTGGATGTCACCCCACAAGTTTTCTATTGGATTAAGGATTGGGCTGGCTACTCCATAACATCAATCTTGCTGGTCTAGAACCAAGATGTTGCTCATTTATTGGTGTATTATTCTATTGTGTTGTGTCCGGGTTGCTAATAGTGGTTGCAAATAGTTCCATTTGAGAGCATTACTGTTCTTTTCATGCCATGCAGCTACTTTACACAGTGATTCCAATGCAAATGATAAATAAAAAGGAAAAACACTGTACCAAAAGTACTGGCATATTCTTATTGAGACATACAAGGGAATACAA
Organism: Xenopus laevis; assembly: GCF_017654675.1. Classification (NCBI taxonomy): domain Eukaryota; kingdom Metazoa; phylum Chordata; class Amphibia; order Anura; family Pipidae; genus Xenopus; species Xenopus laevis. The sequence continues at coordinate 94,599,683 of NC_054376.1, read as the reverse complement.
TTTTTAAATATTGCATGTTAAAGTGTTTCATTTAAGCACAGAAGGCTGTTTTAATGAGAAAATACAATGGTCTCAGAACTTACTGTGTGTATGGGCTCTACCTACACTTCAAGCTAAATATTGTATGAGCCTAAACCATTTAAGATGATGTCAAGGAGAAATTATCTTAGCTACCCAGATGCTTCTTTATGTCTTTACTGCTGGTAGAGGAGAAGTGCTTCAGAAAAGGCAATTCTGCAAGGAACACAGTCTTCTTTGTGTTTTCCTGCTGAAACCTTTTAACACTGATAGTGAGCTACAAACCTGTGGGCCAGCCCAAACACAATGCATTAGAATCTTAAACCAGTAAGGTTGTTCTAGATCCGCTAGGCTGTGGATAATTCAACATACCCCAGCACAACGCACTCTTCCTAAAAGGGAATATTAGAATGTATTCATGCACAAACCACCACTTACCACACAGTAGAAATGGAGGAGAACAGTTTGGAAACTTTTAGAATTAAACATAAATCTACATGGTGTATTATCCCTATTAATGCAGAATGCATCATTTTACCTTCATGAAAAATGTTTTGGGAAGGGGTAGGTTGAAGATAGTAGTAGTAGATTTAATGTTTCTCAACGTATCACCTTACTAATATAAAGATTTTGTTTGCAATTAATCTGTTTGGACTGGCTCAGGACTTTATTTATCAAGGGTCAAATTTGAAAAACTTTGAGATTCAAATTCAAAAAGACCAACCGAAATTAAGTTAAAGTTTTTTTTGGCCGAATAGGTCCATTTTCGATCGAATAGGTCTGAATTCAGCATAGAATTGTACAAATCGAAATAATAGTGCATTTCAATTGAATTCAATTTTAAGTTTTTCCCAAAAAAAAACTTTGATTTTCAAAGTCCACCAATTGACTCCAAACAGGTTCTAGGGGGTCTCCCTTAGGCTAAAACAGCATTTCGGCAGGTTTTGGATGGCGAATGGTTGACGTTGACATTTTAAAGAGACAGTACATGATAAATTTCAATATTTGAATCTTCTAATTTTTTTCAAATTCAAATCGAATTTGGACTATTCCTTAGTCAAAGTACACAAAAAAATAGCTTGAAATTCAAATTTTTTTCATTCGAAAATTCACACCGACCTTTGATTAATTTGCCCCTAAGTGTAGTAAAAGTTGTAAAAAGCTTTAAAAATTCATATCAGACTTAAGTTATGTCAACAGTGATGTAAAACTAATTTATTACCAACTAGTTTTACCTTAACAGTCGTTATCCAAGCCAACATGCAATTAGATTAAAGACAAACTATATTCCCCAGAATTAATTTACTGCCTCCCCAGGGCAATTAAGTTGTTCCTCTGTAGCACTTACTTCCTTTAGCATTGGCTTGGCTGAAACTATTAAGGAATAGGCCCCTATATCAGAAAATTTAATTAGTGCCCTGCTTTATAGAAGGTGCAAAAAAAAAAAAAAAAAAAAAAAAAAAATATATATATATATATATATATATATATATATATATATATATATATATATATATATATATATATATATATACCAATAGTTTCCAAACCAGCACTCCCTTTAGTGAAAATTAAAGTTTTATTATTACATAGTATTTATTATTACATAGTATGCAAAAATTACCGTGCACCCTACTCTCTTTTATATTGCCTTGGAGTGTGGATACTCATTGGAGAATTATATATAACGTATTGTGATGCACCAATCTCCAAGTGACAAAAAATAGTTAGGGTGCAAACCCAAAGCAGCGGTGAGTTAATCCGCCCAAATATATATATATAAAAGTCCAACTGCGTTGCACACCTTCAGAAAATAAGCCTCAATTTTAAAACATAGCCTTTACTCACTCCTTAAAAAATTCGTACAGTTCACTGAATAATGCAACTTATCTGTATGAGTCCATGTCATAACGCAGCATTGTGGCACTCACGCGACGTTTCGGGAATACTCCTTTCCCTTTCTCAAGTGTATCACATGTGCACTAGCGTTTCAAGACTCCATGTTGCAACTCGCTTCTACGTGTGGCGGAAGTGGCGTGTCAGATCAGCCCGATGATGCACTTCAAAAATAGGAAGCGGACCAGAGCGTAAGCGGACACTCCACCCAGCCCATCGGTTACTAAGAAGTCCCCATAGTTACCACATCGATTTTCATATGCATAAATTTAGCCATAAGCATTATTTTCATGACAGACGATGAGCTTGTTTATAGTTACAAATCCAAATAACACGGTAACACCATATAATACAAAATCTTTATAAGAATAAATGAAGATCAAAATCTTTGTTCAATCCACCCGGGGATAAAGTCCCTAATCTATATATATATTTATTATGTAAGCTGCGGGATCCACGACAGACACTTCTCTTCAAGGCAGTTTATTTACACACAGGGGTGACCATTTCAGGATACAAAACAAGTAATAAAAATAAATCCTGCCCACTGGGCGCTACCTTTACACATGAAGAGTACCAGTAAACAAAAACATAAGTAGGGGTCACCCCTGTACTCACGAATCTCCTGGGGGATTGCTCAGCCTCCTGGCTTTCCTCGGTCGGACAGACAGACCCTCTGTCACTTGGTCTCCTCTCTCTGCACTTTGTAGTAGCAAATGGCACCCCCAGCCCCTCTGGGAGTTCCTTACACAGGCAGGTGTCCTTCCTGCTCTGTGTCCTGCTCTGAGAGACTTTCCTAACAGCCTCACTAGACCTAAATACCTTTCCACAGGACAGCCTTCCTGTGAAAGGTGAGCTCTAATCCATGAGCTGGACTTCTGGATCGGAGTACCTGGCTTGCCTGTTCTTTCCAGAATACTCCAGCTTCCAGGACCTGGCTGCCAAAACCTTTAATGAGAGAACCTATTCTCTCTTTATGAACACTCTTCCTGGTGCCTACCTCTCCCACTAAGGAGAACTTAAAGCTAAAACACACATATATATATATATATATATATACCTACCATCTAGCTACAGTACATAATAATGATGATGATGATGAAAGCTGATCATCTGTTATTAAAAATAAACATTAGCACACAACAACTTGCTATTGTATTCCGGGTGTGCATAAGATATGTTTTTTGCATTCATTTTCTGTAGCATTACCCATTGATTTCATATTCTAACTCCAACCTTTTAGTTTCTAGCTGGCTAGAAAACATTGCAGTTGAGCACAGTATTTTACATAAACTCATCTTAACAGTATTTGCCAAAGTAATAGTAGTAGTGTTTTGCAAATCAACAAATATACAGTATTTATGCCACTCAGCTATGTTTGTATTAATTTGGGAGTAAGTGGTATTATAGTCCGACATTTAAGTAAAAAAAAAAAAAAGCGTAAACCAGTAAGCGAGAAAAACCCACTAAATAAAAATGTGGTTATTTATTTAAACTAGTATCACAAAGTATAGTAAAAGTACAACAGATATTTCTATTATGCTATATAGCCCCCTGTCTGTATAAATACTGGAAATAACATTTGAGGACAGGGCTTCACAAATTCTCCCTTTAATTACTATAGCATATAAAACCTAGGAAATGCTGGAATGCAAATGTTTCAACGCAACCCTCCACACTGCATTTTTACACTGTGAAAGTGCAGTCAATTAAAACAAATGACAATCCCACTTGACAACTAAAGGGAAGCAATAGTACAATATGACAGAACAATTGTTTTCTTTTAATGATTAATAAGTCATACTAAGAGCTGTTGTTCCTTCATCATGTTTTTCTGTGGCTCTACTTAAGCAGTTAATATGGCCTAAAGCCAAGCTCCTACAGTTTCTTGATATATTTTCTTTTTAAACATGTTATAAGCACATCTTAGTGAAGTGTAAATATGTAATGCAACAAGAGTGAAGCAGTAAAAGTGCATAAAATATTAATTAAAGCAGAGGACAATGAAGCCACTAAACGGAAATATATAAGTGGAATTTCAATATGTGCTTTTTTCAAAGTACTTTTGAAAGCTGAACAATTTAATTAAATGCTGATAGGTTAAAGATTTTTAAGATGATTTTTACACTACGAACATACAGTAGTACAAAGTATAACTTTGGAACTGAGTTGACTCAGTCCAGTTATAGATTGCTGAGGCAATTAAACCCCTCCCCCTTAGATGGCACTGTTAATAGTCTTTACCATCTAACACGTTTTAACAAGTTTCTACACTGGATACTATTTTAATCAATTTTTACAATATTCCCTATTCTTTAAGGGTAAATTTGGGTTGTTTGCTCTTTATCTTTCTTCATCTTCTGCTTTAACTAAAGCCTATCTTAATTATCTCTTGTATGTTCCTCACTTCCTTCAACTTTTTCTCCAAGCACATGTTAAATATATTTTTTGTGGATATTCTTATTTAATCATCTTAGATCCACAATTAATTTAAGAAGAAGACTTTTTAGCGCAAAGACACACACGAAGATTCAGGGAGATTTAGACGCCCGGCGACAAATTGCCTCTTCTTCAGGCAACTAATCTCCCCGAAAAGCCTTCCTGCTTACTAGAATCTAAATCGCCAGTGGGATGGAACTTGGAGCGCTTTGTTTTCCGAAGTCGCCCGAAGTTTCCTTTTGAGGCAACCTCGGGTGACTTCAGAAATCAAAGCAGTTCAGAAGGCAGTTCGGAGAGATTAGAAGAAGAGGGGATTTGTTGCACCGAATCTTCGTGTGTGTCTCTGCCCTAAAAGGACAAATTTATCTTCTTAAAGAATAATCTTTAAGAAGATAAATGTGTTCTTTTAACTAACATTCAGTTATACCACTATTGCCCATCTATGTTGGAATACTGAAAAAAGGTCCATCCCATATGATCCTGAAAGATGACAGATGTTCACTATCTAGTCTACAAGCAGTACAGTTTCCATAGATTGTTGTAGAAAATAAATGTGTTCTTTTATGCAGTTTAACAACTACCTTTTATGTACTGTTTGGAGGTCCTAGAAAGTCATTTTGCCACCTTTCACCTCTCAGCCCAACTGAAAGTAGAGGTGTAGATGAACATCCCTCATTTTTGTAAATTCATACATAACAACAGTTGGTGCTTGATATTTATATCATATCATTTTTATTATGAATTTAAAGCATATATATACCATGTTTTGGGCCCAGTGTGGAGATAGCCAGACTGGAGGTTTAGAGGTAGCCATACTGGATTTGAGGTGTACATTTACTGAAGTTATCACTTCAGGGTCTGCTTGATGGTTACTCTACCATAGAAACTCAAACATTGTTGCATTACTCTAAGATAAACTAAATCTTAATGCAGAGTAAGTAGAGATGTGACTTAATAGAGCTGTTTGTGGCAATACTGGTTTGCTAGGATCTACTGATCTGGTAGTTCATAATCTTTGTTTTGGCCAACCAGGTTTGCCAACAAGCTGTCCACAACACACCGTTTTAGTGGTAATGGGATAATACAACATTTTTAATGAATATTCAGAATTTTGTGAATATTCAGTAGACCCAATCTATGCTTTTTTTTGGGTTCCTTTGCATCAATTGTACTAAATGAACTATATAAAGTAAGGCTGCCAAAAGCATTACAGCATGTGCAGAACCTCAACAACAACATTGAATAATAACTATGGTAATACACTGTATACTTTAAGTCAATCCTAGAAGATGTCTGTTTTTAACTGTATGGTTTATTATTGTAATTTGTTTGTCTATTTTAAGGCATTGCAGAATATGTGGCATTTAAAGATGTCTCTTTTTGGAACAAAGCATTCAATTTTACACTATTAAACACACAAAGTACAAGTCACTTCCAGTAGATAAATATCTTGAAACTCGAAATGTCAACATCTATTCTACAAAAGAAATGTGTCAGTGTTAAAATAAATATTCTTTTAAAAGTGATTTTTTGACATGGACTGTTTTATTTATTTTTCTTTTAATGCATGCTCGGTTTTAATGTGCTCTTTAATTCAGAATCCAAAAATTATTATTTTTTCTATCAATAATTGTGATTCATTATGGGAATTATTAGCATGTTGTGCCAACCTTACTGTGCTTTATTTGTAAACATTTTATCAATGCTTTTTTTTAAAAAAAAATATTTAAACGGTAAACTCGAAATTCGAATAATATGAAAAGTGGTTGCTATAACTGGAGACAGAATCTTTGGTAATTCAGGTCTGTAATCACTAATATTCCATCTCCATCTAGATTCCAATCACTATGTGAAACACTTGTAAAAATCTGTTTGTTTGGCAAGGTCAGAGGCCCTCTTTGGCCTCCAATGTGCAGGGCCAAATAAGGTTAATTTGACCATTGGTCCAGTGGACAACCATCAGATCATAATGCATTCTTATGGGAACTCCCCAAAGAAGGAATGCATCAATGTGCCAATGTGGTCCTCATCTGATGGGATTTCTAAATTGATCCTTTTAAGACAGGATGTATAAAGCTCCCAATAGTGATGGGTGAATGAATTTGGCAGACACAAATTTGTGGTGAATTTCCGCATTTCGCTGCAATTTGCCGGTGAAAAATCAGCTGCTTCACAAAAGTGAAAAGCTGAAATTTGCCGCTCGTCAAGATTATTCAGATGCCCATTGACTTTAATGCATTTGGACCAAAATTGACACACGTAAAAATTATTTTGACACCCATTAACTTCAATGCGTTTTGCAAATTTTACGGCGTTTGGCGAATGGGAAACTCAAGGGAAACTGCACAGATTCGCCCATCACTAGCTCCCAAAATACCTTAGATGTATCTTTGCTTTTGTTTTCACCTGCACTCCCTATATTCAGTCTCCCAGGTATAAATAATGATGCTTAAAAGCAAGGCATAGCTGCAACAGGAACAAGCAATTAAAGGAAATATCATCAATTTCTGTGCAACCCTAGTTAACCTTCTATAGAAGCTAAGCGTCAACTCAGCTCTGGAGGTGGTAGCACCCAAAATATTGCATGCTACACACTCTTTGCACAGTATAACTTACAATAGAATATTTTAATGGAAGGGATGTAATTCCCTATTGAAATGCTGGTGTGCTTGCCTTTATTTGATACCTTAAGAGAACATTTTGTGAGGTTCTGTGTGTTTCCTCAGACAGGAAATATTGCAAGACCTAGCAGGAAATAGAGTAAGAGTAGAACATATCTCTACCCATTCAATGGCTGTTGTTGCATGGAACATATGCGTGCCCTTGGTTTGTATGTGAGCTCAGTGCCTGATAGGGCTAAATAGTATTAATGATATTGTTAAATTCTAAAAATAAACATGAGTACAATTTTGTAACTTTTGGCAACTTTTTTTGCAAGTTTGTAAAGCTCTCGGTTTAGGGAGTAGGTAACCAGCCAGGATTATAATATAACAGATTGATTCCCCCCACCACCCAAATATAAATGGTTATGCAGTTGTTGTTGTGTTGGGCTAGCTGGCTATGCTCTTCTTTGTCAGTCCTCCTAGTCCAAAACTGTGTTATTATCACCTTGCAAGAAGCTACAGTTGCTGGGGGTATATGTCTATGTAGTGTAAGAACATGAACAAGGATAAAAATGGAGCAATGCAACCATAAATGTTTAATACAAGCGCACAGTGTGTAGGTGTATCACTAGCTACTAAGAGATTAATAGCTGATTATTGTGGATCTCAGCCCACTTGCACATCATCAGCATTATGACATGTTTTCCTTGTCAAGTTAATTTAAGTATTAACAGCTCATAAAAATAAAACTGATCTTGTTAGTAGACCCTGGTATTATTAACAATCACTAACTTGGTTTTAACAATAGTCAGCCAATGAAAGGATGAATATGGCTGCTTTACTGTATGTCTAATTATGTGTCAAGCACATGCAAGACTGTTGCCCCTCAGCAGGCACTGCTATTATGAAGAACTCAGAGCTCAATAAAGGGCTGTCCAACATGTGGCACTTGAATGTGATTATTACAGGCATGTTTTGCCCAGTAGCTCTACATCATTTGGATGTGATCAAAAGTATGATCGATATTTAAGCCACTGCATGGAAAAAGCTGGAGAGCAATGGAAAGAGAGGATATTTTATAAACTCATAATAAGTTGAAAAAGTGCAGAATTCATTGCATTCCAGTAATTGTCCATATAAATCAAACCTATACCCAGTATAACACAGTATTGAGTTATAAAATGTTAAAAAAGTAAAAAATGTTATGTTTCTCTTCATCCAGCACTTACATCTAAACTATTTCTTGGCAACAACTGTCCTGCTATGTATGAGAAAGGTTTTTATTCTATAGTCCCGAAGAAATCCATGAATAGCATTTGAACCCTGTTGAATTCGAAGGGATACTGTTTTTTCAAAACATATCAGTTAACAGTGCTGCTCCAGCAGACTTCTGCACTGAAATCCATTTCTCAAAAGAGCAACAGTTTTTTTATATTTAGTTTTGAAATCTGACAAAGGGCTAGACATTTTGTCCGTTTCCCAGCTGCCCCAAATCATGTGACTTGTGCTCTGATAAACTTCAGTCAATCTTTACTGCAAGTTGGAGTGATATCATCCTCCTCCCTTTCCCCCCCAGCAGCCTAACAGAACATTGGGAAGGTAATGAGATAGCTTATATCTAACACAAGATAACAGCTGCCTGGTATATCTAAGAATGGCACTCAATAGAAAAATCCAGGTCCCACTGTGTCACATTCAGTTACATTGAGTAGGAGAAACAACAGCCTGCCAGAAAGCAGTTCCAGAAAGTGTTGGCTCTTTCTGAGCATGACCAGACAAAATGACCTGAGATGGCTGCCTACACAACAATAAAGGTCCATCCCATATGATCCTGAAAGATGACCAACAGATGTTCACTATCTAGTCTACAAGCAGTAAATTGTATTCTAATAAAGAATCATTTAAAATGTAACTAAACACAATAGGATTGTTTTGCCTTCAATAAGGATTAATTATATCTTAGTCATGATAAAATACAAGATACTGTTTCAATTTTGATTAAAATGTAGCCTTGTTCCCAATATCTGCTTGTTTGTTACCAGCCACCCCCACCCCTGTAGAATTGTTTAGCCAGTGCCATTGCTAGGGAACCATGCTGCTAGTTTGAGTCAAGTGTTTGTGTTACACATTAATTGACAACATGACAAATTGTTATGAAGCACCCATCATATTTCTGATGTTACGTTCCCTTTCAAATCATAAAAAAACACAGTAGAATATAATAGGAAAGTACTCACAATCATTATTTTATTTATCTTTAACATGTATATATTTTTAGAATATGTATGAATTGGAATGATTTCTGAAAATTCATGGCATAGGTTATCCCTGCATAGATTAGCATTTTTATAGTAGTAGCATCCCGTGGGAATCTAGGAGGTGCATATACAGCAAAATACCAGCTTAATTTATCCACCGTATCTCTAATTATAGAAAAACCTTACAGAACTGTATCTGAGTGTGCACTGCAAATAATAACGTCAGACCACAGTACCCTGCTGTTTATATTAAACCTTTCACTAAAAATGCCACTTTGGGTGTAGCTGCTGCTAAATATATACTGTAGAAAGACTATACAAAAAAAAAAAAACTATTTTATTTAATTTATCCAGCATTGACATTGTCTTTCTACAGAAATTAAAAGTAATACAGCATTATTATCACAAACACTTTCAACCCTATTTTCCACAGATATACTGTATCTCCAAAGGGTCAAACCTATATTATGGTTATGATAGTAATAATAAATTATTCATTACCACCTGTGTATGGGTTCTATTTATGAAAATAATAGCTCATTAAGCAGTTTGTTTTTTTGTTGAGTGGACAATTCATTTTAAAGGCTGGGGCTTTAACACTGTTGCATCTGGTATTAATTTAATGTATAACCCACCTGTATATACTGTAAATATTTATAGTCTTAGATAGCTAATCTCCAGTTAATAAGTAATAAAAACTGATTAATAATGACTTTAAATTATCATTACATGGCAGCTCAGAAACATGTGCATTCTGCATGAGAATTGAATAATCAGTCCTATAATATCAGCTTCTATGACGTGACCTTAATTTTCTGTGTGATGCTTTGTGAGGACTCACTGAGCATGTGCAGTATCACCGCCACTCCTAAAATCCAAGATGGTGACCCCCTGTGCTCAGATTCAAATCATTACTGTTATAGAAAAACTTTAGGCTGGTGCATTTAGTTCAATGTATAAAATACTGCATTTCAACCCATATTTGTATTTTTGGGTTTAGTTCCCTTTGATTAGATTTTAGACCTTATAGGGGTAAATGTCCTCCCAGCATCTTTTTATAAAATAAAGAGAGTGAACAATCTGATGATAGAAAATGAGCTTAGGTTTATTTTCATGTCAGTAACTCTGTGAACCGTAAAAGCAAACAGTTATTTTTAAAAATACAGCATCTATTTTTACATGAGAGCAATAATAAGGGTAAAAGCAACCAACAAAAAAACACTGGCTTTCATACTTCATGAAATGGAAAAGTATGATATAATATGAGTTTTTTTTTGAGTAGCAAAGCTGTTCAGCAGTGGCCACGAACACAACGCCAAAAATGAACTGCTTGTTTCTTTTGTTTTTTTCAATTACATTTTTATTGGTTTATTGCACAGCTAAAATGAAATTTCAGGATTTAAGGATTATGTTTTTGAAGTGTATGCAGTGATTGTTTTTGTGACCTGCACTTCATTAAGAGTTTGGCGCTGCTTTTCATGCTGTTAGCAACTTGTTAAGCTTTTATCTCCAGGGCACAGAAGAGATTTACCTAATGGTTACATCTATACTGTGTAACAGAGTTGTAATCATACCATTTTTTCTTTCAGCATAGTAATCATGTTCCCACTAGATGAAGGAAAGGAAGAAAACATATTGTTTAAAAAAGCTTTAATAGAAGATTGGCACGGGGGAGGCCTGTTGCTCAAAATTCAAATTTGTGAGGTTTAGATGTTTTTTTTTTACTTTGAAATGCTGATTATTATTTTCCACTTTGTTTGATTGTTGCAAGAAATGGAATTTAAGAACTCAAATACTTAAAATTTTTGAGTTCATATGCTTTAAAAACTGCAATTTTTGAGTTTACAAACTCGAATCAAAACTCAAATAAAAAATGGCTTGAATTTTGCCTAGGACAACTCCCATTGACTTCTACATGAACTTTTAGATGCAGATTTTCTTTACATTCGAGAATTCAAGGTTTTTTTGCTAAATAAATACCAGACATTTGAGTTTTTAAAAATATAATTCGAATTTGTTTTTGTGCACAAAAATTCAGATTGTGGCAAAATATGTGTTTAATATTCAGCCCATGACTAAGTGCCAATTGGCCATGAAACGCATAGGGCCTATGGAGATGTGTATTTTTTAACTTTGATCAATATATATTGCTTTTACTTTTATAATTTTGGCCCTGTGGACTCCCTTGACTGCTGGATAGCCCAACTTTTTCTATCTGTATATGTTTTTAATATTACCTTTACAAGGAGCCAGACTGGAAAATATATTATTTCATGATAGGAAAACACAATTTTTGCACCTCACATAGCATAGTGCATCACTATAGCAGTGGCGATGTGTACTCACTATCTATTTGTACAGCTGGATCACTGCATAAATATGCCATGTGAGAGCTTTCAGCTTGCCCCTTTATCTTACAGGTTCCTGCATTTGACTAGTGATCAGTGAAGCTAACATTCACACACTAGGGTCGATTTCAGCAGTAGATTTGTGGGAGTGTAAAGAAACTGTAGCAGCTAGTCATATAAATAGAGCAAAAATGACCAGAACCCCATGTGTTTCCTAGCAACTATTCAAACATTTCTCAATACTATTCAAAACCTTTACAGCTAAATTGTTACATTATAACACACTTCTTATCTTAATATATAAGACCTGTTATGCAGACTACTCTGAACCTGTGGTTTTCTGGATAAGGGATCTTTCTGTAATTTGGATCACCATACCTTAAAGGAACAGTTCAGTGTAAAAATAAAAACTGGGTAAATAGATAGGCTGTGCAAAATTAAAAATGTTTCTCATATAGTTAGCCAAAAATGTAATGTATAAAGGCTGGAGTGAGCAGATGTCTAACATAATATCCAGAACACTACTTCCTGCTTTTCAGCTCTCTAACTCTGAGTTAGTCAGTTACTTTAAGGGGGGCCACATGGGGCATAACTGTTCAGTGAGTTTGCAATTGATCCTTAGCATTCAGCTCAGATTTTGGCCTCCCTCAAGTCACTGATTGATTATTGCCTGGTAACCAATCAGTGGAAAGCAAGAGCTGCAAAGCAGGAAGTAGTGTTCTGGCTATTTTGTTACACATCCAGTCACTCCAGCATTTATACATTACATTTTTGCCTAACTAACTATATTAGAAACATTTTTTTATTTTGCGCAGCCTATCTATTTAACCAGTTTTTATTTTTATACTAAACAATTTCTTTGTCTACTAAAAATCATTTATACATTAATTAAACCCAATAGGACTGCTTTGCCTCCAATAAGGATTTATTATATCTAAGTTACGATAAAATACAAAGTACTATTTATTATATTACAGAGAAAAACAAAGGGCTTTTAAAAAATTTGAATAATGTTGATTAGGAGTCTATGGAAGATGACTTTCCTGTAATTCTGAGCTTTCTGTGTATAGGGTTTGAGGGGAACGGATCCCATACCTGTATTAGTATTTGATAGAATGATAAAATGCACAGTATCATGAGAGTGGGGGACTAAATAAAGACTGCATATATTGTGTACCAGTAACAGTGGATTGATCTCTACCCTTTAGAAGAAAGAGAGATGTTAAAGTATCCTCTGTATTTTCCCTGTACACCAATACTACATATTAACACATACAGCTAATGAAAGCAATGAAACACAAGCATGTCATAAAATGACTTAAATTATTAACAATATGAGCAAGAAATACACATTGCTTAGTAGTATCTAACCACGGTGTAGCACAGAGATGACAAGCACTCTTTTGATAAATGAAACCACACATACTCTTTTTCAAAATGCGTATTTATAATTTATAGCTTCCTTCTAGGCTTGGGAAAGGATTGAGTGAAAGCCATTGGATAACTAGTAGCTGGATATGATGAGAACTGGAAAGGAGCCTGTTTTTTTTCCGAAAGAAAAGGATCTCTATATAGGTTGTGTTGTTAAACTTACGTATTTACCAGTCCATTCATAAAGCAGAACATAGGGCCAGATTTATCAAAATGTGAATTTAGAGCTTAGTAAATTAAAACTCACCTATGCTTTATTAATTCCTATGGGATATTTAGAATTGTATTTATCAATGGGTGAAAGTTAGAACTCACCATTTAATAAAAATGTCAGGAGGGCTATTAACATCTTCTAATGGTTCAACGTACCTCTGCTTTTGACTTCTACATGAACTTGGCAGGTTTCAGGTGGTGAAGTATGCAATTAGAACTGTTTCCAGTGTCGAGGTATAATAAATCTCACATTCAAATTTCAGTTGGTGATTTTAAATTAAAAATTGTGGGTTTTTACCAAATTTTTTTTAAAAAAATTGAATTTGAACCTTAGTAAATCTGACCCTAAGGGGCATATTTATTAAGGGTCAAATTTTGAATTGAAAAAACTTCTAAATTCCAATTCAAAAAGACCAACCGAAATTAAGTTAAAGTTGTTTTTGGTCAAATAGGTCTATTTTTGATCGAATAGGTCTGTATTCAACCGAATTTGAATCGTTTGAATCGAAGGAATAGCACATTCGATCTAATTTGATTTTTCAAAGTCCTTAATGGACTCCAAATAGGCTCTAGGAGGTCTCCCATAGGCTAAAACAGCAATTCGGCAGGTTTTAGATGGCGAATGGTCAAAGTAGAATTTTTAAAGAGACCGTAAATGATAAATTTTGATATTCCAATTTTTTTCAAATTCAAATTGAATTTGGACTATTCCCTAGTCGAAGTACACAAAAATAGCCCGAAAATCAAAAGTTCACCTTGATCTTTGATAAATCTGCCCCTAAATGTCAGCAACAATGAGTCTAGACATGGTACATGGACCTTTTCTCATTATATAAAAAACTCCCAAACCCAAATCATCTTAAATTACTAATACATCTGACTGTAAAAAGCATGAGCGGGAAAAAGTGGTGACAAAATAGTGCGTCAAACCAAATCATGCAACTATTTAAATTTCACGCTCGAAAAACGTGGCTTTTTCAAATTACTGAATGAAAACCAGTCCGAACCCTCAAAGATCATGAAGGCAAAAACATCTTCAGATTGTTAAAGGGATATCTGCCATTGACTTTTACTTGATTTCAACAGTTTTTTCCCTAAAAATTCGATTGTCTCCCTAAAAAACTCAACCAGAAAAAATTGAGGCTTTATACATAAGCCCCCTTATGTTTTGAGTTTGCTTTCCAGCCTTAGGCCACCACATCATCATCATTTATTTATATACCTCCGACAAGATATGCAGTGCTTTACCTTAGTTGTAACAAACAGGGAATAAATGGTGGGTAACAAACAACAGTTTACAGAGTACAATAGGATTAGAGGGCCCTACAAATTAAATTAAAACAAATTTAACAAACTGACAAATTTAACAAATTAAATTTAGAGGCCCACCTGAAGCTCTCTTGTTTGGCTGTTTCATAGCACATACACTGTCAGTTACCTGAACTTTGGGACTGATGTGAGTTTTACAGTATACATACAATATAAACTTCACAAGGCTGATTAGCAATGGATTAAATAGTCCCATACTGTAAATGCATTAAGTTCATAATTAATTATCAAGCAACCCTGTAGCATGAGCTTCCTTGACATTTGTAACCTCAACCCTATGCTAGGCTTCTCAACAGCACTCAAAAGGCAGCCTAACAATATCCAAGATGGGGAACTCCTGGGGACAACCCTATATAAGTAACAATCCATGTAGGTATGAAATGTTACTCATATAGGGCTGTTCATCATTTGTACTGGTATATGAAGTTTACCAGTATTTTTAGTCATATTCTTTTTTTAGGCTTTACTTCTCTGTCAAACACTGCAAAATCTACGGGTGTACCAGTTATGACAAAAAATTAATGTTCTATAATGTACTGATATATATCAATATATATCAAGGAGTGTTCTTTTCATATATATAAGATATTTTTTCACATATATCTTGCTTGCAAGTTCTATACCCAAGTGTCCTATGCTTAATACATAGCATTTTATCTTTGGAACTAGATATTTATAAATTGCAATCCTTGTTCCACTTGTTAGTGTATTGGAAGTATATAGAGTGCTGTATATACAGGCAATGCTACATAGATAATCTATACATGCATAGACTAACTGAAGAAAAGATCATCTTCAGCACTGGAAACTATTGCGCCACATGAATCACAATGCAATGAGATCAATCAAGTGATTAGCTTTGGATAACAAAATCTTGGTGTACAATAAGTGCAAGCATCAACTGATGGAAAGGCCTTACTACTGGTCACTGAAGGACACGCTAGTGGTCACCCAAGGACACCCACAGGATGCATGCATTAATTATACATGTATTGTGTAGTCCCCATTGTCCAAACACACACATACAAAAGCTTGAAATTAAACAACAGATGTATACACTCCATTTCCGAAATGACCAGCCGACTAAAACATGTACTTACACAGCAGCAAACACATCATTTTGCACACTCAGAGGATTAAGCCTATGTGTGCTTCAAATAATCTGACAGATGATCTTGCCATGCTTCTTAAACGAATCCCTGCAAGCACTGAGCATTTCTGGTTATAAAGTTGCTAGCGGATGTGTATTTAGCTAACACCATTCTGAGAGGGTCACAATCCTGAGTGACATTAATGTGTATGACAATAATTATATCTGGTCATGCTCCACTAATTGTTTCTTCTTATTGGCTTCTTGTTATTTGTAAAGGGAATCTGCTGTACCAGACTCCACGTGGTTATTAGGGAAACAGCTCCAAATACCCGAAATCCGAAAAATTCGTGATTTTTTTGTGTTATAATAGGCTTTTAAAAAAAATCACGAACTTTTCTGAATTTAGTAAACCCCAAGGGCTAAAAACCCAGAATATAAAAACATGGCATCTCAAACCTGTCGAGGTTGCATAAAAGTCAATGGGAACAGTCCCATTAATTTTTGGTTGTGTCGGGGGTTTCAGGCAATTTCACAATGTTTTCGGAGATTTGGGGTGAAAACTCTGAAAAATTCTGAGTTTTCGAGGAAAATTCACGAAAAAATCGTGATAATCTGAGCTTTTCCTGCAAAGGTGATTTTCGGGAAATGTAATAATAATAAATAAGCATTAAAAGCCCGAGCGGGTTAGATCGGAGTTTGTAGCAGCCGATATTGAGATAAATTTGGACCTTGATAAATAACCCTCTTAGTGTTCATAGTAAGAGCTAGTCCCTAATCCTTTCATTACGGCAGGCATTCATTTACCATACCTGCTATTGTTTAATTGGAGCACTTATATATAAGTATATATTGCAAAATCCTATTCAGACTTATCTTTAGACATTTTGGAGCATGTTTTACATTATAAAAGACTGACATTGTACCCATGCAAAAACAGAATGTTTACTGAGTGTCAAAGACTTGTCCTTTAATGTTGTTGTTTTCCCTATGGAGTTTACTATTTCTCTTTATAGAAAATGATGGCTCTTTTTCTTTTTGCAAGGTTGCACTATAGGCTAGAATAATAATGTTGAACAGGAGCAGTCACAACTAATCCCTGTAGAAGGGGTTGTGTTATCTTGTTGACCCTTGTTACTCAGTAGGGGTTTGCACTCCCCCCTCCCTATACTGAGCATAAATGACATACAAATGGTATGTGAATGAGTTAACCTTATCACAGAGGGGACATAGTATTTTCCGGTTATGCCTTTTCAACATAAAAGGAACAAAACCCATATTAACCATATATACTATTCTAGCAGACCTTTATATGATTCAGATACAATTATACATAAAGTTATAGTTTCATCAAGATACTTTATAGTGTTAGTATAATAAAATAATAATAATTATAATGATAGGGACTGAAAAGAAAATGTGATTTTAGACTGAAATAAACAGATCCTTTGATTCAATAACATAGACACATTATTATAATAATCAGCTCTGTCTGGAACTTTTCTTTCACCATTTAAAGACCACATACCTGGAATGCGTAATACCTGGTTCCATTTGGCGGATGCACTTTTGGAGACCCAGAAACTGTATTCATATCCGAGAAAATCATTTCTGATCTCACATCCGATACAATCCACAAAATGATCCAGATGCAGGCAGGGGAATTAAGCTCCTTTATAAATCCGTTCATGCATTACAGTAGGATGGTGAACAAGATACAAAAAAAGACAAAAAATCTCCCCCATCCCTGTATAGATGCTGTAAAAGCATTTGGAATCCTTAACCCAAAGCATATGTGAGGCGACATGCAATATTAGTCACTGCCATCAGTTCTTTTCAACCTGACAATGCAAATTGAAGCAGTTGTAGGAAATCGCATAGGATGAAATAGAACACCAACAGTACACGAAGCCTGTAGAGATTCTGGCATTGCTTTGGTCCTGCCCATCTGTTCTCAGTGATAATCACCTCCCCTCTACCACAGTCTAGCAAAGTGATTAGGCTAAGCGTTCCAGCTAACCAATAGCACAGCGCTTCATTTCAAGCATGTGTGATCAGTGTAATTCAAAGAGAGGACCTCTTCTGTCTGACTTTAAAAGCATGCTCAGTTTGCTCTGATGAATTCCCTTGCATTTCCAATGGAATAAGATTTTAACAATCCATAACAATTATTGGCACAAGGTAAAACAAAGTTTAATGCTATAATAATTATTTTAATGGTGGTATATGCTTAATTTGAGCCATACGTTATATATATTGATACTTCTGAGTAATAGCTTAACAAATAAGGGAACTACAGGCACATTCTATGTGCAATATTTATCAGTAGGACAAAGTGGGTGCAGGATGTTAAGAATTGTATCCAAATAGCGGGAGTGATGTAGGTTAACCATTGATAAAGAGTGGTTCTGCAGATCCAGAATAGAAAGACTTACTTGCTTGTTTTTAACTGTAGCATGGATCCATATTTATCTAACTAGTCCTAGCTGAGTTGCCTTTCCCAGGAGGGAACAAGAGTATTTGAACATGATTAGGATTTCCTTATTTGAAGAGGCTGGAGTGTGTATTATCCAAAAAGTAGAAAACTTGGAAGAGTCAAAGGAACAGGATACTAGGTCAACCTAAAAAACAAGGCAGTATAGGTATTTTGCAGGAATGCTTATTCTGGACAAATATTTATAATAGTCACATTAGGTTTTGGGCATACTTTTGCAGAGCTGCGCTCTCTAAGGGGCACATTTACTATTGGTCGAATATCGAGGGTTAATAAACCCTCGATATTCGACCGTCGAAGTAAAATCCTTCGACTTCGAATCTCGAAGTCCAACGATCGAAAGGAAAAATCTTAATAAGATTTTAATCCATCGATCGAACGATTTTCCTTCAATCAAAAAAAGCTAGGAAAGCCTATGGGGACCTTCCCCATAGGCTAACATTGGTGCTCGGTAGGTTTTAGGTGGCGAAGTAGGTGGTCAAAGTTTTTTTTAAAGAGACAGTACTTCGACTATCAAATGGTCGAATGATTTCTAGTTCGAATCGTTCGATTTGCAGTCGAAGGTTGAAGTAGCCAATTCGATGGTCGAAGTAGCAAAAAAAAAACGACTAAATTCGAAGTAATTTTTATTCTAATCCATCACTCGAGCTAAGTAAATGTGCCCCTAAATCTCAGCAGAAAGTGGGCATTTTTATACTATGGGTGATTTGTAGCTCATTGAGTGTGGGACAGAATGCTCAAAATTACCCATCCACACAGTGGAGCAGATTCACTAAAGGGCGAATTGTCGCCAGCAACCATTTTGCACAACCCTCACCACTTCGCCTGGTGCAAATTCGCTACCACTACGCTAATTCACTAATATGCAAAGTTGCGTCCTAGGCACCGAACGCTGGTGACTTTTCGCTAGCGTTACTTCCACAGTGAGAGCATTTCATAACGAAGATGCACTACTGAAAAATTTGCTAGTGATTTTACGCTTAGGTCAATTTGAATAGGGCAGGTACATTAAAGTTGTATGGACGTCTTTAATAGAGATGTTTGTGCAAATGCTTGAAGTTACCACTTTTTATTACAAATGTCCAAGGAACCTTAATAAAGACAAAAGAGTTAATATTATGCCCTACACCTGAGCCCACTGTAAAATGAATGCTCCGTATGTTCCATATGTTCTCAAATGTCTGGGGGGAAATGTTAAGCCAAAAAAAGTTTAAATTTGAACTTTTGCAGGCAATCCCGCATAAAAAAAGGAAAAGTTGCCAGCTTTTTTAAACTTTAATGCATTTTCGGCAGGATATGATGTAAGTGACATAAGATTGAGGAAGATCTAGCTGCTTTTTAGCACTTCGCCTGGTCTGAGGTGGCAAAGTCAACTCTGTCGAAAGAGGTAACGATCAGTAAAATCCTCACTTTACTGAATTTGCGGATAAACGACCAATCGACTGAGCGAAAAGTCACCTGGTGATAGAGTGCGAATGAACGCTAGTGACAGTCCCGTTCACTAGTGAATTGTCATCTGTGCCTGTTAGTGAATTGGTCGATGTCCCTGCAGATTGGATTTCTGGTGAAAAGTCACTAGCGTTAGCCACTTCGCCCATGAGTGAATGTGCCCTAGCATTGGGATTGTCAACATTGCTGGAAGGTACAAATATAGCCTTAAGAGGAACTGAAACTTATAGTTTACCCATGTCTGAAGTAAATTATCAATAATATTAACCTACTATAGTTAAAGACTAAATGCAGATAGTCCCCATTTAACATATTTTATCAAATTTTCCATTTACAATAAAAGATAGAACTCTAAAACATATGCACAGACATAAACTGCTCTGAATGAATGTCAAGAAGTTTTCTGAAAGCAGTTATGTTAAGTACAAGGATTTATTAGAATGTGGAAAAACTCTTTCCTTCTATCAAGTGCAAATGCATGGTGTATAATTAACTTAAAACACCTAGACATAAATACATACCCTGCCAGTCATATACAGCGGTGTCCCAATTCTTAGCATTCTTGTCACTTCATAAAAAACAATGATGTCCCGAATTTTCAATGTCAGACAGTGACAGCAGAGTGATGTATATGGCATAGATATAATAAAATCTGGTTGCTGTGCAGATGCTGCAAACACTTTTATCACAGGGGGCTGTATTATTATACAGAGGATTATTTAAACTGCATATTTATTCATATCTGTTTTTACAGTATGTACAGTATGTTTCAAACATATTTTTACAGTGTCGTCTTTAATTAAAGGCACTCACCCAGTGATTGCAATTGCTTACTCAAAACCCAGGGCTGGTACGTCTTTTTGCTGTAAAATGCACCGGCTCAGGGTATTACAGGAGGAGTACCATGTCTCCATTTTTTCTTCCTGGATCCTATGTATGGCATGGTCTCGGTACACATGCTCAGTTGTGTGAAAAGCTGAACATTTACTTTTTACCCTACTGTACACCCTACTGGGGCTGCAGAGAGAGAAGAAAATTTGAACTTGGTGCTTGTACAGTAATACCCTCGGTGGCTGCTGTTTTCAGAGGAAATGAACACCAGCCTGGGGTTTTGGGTAAATGATTATAATCCAGCGATTATACCTTTCTTCTGCTTTAAGGATATTAATCTTAGATCATTTATTAGCATGGAATACAGTAGCCATGGATACAGACCACACACAGACATTATTTTTCTGATATTTTGTGTTTTCATAATGATTTGCTACTCAGAATGCAGAAATGTAAGATACAGAGTCTGATTTACAAACATAGGCTCTCAGTGCATCAGCGCAGATAATAGTTTTCAGCTTTAACCTTGTAGTAGTCTGTTCAAAGCTGATCATTGATTGGCTGCGATTGACACCTGCACTTGTGCAATTTAGCACCTATGTACAAATGAACAACATAGTGTACATACCGCTTAACAAATTAAATTAGAGGCTAATCACAAATTTCATTACACTGCAAATGTCTCTATATTTTAAGCCCAAAGTTCTAAGTGAAAAACCCCTGTTACTGGAAACATCTTGGGACTAGGGAAGATACTTCTATATTATTTCATAGATCATTTACCTAGGGGCCCATTTACTTAGTTCGAGTGAAGGAATAGAGGAAAAATAGTTCGAATTTCGAATGGTCGAATATGGCTACTTCGACCATCGAATGGGCTACTTTCGACTACGAATGGACCTTCGACTACGACCTTCGACTACGACCTTCGACTTCGAAACTAAAAATCTGACCATTCGATAGTCGAAGTACTGTCTCTTTAAAAAATTCTTCGACCCCCTAGTTCGCCACCTAAAACCTACCGAAGCCAATGTTAGCCTACGGGGAAGGTCCCCATAGGCTTCCTAACAATTTTCTGATCGGAGGAATATCCTTCGATCGATGGATTAAAATCCTTTGAATCATTCGATTCGAAGGATTTAATCGTTCGATCGAACGATTATTCCTTCAATCGTTCGATCGTAGGAATTGCGGTAAATCCTTCGACTTCGATATTTGAAGTCGAAGGATTTTACTTCGACGGTCGAATATCAAGGGTTAATTAACCCTCGATATTCGACCCTAGGTAAATGTGCCCCCTAATGTATAGTACCTGTGTAAAGATTAATATTATTCATTCTACAGGTGTGAAATTGAAGATAATTAACCATGGTTCAGGGTTTAGTATTTTTTTTTTTGAGTCTATGATACTCAAGCTATAACTGTTTTGAATGAAAAGACAAGAAGTAATTTTGCAAAAATTTATAATTATTAGGATTTATTAACAACATGAAGAATCTCTTTCCACCCATCAAGAGTAGTGATGGGCGAATTTATTCGCCAGGCGCAAATTCGCTGCAAATTTCCGCGTTTCGCAGCTGGCGAATAAATTCACGAAATTTCTGTGAAAATTCGCTGGTATCAAAATATATTTGCCGTCGAAGACAATTTTTTTCAATTTTGCGAATTTTTTGCGAATTTTTCGGCAAAACGGGAGAAATTCGCAGATCGCTAATCAAGAGTTTTGCATTATATATAATCAGCTTAAAACACCTAGACATTCACAGTTACATAGCTTGTATACCCGTAATTCAAAATTACGGGTATACAAGCTATGTAACTGCATGTGTTGTAAACAATGAATTTGACATGGAATATGTGATAGCTGTGACTGAAGGCTCTGTTATAAATCTAGAATCTCAGCCATAAAACCTCAGGACTTTTGCTTTTTTTGTAGAGTAGTCCCTGCCTCCTTAGTCACAAAAATATGCTATCCTATAAAGACACAAAAGGCACTACCCCATAAATGCTTCAGACTGTAAGCAAGGCGTTTTTATGACACTTCTCTATACATATAGAGAAATGGGTACAAAAATATGAGAAACTATACCATATTTATTTTTAATTTGCATTATGGAAAGTTTCAGGAAGAATGTAAACTTATTTGCCTTTTTGCTTATTTTTATCAAGATGATAATGATGCACCTAGCAATTTCATTATTGTGTAAGGCTCTATTTTTCCACTGGCTGTTTGTTTGAATTGAATTGCCCATAGACGTCTAGAGGTAGTCACTTTACAAGTTGCAGGCAGAATGTGCAGCCATCTGTCTCAGAGGTGTGCCCCAATATCATAAGAATTATGAACAGTCAGAAATAGCTGAACATTGAATTTTTCTGAAATAGCTGAAGTGAGTAAAAGAGACGATTTAGCCTGTATAGGGAGATAGAACTTGGTTAGAATACTGTAGGTAATCCTGTGTACCGAGTAAAATAATGACAAAAATATACATGTATTGGTGTTTTTGCAGAATGTGGCCCTTATGAGATGAATTGTGATGCTTCTTAGTTTAACTGGCCTGTCACTTTTAATCCACTCCTGATGTTTCTCACAGTACATCGGAATTTGCATGCTACAGGTATAAGATCCATTATCTAAAAAGCTCCGAATTATGGGAAGGCCACCTCCCATAGACTCCATTTTAAGCTAGTAATTCACACTTAAAAAAAAATATTTCCATTTTCTCTGTAATAAATAAACATATATATATTCGACAAAATGCATTGACGTCTTTGGGTGACAAATGTTTTTTGACGCACAAGGCGGTGCGACAAATTTTTTGCTGCGCAAAAATTTTATTCACCCCCTGGAGCCTATGGGTACTAATTTTTGTGGCGAAACTCAGTGAAAAATTTCCCTCATCACTAAGGGGCATATTTATCACGGGTCGAATTTCAAATTAAAAAAATTCGAAATTCGAATTCAAACAGACCAACCGAAATTAAGTCAAAGTTTTTTTGGTTGAATACAAAGGTACGTTTTCGATCGAATAGGTCTATATTCGGTCAAATTCGAATCGTATGAATTGAAGGAATAGCGCATATGATCGAAAGCGATTCAAAGTTTTTCCCAAAAAAACCTTTGATTTTTCACAGTCCACCAATTGACTCCAGATGGGTTCTAGGAGGTCCTCCATAGGCTAAAACAGCAATTCGGCAGGTTTTAGATGGAATGGTCGAAGTCTAATTTTTAAAAAGACAGTACATGATGAATTTCGATATTTCAATTTTTTTTTCAAATTCAAATAGAATTTGTACTATTCCCTAGTCAAAGTACGCAAAAATAGCTCAAAATTCTTCCTTTTTTCATTTGAAAATTCACCTCGACCTTCGATAAATCTGCCCCCAAGTAAATTGATTCTTAGGTATATGTATCTAAAAGACAATGCTAGAATTTGTATTGTGTGAATGGTCGATTCAAATCATGATACAGCTGTTTTCTTAAGTGGAACAAAAATCATTGCTGCAGCTCATCAGTATAATTATGCTTTATTTACAGCTCACTAATATCTGAAGTAGCTGCAGACTGCTTTATCTCTGTCATTGAGCTTACTGAGGTTCGAATGCATGTAGGCACAGCTAATATCCTCCATAAATAGAGAACATAAACTTAAGCTTGTGTGTTATTGAGTTTACTTCTTTCACCTTGTTATTGTGTGTTAAGTAAGACTTTCATTCAATGGAATAAACAGAACGTTAAATACTATCTATTTGCTAAAGTGACTAATTAAAGCAATTTCGTCTCTGCAAGGAAACACGTAGCTCTGCGTTGTTACATGTCAATTATTTGTTAAATGACACACAGTTGTCAAGCTTCTTTCAGGATTTTCCTATGTCCTAAAGGAACATCAGCTGGCATGATGTATTACACAAGCGAAAAAAATATGGTGTGTCTAGAAAGGAGGATCTGCTGCTTTTGCCTATCTTTTACTGTAACGTGATATGACAAGGCACAGTCAGACCTACATGTAGGGCTGTATCTATATATAGACACCTGAGGGAATCTACCTAAGGAGGCAGCTTCAAGAAGGAGTCAGCTTTAAAGGGGTGGCCGTCGGGTGCCTACATATTGAATTAAAGATTTTTAAGAAAAAAATTAATTTCCCCAGGTGCTGCCAGACGTGTTCTGTCACTTGCAACCGGATAGAACATCACATGTTGCAATGGGCATGCACAGTTGAAAGCTCACTGGGTGCTCACTTACAGTAGGTCCGGTTGCTAAGGTGGCAACAATGCCTACATGGACCATCTTCAAACCTGTGCAGCACAGTACAAACCAGTATAATGAAAAATATTTGCAATAATGAATATATTGTTTCTACTGCATTAATCTTTCAATTAAGAGTGAAACTAGCGCTCCCCACAGTCCACCAGAGAAAAATCCCATTTATCATACTTTAAGTGAGAGCTCACAATTTGATTAATATGCTCCTAAAAATCCTATGCATGATGAACAAAGAGTGGGACCTGTTTAACCTTTAAATAATTATGCCTGATCATGTGCTCATTTGCATAATACATAATGTCAGACAGCAGCGAAACTGGGGGTTATTAGACCTTCCAATATCAAATTAATGGAATTAAGAATGCAGTGTAACCCAAATATACTAAAAAGTGTCTTTGGATATGATGGGATTCCATAAAGGTAAATGCAGTTGGCGGTCAAATAGCATTTTCATGTGTATTCCTAGACTAAAAGCTGTTGCCAGTAGCAACCAATTAGGTCTTTGCTCAAGAGGGATGAAACACTAATTACTGATTGATTGCTACTGGCAACTGCACTAGTGCAATTTAGCACCTATGTAAGGGTTATCAGATTGTTCAAAAATTCAGGGACACGTCTAGAAAATAGCTGCACTCATTGCAATTTAATTGAAATGCAACCAGTGCAGACCTGTAACATGCCATTATTAGACATATCCCTGAATTCTCACGTGGTTTGCTAATCCTAGACGATATTTGTAAAGGTGGCAATAGACGTAACAATTATGATCTTTCTTGGAAAAGATTGTTCCAAGAAAGATCGTTCATTTCAATACACACGCGTAGAACTGAATTGTCAGATAAACAGGTAGATATACAGGTAGAAACAATAGAATTCTACCTGTATCTGATGATTCAATGCCGATTCAATGCCTTGAAAGGCACCCGATCAAAATTTTCCATCCAGCCCGATCAATGAGCCCACTGATATTCAAGTCTTCTGCCGATATCGGTCGGCTCTTTTCCCACCATACACGCACCGAATATCATACGAAAATTTGTTTTGTACGATATTATCTGTGCGTCTATGGCCATCTTTAATCGGCACCATGGACGTAGCTTTCCTAAACACTAGAACTGGCTAAAAGCAACCAGTGGAACCAGATATGTGCTTTCATTAATATAATATCCTCTACTAGTTGGGTTAGTCAAGATAATGACTCCTGATCATTTATTATACTACAAGACATCTGGTTGTGGATTTTTATACTGTAGCATAAAAATGCTTGTGTGTAGAATGCTCACAAACCAAAGGATTCATGGGAAGACCTGGGGTTATGGCCATGATCATTTGAGTGGGATACAGGGGCAGGTATATCCATTGTTACATTGCTAGCAGCACCAAATACAAGCTGTGAGTGCAAGAGAGTAAGTGATGGCACATAATACTTTCTTTAGCCTGAAATAAATACTGGTTTCCTTTGCACAAACAATAATTTGACTGCCAACTGCACAGTCACAAGGTGTCTAGTAAGAAACAGGCTACAGTGAAACAGAGGCCCACCCTGGAACAGGTGGAGTAATGCATGACTTAGGGGACAAATAGGAAATTAAGGGGAGGTCTGAATGGTGCATTGTGGGGATTGTAGGCAGGTCTGAGCCTATAAAGGGAGGTAAAAAGTGCGGGAGAGCAGTCCTACCTTTTGCAGAAGTCAAGGGAGGCAGTGTTTCCCACCCACCCATAAGGGAGGATAGGGGTTACAATGTTGCAGCTTTTGGTGGTGTGGGGTTGCCCTAATGGGTAGCCAAAAAGGGGGGCTGGAGTTTTAAGGTAAGATTGGCCTGGGGCTAGGCTTAGGGGCAAGGAAGCACAGTAAGTGTGGAAACTGGACGGAGGCTTGCTTAGGCTGGAGAATGGCTTGATTATGAAGAGTAATGTGAATTCATTATAAGATACTGTTAAATGTTATGCAACCTTAAGTGGTTAAATGTTATGCAGCCTTAAGCTGCTATTATTTTATATGTCACAGCTTATCCATTTGTTATGCATTTGTTACACTAAGATTAATATTATGGGTATGTTAGTGGATGGTTTCCCTAAGATTGGTGAGTTGTTAATAAATAAGCTGTGTCCTTTTCCACCCATGAAATGTTGTTTTGTGTTTTATTGGGGTTCAAAGAGTTAATTGACGTTATTAAGTCATACGCAAGTCATGAAATACATTATAGATAGATAGACAGTGAAGAGGATGGGATAACCAACAACCAAATATCACGTATCACGCCACCAGAAGATCATCCTATTAGAAAGATTAAACATTAGAAAAAAATCTGTTTGTGTTGCCCTTGAATCCCAAAATAATGCAATCTTAAACTAGTGCACACAAGTCTGCGTTTATTCAGTTGTGACTAGTTTTTACATGTAAAAACTTGTTTGACAAAGCTTTGAAAATGAAATGGCTCCCAGTGGTAGAAATATGCAAAACCTGGCTGATCACATAATGATTTTAATTAACAACTTGTACTTGCAATGAAAACACTTTTTTTTTTTTTGGTGAGAGAACGGAAAGTAATAATCATAGCACCTTTTAAAAGTATCTTTATGGCTGGCATGTTAAAACACAAAGGTAATAAAATGCCAACCGGAACCTGAGAAATGCACTCGGCAAACTGAAGTTCTCTGAAAAAAATGTGCTTGTGCAGGTGAACCTGGGTCAGAAAAATGTCAACAGCCAATAATCCCATTGTTAAAGGAACAGTTCAGTGTGAAAATAAAAACTGTAAATAGTTAGGCTGTGCAAAATAAAAAATGTTTCTAATATAGTTAGTTAGCCAAAAATGTAATGTATAAAGGCTGGAGTGAACAGATGTCTAATAAAACAGCCAGAATCCAACTTCCTGCTTTTCAGCTCTATAACTCTGAGTTAGTCAGCGACTTGAAGGTGGGCCACATGGTACATTTCTGTTCAGTGAGTTTGTAATTGATCCTCAGCATTCAGCTCAGATTCAAAAGCAACAGATATGACCCATGTGGCCCCCCCTCAAGTCTCTGATTGGTTACTGCCTGGTAGCCAGGGTAACCAGTCAGTGTAAACCAAGAGAGCTGAAAAGCAGGAAGTAGTGTTCTGACTGACATGTTATACATCAGCCTTTATACATTACATTTTTGCCTAACTAACTTTATTAGAAACATTTTTTATTTTGGACAGCCTATCTATTTACCCAGTTTTTATTTTTACACTGAACAATTCCTTTAATGTCACCAGACCTCCCATTTAATGATGGGTACATAGGAAAAGTGTATGCACCCTACACAGTCCTACAGGATGTATGTTTCCCATCTATACAGGTATGGGACCTGTTATCCAGAATGCTTGGGACCTGGGGTTTTCCGGATAATGGATCTTTCTGTTATTTGGGTCTCCATGCCTTAAGTCTACTGGTTTTGCTTCCAATAAGGATTAATTGTATCTTAGTTGGGATCAAGTACAAGCTAGTTTTTTATTATTACAGAGAAAAAGGAAATCATTTTTAAAAATTTGGATTATTTAGATAAAATGGAGTCTATGGGAGACAGCCATTCCGTAATTCTGAGCTTTCTGGATATCGGGTTTCCGGATAAGGGATCCTATACTTGTACAACCGCAATCTGCTGTGATGGTAACAGTCAACCTTTAAATGGGTAGTTTATCTTTAAAATAGTTTTGGGGGGGATAGATATTGATATTCTGTGACAGTTTGCAATAGCTATCCATTTTTAATTTTTTGATGATTTTTCAGTTATTAAAAGACCAGTAACATCAACAAATGAAATAGTTTTAAAGTAATAAAAATATAAAGCAGTGTTGCCCTGCACTAGTAAAACTGCTGTGTTTGCTTCAGAAACACTAATATTGTTTATATAAATAAGATACTGTGTAGCCATGGGGGCAGCTATTCAAAGGAGAAAAGGCTCAGGTTACACAGCAGATAGTAGATAAACTCTGTAGAACATAATGTTATCTGTTATCCACAATTTAACCTGTGCCATATAGCCTTTTTTTCAATTTCCGCCATTGCTACTCAGCAGCTTGTTTAAATTAACTATAGAAGTGTTTATTAAGCAAACAGATCAGTTTTACCAATGCAGGGCAACAGTACATGATATTTTCATTACTTTAAAACACGTTTATTTTTTGGTATTACTGTTCCTTTAAGCTTTTTGTTCAGCAGCTCTTCCTTTTGATATTTCAACAACTATCTGGTTGCTATGGTTTTATTTACTGTAGTGGTTTAAACAAGAAAACAATAATATGCATTGGAGAGGCCTACATAGAAAGATATACAATAAAGAGTAACGGTAAAATTATAGCCTCACATAGGTATAGTTTTTGGCTGTTGGCATAAGTGACCCCATTTGAAAGAATGAAATAAATGAAAGGCAAGGCAAATGATTAAAAAAACTATAAAACAAAATAATGAAAACCAATCGCAAATTGTTAGGAATTTGACATTCTATAACCTGCTAAAAATGAACGTAAAAGTGAACCACCCCTTTAATGATTCAATAGAAGTGTCAAAGTATATGCATGTGAGTGAGCTCAAACCACACGGGAGTTTGTGCGGGGTTGGGAAATCAGCCATATTGGGCATCAATATGCACTCGTCATTGTGTCCATTTTACTGGGCGTGTTTGTAAATGAACTTAATTGAATGCAACGGCACTGAACTGTGAATATTAAAACCAAGAATATTTAAGGTATGGAGTATAATAGCAGTAATGCTAGTAACGGTTATGCATGGGGAATTTAGTGTGTCAAATATTTTCTTATTTAATCTAAATCTTGTGTATTTCTGAACAACGTTTGACATCCACTGCTGCAATCAGTCTGCTTCTCAGGGCAATTAATCTTCTCTGCCTCATTGTGGTTCTCCAAAAAAGGCAATGGAAAAACAAGTGTCAGTAGTGTACAGCATATATCATACTGACGAGCCTATTACAGGGCAGTGAGTATATATCCCATAATGGCAGCTTGCTTGTATTAATTACACATCTGTCTGAATAAACCCATAGTTGTGCGCTGGCTCTATTAACTGTGCTGATTTCTTTCGATCACTGTTAATAAAGCAAGAGTCAAGTGTGTTATAACTGGATGTAGGATCCTGAATATAACATCTCTTCAAAGGGACCTCCGCCCCAAAACTGTTTTTCTTTTTGCATAATGTATAAACGTATTTGCAGGTGTTTGTTTCTCCCTTTCTGTTTACTGTGTATGATTTTTAAAACAATGCAACAGGAGTCATTTCTCCTGCAGATCTGTTAATCGGCTGGCATGCAAAATTTTGTCATGAGTCAAAGCCAGGAGGGCAGTGAATATAAACAGCCATGGGCTGTAATTATAAACTGTAGTTGTAATTAATGCATTATTGGAAAGTTCTTTACAATTGCATTTTCTTTCACTAGGAAAAAAGTTTTTTGGACGGAGGACCACTTTGAAATGGATTTCTGTTTAATTTACTGTGTTTTTGTAATTTGCTATTACATTATATATTCATCTACAGCAGCACCACCTGCTATAGATGTGGTGTTATTTGAAAAAGGATGAAGTATCATAACATAGGCAGCATCACGTCATGGCCCCTTCTAAACAAGCCAGTAACCACCATTAACAATAGGTTAACCATAAAATAACATTGCCCCACAAGATCCTGAGGATGGCCTCCTTATACTTAACCTATACCCTTTTAACAGCAGCTAATGCGCCCCATAGTCATACACCATTCTGCAACCCCATTGTCAGTCACCAGCTGCACTACATCTACCACTATCCCTTGAAACCTACACGTCTGGATCCTGTGCTATCTTTCTTTTCTGGTCCCTGGGCCCACCTTTTTTATTATATAATATAAACGTAAGAACGTACAACCTTACGGAAGAGTAACAGAAGAGCTACAACCTTTGTTTTGTTCTGTGCATCATATTTATCTGCTGTAAAGGAAACAGTGTTAGGAACTGTCTACTCTGTCTACTCTGCCTTCATTAAATGAAAACTATACCCCTGAACAATGTAGGTCTCTATAAAAACATTCTGCTTAAAATAGCTCATAAAAACTCTGCTTCATATGTAATTCCCTTCCTAGGTCACATGAGCCAATTAACAGACAAAGTTCTGTCTTTTGCTTCCTCACCTTTTCCTGTTACAGTTATATAAAATATTGGTAGCCAGCAATGTCTATCATTAAAAGAACAATGTGGACCTAAATACACTGAGATTGATTTTTTCCCATTTTCCAAGTAATAATTATAATCCTAAACCAACACTTGAAAATGAGCTGCCAAGGCCCCAGACTTGCAGTGAAGGGACTTTTAAGATCATTTAAAGAAATCATAGATGCATGGCTTGATGGGAGACGCTGTCCAAATACATAAATGTGTTGCCTTTGTTGCAGAGTTAAAATAATACTCATGTTACATTACTCTGAAATAGGGGGATTTTAGTAAGGTGGAAAAATGTAGGTGCAGTTTGTATGTTGAAAAAAGTGTTCAATAATATAAAGGGGAGTACTATTGTATGTATTATTCTTGCAGTAGCTGTCAATAAGTCTATTTGACTCATTACTCAGATATTTATAGTCATGTAAGGCTATAGTGTAGTCATGGTAACATTATATTTTAAATGCTAAAGGGGTCATATTTAGTGGCTCTTAAAGGGGAAGGAAACCCTTTTGGCGCAAAAAACCTCCCCCCCTCCCTCCTCCTGCCAGGCCTACCTCCCCCCGGGCAAATGTCCCGAACTTGTTAGTCACCCCTCCATGCAGGTCCTCTCTTGGCAGGTTCATGGGCGCCATCTTCGTCCGATCGCTCTTCTTCCTGTATTTGGCAGCGAATGCGCAGTAGGAGGCATTTGCCGGTTGGATCTACTGCGCATGCGATGAAAGTCACAAAGTTTCCAAAAAAAGAAACCGGAAACTTTGTGAAATTGCGGTGCATGCGCAGTAGATCCAACCGGCGAATGCCTCCTACTGCGCATGCACCGCCAAACGCCGATCAGTACAGGAAGAAAAGCGCTTGTACAAAGATGGCGCCGTGAACTAGGCAAGAGAGGACCTGCATGGAGGGGTGACTAACAAGTTAGGGGCATTTGCCCGGGGGGGTGGTAGGCCGGGGGGAGAAGGGAGGGGTTTTGGGCCAAAAGGGTTTCCTTCTCCTTTAAATGTTGACCTTTTCTGCTTTTACAGGCTTACTGCATTTGTCGAACATACCTAAGAAATACAGTGGCATTTCATAAACACTAGTTAAAACAAAAAGAGAATTTTTATGCGAAACGTTGGGCTTATCATTTGTTTTCATTGTGTAAGGCCTAGGCTGTAAATGGGTAAAAAAAAACTGCACACAAAAGGCACTTGTTCTGTGAATTGTGTTGGACAAAAATCCACATTAAAAAGATTAGAGGAACCTTGAGTATATCAGCACACAAGGACATAGCGAAAGAACAAGAGGCAGAAGGAAATGTTCAAGGGTTACTCTTTCAGTATTAACACTAGATAGGTATTGTCTAAATGTCCCTTGTTTATACTGTATATATCTCATATAGGAGAGTGCTGATTGATGATGTTCATTTAAAATATTTTTTCCAGAAATTGCATGTCAGTTAAAATAACCAACATGGCAATTCCCCTTTTTGCATTCAGACTGCATTTTTATGCAGATTACTATATAATGAAAATACAAAATAAAGTATTTAAAACTACACTGATGCTTTACATAAGCAGTCTGTACAATGGAATCCTGCAAACAAACACATACGTGGCTGCCATCTAGAGTGAGTACAGTAGATATCAATTCAGATGGATGGTTTATTTTTGGTGCGGTTCGTGTCAGGATGACATTTTGTTTCTAATGCTAGAGTAGATTGTAAAGAATAAAGAAGACTCAAGACTATCATGGTGGATTTCTGTTCCCCCTGGGAGCTGTGCCTGCAACATTTTGTCATTGATGAAGAGGAAGAAGCTATTGGACTGGCAGTCAGTGTCACCATGATTATTTTATACGTAAGCGAATGAAATTCCAATAAGGCTGCAATTGCTGTAAAAGTGTCATCTAAGGTTAAAAAAATAAAAATAAAACTATGTCAGAAAGTTTTCAATGCAAGCAATGGCTTGCTTGACTAACATAGCCCATGAGGAATTTTTTGTTTGATGTTGCTCAATATTTGTCAATATCACTGGAAGAATTTATGTTGGAAGAATATTGTCTTAATGCTCAGAATGCAGGAGACACAACCAAATCTGTCACAAAGACAAACCTGTTGTGACAAGTTGCCCCAGTTGCATATTGATAAGACGTATGGTGCATGCTACTTTTCCAAGTCATTGTTAGACACAGAAGGTTACATCTTCCTGCAGCTTCTACCATCACTGGAAAATATCTCTCTGCAATGGATTGTGCTATACTCCAGGGAAGAGTAATATATCACAACTCCAATTGCTAATTGTAGCAGTGTTTTCCAACATTACCTTTATCTACTAATGAAAGATGATCATTAAAACACACAAGGTATAAGGGGCACTGGCATGCCTCTTAATGACCATTCAAGCAGCACTTTTTTGCTAGGCCTGACTTTAATCTGTACCACGTGTGACTAAAAAAACCCGAAGTGAGGTGCAAAGCCCTGAGTCTCAGGTACTCGAAATTCCTGTCCTTAATGCCTGCCATAAGGCTCAAGTTATGGGACAGGTAGGAGGATGTATCTGTATCCCTGCACACAGGATCAGACTGGGAGGCCTGGGCCCCACCGGGGCTGCTGCTGCAGGGCCCCTGTTGGGTTCCCCACCGAGCTGTCCTCCGCAGCATCTGACATGCACTTGCTTTATATTTGCCGCAACCTGCTGAAACAGGGAGGTCAGGGCAGAAAGCTTAATCTAGGGAGCAAGTCTAGGGAGCGGGTCAGAGCTTGCAGGGCCCATAAAAGCCTGGGGTTTTTTCTCCCGGTGCCCCTGCTGGCCCAATCCGACCCTGGGGGTTTTCTCCTGGTGCCCCGCTGGCCCAATCCGACCCTGCCTGCACATTGCTAATTAATTAAGGCAGTGCTGTATTCATCGGATGGTGAGAGAGAGAGAGAGAGAGAGAGAGAGAGAGAGAGAGAGAGAGAGAGATGCCTTCCTATCGGTAAGTGATCCCTATAGTTTTCCATAGCTAGAGGCAGGGGTGATTCTTTGCCTCTTGCTGTCTAAGGTGGCTCCTGCAATGCTGGTGCAGAAAGCACAATTGTGCTCTCTGCACTAGAATAGCTGAGTTTCCAGTTTAATGACCGGAAATTTGTCTCTCAAAGTTACCACAAGCGTTTTTATGCTGGCCCTGGTAAAGTTTCTCAACTCTCCTCATGGCAGCAGTGCCCCTAGCTAGAGGTCAGATAAACCCAATATCATTGTTTTACTACCAATAGTGATGGGCGAATTTGTGCCGAAATTCGCGAAACGACGAAAAATTCGCGAAACGGCGCCGGCGTCTCGTTTTTGACGCCGGCGCCCGTTTTTGACGCCGGCGCCCGTTTTTCCGACGCCGGCGCCCGTTTTTGACGGCGGCGTTCGTTTTTTCTGAAAATTTATTTTTGACGCCGTCGAATTTTTGACGCGAATTTTCGCGGGCGTTTCGCAAATTTATTCGCTGGCGGCGAAACAAGCAAATTCGCCGCAAATTCGCGCCTGGCGAATAAATTCGCCCATCACTAACTACCAACACAGATGTATGCAGCTTAGTTTGAATCAAATACAAGGCATTGTTTTATTGAATAAGGTGCTGCAGCAATGGTCACCCAATAAAAACACAACACTTGGTGGAAACAAGCCTAACAAGACAGATTACTAGCAAAATCAATAGCATGTAACATTAGAGTGTCGAAAATAAAGAAAAAAGCAATAAATATACAATAACATGCCAATTTATATAAAATATAGGAGATAAAAAAAGTCTGCGGCTAGCAATAAATGTTAAGCAGTATCTTTACCAGCAGCAATAACGTCTTTATAAAATATGGAAGTGGTGCAGCTGTAACTAAAATAAATGTCACATGAACTGGGTACTGTAAATCAATGTACATATTGTTGTACAATAGAATGTAATGGCAGCTTGCTTTGTTTAAAATTTGAATAATGGGTGGGGGTTATTAATTAAAAGTCTGATTGTCTGGTGGGAAATTATTTACTAAACATATTACATCTGCTGAGTGTGCACTGTCTTGTCCTGTCCCTGCACTATGCTGACCTTTCTGCAACTGGCTTTCTCAATTCAGAATAACTTGTACATAGGATCTTGCTATCTTGCACTATATATCCTCTGGAATGTTGCTCCAATCAGCATAATCTGTGTATCATAATCCACAATGATGTTATTAAATTAGGTGTTGATTGTTATCTGAATACCCACATGGCCTCATTAATTAGGGATTAATTACATCTTAGTTTGGATCAAGTACAAGGCACTGTTTTATTATTACAGAGAAAAAGGAAATCTTTTTTAAAAGTTTGGATTATTTGGATACAATAAAGTATATGGGAGACAGCCTTTCTGTAATTTGGAGCTTTCTTGGTAACGTGGTTTCTGGATAATGGATCCCATACCTGTACCATAAAAAGAAACGTGTATATATAACAGTCCAATGTATTTCTCAGTTAAGAAAATATTTGTATCACTTCAACAAGACACCAGCTGATATTCATGTTACAGTGATATAAACCAGCTTGTATTTGGGCATGTCTGTTAGAAAATACTTTTCACTTCCAATGTCTTTATCAAAACCAGAGAAGCAGATCTCTCCTGGTTGCTGCAACTGGCCGATTTTTCATGGTTATGCCTTCTTTCATTGCCATCTAGTGGATGATATGAGGAATAATAACAGATTTGTTTTTTTGATTAATTGATGCTTTTTATACATTTTGATTAATTCATTTTTTTAACATGTTTTGTTTTCCTCTGATGTTTAGCTCTTATATATCATTACAAATGTAATTTTTTTAATCACAAGAACAACTTAGAACTACACTAGCTCTATTAAAACAAATCCATCTGGTTCAAAAAATATAACATTTGGTGAATATTTATTCATGATCTAGCCTTTGTTAACTAATAAATATGTACCAAGTGACAGAGTTGCTGAAAAATCTTTTATTTACTGTTTCCGAGCTCAGTCTCATAATCCATTAGACAAAGTCATTGAAAATAAACATATTTTTTAAAGGGAAATTGTCATTAGTATTTTAAAATTCTAGTATATCTAAGCCCAAAATATGATTTTTTTTTTCAGATTTTTTCCCTGAATTGCTCGATTATTTTGGGACTAATTCCAGCGCAGATGACAGAAACCTCCGAATAGGATAGGGACTTCTCCCATTGACTTATATACAACCTTGGCAGTCGTGAGTTTCCAGAACTGCACCCGCCCTCCCTCCATGCCCGCCTGAGCCCGACTTCCAGGTTTCTTTTATAGACCCACCCTGACCCTTCCCACCGATGATGTCACAAAAAGGGGAAGGCGTGCATCTATAAAGGTTCAACATGGAAATCGGAAGCCGGCATTTGTAAGGTCGCGGAAAGGGGGGCATGAAGTTGGCCCGAACCCACCTGACCCGCGGGTCCCCCAGGTATCGGGCCGGGCCGCACATCACTACTTGGTCTGAGATGGCAGATTTCCTATTTTTCCATCCTCTGGGTATAATAAATCTCGAAAAATTCAAGTTTTTTTTACACTAAAAATTCGGATTTTATAGAAAAAAAAATTTGAGTTTTTTGCATCCAGACTTTAATATATAACCCCCTTAAA
Source organism: Xenopus laevis (assembly GCF_017654675.1). Classification (NCBI taxonomy): domain Eukaryota; kingdom Metazoa; phylum Chordata; class Amphibia; order Anura; family Pipidae; genus Xenopus; species Xenopus laevis. The sequence goes on along the minus strand of NC_054376.1, from coordinate 94,563,247 downwards.
GTGTGATTCTGTTGTTTTTTTATTGCCTATTCTGTGCATATATACTTTTAATTGTTTTTATTTTTATTATTATAGGTTTTATGGATGGTTTTGTATCTAAGATGAGATGGCAGAAAGGAAAGCTGAAAACAATCACCATGATCTAGGAAAATATGTATCAAACACTGAATATAAAAATGTATCTCTGAGTAAAAGGGAATGAGATGCAGTTGGCACGGAGCAGAAAATGCCATCCTTACTCAATAGCCAATGACCTGATTCATACTGTGTTCTATTCATGTTGAAATCTCCCAGCTGTGGCAATAGCTTAAAGGTATTTCCTCTTTGAAACAGGTTGACCTAAAAAAAAAAAACACTGGAGGCCTCCAGCACTTTGAATAACTTTGAATCATGCTGAATATGTTTAAAGAAGGAACATGAGAAAGATGGAATTTTAAAATGCTCATAAGCAAATCAGGCTTAGCCTAACTTCTACTTCCGGAAAAAACAATTTCATGTTCCTTTTGGTAAAAACCAATCGATAAAGTTTCAAGTACTTCTCCATAGGATTCCTTTATGGTGCTAGTGCACATTGCATTAGCAAAGATACCTTAGTCAGGGCTCCAAATGACCTGCGTGTATCACAAGTCACAGGGATAAGATAAGAAAGGCAGTTTCATGAAATGGTCTAATAATGGGGGTCGAACAAGTCCTGGGGGGGGGCACTTCCTTACGTAGTAAGTACTTTCAAGCTGAAGCCTAGAAAGGTTCTGCTCCCAAGTGCCACCTGTACACGCTACATTGAGCTTTAGGCACCGTTGATACAGCGATGAGAGGGATTATGCACAGGTATGGGGCCTGTCGTTTTTCAAACACCATAAATATACTTTTGCCTCCTATAAGAAATAATTTTATCGTAGGATCAAGTACAAGGTACTGTTTTATTATTATAGAGAAAAAAGCAATCATTTTTTAAAAACATAAAATGATTTATTTAAATGGAGATGGCCTTTCAGTAATTTGGAGCCTTCTGGAGCCTCCAGATAATTGATCCCATACATTTACCATATATAGTTCCAGGTGGCTACACAATGCTTTTGCCCTTTTTTTTGTCATGGCTACTCCCTTAAGTGCACATCATGCGGTCACCATGGACTCCAGGTTTTAATGATGTATGCTATTAGATTACAGTCATGGAGTAATGTTATATTAGTTAGAAGGTGTAGCCCAACAGAAACCAAACAAATTAAGTAAAATCTGATAAAATAAAGTAGGCACATTCTCTCAAAACACCATGGACACTAGGGATTCTTGAACATGAACTAATACTATACAGGGTTAAAAATGTTAATCTGGAATTTTTGGGGCCTAGCATTTTCTGGATATGGGATCTCTCTGTAATCTGGATCATCAAGCACCAGTAGGATTGTTCTGCCACCAACATGGATTTATGCAATGTAGTTACCAAGTACAAGGTACTGTTTTATTATTAGATAAATGGAAATCATTAAAAACATTGTAAAATATGATGAATTTGCTTATAATTTACTCTAAAGTAAATGGAATTCAGAACTTTCTGGATAATGGGTTTCCGGATAATATTTTGTATACCTGTAAAGAAAACTCATTTAATTGCAGCTAAGCTGTTCTGCAGTACCTTAACCAGCATTATGTAGAAAGTGGTTTGTGTCAGTACTGCAGCAGGGGAATTTATACAACTCACATACAACTCAGCCTTAGCCAAGAAACCCTGGGGAGTGTTTCTTGTGCATCAGCATTCTCTGGGGACAAACATTCTAGCTTACAGTAAATCACTTGTAAAGTTCCTTACAATGTTTTTTTTAACAGAGGTCCCAAAGGGCTTCCTCATAAATATATATTTGTATATTTTGTATATTAAATCCATATTGTTATTAATAATATTCTAGCACTACTCTAGAGATTTTAACAGGGGAGGAAAAGGCTCCTTCTTAGGAGAGAGCAGGATTCTAGCAGAATTATTTACAACTGACTGAAGGGGAGAGAGCTGGGAACCAAGGACACCTTTTAATTGGAGATTGTAAAATTGTGCTTCATTTTTGCTGCAAGAATTGCAACTTTCCAATGTAAATTAATTATAAGTACAAGTTAAAGTTAGTATATACAGTATGTGTATATATATATATATATAGTGAGAGAGAACAAAAGAGAGAGAGAGAGAGAGAGAGAGCCTTGTTTCCAGAGGCACAACCAGCAGCACAGAAAAGGGCAAAATAACACTACTTTTAATTGCAATTATATTTACCAGTCAAAGTTTTTAAATAATACATATTGGAAAGTGTATGTTAAAATAATACATATTGGAAAGTGTATGTTAAAATAATACATATTGGAAAATTGTATTTTGGGGTTTACTTTTGCTTTAAAAGTGATTTTATTGAATATTCTAAATATGTTTGGCCAGTTTGAAGATAGGTTGACAATTGCTGCTTAAAATATGGTACAGCGCAATGACCCCCTATACAGTAATTATTTCCCCATATTCTTCATTTTCTACCTTAGATTTTATGAATATTTATTTAGATATATATATATATATATATATTAGTCCAGAGAAAGCACTCACGGCCATGACCATCAGCTGTGTATCAAAATATATTTATTCGTGCATGGTGCATCAACGCGTTTTGGCTCACATGGAGCCGTCGTCAGGAGATACTGTATATATATATATATATATATATATATATATATATATATATATATATATATATAAATATGTTAGATGATGCACATTTTCTGCCCATGAACTAGGCATTTTTATATATGAATAGTTCTGTACAGATGGTTATGGGAGTGACTATGCACCAGTTATTTATATAACAACACATCTCCTTTTAGACTCTGCATATTTGCAAACAGCGCCTGACTGTCTGGATTACCTGGTGTGACTCACACAGAGTATGTTCCATTCAGTTTCATTCATTCCTTCTCCCTGTTCTCCTGTCTCCAATGAAACACTGCACCTGAATTATTAATTCAAAGGAGAATGGAGCATAACTGTATTTTTAGCTGTCCAATACTCCAGAGAAGTTGGCAGCTCCCTTGCCACTTGATATCAAGAGATGTAGCAGAACAACATGTAAACAAAATAACTCAGACACTTCACTTTCCAAAAGAAAAAGCACTGGCAGCATATTTACAGGGTGTAAATCAGATCCGACAGGCTGATACAATCATAATCATGAGACCAGCTTTCAACAGCTTCCATTTATATTAAAGGGGTACTGTCATGAGATTAGGAAGTGTTTACTTACGTATGTAATTGTATGTAAGCCGGTGTCGTTTGGGGAAAAATGATTTCCCTTCTTATGAAAAATGTACTTTTTTTATTAACAGATTGTTTAAATGTTCAGCATTTTGCCATTAAGTTGGATCTGCAGAGAAAACTGACAAGAGAAAAACATTCCTGCAAAGCCCAAGAAATCATTGAAATAAGCCTTTGAAAGGTTCTTGCACACTGACTTTTTTTGTGCATTTGACTTAAACACATCAACTAATTGATTGAATTTATTCTGCCTGGTTGCACCAACATGCACCAACATCTATTTAATTGATTTATGTACAAAAATGTTTGGTGCCAAATCTGGTTCCGTTTACTTTAAATTAACATTAACAAGTGATCACCGCTAACTTAAGCACCAAAAAAATCTTATACAAAAGCCTTTGCTATATGGTGCCTACTGCATCTCTAGCGGTCAATTTCAAGAATCCATTAAAACAGCTCACCCGTAAAAGGTGGTGACCCGGGTGTATACACCCCAAGTCCCGCTCCTGGGTTTTCTAATGCCTGAAATAGTATCAAAGATAATTTGCAAGAAGGAACTCACCAGATCAGTCGGGTGGCCCGGGTGCATCGCCCCAAGCCCGTAACTGTAGCAGAGTATCAATCAGTAGAAACAATTTGACGAGCACTCCATTCACCCGTTGGTTTTATTTAGGTTTATTTCCAACATATTAAAAGCATCTGTTCCAGGTGAATGGAGTGCTCGTCAAATTGTTTCTACCAAAATCTATGTTTCAGCATACATGCACTTTTTTTAAACACAACATGCTGCCTTAGTATGCAATGCATGTTTGTGATATACTAAAATAGAGAGATGCATGTTGCACATAAAAACAATACAGTAGAAGTCTTTGTCATACCAACTATTCATTTTTACAGGGCCACCATCAGGGGGGCCCAAGGGGTAAAATCATAATGGGCCCGGGCCTAAAGGGGGGGCACGGTTGAGTTGCACTTTCCGAATTAGCCAGGCCCACCTTGGCAGCATGCAAGCTGAACCCGAAGACCTAAGGTGCCAAAGTCCAGAGGTGACATAGACCCAAAGTGCTGAAGACCCAAAGATCTGAAACCCTGATGTGCTGAAGACCCGAAGTGCCAAAGACCTGAAACCCCGACGATCCAAAGGCTCGAGCGTAGCCGAAGCCATGCTATAGTTTCAAAGCTGCGAAAAGAACAGAAGCCCCAAAAAAATCCGAAGCTGAAGCCCCAAAGCCGCGAAAAAGACCCAAAGCCACTAAAAGAAATGAAGGAAACTAAAGAAGCTGTCATTGACGAGGACAAGGTAGAAGAACCTAAGGTAAATTTTGCTGAACACCAATGGTTTTTTCTATACTTTATTAAACCCCTAGTCACTAACGTATTATTTTAATACTCTATAGGCCCCTGGGCACCAATGTTTTTTTAACTCGTAAAGGTGGGACCCTGGCCACCAATGGGTTGTTAGCACCCATGTTTGTGTGGCTTTTTTACTGTGGTGTGGGGGTGTGTGGAGTCTAAAGGTGGCCATACACGGATAGATCCGCTCGTTTGGCGATGTCGCCAAACGAGCGGATCTCCCTCCGATATGCCCACCTTGAGGTGGGCAATATCGGGCTGATCCGATCGTGGGCCCTAGGGCCCAACGATCGGATCCTAGCGTTCGCCAAACGGGCGGTCGGATCGCGGGACCGCATCAACGAACAGATGCGGCCGCGATCCGACGGGATTTTTAACCCCATCCGATCGAGATCTGGCCGACTTTCGGCCAGATCTCGATCGGGGAAGCCCGTCGGGGGCCCCCATACACGGGCCAATAAGCTGCCGACTTGGTCTGTCGGCAGCTTTTATCGGCCCGTGTATGGCCACCTTAAGATGGGGCCTTTGGTGGTGAGCAGGGCCCAGAATTTTTTGTCATATAGGCCCTGTAATTTCTGATGGTGCCCCTGCATTTTTAAACATAATACGTAACTTTCACCCAACAAAATAATAAAAAAAAACAGTAAGGAATCTTACTAGATTTTGTCCACTAGATGGTGGTCATACACATTACACTACATTAAATTGCTGTACAACTACAGCAAGAGGAGCAGTTGCCTCTCTCCATACTTTTTGTGCTGTTTTCGAATCGAATGAAATGGGTTTTGTATCATTTTTCTGTAAACAAAAAACAAAAAAATGGATATAAGGCACAAATGTCTTCCCATGAGATCAAAATTACCTTACAAGATAAATATGTCAAAACATTAAGCAATAAAAACTTCACTTTCTGGAGTCAGAATTCCAAAGTGAAAGTGTTGCTGTTCACTGGTATGCTCAAACATCTCTAAGCTTGATCACTGCACTCTAAGCTTAATCACTTATTAGATACAATATACTGTATGTGATAAATTGTGATGATATTTGGAGAACATAAACCCTAAAATAGGGTAATATATTCCAATTATGATGGGGGGGGTTATAAACAGATCATTGGAGCATGTTGGAGCAAAATATCATTGCAGTATAGTGAATATGTTTCATTTATTTCCCCCAATTTCAGATATAACACATATAGTAGATTGTAACATGACTGGTGAGACTGTGAAATACCACAGTACATCCGTTTTACTCTTTGCCCCTAGCAATTCCTCTTGGCTTCCAGTATAAGTTTAGGAATAAAAAATATAATATAATCAGAAGCTCTATCCAATATGGCAATCACACTAATTCCCAAATCAACATAGGAAGCGTTATACCAGTAACCTTGTCCTAGTTAAATATTCCTTTAGCAGCTAAAGGCAGCATAAAAAAAGGCTACAATAATTTGAAGTTTACCGTTCTTTAACTATAATAGTTTCAATATACAGAAAATTACGATATCACTAAAAATAATGCTCAAGGGCGCAGCTTTTTGCTTGCACACATGCGATAGAATCAGTTATGCTTGTTATAAAATTGATTGCCAAGTGCTGGATAATTGTTAGTTGAGATAACTTCCTCTTTAAAGCTCTTCTTCAATTTAGGCCTCTTATACTCCAAGTGATCAAACGTTAATTCTCTAATGAAGTTTCAAATGACTGCAAGAACAGCCAAAATTGAGCAATTGTGCCACGCGTAGCTAGAGAAAACCTGTGCACTGATATGGAATAACAATATGAGAACACGAGTTTTTTTTAAATAATAAAATATAAAGGTGAAATCACAGAAGAGTTTCTTGACCACATAATAGCACTAGGCCACAGTGCTGGTTTTATTACAGGTTATGGAATGCCACAATGACTTGGTATTCTCATTTTGAAATATGGAGGTATATTTATCAAAGTGAAGGTAGAAGTCACTGCAATCCTCTACAGTGAAATTCCGCCTCTCCATTCATTTCTATGGGATTTTTAAAAGAGTATATATCAATGGGTAAAAGTGAAAGTTCATCCTTTGATAAATACGCTGTAACATCACCCTAGTAGTGTGAAATGGGGATAAAAGGAGCCAAAAAGCCCTTCACGTGAATGATATGTAGTCTAAAGCCTTCTAAAAACAGAAGGTATTTACTTTCCTCGTGCCAAATACATAGCACTACCTTAATGCCCAAAAAATGAGAATTTAATGCTCACATAAGGCATCATAGGTGGCGTACCCACTCAGAAGCCATGTACCAATATCTTGCACTGATGAGATCGAACATAATCAAGTAAGCGCTAACGAAACATATTACATTCTCCCATTAGAGCTTGTAAGACAAGATCATGTCTTTACTATGAGTCAAGGTGGCTCAGTGGGCACTATTTGGGAGGAGTTTGTATGTTGACCTTTGGGTCTCTTTCAGTTTCCTCCAACACTTTGTAATCAAACAGGTTGCCAATTTTAACTCTGTATAAGGCCATAAAAAGATTACAAAGTTCAATTAAAGTGCAATTTACCTCCCTGTGTTTGATTGGAGTGTGAGCATCAATTGTCACTTTTCCTTTTTTTGGGGGGGGGGAAAGAGTATCCAGAAATGGCATCCAGCCTATAAGAACATTCAGATTGCTGCATACCATTCTTCAAACACAAAACAGCCCACATAAATCTACATATTTTTAAAAATCATTCACTGTGTAAAGCAGAGTATTTTCCTAGTTACCAGTCTATTTATACTTTAGTTATTACAGTGCCCTCTGGTATTTGCTTATTTGTGACAACAACCTGGGGGCATTTGATTGTCATTATTCTCAGTCATCTGAGATATTAGAAGTAACAACATATTTGCTGGCTTGAAACCTTAACGATAACTGAACCCCCATAGTCACCAGTTGTGAAAATCATGTGTTCACTATGTTTAACCACTCCCTTAATAATAGCTTTATTATGTCCACCTAATAAATGTCTTCATAATTATCAGTTTATAAGCTTTATATTGAAACAACAGTTCCGGCACTGTTCTCTAGTGATGGGCGAATTTGCGCCGTTTTTGCTTCGCCGAAAAATTCACGAATTTCGTGTGTACATTCGCAAAACGGCAAAAAATTCGCGAAACGGCACCGGCGTCTCCTTTTTGACGCCGGCGCCCAATTTTTTCGGAAAAAATTATATTTGACGGCGGCAAATTCATTCGCTGGCGGCGAATCACGCAAATTTGCCGCGAATTCGCCCCTGGCGAATAAATTTGCCCATCACTACTGTTCTCATCTCCGACTGTTTTCATGAACAAACAGAGCTAAACAAACGCATGTTCTTGACATCCATGAGCAGAATGTTATTCTGAATAAGGAATACAGTATATAAAGATATATTGATTTTCTTTCATGAATAATTCACGCTGAGAGTCATACAACATGACTTTGCTATTGAAATTAATGAAACAAAATAAAGCGATTCAGTGATTATAAAGTTTCGCAGACTTGGTAAAATGAATCCTTGATCAGAACACTTGAACTTACATTAGTATATGATCTTTACAGAAATTTAAGATTTCCATAGCAACACAGAGTGCTTCTATTCAACAGTACTAAAATAAAGGGATGTTTTTAAAAAATACTTTATGAATGTTACCAATATGGAACCACACAATGTATCTGAATAGAATGCATATCCCAATTAAAAATGGCAAAGGAATTTATACCGCGTGCATTATGGATATCTATTGTGGTTGAACATTTGGCCAGGTACAACAGCAACATTGACACTGGTCTGACTATAACCCAGCTATAGTAAGATTATGCTGTAGGTTTTCAGGTCTTCCACCATACTCAACTTTTAGGACATTGTATTCACTTTTTGACTGTCACCAGTGATATAATCCCCCATTTGTATTAAAAGGCACTAAGTTTGCCCAGGAGTGGTAAGCCATAGCAACCAATAAGATGTTTGCTTTTAAACAAGTGACCAGTAAATGCTACCTGCTAATTGGTTGTTATTAGTGATGAGTGAAAAATTTCACCATGTACAAACTTGCTGTTTCGCTGCTGGCGAAAATATTTGCAAAAAAAAAATCCACCATGCGGCTCGTTTGGCAGTAGTATAGGAACCTTTAAATAGGGGTTTTTCATGTTCATGTTTTAGGATTTGGTGTTAATCATTGTTCCTAAGACAGCAGAAGGAACAGGAAGCTTCCTTTCCATCCCTAATGACAAGCGAGGGCAAGTGGGTGTAGGTAAGTATTATGATGCAGTTGAGGATGTGTTTAGGCTGCCCTTCAGGTATCCAGATACAGGGGAAGAGTGATGTTACAATGGTGGATGAGCATGTGAGTGATGGGCCAGGGGCTAGGTTTGGGCTACAAATCTCAGCAAGTAGGGAGATTAAAGCAACAGTAACACTAAGGTTTTTTTTTACTAAACTCCGAATGCAAAAATATTTTTTTTTTTTATAAAATCCGACTTTTCAAAAATCACAAATTTTTCAGAATTTATTAAACCCAGAGGATGGAAAAGCCAGAATCTGAAAATTCAGCATCTCAGACCTGTCGAGGTTGCAAATAATTCAATGGGAGAAGTCCCAATGATTTTTTGATGTGCGCTGGGTTTCGTGCAATACCCCGACATTTTCTGAGTTTTTGGGTGAAAATTCCGAAAAAATCGTGAAAATCGTGAAAATTGGATAAAAAAATCAGAATAAATCGTGAAAATCTGATTTTTTACCACAAAGCAAATTTTCGGGAAAATTTAATAATTAAATAAGCGTAAAAAACCCGATGGGGATTTGAATGGAGTTTGAAGCAGAAAATATTGAGATAAATTCAGACTTTGATAAATAACCCCGTAAAAAGTGAAAGTGTTTTAAAATGACTATATAATGAACTGATACCCTGCACTGGTAAAACTGGAGTGTTACAGGCATGGGGTCCGTTATTCGGAAACCCATTATTCATAAAGCTCCGAAATTTAATAGAGATTGTTCTTGGTGGATATGATTCTTTACGTTTTATAGTATTTTTTTTTTAATTTCCCCGAAAGAGATAAAAATCATGTATTAGACCAGTTACTGTTAACCTCTAAAAAATTCAAAAAACTCTAATACAAAACTTTGTCCTCCAAAAGCTGATGAGGTCATTTTGAAATCAAAGTGAGCTGCCCTTATCAAATTGTATAATCTTTACTTATAATCAGATTTATCAAGGGTCGAAGTGAAAATTCAAAGTAAAAAAATTTGAATTTCAAGCTATTTTTGTGTATTTTGACTAGGCAATAGTCCAAATTCGATTTGAATTTGAAAAAAATTTGAATATCAAAATTTATCATGTACTGTCTCTTTAAAACTTTGACTTCGACCATTCGCCATCTAAAACCTGCCGAATTGCTGTTTTAGCCTATGGGGGACCTCCTAGAACCTACTTGGAGTCAATTGGTGGACTTTGAAAAATTTAATTTTTTTTTTTAAACTACGATCGAATTCAATCTTACTTCGATTCGAACGATCGAATACAGCCTATTCACGAGCAAAAAAAACTTAATTTTTTAATAAATTTCAGTTGGTCTTTTCTTATTTGAATTTCGAAGTTATGGGAGTTCAAAAAAACCACCATTACTTCGAAATTCTGCCCCTTAGGTTTTAGAGGTTTTCGTGACTTTTTTTCACTTATAATTGGACATAATCCTTAGGAAAAGAAGGATTTTGATGTTTTCGTTGTATTTGTTCAGTGTTTTTATTCATTATTGAATTTTATATTTGGATTTTTTTTTAATAAATGAGACATTTGATAAACTGGCCTTGTGTCAGTAAGAGTTCTTGGGTTTGGGGACAGAAGGATAGGAGGGATTAGCTGTTGAGTTAATGCAAGTTCAGATATGGGACCTGTTATCCAGAATGCTCGGGACCTGGGGTTTTCCGGATAACGGATATTTCCGTAATTTGGGTCTTCATGCCTTAAGTCTACTAGAAATGTATTTAAACATTAGATAAACCCAATAGGCTGGTTTTGCATTAATGATATCTTAGTTTGGATCAAGTACAAGCTACTGTTTTATTATTACGGAGAAAAGGGAAATCGTTTTTAAAAATTTGGATTATTTGGATAAAATGGAAGACAGCCATTCCGTAATTCGGGGCTTTCTGGATATCAGGTTTCCGGATAAGGGATCCTACACCTGTAGTAATTTTGTTAGATTTTTTAAATTATTGTTGTGTAGAGTAGACTGCCTGCTATCCCAAGCCTTTCATTTATCCAGTATTCGAAGAAGCATTTTAACTATTAATTTTGTATCATAAAGAAATTACTGGGCCATGTAGCTGGACATTTTGCATTGTTAATGGCAACTCATCCATGTAATAATGCTACTGGATAATAGAACATAGCCCCAGTACTGAAATATTTTCATGGTGATCTGCAGTCCAACTAGGTAACTGTACCAGAGCAATGGAAAAAAGCTTTCTGAATTGACTGAGTGCTGGTGAGTAACTTGCAGCAAATCTGGGTTATGAGCACTAGGGAATTCTCACTGGGTGTAGGGAACTAAGAAATATGACTGGGCATTTGGCTGTATAATTAGGCTGCCATTCAACCATTCACTGCCCAAGCTGCACATCTGCTCTTCTGAGTAACTGGCAATACACATATGTATGACTGAAGAACATTTAAACAAGTACACACAGAGAAATTAATAATTTCTCAAATAAATAATATCCATTTTCCCAGTCAGCCAAACAGACAACCCCTCTATCTACCCTTGGCTTCTTTTACTGCTACGAGCTGATATTTACATTTCTTTCCCAGAAAAGCATCAAGTCATGCATTATTTCATGCATGGATTAGCAAATATGCCTGGAGTCATGTAAACAGCCGATGAAATGAAATCTCATATACAGTGCAATTAAAATGCCCATAGTAAATCAAGTCATGTAATAATAATTAGCTGCAAATCACTGTCAAGCAGAGACATTAATCTGTCTGTCAAGCTTGAACTTTTGCATACTTTTAAACAATATATTGATTTATTAATTTTTTTCTTAGACATTGTTAAAGGGTAACAAAAACGACATATTACATTTGTGTGTCTGTATTTATGGGTAGGGGAATGGGCAGTCAGTTCATATAATACCTGACTGGTAATGACATTGGATTCTAGACAATTAAAACGAAGTCCAAAGCAGAAGAACCAAGACAAAAAAGATAAAACTCTCTATAAAAAAGTACAAATGTTCTTTAAAATAAATAGCTTTATTGGGGCTATTGGCTAAAATCTGGAGCTATCTATATGTTAGAGGTGTGCCACCTGACAAAGCAGAAATTAGGCCGTGGTCCCAAGTGGGGGGCTGATTCCTTTTTACCCAAAAAGCAAGCCAAACTTGTAATTATATATATAATATATATTATACATATTACAGGCATGGGGTCCGTTATTCGGAAACCCATTATTCATAAAGCTCCGAATTACAGAATGGCTGTCTTCCATAGACTCCATTATAAACAATGAATGCAAATTTTTAAAAATGATTTCCTTTTTTTCTGTAATATTAAAACAGTACCTTGTACTTGATCCAAACTAAGATATAATTAATCATTTTTGGAAGCAAAAAATAGCCTATTGGGGTTATTTCAATGTTTACATGATTTTATATTAGACTTATGGTATGAAGTCCAAATTACGGAAAGTTCCATTATCCAGAACCCCCTGATCCCAACCATTCTGGATAAAAGGTCCTAAAGCAGTTAATAAAAAAGGAAAAAGTGTTCCTTTTATTACATTTTTGCAGCCATTCCTTTACATATCTACAAAGAAATTATAATATGAAAATTGCATTGTCTCAGCATTAATCAAAACTAATAAGGTGCATAGGTTCTTGTTATTGGCTGGGTGGTAGAAAACATAAATCAAACAAATAAAATCTTTATCTGAAGGGAAAAAAGGGCATACCCTTATTGAAGTGAACACACGAGGCAAGACCCTTGAGACTTGGGGAAAAATATATGAAAAATGAAAGACTAATTCTCTCTTTTGTGACCAAAATAAATTATAGTGGAGAACATGGACAGTTGTGTTCTGTGCCTCTGCTATTGGAAAATGGATCCCATTGGTAAATGAATGGTGATGTATACAGGCTAATAATACATGTCTTTATTGAAAAGTACACAGGATGTGAAACTGCCAGCATTCAGCAATCAATAAAAAGCTATAATTAAGCAAGCATAAATTTAGGCCAAATGCCTTTCATTGAAAGGTCTCAGTTTACACACACCATGGTTGTTTAAAACATTGGATTTCCTTATGCCGCCAAAAATCTGTTGGTAAATGAAATAAAATTGCACTGTGTATTCTAACACATAAGGGGTTATTGATTGAAAAAATAAAATGTGTTCTGCTACAGTGTCTCAGTTACGCTAATCCCTAGAATAAGTCCCCACAGCCTGATAAATAAACATGGTTTCCCTCAAAAAGCAAAATCCATAGGTGAAATGCATAGTTTGTTTTCATAATAATAGACAGACAATCTGATCACAATCTGAACAGATTCATGGTGAAAGAGAAAATAAAAATTCCTGGAAGTAGAGAAAGCAGGCAAACAAAGGGAATTGAACTTAGATGCACTACAGGTGTTTATTCTGAAGGACAATCTAAAGCAAACAGAGCATTTCTTAGTCTACAGAATTCCTCTTTATGGTGTGTTAATATGGAAACAATGCCAAATAATAGCAGCATAATAGTTCTTTGCAAATATGACCCTCGGTTTTTATGCTTCTGCAATACTGAAGGCCTTGTCTATAATTTCTTATTTAAAGAGCGCACTGTCCTGCTATCTTGATATCTTGGAGAAGCCTGCATAGAGATGCACAGACAAAGGAGACATGCACACAGAACTGAAATAACTGGACAATGTATTCAACCTAACCAGAGAGAAAGTCCCAAAAAATCTTTTGTGGTGTACATATGGGTCCTGGCATTCATCTTTTTCTTGATTTAAAAGGATAAAAAAGACAGCAGCTAGGGTGTCTAGCAGACAGGTAACCATGGTGCATATTTGTGTGATTTCTTGTTTTTCATGTGCTTTAACACGGGTGCTACATTCTATAAGCAGCACAAATTAGTTGATTGGATTAACTGAATGATACAATGTGAATACTTTCAACTTCCTGTAATATAATAAAACTTGAATAATGATGCCCACAGTCTTACGCGTTTCGCGTTACAAACACTTGGGGGCACATTTACTAATGGTCGATATTCGACCCTCGAAGTTAAATCCTTCGACTTCGAATATCGAAGTTGAAGGATTTAGCGCTATTCGTTCGATCGAACGATTGAAGGAATAATTGTTCGATCGAACAATTAAATCCTTCGAATCAAATGATTCGAAGGATTTTAATCCATCGATCGAACGATTTTCGTTCGATCAGAAATTGTCTAGAAAGCCTATGGGGACCTTCCCCATAGGCTAACATTGATGCTCGGTAGGTTTTAGGTGGCAAAGTAGGTGGTCAAAGTTTTTTTTTAAAGAGACAGTACTTCGACTATCGAATGGTCGAATAGTCGAACGATTTTTAGTTCGTAGTAGAAAGGTCGAAGTAGCCAATTCAATGGTCGAAGTAGCCAAAATTCGAAGTATTTTTTATTCTATTCCTTCACTCGAGCTAAGTAAATGTGCCCCTTAGTCATAACCTATGACAAACAGGCAGATTTATCAAGGGTCAAATTTCGAGTTCATGGGAGTTTTTTTAAACTCCCATGAACTCCCATGAACTTGAAATTCAATCAATCGAAATTTTAAAAAGTTGGGTGAAAAGGATCGACCCACAAATTTGAATTGAATTCTATTTGAGTTTTTCAAACTCGATTTGAGTTCTGCTAAAAAAACTAGAATGTCAGGAAGGCTGCAAACAACTCCAAATTGATCCCAGGACGTCTTCCATAGGCTAAAACAGCAATTCGGCAGGTTTTAGGTGGCGAATAGTCGAATTTGAGTTCTTAAATTTCGAAAACCTAATTCAAATTTTTTTAAAAACTCTAATTTTAATAATTCCCTAGTCAAATTTGACAGTAAAAAACTTGAAAATTTGAATTTGAAATGCGAATTTTCACTTTGACCCTTGATAAATCTGCCCATAAGTGTTTGTAACACGAAATATGTAAGGCTGCGGATACAATGGATCCTTTTTACTCTGCTTCAACAACCTGGTGGAAGATTGCCTTTATTTGAGTGCCTGCTCCATTGTATTTTTCACTTTTCAACTTCCTGGTCTAAGTTGAATTCTGTGATTGACACTTTTATTTATAAAGAAGTAATTCATCAATTAAAGAAGTGCCAGTTGCATTTGTAGTCTATGTAGTTCCAATGCAGCTTGATACAACGACTGCAAAACAGTTATATTGTAACTCATATCAAAAAATTCAGTTATAACCATCAGCCCGGTAGTTTGGAAAGTGTATGTTTAGTGTACATTTGTATAAATGATCAATTAAGGATATTCATTTTTAAGATTTAATTTGTACAAACTGTTATACAATCAAAAGCTTTATTGCAGTTTGCAGCTGTAGACAATTACTGCTCATAGAAATTAAAATTGTGTTCCTTAGTGCATAAGTTCTTGTGTCTGGGGTCATACTATGCTCTGCACTTGATATACTGACCAGCAGTCATTGGGCAGTACAAGACTTCTTTGCATGTACCTATTTGCCTTCTGATGCTCCGCTCTGCACGGATCACTGGAATTTTCAGCCGACACTATGTGCAGAGGGCAGCACGCCCCTTGGAACAAGTGCTATGTTGATGAGCATTAAGGTGCATGCTCTTGTGCCCCATAAGTGCTCTTTCACTAGAGAAATACTCAATCCATCTGATATTACATTTTATAATGTACATTACAATTTAAATTCTGTTTGGATTTCGGCCAAGTGTCTTTATGAGGATGACTATTTATTGGGCCAAATTCAAAAATGAATTAAATGTCGTCTGCTATATATGCAAATGTATCTATTGATCTATTTAAATATTGAAGTAGGTTTTATTTTGAGATTTATATTGGAAAAAGTATCAACTGTTGGTCAGAGATCAGCTATCTCCCTGGGTTTCAGCAATATTAAAGAAAAGCAAGTCAGAAAACAAAAGCATCCAATGTTGGGGTGTAAAGTGAGTTTGACACTTATGATGCCTAATTGGGTGGATGAATATCATAAAGCAAACAGCTCTATGATCAAGGACATGGTGCTTGAAATGTGTTAGATTTGGTGTCCGGAGCTTAATACCAAATAAAGCAGGCTGTTCTTTTTGGAGTGCTCCACTAATTTGCATTTTCAAATGTCTTCAAAAAATATCTGTGATACTGTACATCTAAATGTCTTGCCCGAACTGCTAAGTCTGATCGTATGCCACTACTTTCTGACTGAAAAAGGGAGCTACTGTATGTGGGACTTGTAAATTTGGCATGAGCTTCAAACAGCTGTTATATCCAACCAATCTGTCATGTACCCTGTGTTTTCAGTTTATAGCATTATGGGAACACTCTTAAAGGAAAGCCCTGAAGGGGCTGCATGACAAGGGATCTGAATGACCAGCAGCCAGATTACACTGGTTTATGTTTAGAGATTGGCAGTATCAGATGCAGCGGTGATTGGATGAGAATGAATCAGTTAAGGCAGGGGAAAGCTGGGCAGGGTGTAGAGAAAGAAAGAGGAACCATTACATATGTTAGTTGTCAGACAACACTGGCATATAAAAGAATCATAACAAACTGGTATATATATATTTAAGTACATATTGCCCTTTTAAATTTCTTGCCTTGGTATGATTGATATTCTCTGTGCTGCCTTAGAGATCTCCTGACCAGAAATACTGCAGCTCTAACTGTGGGAAGCAAAAGACAGAACTCTGTCTGTTAATTGGCTCATGTGATCTAACATGTATGGTTTGTTTATGTAGAAAAGCTTTGGAGAAGCCGCACACCTCACAAACCCAAAAATTCTTATCCTGGTGCCCAGCGTTAGAGGAATCGGCCACATCACGACAAGGGTAAGAAGATTTTCACTGGCACACAGGAGTTGCAATAGCAGGAAAAGCCCTTGCAATTTTATTATGCGATCGAGCAACGTTTCCGCTTTGTCATGCTTGTCTTCTTACCCTTGGTTTGTTTGTGTGCAACATGAATCCTAGGATCAAAGGGGGCGGCACTAATTTCTTAAAATGCCAATTTTCTTTTTAGAGTTACCCAATGGCACATACAGTACTACTAAAAAGTATATTATTATGAAAATGTTTATTTACATAAAGCAGGGTTTTACAAAAGAACTGTTTTACACAATATATTTTTATAGAGACCTACATTATATTGTTTATAGTTCTCCTTTAATACATTTAGTTTATAAAACATCCAATAGATGTTTATTGAGATAGAAATACTCCTCTTCCTGGTAGGGACATAATAGGCTTAATATAATTGGCTAATTTAATTTGTTTTAATAGTAAAATATGCCTTTTACATTTTACTGCTATTCATCTTAATTAAGCCAGCAAAGAAGTAAAATACCTCTTAACATATATGTTCCAAATGCCCATGGGTGCAACTCATTTGTCAGTGCTTATACAGCAGGGGTGGAACATTAGTGGCATGCCTCCATTAGCTTGCATGCCTCCAAGGAGGAACATAGGTATCGGCATCTTGCCTCTTGCCCCTATATGTCATTCAGACATGCATCTTAAGGATTGGCACAGTCCTCAATGCAACCCTGTCCTTACTGTTGAGGTCATGACTCTTCTGCACCTCCTGAGCAATGCAGCACAATTAATTGCGATCTTCCCTGCAAGTGCTTCTTACATGAGCACAACGGCTGTGCTTTTGTGCCCCTAAGAAAAGTTGGGGAGCAATATAAGCAATATAAAGTTGCCAAATATGGGCTGTGATTGGGTGTTTGATAGTGATGGGTGAATTTGCGCCGTTGTGCTTTGCCGAAAAATTTGCGAAAATTCACAAAATGGCGAAAAATTTGCGAAACGGTGCCGGCGTCTCGTTTTTGACACTGGCGCCCGTTTTTGACGCCGGTGCCCGTTTTTTTGACGTTGGTGCCCGTTTTTGACGCCGGCTAATTTTCGCAGGCGTTTCGTGAATTTATTCGCTGGCGGCGAATCACGCAAATTTGCCGCAAATTCGCGCCTTGCAAATAAATCCGCCCATCACTACTATTTGATAGTTCCAATGTTGCCTGACAGCCTACAGGAAGATCTATTGGCTGTACACACAGTTTTTATGTAACTGAATCTTGCCTTCAAGCCTGAAATTCAAAAATTATCACCTGCTTTGAGGCCAATGGGAGCAACATCCAAGGGGTCGAAGAGCAACATGTTGCTCACGAGTCACTGGTTGGGGATCACGGCATTAGTGATTTTCGCCATGTGTCCAAAATTGTCAGTTCAGGAACAACGTACAGAAAGAATCTGGAAAGGTTATTTACTGAGACTACGCTTTTATAGCAGTATTATATAGTAAGAACAGTGCAGTAAGAAATGCCTGTAAACACTGATTTTCTGTGTATATAATTATTATTTTCTCAGTAAAAATCTTTCATTTTTTAAATATTCACTATGGCAACATAGATTTCAGTTCTTAATATCAACACAAGTTGCAAATAAGTCTCTGTGGGTGGCATCGATCAAAACTTCCAAACACAAAACACCTTTTAGAGACATAAATGACTACACAGTTCAATTATTCCCCTTTTATTTGTCTCCACATAACCTTCAGCTGTATTATAAATAAATACTGAAAAATAGAGGTAATTGGAGTTCAAATGCATATTTGAGTTATTAATTTATGATACAAGCTACAATTGTGCACAATTTCCTTAATCGATAAGCAAATTCCCCAGCTGTAATTTGATCACAGTTATGTATAATCAAAAATATTCAACTATTCTGGTTCATGATCATGATATATTGGTTTATTACCAGAAGATTCTTTTTGGTTTGATTTATTTGAGATTTAGAAGATTTTTGCTGAAGTGATTTGATTTGTATTTCTTTCCAGAAAGGGTAAGCCTTGCGTGAGAAGAGCCATAAACCTTGTTTAAGTCTTCCAAATAAACAATGAGTGTACAGCTATTTTCTTTCTACTACTGTAGGCCAACAGTCCTTTCAAAAGTGGGTTGGAGATATTTATAAAAATGTTAGATTAAACAAGCTACAGTCATAGCCAGTTTATATATATATATATATATATTGTAAAGTATACAATGATCTACAGAACACAGTACTATAAAATATATAGTGCAAA
Source organism: Xenopus laevis (assembly GCF_017654675.1). Taxonomy (NCBI): domain Eukaryota; kingdom Metazoa; phylum Chordata; class Amphibia; order Anura; family Pipidae; genus Xenopus; species Xenopus laevis. Next base: position 94,544,315 of record NC_054376.1, on the reverse strand, counting down.
GTTATTGTTGTTTTGAAGACTAATGGAGGAACATAATATTGGTTACTATTTGTTTCCAATGCAAATAAATGTTCGCAATAATGCCTTTGTAAACACTTTGCTCTTCACACAACAGTAGGAAAGTGATTGTGAATGTCATAGTTGAGATAGTGTGCAGTGCATCTAATAGATGAAAAAGTTGTGACGTGTGCTCCGAAAGTTTACTCCATCTTCAAGCAAGATCTAAAGGTCCGCAATGCGCAATTAAGATTCTCAATGAAATAAAAGCATATTACATTGCGACATGCACATTTTTATTCTTATTTGTGAGCAAATTTGTTCTCTTGGCAAATTTGATTACATTTCCCCCAAAACTCCTTGAAACAGTGAATAAATGCATTTTCCAGCAGTAAGTTGCAGAGAAAAAACTACTCATTAAAAGAACTTATGTCAGAATACTCAGCTTGCACCTTACATTCTGTATGGAGAACCACTGTGCTTATTAATGCAGGGAAACCCTGAAGATAACGCCACCTCTAAACCAGGTGATAGTTCCAGGGTTCCCATATCAATAAGCGCAGTAGAGAGGTGCCAAATAAATCAGACACACATCACTTAACACTAACTGAACTTAGAAAATGTGTATCATATTACGACTGCAGTTGTATCACGCGCAACTCTCTCTGATGACTGCAGCTACACAAATGTTTTTTTGGTGGGGTGGTGCACTGTGAGGTCTAGGGGGCCGGCAGGGACGCCCACCGTGCCATCAGCGGGTGACGCCCACCACGCCGCTCCTCTCTTCTCAATGTGCCAGTTCCTTAGGGCGCGTATTTATAGGCGCATTGACGCTGGCATGATGACATCAGCGCGCAATGGCGTGAAATGAAAACCTACTTAAAGGGACTTTGTGCAATTTCTCTTTGCCCGTTGTTTGCTTCTTCTTTGTGAGTTCCTGGGTGCTATTCCTGTTATATTCTGTCTGTTGATTCCTGTTTTGACCCCTGCCTGCCTGACTTTCTCCTAACTTCTGTGATCCTGACCTTGGCTTGTTATTCGACTATTCTACACTCCGTTATCCGACCCGTGCCTGTTTGGCTACTCTGATTGATCCTCCGGTTTTGACCCTTGTCTATCCGACTTTGATTGAATTCAGCCTGAACCGACCTCTGCCTGTCTGACCACACTTTTGCCTAACCCCTTTACCGTGACCTTCTGCCCAAAAGACATTGTGCCCCTCTGCTCGACCAGAACCCTCGCTTGGCTCCTCTCTTTATAAGACCTGGTGGTATCTAATTAGCCGAGGGCTCCTCCCGAGGTGAAAGGCAGCTGTTAAAGGCAGAAGTAAGAGCCGAGACCAGGGAGCCTAGCATTGGTTCTAGATTCTGGGTGCCCATTCGTGACATGCACTTTGTACACTCTTTCTTCAGTAAATAAATTATACCTTCTTGTAAAAATATTCTTTTGATTATTCCCTGTAAATATCTAAGAAAAATGTCAAGAGACAAATGTAGAACTGTAAGTACTTCTTTCTGATGTGCTGGCAAAATCTGCCTGGCACTATACTGCCTATTAGGTTTCTCTTAAAGCAGAAGCTTTGATTCAACTTTTTACAGTTATTCTGGAGCTGCCAGCAAGGTGTATATTGGATAGCAAAAATGTTGATAAATGATATGCTGCTGACCAATTGCACCCCTGATTGCTTATCTGTCATACCATTGCACGTATACTATAAAATAAGGCAGAGGTAAGGATAAGAGTACTAAATGCTCTAAGTATTCTGTGATTAAAAAATGACTACTGATGCCAGAAATAGGATACCTATGCTATAAAGCTACACAAGACATTGTGTGATAATGCAATGCAATATTAATAAAATAATTATGCTGCTCAGTCTACTGAAAGTGTTGGGAGCCTGAGGTATGGATGACATGAGCTATTGTGCATATTAATAATATTAAATGTAAACAATTTCAAAAGACCTTATAAAAAAGGTCAGCTATCACCTATCTTTGTGCCTTTTGGGAAATCTAGGCTTGCCTAAGCATCAAATAGCCACATTTAAAAAGCACATTATGTATTAAATTAGAACTGCAAAATTATATTAATTTTACTCTTGTGCTAAGTATATATAATGGTCTTGTTTCTGCTTGTAATGAAAAGGTAGTTATTATATGGCATTTTTGGGACTTGGTCAAACTGCATAATCTAATTCCATAAAGAGATGTTCAAACGTATAATTATTCTATTGAACAGAAAAGTTGTAAAGGCACTCTTTGTTTTCATATCAACAATAAAATTATACTACTCTTAAAGGATTATTAAACCACAAGCTTTGCCACTTACTATTCTGGAAGTGGGAAAGCTTCTCTAATAAAATAAAAGTAAAATAATATAAAAAAGACATTATGCTTACACTAAAATAAATGTATCCTAAAGCTTTGAGTCCTTTCTTATGTGAGACACATCACATTTCTTTTGATGCCCTTGGAAGGTGTGCATTTGAAATGCAGAGATTTAGGCAAAATGATTTGAAAAAGGGAACATACATCATTTGCTTATTCAAGTGTTCAAGTAACAGTAGAAAGAGGAGAAAGTGCAAGGAAATTACCGGAATAGCAATGACAGCTAGTACAAGTTGGGTTCATCATGCAGAATTTCAGAAGCAATGGACTACTTAGTAGTGATAGTCCTTTGGAAAAAGAGATGAGTCAAAATACAGTATAGGAGATGCAGCTCTGGTAACTAGGTACCCAGTAAGAATAAGGTACAGTTTTCATTGTGGTTTGAGATCTCATTTAAGAAGCCAGGTTGTATTTAGAATGTATACATTTCAAGACAGGTGAAAAAGACCTATATGTGGTTAGGCACAATCTTAGCAACAAGGTAGAACTGGGTAGAATGACATGGGATTTTGTTGAATCTTCAGTCCAAAATTTGTGCATATTACCCTTGTTTCTTGTGCCCAAAAAGTTGTTTGGGAATTCCTGATTCATCATCTCTCTATCCAAAAGAAACAAGCAAGGGTTTACTATGCATTGAATTAGTTGTGAGGGATGAAGCTAAAACAAGTACAGGTATGGGACCTGTAATCCAGAAAGCTCAGGACCAGGGATTTTCTGTATAAGGGATAATTGGATATTTTGAATCACATACCTTAAGTCTGATAAATATTCATTTAAACTGTAATTAAAACCAATAGGATTGTTTTGCTTCCAATATGGATTGAATTATATTTTTGTTGGAATTAAGTACAAGATACTGTTTTATTATAACAGAGAAAAAAGAAGTCATTTTTAAAAATGTGAAAGAATTATTTGATTGAAATGCAGGCTATGGGAGATGGTCACCCCGTAATTCTGAGCTTTCTGGGTTTCCAGATAATGGATACCATACCTGTATAATCTTTGAAGAATCATTTTGTAATGGGCATGCAAATCCAGTGAATGCCAGGTTATTCTGCAAGTGTAATTATTTTGGGATACCAGTGGTACCAGTGTATTTAGACATGATTGTGTATACCTGTATGAGGACATAGTAAAAATAAAAATAAATCTGCACAGATTCATCCCCTTTATTGTGAATGTGTGGGACCAAAGAAAGGTCTAGGACAGGTGCACACCCAGGGCCAGAACTAGGGTTAGGCAGAAGAGGCATGTGCCTAGGGTGCAATGTTATTAGGGTGCTGGGCACGTTGTGCTGCTGCCTGCCCTCCCTTAGTTTGACTAGGAATCTACTCGTCTTCTCTTAAAGGAAATAACCTTGGAGAAGTAGAGGAAAAGCTGAATTTGATTGTGTTAGACCCCATACTATAACATACATGTACATACATTGTATTCATACAGTATATTTTTTATTATCTTATGAAGACTTTCCACTTCTCTGTTTAACCTTTTGAAAAGACTGTACTGGTTTATGGAAACAGTTTAAGGCATTTTGTATAATCATCTAAGAATTTCCTTTCATAAGGCCTTTCATTGTATTCAATATAACAGCCGCACAAATGAGGTGTGTCATGCTCACTGTCCCAATATCATTAAAGGAGAAGCAAACCCAAAAGTTAAAAAAACCCTATCCCCCTACCCTACATAGACCCCCCTCCCCCCCAGCCTAAGTGTTACCCCAGGCAAATGCCCCCAAGTCTTTACTTACCCCTCGGTACCCATTCTGTCCAGCAGAGTTCACGGGCACCATCTTCTTCGGAGTGAGACCGGCGGAGCAGCGCATGTGCAGTTGGAGCATTTTTCTGTTTCGTGACAGATGTGCATGCGCCAAAATTCACGAAAATTGCAAAAGCGCCGGTCTCATTCCGAAGACTACTGAAGCGGCTGAAGATGTCGCCCGTGAACTCCGCTGCCTGAATCTGCACCAAGGGATAAGTAAAATGTTGGGGGCAATTGCCTGGGGTAACACTTAGACTGGAGGGAGGACGGTCTATGTAGGTTAGGGGGGTAGGAGTTTTTTAACTTTTGGGTCTGCTTCTCCTTTAAACACTTTCAACTGTGCTCTAACCGTTATGTACTTTCCAGTATTTATACAATAATTTAATTGTGAACATTACTAATGTTTGCATTACTTTTTTTGCATTTTTACCTTATATTTACACTTCAATAATCACAAAGCCTATAACAGTGCCAAGAAAGTCTAAAAAACAGTCCGAAAAAGGCTGAAAGCAATGTCTGCCAAAGCTATTCCAGCAGTAGTTTTAGCAATTAGACAGCGCCGCTAGTGCAGCCTAAGATATTTTTGCATGGCAGATACAGAGAAATACCATTTGACAACCCAAACAAATTACAGCAGTATGATTAACACAAAAAATAGAAATAATTTTGAAAGACAACAGCTTTGAGCTACAGTACTTAAAGATAAAAAGCAGACATTCTGTCAAACAGATGCGAAGAAAAACTTAGATTTGAATTAAAAACTGAAAAACATCAAGTATTATTGACAAGAATATTAAAGCACTGTAATAAATTAGCATGTTTTGTCTTTTTTAAACTGGTCAATTTTCTCTGCATGAAAAGTGAAATTTGCAGTGTTTGAAGTCATCAATTGTTGGACATAAAGTATGCTTACCCATTCACCAATGGAAAACAGCAAAAAAAAATGTGCATATATAATGCGGTTTTCTAATATTTTACAATGCATATAAAAGGATTAAACGTGACATCAACTCAAATCAGGAAATAATTTGTATAATGCTAAATTTATGGAATATAATGATAGCAATATAGCAACACAGAGGCATAACTAAGGGGCTTCCATGCAAAAAAAATAATATTTCAAGTACCCCGCAATACCCCCTCACCCTCACCTGGCTGGCCACGCCATGCTATCTTAGACTTTGCATCCTTTAAGGGTTCTCAATATTTTTATCCCCGTGAGCCACATTTAAATGTAAAAAGATTTGGGGAGCAACACAAACATAAAAAAGTCCCTTGGGGTACCAAATAAGGGCTGTGATTTGCCATTTGGCAGCCCCTATGTTGACTGGCAGCCTACAGGATGCTCTGCTTGGCACTATACTTAGTTTTTATGCAATTAAAACTCGCCCTCCAGGCCTGGAATGCAAAAATAAGCACCTGTTTTGAGGACAACATCCAATGGGTTGGAGAGCAACATGCTGCTCACGAGCTACTGGTTGGGGATCACTGCTCTATAGTTACACTGCTGTCTATACATTTTGAAACTGTGGAAAGCCAAAATGGATTTCCATGTACAGGTATGGGACCTGTTATCCAGAATGCTTGGGACCTGGGGGTATCCAGGTAAGGTATCTTTCCATATCTTCATACCTTAAATTTACTAGAAAATCATGTTACATAGTTACATAGTTATATAGTTACATAGTTAAATTGGGATGAAAAAAGACAAAGTCCATCAAGTTCAACCCCACTCCCTACTTTCACATAAATTATATATAAATATATATCTATATATATATATATATATATATATATATATATATCTCTATCTATCTATCTATCTATATATATATATATATATCTATATCTATCTATCTATCTATCTATATATATATATATATATATATATATATATATATATATATATATATATATAGATACAGTATATATATATATATATATATATATATATATAGATATAGATATATATATATATATATAAATTATATGTAAATATTACATAAACCCAATAGGCTGGTTTTACTTCCAATACGTATTAATTATATCTTAGTTTGGCTCATTTACAAGTACTGTTTTATTATTACAGTGAAAAAGGAAATCATTTTTAAAAATGTGGATTATTTTGATAAAATGAAGTCTATGGGAGACAGCCTTAACATATTTCAGAGCTTTCTGGATAATGGGTTTCTGGATAACGCACCCCATACCTGTATACCCATTCTATTTTTATTCTCATAAGTCTCTTGTAGTGCTGCAAGTTTTATGCAGAAATAAATACAGCCTTTCGCATAAAGCTACTAGTGTGAGTCAAATGTACACAGAGAGACTAGCCTTTACCAGGTTACAAGGTACATACAATGGAAACCCATTAATTCTAGAAGATACTTCTGATGTAGAGTAGTTAATTTTACCTAAAAGCTCTATTTATATAACTGTACATTCAGAGAAATCAAAGATTTGCATTTTATATAACTCTGGTATATTTTGCTTCTGTCATTTCATAGGAAATATAATTAGATCTTTGCTATCAATGGTCTGGTTTTTAACTTGCAAGAGGGCTATTTATCTTCTAATTAGCAAGTGCATCTGTACAGTTTTTTTCTCATGTTGTTTTATTGTATTTTAATTGAGTCGCTTTAAGATTCAGAGCCAACCTTTTCACACAGATGAGAATTCCATGTCAGTGCCCGTCATTATGCTAATTTAGATTACCAGCAAATGGTTTTTTGTCTGTCTATGTCTATGGATAGCCATACATCGATTCCTTGTGGTTTGGCTCACACTGCATCTAATGAAGATGTTACATGCCAGCCCGTGTCCCTCTAGATCTTGTTGAACTACAATTTCCATCCGCATCTGCCTGAGCTGCAAACAGATCTGGTATGCAATACAAAAGACAAAACAACAACCTGACTTTAAATGGAATATATTCTATGGCTGTATGCCAGACTCCTGCCTACTAGACCTTCTTTTAAAATGAAAATGAATAACCAAAAGTGGTGTGCTTTTTTAGGGGTGTATAAATAATTACAAACACTTCTGCTGGGCTGAATTCATTTTTGTGACTTGAAGATAAATGTAAAAATAGCAAAACAGGCAAGCTTTTTTTCTACCTTTACACGCTGATTAATGGGAGCCATTGCCGTACCTGTGGCAGTGCAGAATTTAGCTGTCGCTGGAGCGAGTCTCTATCATAGATAACATCCTGTAGTCTTTGCTGAGCAAGTCCAAGGCTTTCCTGTGTTTCACGCAGTGTGTCCAGCAGGCGATCCCTCTCATCCAGCATGTTCACCATCAACTGTTCAAAATGCGAATCCGAGTCAGAGCCACTGCTTTGGGACCCCCTTTGGCTCATGGGGGTGTCCTCGTTTATCGTCGGCATTACTTCACACATCATTTCTACAAGTAGAACAAAAAAATAGATACAATAGGATCATTACAAATATCATATAATTGAAACAGAATGTGTCATTACAAGTGATCTATTTGTCAACAATTAAAGGATAGGATACCTGTAAGTTAATCCATTCCAGGGACAGATCACGTTTCAAGACCTTGCACCTCATGGAAAACTGACCCTCGCAAACATTCCCGCCAGCTGACATTGACTTGCATAAAACCCATCTGCACCTTCTAAATGGCTCCCACTTTTGGTGTCAAGGAAGAGGACTGGGACACTAAAATCACTATATATGAAGAGGTGCATTGTGTTCTCACCTAGGCAGGGCTGAGTTGAATGGATGGATAGAGGCACCAAATATAAACACACCAAGTAGTGTCAGTTAATTCTGTTGTACTTCAGTTCCTGGTATTCTGTCCAGATTTGTGGGAAGGCCACAAAGGCCACAGCCTTGAGAGGCACAATTTTATGGGAGGCATGCGGCATACTTTTCAACCTCATCTTCTCCCTAATTGCTACACATACTGAGGACTTCACATGGGAACATTTGACAAAGTCCCAGCATCGATGGTGTGGAAAGTGTATATGCACTTGAGACAGGGCCAGGGGAGTAGGCAGACACTGGCATGTTAACTATTTGTGGGTCAGCACCTTTCCTATCCTCCCAGGAAGATTCTGCTGGTCTAGTGTAGTTTGGTTGACCTGGCGGAATTAAGAAAAGTCATTACTCCCGTACAATTTACTGCAGGAGAGGTACCATTTCTGAATCATGACTTGCACATGGGCATGGTGGGGAGTGATGTCCTGTTTTAATTTCACAGTATATTAAAGTCAATGGTTGTTTTTCACAGTGACCACGCAATTTTTTTTCACAGCGATTTATTTGCAAAATACATTGGAGTCGATGGCCATTGTTTTCACTGCGATATGTGTGAAAAATGTCACACATCACTAATGGTGAGTGAACAGCAAGCCCAGGACTGGCAATCTGTGGATTCTGGCAAATGCCAGAGGGGTTACTGTAAATTGCCATAGACAGTGACTATTTATTGGGCTGGAGGGGGGCTGATTGGGCCTCTGTGTACTTGGAATGCCAGGGCCTATTGTAAATCCCAGTCCAGACCTGGTGAACAGACAGGAAAGAATCTGTGCTGCCAATGCATAGTCCACATTCCAAACTCCACTTCAAAGTCAGCTGCCAAAAAAGATTGCTGTCATCAATTGATAGGATCTATCTATTTTGCATGCCCCATGTTTCAGTTGCACTTGTTCAGCATGTGATAGTGCTGAAGCAAAGATCCTATGCCTGGCCTGGGGCCTGGTGAGGGAGCAACTGTGTCAATACCATTTAGTTTCCATGATATAAGTATGCATGCTCCTATCCCACTTGACCTTAAGTACAGCCATTGACAAAACAATATGTCTTATACTCCATTTGTGGCTTTTTACTTTATATTTACTTAGCCTCTGACTTACTGTCTTTACAAATACTAAGGCTTCTTGCAGCAGTCTGGTTGCCAATTTTTTTCTGAAAATATATGATTTTTGTTGCACTTGTATACTTGAAGGCCCTGGTTCACTGTCCCTTTAAACTGTTCTTGAGAAATTGCTGCTTCGTTATCTGCTTAGCTGTGCAGTGGCTGATATGTATAGCTTCCAGTGAGGTCTTTATTACAGCTGTAAAGGGAAAGACAGCATCTCCTATGAGTTTTCTGCACATAACATGTGCATGCCAAAGGACTCACATATTGACTTGCTTTTGCCTGAATGTCCCTTAAAGGGATACTGTCATGGGAAAAAAACATTTTTTTCAAAATGAATCAGTTAATAGTGCTGCTCCAGCAGAATTCTGCACTGAAATACATTTCTCAAAAGAGCAAACAGATTTTTTTTATATTCAATTTTGAAATCTGACATGGGGCTAGACATATTGTCAATTTCCCAGCTGCCCCAAGTCATGTGACTTGTGCTCTGATAAACTTCAATCACTCTTTACTGCTGTACTGCAAGTTGGAGTGATATCACCCCCTCCCTTTTCCCCCCAGCAGCCAAACAAAAGAACAATGGGGAGGGAACCAGATAACAGCTCCCTAACACAAGATAACAGCTGCCTGGTAGATCTAAGAACAGCAGTCAATAGTAAAAACCCATGTCCCACTGAGACACATTCAGTTACATTGAGAAGGAAAAACAGCAGCCTGCCAGAAAGCATTTCTCTCCTAAAGTGCAGGCACAAGTCACATGACCAGGGGCAGCTGGGAAATTGACAAAATGTCTAGCCCCATGTCAGATTTTAAAATTGAATATAAAAAAAATCTGTTTGCTCTTTTGAGAAATGGATTTTAGTTGAGAATTCTGCTGGAGCAGCACTATTAACTGATGTGTTTAGAAAAAAAACATGTTTTCTGATGACAGGATCCCTTTAAGCTGGCCGTAGATCATGCGGTGCAATTTCCCGACCTGCCACTAACTATTACTAGTACAATAAAGTAGTAAAAAAACAGATCAGACAATGTTCTGCCCTGACAGCAATCATACGAAAGTTTATGTCCGACAAAAGCTGGTGACAGTTTCCCATTGATATCGTCAGATCGGCAATACATGCAGAGATATTATCGGCATCCGACAGAAATGTTCTAACCTGTCGACATCACACGGAAAATGTTGGGACATTCCACACACGGCCTGAAAATCAAATCTTTGCATCTATGGACAGCTTAAGTCTATATTTTAGGATACACTGTTAATTGCTGTTTATTTCCTGCTATTTATGGAGCACCGACTAGCATTTCACACAGAGCTTTACAGAGATTCAACATTCACATCAGGGACACCACTCCCTGCTCAGGCCAGGGGAATAGGTATCCCAGGATTTCACTTTGGAAATCTGGTAACCGCACTGTAAATAGAATTGTATAAACAGTCAAACAAGACAGGCTTGAATAAATAACCTGACAATGATTTACACTAACAAACAAAGCTCATAAAATGACTATACAGTATCAAGATCAGTAGTAAGCGATGTTTATATGAATACAGAAATTGTCAGAGAAAATAGAAAATGAAAATGAATCAAAAGCTAAAGCTAACAGTATATGCCAGGGTTACTTTGGACTTTGCCGAAATACGTCCTTATGCTTTAGATAAAAAAAAACAAAGTGAACTGTCTCCTTTTTGTCTATGTACCCCCAAATGATCTACACGTATGGGATCTAGATTGGTTGGGACTTATTTCCCAAGTAAAGTCCCAAAAGAAGCCAATTTGAACATGGGAGATGAAATGACTAGAGTGATTTAAAACTAAAAAAAAATCACTGTGGGGCAGAATAAGTCAATTGCATAAAGAACTTGATATTTAATACAATTTTCCAACAACAGTACTAGGCATTGTGTGTCTGCAGCTTTTCCCTGTAATCACTTTACAAATTCGATTGCCTTTTATCCTGTAATTACCAACAGATTTAGTAATGGGTCTTACATAGACCAGGCAATTTTAGAACAGTCCAGCCTCTGCTTGTTCAGCTTTACATGTGGAAAATTGGTGATAGTAGATGTGTTTACATATGTAATGCTATATTGGCCTACAATGTATAACTTGTTTTTGTTGAAAAAATACAACTCTCTGCTGCATCAGTTAACTAGATGGGACTTCTTCTTAAACACGAAACAAAAGGTTTATTGAAGCATGCTATAGGGATAGTACTGATAGGATAACCAAGGTACTGTAGATTCAACAAAAATCAATCTAAGATTTGGCAGGCAGGGTTAAAGATACACCTTGAGAACTACCAGCTAGTGGTCTGGATCCCCTCCAACAGAAATATTCAGGGAGTAAATACTAGCCTGAATACCTTTTCAAACTGTGGTTCCTTCGCTTTAAGCCCAGTATTGGCTAGTGAAAGGAACCTCCAGCTATAAATCCTATGATGGTGCACCCTTAGCTCATTTTCAGTCCCAACCCTTCTTTCACAGGAAAAAAAACTAATTATTTCACCTGTTCACTGGCTGTTTATATTGCTTTAGTGCTAAGTCACCACTTTATCTGGAGCTTGACGGTTTTACTAATGTGTATGTAATAAGTAGATGCAAAATTGAAAGAAATGCCAAGTTTTGCCTGTAAGCAATGCACTGGCTATTATAGCTATTAGTGTTACTTTTGAAAGAAATGGTTACTAATTGTTGAACAACTGCAAATGTATTTCCTTTTTATAGAATGGGCAGATAAAAAGATTAAAAAGGAAAGAGCTAGAAGATTTTAACTGGATGATACCTAATGTAAAGAAGGACAACTGGTAACAAGGTAGTTAAAGGGATCCTGTCATGGGAAAACATGTTTTTTTCAAAACGCATCAGTTAATAGTGCTACTCCAGTAGAATTCTGCACTGAAATTCATTTTTCAAAAGTGCAAACAGATTTTGTTATATTCAGTTTTGAAATCTGACATGGGGCTAGAAATATTGTCAAATTCCTAGCTGCCTCCAGTCATGTGACTTGTGCTCTGATAAACTTCAATCACTCTTTACTGCTGTACTGCAGGTTGGAGTGATATCACCCCCCTCCCTCCCCCCCCAGCAGCCAAACAAAAGAACAATGGGAAGGTAACCAGATAACAGCTCCCTAACACAAGATAACAGCTCCCTGGAAGATCTAAGAACAGCACTCAATAGTAAAAGCCAAGTCCCACTGAGACGCATTCAGTTACATTAAGTAGGAGAAATAACAGCCTGCCAGAAAGTAATTCCATCCTAAAGTGCAGGCACAAGTCACATGACTGGGGCAGCTGGGAAACTGACAAAATGTCTAGCCCCATGTCAGATTTCAAAATTGAATATAAAAAATCTGTTTGCTCTTTTGAGAAATGGATTTCAGTGCAGAATTCTGCTGGAGCAGCACTATTAACTGATGTGTTTTGTAAAAAAAACATGTTTTTCCATGACAGGATCCCTTAAATCCATGGTGAGATTGATGCTGTTATTGGTAGTTTAATCTTCCATACACCTTACTTAACCCTATAGCATTTCCGAGGTTCATGCTAACATGTATAATTCTAAACACGTATGTATCATGGTGCTATGCATGAAAACTCCAGTTACAGTTAATTTGATGTAGATGTACCATGAATATTATTGTATGTGACACTGGTTTTGATGCATGTTTACATGCTAAAAAAAAACTGAACAAAAAGTAAATGCCACACATTTTGTTACATTGAATATCAAAACATGTCTCCTCACCAAGGCTGAGGCATGGCACCCCTAAACTCTAAAAAGGTGCAAAAAAAATCATAAATTAAACAATCATGTTTGCTTTAATTTTTCTTTATTAAGTAAACCAATAAAAGGTAATTTTTGGCTGGTTCCCATACAAGTAAATACTTTGTGTACAGTATAACCCTCCAGTCCTTGTAAATTAGTGTTAACACCTTTAGTACTGTGTTATTGTGAAGTTTGAAGATAAGCATTCATAAGTTTACATGCACTGCAGCCAACAGGCTATGATAGCTAGAACAGGTGATACCACTAGCAGAACCATTAATAATCACATAGATACATTAGCCAGGATAAAGAAGTCCATATGAATAATTATCTATAGACTAATTTCACGAATTTAATTGCTGGCTGTGAATCGTGCAAAGTCGCCGCAAATTCGTGCCTGGCAAATAAATTTGCCCATCACTTTTTATAATCATCGTTAAAAGGGATGAAAAGGATGCTGTACACCCAAGACTATGAAAGATCTAGATTAAAGTTCCATACCTTTGCCTACTCTTCCAGGTCCCAGCGGGTTTGATTAAATTACCCAGCAATATAATATAGGTTCAGAGCTACATGCATTATTGCAGAAACAATAATGTGCATGGTGTCCTAGTAGTGGATAACACCAGAGGCATACGTAAAGTAGCTCAGGGCTAACTCAGTAACTGAAACCAATATAACAGAACATCACATCATGTATATAAAAACTTGGCTTTATTCTTTATGGGTTTTTCTTTCCTTTTAAACATTTGCAGGCTTATTAATATTTGGTTATTAATAAGAAATTAGTTATCTAGTTTGCCGATGTTCTGGAACCACAGAGAAGACAGTTAACTATCTTCTTTCATTTAGTGTACTTCATTAGAATAATGTCTTCCGTTTGACTCTCATTTACATTTTCCTTTGACTTAAAGTGAAGTTGACTTGCCTGCGAAGAACTTGCTCAGCTCTAATTAAGGCTATCATTTTTGTGCATCACTGAAATAGAGTTTAAAGCAGTACACTTTGCAATATGCTTTCGATCTCAATAGATCTGCAAGTGCTAATGTAGCATGTTCTAGGTTATACTTTTCTGCTCTCCTAATGGGTGTAGCCCATGAGTTGTTAAGTGCCGTGTTGGTAATTTCCCCCTTATATATTGTAAAGCAACTGTGTCAGTAAATGCATAACAGCTACATTTTTTCTGTTCCTTTCTTGTAACTTCATGTTTCAGCATGATTGCAACATGAATGCGTCTTATTACAGTGTATCTGCTCCTACATAGACTGTGTATTATCAAAGGAGCTTCCATATATTATGGCACACTTAATCCCTAGTGCAATGACACCACTAACTGTCCAGTTTCTACTGGTGTTTTACATTTGTTCTTAGCTTGCTTGTTCTTAGTGCTTTTCCACAACAATTCCACAATTTTTATAGAGTTTATAAAAAAGCCTATGATTTTATAACGGGTTTAAACTGCATGGATTTCAACTTCTACAGTCTCTGAACATCCTTAATTTGTAAATTCTTAAAAATAAATTCCAAAAAAACACTTCAAACTAACCTTGTGTACACTTTACATTGGCAGTCGTTTAATATGGTGGCAAGCTGGCTGCTTGTACGTGTAATTTTTGGGGTAATTAGCAATGATAGGCAGGTTCAGCAGAGAATCAGGAGCAAAACACAGGGACACAACATCTTCAGCCAAATAGAGGTTTATTTTAAAAGGCTTTTCCCAACATAAATTCATAGGAATACGGTTCATTATCTTTCGGCATCATGCATTTAAACGTTTCCTCCTCTCTGGGGTTCTCACCATTTGAGAGCGACTCCTGCACTCAGGTATATTAAGGCTTCTCATTCACTGACTGATGACAGCACCACACCTCCCTCAGCATACAGAAGTGTCCACCGGCCTCTCACCCTCCTCCAGCACAAGGGGGGAATCAGGGACACTAAGGTGTAATCCCACACTTATTTTATCTGCAGCCTTATCAGGCAGCTACCTCTAGCTGAGCAGCTACAAAATCCTAAATGGGATGGCACTCGGATCGCATCATTTTCCGAAGTTGCGCGAATTTGCCTTACTACAAGAACAATTTCGTCATGATCCAACGCGCTGCGACAAAATGCCTGTGACAAATCGCATGCAACGTAAATAAGGTGAGAGATAGAAATGTCAGATGAAGTCGCAGCATTGATGCAACGAGACTGTCGGATGCAGATGCTGCACGCTGCGTCTGCATGCGACAGTCGTGTCACGTCGGATCAACGGTACGACTTCATCTGACATTTCTATCTCTTACCTCATTTTCGATGCATGCGATTTGTCACATGCGTTTTGTCGCAAGTGCATCGGATCGCGCCGACAATGTCCGTGTAGTCCTACCCTTATGAGAAAGCAATCTGAGTGCCATCCTGCCGGCAATTCAAATTCTGAAGGGATTTCAGGGAGATTAGTTGCCCGAAGAAGAGGAGATTTGTCGCTGGGCGACTAATCTCCCCGAATCGCTACATGTGCCACCACCCTTAGATGCCAAATAGGCCCTGGCATTTCAAGTACACAGAGAAAACAGCCCCATGAAATAATCAGTGCTGATGGCATCTTACAGCAGCCCCTTTGGCATTTACCAGAATTTACAGACTTCAAGTCTGGGTCCTAAACCCTATGTCATCCAGTTGTGGATCACAGGCCTTTTATGGCTTATAGTAGTGTGATCAATCTTATGGAATTTGCTGAATGGCATTATAACATGGCAACATATAGTAGTTCATATTAGGTTATTCTCCTGCCTGGAAGGATGTCTGCATTGTAAAGCATTTTTTTTATTCGTCACAGTAGAAAATCATTTAGCTGCTAGAATCAGCAAGCATTAAGTTATGTGCAGATCTTTGTCTCCAAAGTTGTAATTTCTGGCAAATTTACAGCACTTGCTTTGAGATGAAAACTGCTGTGTTCTGGGACAATAATATTTTTATTCCTGTCATCATATTGTGACTTTCAAACAGTGGGAAAGTATCCATTATGTGTGTACAGAAAAGACCAATAACTTAGAAGGGAGTGAAGCTGCAATAAATATGTGTGCACTTTCATAGATTGCACATAATAAAAACATTCAATCAGGACATGATAGATGGACTCACATTGTATTACAATGCAGTTGAAACATATAGATATGGCTTAAAACAACATACTGTATGACCATTTCAGTCGAACAAGCTGACAGCTCTCCCCAAGAGCAATATTATTTTAATCAAACTGCTATTGCTGAATTTCCTTGCAATACTAAATACATGAATTGCGATGGACCAAATGGTACAATTTGTAAGGTTGGCTGGGAGTCTTTTACTTGTCACAGCAATTGTGTAAATTGCCATACAGTTTTTTCTGTCACCTGACAGACTCTAGTATACACCATCATTCAATCAGACTTGAGCAGTGTATGCAATCCTGTAACCTAGTCTGCAACGAGAAGCATTTTTCTTCTTTTAAAAGTTTGGAAGTAACACAGAAATGCATCTAAGTAGCATTACAGGTTTTTGGAAGGCCCTCCCGCAAATATAGACTACTGAGAGGACTGTGTACAGCAATCCCAGCCCACCTACTCCCCACTGGCTCACTCAGATGCCTTGTTGTGCCCTCCCTTCCTGGAGTCCCTGCTCAAAGGCAGGTGAGTGGCTGGAGACAGAGGGATTCTTTAAAACTATATCGGAAGTGGACCCCGAGGTCCAAGCCTGTAAACAGACCTCATGGAAATATTCTAGTGCTTATCAGAAAATTTTTATGACATTGGCCAGTTTTGCTAGATTGTTTCTCATTCAATAGATATGAACATATGACCTGAAGCAACTAGAAAGTGTATGAGTACTTTATTTATGTTTAAAAATATGTTGGACCAAACAGATCTTTTGATAGACAATGGAACCAAGAGGCTAAATATAGTCTAAGGTTACCACTGTGCATTATTATTATTATTAACATGTATTTATATAGGTGAGGAAGGCCCTGTGCAAAATGAGCTTACAATCTAAAGGGAGTGGGCAATATCAGAATTAAGTGGGTGAGAGATGTAGTACTGTATGTGGTATTGCATTTGGTAGTTAAGCAGAGTGAGGGTAGATTTCGCTAAATAAGTGCGTTTTAAGAGATTTTTTGAAATCAGAAAGGTTGAAAGTCGGACAGACCGTGGGAGAAAATTCCAGAGGAGGGGTGCAGCACTTGCAAAGTCTTGAATGCGAGCATTTGAGGAGGCAATGAGAGAAGAGTTGAGGTATGTAGTAAGCAGTTGGGTGAGTATATACTCTAGAGATGAGATGGGGCAGAGTTATTAAATGCTTTGAATGTCAGGGTCATTAATTTGAATTTTATCCTGAAAGGTAGCAGAAGCCAGTGTAGGGATTGGCAGAGTGGCATGGCAGAGGAGGAGCGGTTGCTGAGGTGTATGAGCCTTGCAGCAGTGTTCATTATGTACTGGAGAGGTGACAGTCTCTGGCGTGGAAGGCCAATTAAAGGACTGTTACAGTAGTCTAGACGTGATGTGACGAGAGAATGAATAAGAATTTTTGCAGCATCTTGGGTGATAAATGATCATATTTTGGATATGTTCCTTAGGTGGAAGTGACATGATTAAACAAGTGACTGGATATAAGAAGTGAAGGACAGGGCAGAATCTATGATTACCCCAAGGCACTGGGCCTGGGGAGACGGGGTGATAGTGGAATTGTTAGCTATGATAGATACTTCCGGGATGTTAATTAGTTGGAGAAAAGAGAACCATTTTCCATGTTAGAGAGGTTTAATTTAAGGTAACGTTGCAACAGCCAAGTAGCGATAGCGGACAGGCAGGAGGAGACCAGAGTTAGGAGTTCTGGATTTAGATCAGTAGAGGAGAGATAGATCTGAGTACCATCAGCATAGAGGTGGAAGTGGAAACCAGTGCGAGTTGATTAGTTTGATGAGGGAGGAAGTATAGAGGAAGAATAATAAGGGGCCCAGGACAGAGCCTTGAGTAACCCCAACAGAAAGTGGTAGGGGAGAGATGCTAATCCATTGTAGGAGACACTTAAGGAATGATTAGACAGGTAAGAAGAGATCCAGGACAGGGCAGTGTAGTAGTTAAACTGTTGCCCAGTAGTAATCTAAGACAACATTTTTCCATATTCCATATTCCATACTGACACCCATATACTGTAACCTTCACTGTCTGTGCCAGGTTTCCTATTGGGTAAGCCTAATTCCAGCATTGGTAAGAAGGGAAAAAAGCTGTCAGGAAGGATTTTTACTGAAAAAAAGAAGGAAACCCCAGGCCTTTTTTTTGCAATTTAAACCTATCCATCTGTGGTCTTTGATAAATGAAGTTATTTACATTTTTGGGAGCTGGGGTTTTGCTATCAAGTAATGATGATAAGAATAATAATAGCAAGGCAATGCTTAATGTAGACATACATATCAAGCTTGATAGCAGAACTCTGCAATTATGTGTACAGTTGGACTGACTTTTTATGAGATGTGCACTAGTGATGCCAGAGCTGGCACTCCAAGAGATTTATTAAGCATCTCCCTGCTGATTTGCATCAGTACTTTGACAGAGTAATTAGATTATCCATTCCAAGCGCCACAGTCTCTTCGACCCATAACTAAATCTTTCCTGACCCTGTAAGAGTGCATGCCTGTGCCTGAGTTTGGTTATGTATACAACATTTTGCCTAAAGCTTTTCATCTGTTGTATAATGATTAGTCAGCACACAATTATTTGCTTTATAGTAAAAGATGTACTTTGATAAAACATACAAAGGAGTGCTAATGGCTGATTATTCTCCATTGCTTTCACAAACTATCAGTAACAGTTCTATATAACTATATAACTATATAACTCTCTACAAGCAGGCCAGAATCATACTGCCTTCCAATCCTTGGGAAAATTCTCACATTGTATTACATTTTTAGTAGGTTATTTCTACTAACAGTAGAAAGTAAAAGTTTGGGGAGCACCGCCCATCAAGCACAGAGGATGGTGTGCAGGGTCAAATAGAGATAGTAATTACAAAGAGAAAAAGAGCTGACCCACAAAACTGCACCCTCCCATCCGTAATCACCAAGACTCCAGTGAAGCAAAAATTAAAGTAAAACTTAACTTTTAATAAATCCTTAAAATCAAGGTCTAGACAGCAACATTAAAAATAAAGGTTAGGTATAGGAGACTGATTGACTCGGCAACACCGGGATCGAGGGGAAATGTGCAAAAAAAGCACTTAGGTCAAAAACAAGTTGTGGTTGGGACACAACAAGTAAGTACTTTGCTAACTAGCCAAGCAATATCTGTCTGATATAGTTAAGGCGCATTTTAGCTTCTGGTTAGGCAGGCGTCTGATAGGGACATAGAATTGGGTGACTGGGTGATTGGATCGGGAGGGGACCTATGTGGGTGAAGGGGTTGGACAAACCAGTGATCTGTGGGTCTGATACTGGCTGAAACTTG
The DNA here is from genome assembly GCF_017654675.1 of Xenopus laevis. Lineage (NCBI taxonomy): Eukaryota > Metazoa > Chordata > Amphibia > Anura > Pipidae > Xenopus > Xenopus laevis. Next base: position 94,525,053 of record NC_054376.1, on the reverse strand, counting down.
TACCTCTGTACATCTGTGCTACAAATGCAACCAAGCGCTCTAAGGCTCCAGGGCTTCCGTTACCCTGGTTCTTACTCCTCTAAACCCCATACCAAGAAGGGAGGGATCCCCAAGTGGGTGAAGGGGTGGTTTGGTGGGGGTCAGCCTTAACTATATCAGACAGATATTGCTTGGCTAGTTAGCTAAGTACTTACTTGTTGTGTCCCAACCACAACTTGTTTTTGACCTAAGTGCTTTTTTTGCACATTTCCCCTCGAACCCGGTGTTGCCGAGTCAATCAGTCTCCTATACCTAACTTTTATTTTTTAATGTTGCTGTCTAGACCTTGATTTTAAGGATTTATTAAAAGTTAAGTTTTACTTTAATTTTTGCTTCACTGGAGTCTTGGTGATTACGGATGGGAGGGTGCAGTTTTGTAGGTCAGCTCTTTTTCTCTTTGTAATTATTTCTACTAACAGATGAATGCTATTCTCCAACGAACAGTGCAAACAATAAGGACAAGCTTAAACACCTTTAAAGGGGAACTCACACAAAAACATAATTTAAGCTTTTTGAAAAGTAAACATAATTTCAAGCAACTTGGCAATATACATCATATAGAAAATATGCAGACTTCTCATGATTTTTTATTGGTTTGGAACAGTTCCCTTATCCTATCCCCCTGTGCATTCCAGAACCTCACTGTCCTCACTGTGACAACCACCTACATTGCTTCAAATGAAAGTTCTTTTCTTCTAATCTGAAGGGGTGGCCTCTGGTGCGGTGATCCACTTTATGGGTAAAAAGGTCCCCTGCTATTTGTCTATAATATAGTTGTAAAGTGTAATCATGTCCCCTCACAAGCGCTTTTTTTCCCAGAGAAAACAACCCCAACCTTGACAGTCTACCCTCATAATTTAAGTCTTCCATCCCACTAACTAGTTCATTTGCACTTAGTCTCTGCACTCTCTCCAGCTTATTTATATCACTCTTAAGGAGTCCAAAACTGCACTGCATACTCCAGGTAAGGCCTTACCATGGGTCTATAAAGAGGCATAATTATGTTTTCATCCCTTGAGTGGTCCAATAAGAATATGTTCCATTTACCACCACTCTTTGTAGTCTATATTTTAGCCAGTTCTCTATCCAGGTACAAATATTATGTTCCAGGCCAACATTCCTTAATTTAACCAGTAACCTTCTATGTGGCACTGTATCAAATGCTTTAGCAAAGTCTAAGTAAATCACATCCACTGCCATCTCAGAATTGAGGCCCCTGCTTACCTTCTCATAAAAAGAAACTAAGTTAGTCTGGCAAAATCTACACATAAAACCATGCTGGCACAAAATCATAGTATTATGATTTGCTATGAAGCCCAGTATCTAATACTTTATTAGTATAGCTTTCCTACCACTGACTTCAGACTAACTGGCCTATAGTCTGTCTGACTGCTTTTCTGAGCTGGCTGACTACTGTTACTTTGTATCAGCCACCAGCTGTCCTCATCCTGCATCCTCCAAACCCCACAATTCCCTGCACACATGATTTCAATAAGAAACGGAACATCATAGTGCAATGCATTGTGGGTTATGTAGTTCCTGCATGCTGTCTGTAAGCTGTGGAGAAGTTGTTACAATTTGTAACATCAGTCTTTTAGTCCCTCCTTCCCTGCCAGGATTTTAAATGATGCAGAAAGAGAAGAACTGATAAACAGCTGGATTGCAGCATAGAAAATGGCATTTATTAATACTTTTTGAAGAAACATGTAACTGTGATGTCTATATTAGGGGTTTCAGTGTTATCAAATTTTGGTTTGGAAGCCGGAGTTCCCTTTTAAGGTTTGTTTTTAAGTTGCTGATTTACCCATGTACAGTGAAACATTTCAAAAAGTGTAGTTAATTTTGGAGAACTAGCTAATAGAAACAGTACTATGTGCTTATAGGATGGCCATGCTAATCCAAATGAATTGCAACAGCCTTATAATATAATCTTGACTCACTTCTCACTGTATGGGATAAAATACAGAAGACACATTTCTGATCTAACCTTTTCAGTATTCATATTGTACTTTCCGTTCCTTGGTATCTACAATGAAATATGCTTCCATGCAGATGTTAAGAACAGTTCAACTTGCCCCAAAGCTTGGGTGAGAAAATCAGGCAAACATCCACTTCTTTTGTGACCATTTGCATGTCTGGTCACTTAGTCTAAGCAAGTTTACAACAGATAAATTAGAATGTTTTAAATTGCTTAGGTTGTTTACTGTTGTCTATAATATGCAACATACAGTCATTGCTTTTTGAGACAACACATTCTACAAATCTTACTGAGAGCTCTCAATACGGCTTGCCCATACATGTTTGAAGAAATGAACATGCACTCCTGAGGCACACGATGTGCATAAAATTCATCCTATAGGACGAAGTAGTTTTAATTCATGGAATAAAATGGAGTTTTAACCACATTGTGGGTGCCTCAGAAGTGTGCTTTCGTTTCTTCAGTTGTCTGCACCTTCACCCCAAGCTACGGGTTCGGGGCATTGCACCTGAACCACTATTTGATATCATTGAGTGCGAATCACACATGTTTTACATAAGAGACGGACCTGGGAATTATGCACCCAGGTCAAGCTGCATAACGGGTGAGCCAAGGCTTAATTTGTCTGCTGACTAATTAATTAAATATATAGAGTTTGGGGCTTTATTATCTGAACCAACAATATTGAATAGTCAGCTTTGTTTCACTTTCTTTGGGATAGAGCTGCATATAACCATTGTTATATTCGACCATACTGTATGTTTACCGAAGATTAAATATAGTTTAATTAATCCTAGGAGTTCCATAGATGGTAAAATCTACAGAACTTGTTCTATGGTACCGTTGTACCAAAGCTTTAGATTTTACACTTCCTGTTTCCTTTCAGTTTCCAGAAACCACTGTAGGGCACAATCATAGACCACCAGTGCTCAAAGGGTTAAATACTGATAAAATACAATTGCCAGGTTCACTGCATCTACCATCATATACAGCATAAGAGTTTAAGCACCTGGGCAGATTCGGGGAGATTTAGTCGACTAATCGCCTCTTCTGCGGGGCAACAATCTCCACAAACTGCCTTCCCCCTGCCTTCCGCCTGCTATAATGAGAAAACGCCAGTGTCAATGCACTCACAGCGCTTCGATTTCCGAAGTCGCCTCATGAGGAAACTTTGGGCAACTTCGGAAATCGAAGCGCCATAATTGCATTGGCGCTGGCGTTTTGTCATTATAGCAGGCGGAAGGCAGGGGGAAGGCAGTTCGGGGAGATTGACGCCCCACAGAAGAGGCGATTAGTCGCCAGGCGACTAAATCTCCAAGAATCTGACCGTGTGCTGGAACCCTTAAGAACTAAATTCAATTTGATTGCATTCCTAGCACACTTGATTACTTGTACAAACCATAAACGTAGTAAACTTTAAAGGACAACTAATCTCTGAAATGTAGTTTTAATAGTTTATATAAAGAAGTTAAGTAGTAAACCTTATGTAATCATTTCTTTAAGCTGCGGTACTTCAGTTATTTACTGAAGTTATTTGCTGTTTTAAGTTCTAGTCTAAAGGTGGCCATACACGATAAGATCTTGCCAAACAAGTGGATCTTTCCCCGATATGACGGCAGGGCAATATAACGTTAATCAGAATGTTTAGCCTTAGGGCCGGACGAACGGATTACAACGAAGAGAGCGGGGCACCGACGGGATAAGGACTACATCAACTAGCTGATGTGGTCCTCGATTGCCGAAAAGAATCAAACCTCCCCGATCGATTTGCAGAGGAGCAAAATATTTAAATATAAACCTTTACTGAAAATGACTCTCTCCACCTAGTGTTCCCAAAACAGGAATGTTAAAAACAGATACAAAGGCTTCTGCAATGATATTATCCATAGTACTGCTATGTCAATCATTATTATCTCACATGCTGAGATTGTAGCACAATGTTTGTTTTCTGTTATTAGGCTGTATTCAAACTTCACAAGTGCAGATATAGTGATATGTTTACAATGTTTGCCTTCAGCAAATCAGCAACAATCAAAAGAAACAAGAGACAGTCAAGTGTAAATAGACGAGATAGAATTAAAGATGGATTCTTACAGCAACAAATTCAATTGGTACAAGATTGGTGAATAACCTTGTACCAATTGGATTTGTTACTGTAAGTATCCATCTTTATGGATGGACTAAAGCTGGACTAAAGCTACCATCATGCTATAACCTTTCATAATATAATGGAAAATGCTGAACCCAATGACATCTAGATGGAGATGGAGTGATGCTACTATGTAAGGTGTGTGATAATAATAATTTAAGACCAGTGACAACACAAATTAAAATAATAAAATATAATTTATGTTATAAAATACAGATATAAATATATCAGAGCTTAGTTTTATGGAGAACTAATAAAAATATGTGCAAATAGATTGACACACACATGCATTCTGATCTGTCTATAAGTTAATTTAAGCAGTCAGTGCTTATTTGAACAGGAAAGAAGATTGTGCTATTTTATCCTGTGGTTATCTAATATACAGCAGTGGGAGCTAGCAACAGGACAATACTGCACAATATTATATGCCTCTTCATGTAGAATAAACCCTTAAAAGGATCACACTTGGTATATTAAAGCCTGCTTCACATGATCAGGTTAAATGTATAATGAATATTTTCCACTGAAAACAGATGCATTGTTTGGGATACTCCTCTTTTACAAGAAGTACAAAGCCATTGTTGTTCTGAACAGTTTCAGGTCCTGTAAATACCAGATTATTCTGCATTATATTATCTCTCTTTCCATCTGTCTGTCAGTTTTTCTGTGAAGCTGTCTTCATTTCTAAAGGTGTTACTTTGAACCCTTCATTATAGGAGTAACTTGCTTTGGGGAAACACTCCAGCAAGGCATGGTGAATTATAAAAAAATGAATAACTATTTACAGACTTATGTGACCTACCCTGAATAGCCCCATTGTGTAATAAGCAACAATACGTTTTTAAAAGCTGCAGAAACATAACTCTATAAAAACAAGTGATAATTTTCTGACATTATCGGATGGTTAGACCATTGCAGGCAGGTCAAGGCCTGATCCAAAGGAAGCTTGGTCCTAATGTTGGAATCCAGAAAGGATAAATGTAAATAAGCTGAAGCAGTGAATGCACAAGATAACAGGACGTCTTGGGTTAGCACAGCAACTGGTTCTGCTGTCTCACAGTGGCAGTTTGGGTATTGCTCTTCATGCAGTCCTACATTTATGTTAAGAGTGCTTAGGGGCAAAGGAATCTTACTATACACAGACTGAAACAATGAAAGAAAATTCAGCTACGCCACTGCCCCCCACAGGGGACTATAAGTAAATCTTTATAGCCAATGGGTATAAGTACCACCAATTCCTCAGTTCTGCACCTTCATGTATCAACGTTGGGCCATATAGAGCTATAGAGCATGGCCTACAGTCCCTCAAAGTCCTAGTAAACTCTTTGGGGGATGCTGAGTGTTTTTAGAACAAAACTACTATGTTAAAAAATATGGAACCTTTCCCAATGAAAATGAATTAGACTACACTTCATAAATAGAAACAGCTTGTATGTGAATGAAAGTCAAGACATGAGAGCACTTGTGTGTGCATGAATGTGATCAACATTATGTCATGCGACTGTTTGTACTAAACGGCCTTAGACAGGGACCATCTTTGTGTACTTACTCTTAGTTTATGATTTATTCTCGCTGGACCAACAGGCTACAGTGGGGATTGTCATATATTCATAAGACATCAAATTAAGTAATAGAAACAGGTCAGACCTAATGGGTTAGTAAACATCTACTTGGACTTACTGTATGTACTGTAGGAACACATACTTATTACACTTGAAAGTCTATCACCCCATGAAATTGTTAAACCCCAAAAATGAAAAAAACATTGCATCAAAAGTAACGCAATTATAATTTAATAGCAGGCAGTTCAGAAAATCTCTCCGATTTATTTCAGAAGAGAAAAATGAACCGATGTGTCATTTTTTTTTTATCAAGCTGTAACCATTGTGTCACACAGAGAAAGTACTGATGATTTTAACATCCCTAAAGTCTACACTGTTCTCTCTGTTTGCACCACACATTGTTCAATTGTCACAGACTTGGGATTTAAGGTTTAATTGTGAGCGTCAGGAAGGCTGTTGTCACATATAACTCATAGCAAAAGTCTAGTAAATGCTTCTGTACATTATTTACTGACCAGTACAGAAACTGAAATATTTTAATCATATTAAATTGGCAATACCTAATGATGATAAGGGACTAATATGCTGCATTGACGAGCACCATACGACCTTGTACTGATGAGGGTTAATATATTTAATATTCTAGGGGCCTATATAGCATCATGTAAAATAAAAGCATAAAAATACAGAACACAACACCACCTGAAAGCTCTGATTCACTGTATAAAATCCATAGTATTTATAAAGCAGTTTATTGATTTTAGCTGCACAGGAAGTCCAATTTCAAATTCTGATGTAAAAGCCGTGGCCCCTTGCAAATTCCTCTGTAAATGCAACATTCAGTACTGCAGAATTATGAACCATTTTTTACTTGCTTTAATAACTGGAATTGTTTTGCCACCTGCACATTCCTACTGGCTTCATTGGGTTATACCAGGTCTGAAGTGGTGTAAAATAATGTTGTAAATTACTGAATTCAAGTGGTGGAAAAGGAAATATTAATTAATATTATGGCTTGCTTTTTTACAGATGTTTTCAGAGCTTGCAATACATGGAACAAAGAGCACATCTATACAAATAGGGCCATAACTATGAGTAAGCAGAAGAGGATTGTACCTCATCTCTATCTCATTTGCCTGTTACTCCTAGTGCAACTTATTTGCCGACCTACACCTAGTGCAATGGTGCAATATCATTGTGCAATTTATTTACGCATTATCTTTCACTGTTTTAATGTCATAAAATCATTTTACATAGCTTAATAAATACACCCCTTAGGATCAGCTCATTGAGTATGACTGGCTATAGCTGTGCCTTACAGAGAAATTCTGAAAAGCAACCATTATCTGCTTCCCAGTTCAGTGAACAAATCTTTGTACCACCAGTTTATAACCAGTGTCATTAAAGTTAGAGTTTAGTGCCCTAAATGTAAATCAGTTACATAACAAAAGTATTATATGATTTAAATGCCCCACATATCATTATTAGAAGACATGAAAAAAAATGCAATAGCATTTTTTTCTACTGTAATATTAAGTACAAGAACTAACTTCTTTAGTTGATAGAGTCTGTGACCCCCCTAACAACCATTTTCTTAGATTGTAACGTTTTGCTGCAGTCAGCCCCTACCCCACAACATGCTCCACGTTCATCAGCACTAGTTACACCTGGCCAGTGTTTCAGCAGCCTAGTCACTAAAATACCAGCCAAGGACAGGCTGGTATTACAAAATTACTGGCTATGAATTTGCCGGTAAATTTGTAAATGCCAGCCCATACCCATCTCTTGCTTCCATGTCTACCCTCTCCACTTTCTGCCCTCTCTACCCCAGCCAAATCACCAAATTTCTAGTTAGCATAATTTGGTTTTTTTAAGCTGTTTTGTTAATGCATAGAATTATTTACTTATAAGAAAGCAAGTAAAGTTGGCCATACATGGGCCAATAAAAGCTGCCAAAAGACCAAGTCAGCAGCTTATCGGCCCGTGTGTAGGGCCCTCCCTCCGATCGCAGCTGCATCTATTAGTTGAAGTGGTCCCGCGATTCCACTGCCCGTGTTGGCTACATTATGATTCGATCGGATCGGATCAGCCCGATATCGCCCACCTCAATGTGGGCATATCGGGAAGAGATCCGCTCATTTGGCAAAATCGCCAAACAAGTGGATCTCTATGTGTATGCATGGGTGCTTCGCCAATGAGGCAAGCTGAGGCTGTCGCCTCAGGCGGCAGTGCCCCACTAGGTACCAGGGGCAGCAAAAATGCTGCTCCTGGTACTTTAAGAGCAGATTTCTGGGGGAGGGGGGGCAGCAGCAACTGATGCTGCCTCAGGTGGCGGAGGGGCCAGGATCGCCCCTGTGTGTATGGCCACCTTAACAATTGTTGAGGTCCTATAGAAGTCAATGGGAGCTGCACTGGTCTCATTAGACTGCTTTCAATGAATTCAGACTTTTAGAGGTTTTCCGATTTTTTTTCTCTAGGCCATTTACATACAATTGAATTTTCAGTTTTACTGTATTTCTAAAAAAGTGCAAAAACCCATGAAAACCTCTCACCACGAAAAGTTGTCGAAGTGCTATAGAGGTCGATGGGAGCTGTGCCGACCCTATTATCTGAAAAGCTCAGATTTTTTTTAAAGTGTTCGTATTTGTTTTCAGATAGTTCAGAGCTCTTTTCAATCTTAATCTATTTATTCTGAATTTTTATGTAATTCAATGACAATGGTGCTTTTAGAGTTTGTGAGTTTAGTCGTGATTTCAAAAACCTCTAAAACAACTAAAATCTGGCATTAAACTTACGCCGCCATGTATTTTATATATGCACTTCTGGTTAAATTCTTTATACACAATGCATGGCTTCCCATAACTCAACGTTTTGGTGACCATAGCAATTGGAAAGAATCACTGTATTTGCTTTGTTTAAGCCACCTCCAAAGTTCAAGAGAAAATCAACACCAGGTAATTATGTGTCTCACATGTCACAACTCCCACAGATCCGTCAGAGAATTTAATGGAAGGCAGAGATGGTTCGTTTACCACACAGACCTTATTTTGCCCTCCAGTTTTGAATATTATTAAGAAACAGCTAGTACTGTGGGTTTATATTTGGGAAGACTTTAAGCTACTTTTTCTTAGGTTACGTTAATCAAACCTTAAATGCTGCAAGGTGTCTGTTAATTGCATGTCATTGCTTTTTTTCTAGTGCTCTATACACTGTATTACTGTTTGGGTAATTGAGTATGTTATTTCTTAATATACTAACACAGAGCCAACTTTATACCTTTTTACCTTTTACCTTTTTTTTTTAATGTAATGCAAGATAAGCAAATGAGTATATGTAAATATCAGCTGTGATGGTTCACGCAGCAAATATATACCATATCTTTGGTATGTCAGAAGAGGGCCCTTCTTCATTTCATCTAATAAAGGTATGCATTGTTTAAATAACTGGAGTCCAAAGGATACAACATAATTGTAGAAGCCAACATTAGGTATATCAACTCTCAAGAAATGAATATTGAGTTTAATATACATGTCAATATATTTCGCCCAAGATCATTTTTTATTTTTTTAACGCTCAGAATTCCTGCTCTGTACTTGATGAATTAGATTTGCTGAGCCATCCTGAAGGACAGAACCTTCCCCTTGCTTATGAGCTGGGATCAGTGGCAGTACTGAGTAGCACCCTTCTGGAAAAAAAAAATCCCCCTTTCTTGAGCACATTAAGTTAGTGGCAGATGAACTCTGCTGGGTCATACAATACACATGAGAAGTGTACCAGTGCCCACGCTGATAGACTGTGGCAGACCTCACACACACTCCCCACACACCACACTTTACTCATCCATTAATGCCATAGTCCCTTAAAGATTATTCTATCACCAGCTCAATATGTTGATTTCTATTCGCGTAGGGACACAAACTACCAGTCGTATTTACATGTTTTTATTATGAACACTATATTATTATTATTATTATTATTATTATATACAGTGTATCATTTTTTTTTTCCAATTCTGGGTGTGCCACTTATGAAATCAGTGTGTCCCTTTAAGCAGCAGACAGGTCAGTGTAATGCTGCAGTTCTAAGAGTCATTGTCACCCTTTTATTCCCCACTCCACCCCGAGTTTCCCTCATATTGTGAACCTGTTATAATGCCTGAACATGTCAGCATGTCTTGCTCCTGTCTCACTTCATTGTGACTTGGGTTACTGTTCCTGACTTATTTGTGCCTGTATCCTATCAATGACTCCCTGCCCTTTTCTTTCGTATTTTTTCCCGTGTTATGAATTGAGCTTGCACAATCTGGAAACTGCATGTTTAGAAGGCAAAGCAATCAATTCTGAAAGAGATCTCCTATTTGATTTAATTGCCTCAGAGATAAGTCCAAGATAGATGCATTAACCAATTGGATGCTGCAGCCTGTGCACAATAATGGGTTGCCCCCCTCATTAAATCCTACTGCTCTATTTATCATACATTTTAGAAGAACACTGGTTGTAGGTGCCGCGCAGTGTAATGCGAGCAGGAATATCCTTGCCATTGTCTCAATTGCATTACATCATGCATATCCCTCCTCCTATTTAACTCCTTGATTTCCAGGGCGCTCTAAGGAAGATGCTAGCAAAATGGACTAATCAAGCACACACAGAGGCATGGACACACAGCAGAAAGCTATCAGATGAAATGAATAAGGATGAACACAGCACTGAGATAGAGAATATATTCCCTGCAGTAGCCCACACGTAAATGTGCAGCACTTGTATGGCAACACCAAGGCATTTGCATGCATAACTGCTAACTTTCCTGCAATATTGGCATGAATATTAACAAATTATCTGCATGATCTCATTAGAAAGAGATTTTTTCAGTACCTAATCTTCTACAATTCTGCTGGCTTCTTCAAGAGATCAATAAAATCAGTCTGCAGTCTCCGCTGGCTCCTGGCATCACACTGAGCACTCCTGGACCATTTCCCCATCAATTCAAGCACAAATCTTGCTCACAATATGCTAAAGTCATAGCACCCTCCAGGCACGAGTCTGTAGCCAGAATCAGCTTGGCACTTCAGCATGTCTGCCTCTCCTGTCAGCACCCAAATGGAAAGGCATCCATGGAAAAAATGGCACATTACAAATTTTGCAATGGGAAGCAGAGCTCGGTTGAAACCATTGTTTAGTGCCGAGGAGGGGAGGTGTCTCTTAAAGACCCAGCATCCTTTGACAGCTGCAGGAAGGGAAGGGAATCTGCAGCAGCCTCTGAAAAGGTTATTCGCATTGATTACAACATTCCAGCTAAGCAATATCTCATAAAAAAATAAATATTTGAATAAAAAAATAACTGACATCTGAACATTTGCTTTTAATATTATATACACACCCACTTATATACAAATAAAAATATATACAGTATGTATACACACACACACCCACACACATATATATGTATATGAATATTTATAAAATTTGTAATAAAACTGCTGCATTAAATTGTCATGCCACAGAAATCAAATCTATTATTAAACAAGCGAATTTATTTAAGTGACTGACTTAATAAGATTTATTATGGGATTATTGACTTCTATAGATAAATACAAAATTTCCAACTAGACATTATATAGTAACCTAGCAGCAGAAGCATTACAATGTACAAGGGCAGATATTAATGCCTATCTTTTTTTTTTTAATTGTGCATTCAATATTTTAGAGAAAAAAATAACAGATGATCCTATCAAGTAAAGGCGAAATAATTTCTGCTTCTTATTCTGAAATAAGATTCAAATGAATGTACTAAAAGAGCAGCAAAAAAAATAAAAAAATCCTAAGCACCCAATTTGCTGAGATAGTTGTGCAACAGCTTAATATTCAGGTTTCAGATGTGGAAAGCAATAAAAGTTCAGCGGAAGCACTGGTGATCGTTCCCTTTGCTGTTGTTGGAGTGGTTTCTACCAGCCCCTAAATAAATTCTGAAGTAATCACGCCTGCTCTTTCACTTACGTGCAGATCCCCCCGGCTGCCTCAGCTACATTTGCCGGTAGGCTTTATGCTCATTTAAATATGCGATGTACAGAAGCGTGTCATGAGTGTAGGATTATATTCTGTATTTAAAGGTTAATGTAACAGCTGCAGCTGGGACTTGCTTGGATCTGCTCGGTTGTTGTAGAACTACAACTCCCAGCACCTCACTGCAACCTTTCATATTCTCGTAGTGGCAAGAGTTACCCATCTGTTACGCCTCCTGGCTCATTAATACCTCCTTATGCACCATATGTTCTCACTGCTCTCAATTCCTATACCGTTTCTTCTTAAGCCTTAGTACATTGTTTTGTTCTCTTATAGTTACTTGCCTAAGCAAATTCCTTTTAGCCATTCTCCCTGCCTAAAAGAGTCAGTGGAAAATGACCCACCATGATCCGATTGTTTTAACCAAGCAACCACAACGCATCAGGCTCTATACCAATTTTATTATTAGCCTGTGATCTTCCCTGGCCTTAGCCTATATGGTTTCATATTGCAGTTTTGTGGGTAAATCATGTTAAAGAAAAGACCAATACATTTTAAAGCAAACTCAAATGTGTTCTTACACCATGCAGTGTTACTGATGATCAGAGGCACAAGCATCATGTTAAGTGGTGTAACTACCGGGGCAGCAGACGGGGGCGATTACATCCAGGCCTGCTCCCCCTTGGGTCCCACCAGAGACTACACCGCAGCAAACGCGGTAAAGAAAATTAATGTCTGGGGCCCGGGTGCACATCCGGAAGAGGATAGTTTAGTTACTGATCATGTTCTGGGTTATATAGCAAATAAATGATAGAGATCACTACTTCTGTAAAATATAAGCAAAACAATCCTTCCAATAATGTCTCTTCATCTCTGCCCCCTAAACCCCTCCCCATTTTTTTCCCATTCCAAAAGGTACAAAGGAGAGGTGTCTATCAAAGTCTCAAGCCAGATGCTGAATCTCTGCACTTTTTTTGCACATTTCTCAGAATATTGATAACTATATCGCTAAAGCCCCATGTAAGTGAACCGAGCGTGGTAGAATTTGTCTTCTTCACTTTTTGAAAAATATGCCCCTTAGAATCCCAAATCTTCAGCTCCTTGTCTATTTGTTCAAAGGCATATTTATTAATCCCATAACTTTTAGCATAAAAATGTAACAGTTTCTATATTTATATACAATTATGCACAGGAAAAGGATCTAGAATACAATACAAAAAAAAATTGTAATATATATAGCCTAACTATAATGTATATTTTAGGTTTACTGTAGGTGAAAGGGTTTTATTTGCAGGGTTGTTTTCCTGTGGATGTTTACATATTAATATACAAGAATATGCAGACTATTATTTTATTTAGTGAATAAAGCAACCCTATTGTCATCATAAGGTAATTATAAATCACCAAGGTCATGGAATTCCAAGGTGACGTCCAATATCCTCATATTGAGGTACAGTATTTATTATAATATACATGTTTCAGTGAGGCATGTGCTCTTGTGTATTATAATTAAATTATTCAAATCTAAATAATATTGCTGCAATTTATACAGAATCTCTGCACAGCATATAGATATGTATGCCGTCTAAATGGGCGTGCTGGATTCAACTTTGATGTGATGGGTAAAGAGAAGACTGTAATCCATGTTGTATTGTGTCAGTAGGGATAATTTACCCTATAAATATAATGTGGTTGTTCACTTAATTAATTTTGTCATCAAAAACTACTTTAGACCACTTCATCTGGCATCTGAGATTTCAGCCAATAAGAAGACTTGGATATATAGAACTGCTTACAGAATACACAAGACAATGTGAAAGAAGAAAGCCATTTGGGTATTATATGTGACTTGCAATGCAATAAAACATAATCGGAGTTTCCCAAAGTTACTAAATTAGATTTTTTAGCACTGATATTGTCATTCTACTGTATACAGGTCTGGACTGGGAGTCAAAATAGGCATTCCAAGTACACAGAGGCAAAAACAGCTCCCCCCCCTTTAGCCCCTCTGGCATTTGCCAGAACTCACAGATTGCCACTCTAGATCTGACTGTATATACTGTTTTCTGGTTATAAAAACTCTTAAAACCTGTGGTAAAGATGATCATATTTAAAAACTTGAGCTATTTCCAGGGAGGGGATCAAACTAAGTAAACTAAGTACAGGTATGGGATCCGTTATCTGGAAACCCGTTATTCAGAAAGCTCCAAATTATGTAATGGAGCTCTGTAATAATAAAACAGTACCTTATACTTGATCCAAACTAAGATATAATGAAGCAAAACCAGCCTATCCGGTTTATTTAATATTTACATGATTTTCAAGTACACTTTGGGGCAGATTCACTAACTTCGAGTGAAGGATTCGAATGAAAAAAAATTTGAATTTCGAAGTATTTTTTGGGTACTTCGAGCATCGAATTGGTTAAATTCGTTCGAATTCGAACGAAATCGAACGATTCGAAGTAAAAATCGTTCGACTATTCGACCATTCGATAGTCGAAGTACTTTCCCTTTAAAAAAAACTTCGACCCCCTACTTCGGCAGATAAAACCTACCGAAGTCAATGTTAGCCAATGGGGAAGGTCCCCATAGGCTTGCTAAACTTTTTTTGATCGAAGGATTTTCCTTCGATCGTTGGATTAAAATCCTTCGAATCGTTCGATTCGAAGGATTTAATCGTTCGAACGAAAAATCCTTCGATCGATCGAACGAACGTTTAGCGCTAAATCCTTCGACTTCGATATTCGAAGTCGAAGGATTTCAATTCGAGGGTCGAATTTCAAAGTATTTTTTACTTCGAAATTCGACCCTTAGTGAATCTGCCCCTTAAAGTAGGAAGATCTAAATTATGGAAAGATCTGTTTCTAGAAAACCCTAGGTCCCAAAGGATTCTGGATAAAAGGTCCCATACCTGTACTGTCGCTGGAAATTAGTTGCCATCTTTTGCTTTGTATAAGATTTGACTGACCTGTTCTGAAAGGAGAAAGAAATCCTTAATAAAAAAAAACCTACCCCCTACCCTACATAGACCCCCTCCCGTCCAGCCTAGCTCACCCCGCTCGGGCAAATTCCTCTAACTCTTTACTTACCGCTTCGTGCAGATTCTGTCCAGCGGAGTTCACGGGTGCCATCTTCAGCCAATTCGGTAATCTTTGGAACAAGACCAGCACTTTGGCAATTTTCGTGAGTTTCGCTCATGTGCAGTTGTTGCGAAACACAAAAAACTGCACATGTGCTGCTTCGCGGTCTCATTCCCGAGAAGAAGATGGCGTTGTGAATTCCGCTGGAAAGAATCTGCACGGAGGGGTAAGTAAAGAGTTAGGGGCATTTGCCCAGTAGGGGGGCAGCTAGGCTGGAGGGAGGAGGGATGTAGGGTAGGGGGTAGGGTTTTTTTTTCCATTAAGGGTTTGTTTCTCCTTTAAGATAATAACCTTCAAGAGGTGCATTCACTGACTGCAAGGTCATAGTTTAGCTGTAGCCTACAATAAAGCATTAGAGAAGACAAGACAATGTGAATCACTAATAAAATACAGTTACAAGGTGCTACATATGCAACATTTATAGCAACATATGCAAAATTTACAGATAATCAATATATGAAAAAAGCACAGAAAAAAAACCCAACAGAGCTTCCTGTGGATGCTACAGACAAAAAATGATTCTTCAAACTCTTTGATGTAATTCACAAAATTAATCACGCATTATCTAATAGCTCCATGTCACCATCAGCTAATTTTATTAGATTTGAAATCATCTTCCCCTACATACATCTGTTGCCTGGAAACTTATTGAATGCATAATCTCGCATTGTTTAAAAGAGAAGTCATTATAATTTGTTGAACATAAAGTACTGACAAAAAGCCCACCTCATTCAGATATCTCCCTCAAATTGACCTTCTTGTTCCTGGCATTCTAGAAGTCTCAGTGATAACAAGAAGGGTCAATACAATGCCCTCACTCACAAAAGGAATGCATTCACATCTCCCTATACGCTTTACCCCATATAGCCCCTGGGCTGTAAGTGGGGCTTTGAAAGAGTGTCAACCAACCAGCTCAGACATTTATATATATATATATATATATATATATATATATATATATATATATATATATATATATATATATATATATATATATTGAATAAAGTACCCCCTCTTCTAAAATATAAGGATATTATAAGTTACTAAGGAGTTTCATGACCATATAAAAACATGAGGCCGAATGGCCGAGTGTTTTATACAGGTCATGGAACTCCGAGGTAACTTCTAATATCCTCATATTTTGCACCTGGGGGTACTTTATTTATTATAATACACAAATTTCAGTGAGTCATGTGACAGAAATGACATCAGAACTCACAATTTATAACTGATGACATCAGAACTCACCGTTTATAAGGATATATAATTTACAAGATATTCATGGCTTTTTGTATTATATATATATATATATATATATATATATATATATATATATATATATATATATATATATATATATATATATATATGTATATATATATAGCCACAGCAAAGAAGGAATCCTAAATACAGATACTGGCCTTGACACTTTGTTTTTATTGTTCTACAAGCATAGAATCTATTATCCACAATGCTTTGGAGCTGGGGTTTTCCAGATAAGGTGTGTTTCCATTTATCACCATACCTTAAATCTGATAAAAATAATTTAAACATGAAATAAATACAATAAGATTGCTATGCCTCCAATATGGATTCATGCAACTTAGTTACCATCAAGTACAAGCTACTGGATTACTATTACAGGGAAAAAATATCATTTTTAAAAACAAGAATTACTGCTTAAAATGGATTCTACAGGAGATGGGACCCCATACCTGTCTGAAAAACACTAATCACTCATTGATTGCCCAGTGTTGGTACATAAGTCCCAGTATATTGTCTTCACACATCATGACTACACTTGTATTTTATTCTGTACCATCACAGTCAGGAACACTTGAATTTGCACAAATTAAAAGAAAAAGAATGCCTTTGCTCAGTGTTCCTTTCATCACTACACAAGGTACCCACTATTAGGACAAGACAGAACCAGACCAAGGCATTTTGGCATTCAAGTCAATATTACTTGACCTGGCGCTCCCCACAAACTGCCTGCAACACCACGCATACTCATCTCCCCAGATGCTTGAAGACTTGATGCTCAACTCTCATTCCCTCCCTGCCAGATCACCTTGCCAGCATTTCACATAGCTAGCCAGTAAAATGCCAGCCAGGTCCAGTGTTGGTATTACAAATTTACAGCCAATGTACTGGTTGGTAAATTTGTAATCCATAGTTGTCCTGCCCCTGGTCCACCTCCAATTCTCCCCAAACCCTACCTTCTCACTAAATCTAAATCCTTTCATGGCACAGTCAGTCCAAAAATGCCCTGATTCTGCCCCACAGCTTTTTACACTGTGTTTTTTTGGTGATTTGAGTTTTACACAGCATAATAAATATGCCCCCAGGTGTACTGCCAAACAGAGCCTTCTGTAGGATGCCAGTCCACATAGGGGCTACCAAATCAGTGCCCTTATTTGGCATCCCCATGGACTTTTTCATGCTTGTGTTGCTCCCCAACTATTTTTACTTTTAAAAGGGACTAACAGGTAAAAAAAAAGTTTATGTTTCATATGACTCTCTCAGGGCCTTAACCACACTGCAAGGTTCACACAGTTCACAGTTACAATAACTCGAATGCCAGTGGTTCTTAAAACACAGCTAAATCAGGCTATTACAGGAGCTACTCCTACCTTACATACCTCCTTCTCTCACTGAGGCCTCCTGAGACAGACAGACGTTGATTTAATTTGAATGTATATTTACAAATAACTTCAAAACCATTGACCATATTTTATGAATGCATAGGGGAAAGTTGTTTGGTTTTCTTTCCTTATGCAAAAAAGGTTTATTAAATAAGCTCTGTAAGCAAGTTGTCAGCTCTATAAACTGTTGCAATTTTAATCAATTAGTTGATAAAGGTATGAGATCCCTTATCCAGAAACCTGTTATCCAGAAAGCTCAGAATTATGGAAAGGCTGTCTCCCATAGACTCCATTATAATCAATTAATCCAAATTTTTGAAAATGATTTCCTTTTTCCCTGTAATAATAAAACAGTACCTTGTACTTGATCCCAACTAAGATATAAGTAATCCTTATTGGAAGCAGAACCAGTCTATTGGGTTTATTTATTATTTGCATGATTTTCTAGTAGCCTTAATGTATGAAGATCCGAATTACAGAAAGATCCATTATCAGGAATATCCCAGGTCCTGAGCATTCTGGATGACAGTTCCCATACCTGCACAATTCTCTTCAGCATCATAATTCAAAAAAACAGTGTTTAGGTTGGAATACCAGTTTTCAGTGAATGGTATCAGATGCTGGAAACGACCCCAATTCACCATTGGTAAAAGTCATACTGTTTTACAAAGAGCTTCCAATCTAGTGTAACTGTTGCTTGGCTTTCAATACTGACTAATGATATATTAAAATGTTCTCTTACTGTTAATTGCCTTATCCTATTATACCTGACTCTTAAACCTCTTCTCACCTGTCTACCAGATGCAGAGGAAATCAAAAAAGTATTGTTAAAAGTAGATGGAACTACTAGATGGATTTTTTTTCTGTGTTGTTTCAAAAGGCCATTGGCAAGTGTTGAAACATATATCC
The DNA here is from genome assembly GCF_017654675.1 of Xenopus laevis. Lineage (NCBI taxonomy): Eukaryota > Metazoa > Chordata > Amphibia > Anura > Pipidae > Xenopus > Xenopus laevis. The sequence goes on along the minus strand of NC_054376.1, from coordinate 94,506,630 downwards.
ATTATCCAAAAATTATTTCCCATTTGTGCATAAAATGTTGAGGTATTATTTTTCATTGTTTCATAAGTAGCAAACTGTTCATTTGTAGTTAAAACACATGAAAAATATTCAGAGTTGGCAAATAAAATAAAAAGCAGGCCAGACAGTTTTACAGATATGTACAGTATCCTGTTTAGAAAAGAGATAAATATTACATGAGATACATGCAACATTCATTCCAAACTGTAATAAATATTTCCTAGAGCCTTTCACTCACACTTCAGAAAATAAGCTATCAGCGCTTAATCCAATATTTGTTTACGGAGAAATAAAAGTGAATACATAACCCAATAATTTTAGGCCCATTATATATTTCAGATCAATAACCTTAAGGACCTAAATGTAACCCTATCCCTTTTAGTACTAGAATTCATAGTTGCACTAATTGCAATCTCCTTTTTCTATTTTAAGATCATTTCTACTGCATCCTAATTTCAAACTTGCTTGTACCAGTTTTTGTGTTCTTGCTACCGCAAGGCCTAGCATATACTGCTTTTCCATTTTAGCAAGTCATACAGACTGCATGAAATCTGAACTACAATTCCTTTCAGGATACAGAAGCTCATCAAGTGGATAATTCATTTTAAAGACTCACTCCCTGCCTCTTTCCACAGTCACTTCCAATTTGTCATATTTAACTATCATAACTCTACCAACTGAATCACAGTATGATTTGTTCCACCATCTTATTTTGTCAATACCGTTACTCATCCAATAGACTGATAGTTATGATCAAGTATTATTGATGTGCTCTTCCTTCTCAAGCTCAAAAAACATTTCGTTTTAATATGTCATTTGCTGGCATCTACAGTTTCACAGCATATTATTTTGCTTTCAACAGGACAATTTCATTTATCTGACACCGTGCCTCTGCACATTTCTTTATTTGAACAGTAAAGTGTTCTACATTCATTTCTTGTGGCCGATCATTAGATCACATTCATTAAAACCTTGAGCATTTCATATCTACTGTATAAGTTAGCCCAACATTTATATCTTTGAATCAACTGTCTGTTCCTTTCCACTACAATGAGAAACAAATGGTGTTTCATATAGCAGTCCAAAAATTGGGGGGGGGGTTATTTTTTTAAAACTTGAAAAATCTGAGGGTTTTTTACTATTAAATCCAAAATTTTAGTGGGAAAAAAACCTCAAGTTTTTCGTGATTTATTAAACCCCGAAAATGGAAAACGTCTGAATCTGAAAATTTGGCATCTCAGACCTACCGATGATGTATATACAGTAAGTCAAATGGAGAGGCCCCTATCCTATTTCGAAATGTCTGTGGTCTGCGCTGGATTTATCCCGAAAATTCAACTATTTTTCGGGCCTTAGCAAGGCTTAAACCACATTCTCATATGGTGTTTCATTTAGCAGTCCAAACATTTGGGGGTTATTCATTAAAGGCGGAATGCCAAAAACTTGAAAACATCTGACGTTTTAGTGGAAAAAAAATAAATAAAATTTTTCATGATTTATTAAACCACGAGAATGTAAAAAGTCTGAATCTGCAAATCCGGCATCTACCAACCTAAACCACATTCTCCAATAAAAGGTCATTTGTATTTGTGGAAAATTATTAGCGTTTCTTTAACTATGACTTGATTAAAAATGTATTGTTAATTCTGATTTTGTAAATGCCCTGCCATATCCATTTTTTATGTTTTGTCTCATTTTTATGCTGCGTCTATTTTAAGCCTCACACTAGGGGTGGGTCAAGTTTTAAGTATTCCTACAATCTTCAAGAGGTACGTTGTATACATTTTATAACCCAAGGAGCAGACATACTGTTTAAAATTCAAAACCAGCTTACAAATATGTGAAGATATTACACAAAATGTGCAACAGTCACATTTCTAATTCTAATTCTGAAGGTGAAAATATGGATATTTATCTACAGATGTGTGCCCTGTCTGCTGCGTGATGTAACATAATTTTAAAAAATTTTCCTCCAGTATGGGGGACACACATTAAGGGGCAGATTTATCAAGGGTCGAATTTCGAAGTTGAAAATACTTCGAAATTCGACCATCAAATTGAATTACTTTGACTTCAGATATCGAAGTCTAATTTTTTTTTCATCGAATTTGGCCATTTGCGGGCAAAGTAAAATCGTTTCGAAGGATTTCAGCGATCGAACAAAAGATTTTTCTTGGACTTCAAAAAACGTAGAAAACTGCTCTAGAAGGTCCCCATAGGCTAACATAGCACTTCGGCAGGTTTAATTTGGCAAAGTATTGAAGTTGAAGTTTTTTTTAAAGAGACTGTACTTCGATTATCGAATGGTCGAATATTCAAACTATTTTACTTTGAATTGAATTCAAGTCGAAGTCGTAGTATCCTATTCGATGGTCGAAGTATCCAAAAAATTACTTCGAATTTTGAATTTTTTTACTTCGAAAATTCCCTCCAATTCACTTCGACACTTGATAAATCTGCCCCTAAAAATATCATCAAAATAATTTTTCAATAAATATACTTCCTAGTTAATACCCCACAGGGTGACATGGCATGAGGCACTTTATAGGGATTGTTCCTCATTCACATCTGTCCTTGCCCCAGTGGAGCTTACAGTATAAAATCCACGACATGATATATAGAAACTGGAGTACAAATGGACTAAATTGAAAATTAATTTTAAAGAAGACTTTAGGGGGATGTAATTTAAAATCACAAGCAATGTTTAAAATGACATTAAGTTGCTAAGCAAAGGTTAGCATTTACACCTTCTCTGGAGTTTCGTTAAATTTTTAGTCACACAATATGATTTGCAATTGCGAAATTTTATCGCAAAAGCCATTTGGTCTCAAACTGTGCAAGGAAGTAGTTGAAGTCTGTAATCAGACAAAAAGGACACAAACATGGTCGCTAACATTCGCAAATGGTCTGTGAACTTTTTTTCTGCTAAGGAAAAATATTACATTCCCCCATTAGGATGTTATAAGGCTTTTGATTTGGGCACTTGAATATTTTATTCATTAGTTCAGTTTTCTATTTTTAATTTTAATTTTCCATTTAAAAAATGTATATGCAGTATCAGTATAAAGTGTTTTTCAAGTTTTTTATTTGTTGGTTGGCAAGGCAACTGTCCCAAAGGCCGGTAAAGTGCTCATGCCCCCAAACCAAGAGCTGCCAGCTTGCTGCTGCTGAACATTATTCATTTAAAAGATTTATCTAATATTCAATAGTTTCATTAATTCAAAAAACATCTTCTCAAGTTATTTTCTTCATGCATGGATACAGCATGTATTATAGATCCAAGATAAATGACAATCAAAAAAATTCCAACTCAAGTATTACACAGCATTGCATACAAAGATTTTTACATATCAATCAGTACACTTGAGAAAAACATTTCAATTGCTGGCTCTAAAATGCTTTTTATATCTAGGAAGTAGTGATGGGAGAATTTATTTGCCAGGCGCGAAAATTCAGCGAAAATTTGCTGGCGTCAAAAAAAATGGATGTCCGTTTTTTGGACGCTGGAGCATTTTTGGCAGCGAATTAGCGTCGGCGTCCAAAAAACAGACGCTGGCGCCATTTCGCAAATTTTTTGCCCCGAATTTGCCCATCACTGCTAGGAAGAATGGAATTGATGAAATAGCTGAAATTGTTTTTGTTTTCTATAAATCTAATCTTTAAAAATAGTTAGTTCAAAGAAATTTTATTTTAAAAAATGTAGACTTGGTGGAGATGGTTATCTTAACTACATGAGGCTGATATATCATGCCACAGTAATATTTAGGGATATTTAGGTAGCAATATTTAGGGAGTGGTAACTATTGTTACTCTGTAAAATATTACAGTTTCAGATTTTTAATGTATTTTAATGGAGAAATGATTCAAATTGTTATCCCTGCTTGCAGTTTGAAGCAGCAATTAGTTATTCAGATAGGTGTTAGAGCTCAGTGCTCCGGTTTATCACATCACACAGAAGTGACGCAAATTCTGAAGATATCTGTATTGATCAATAATTTGGTAAAAATATAGTAAAAAAGTAATTAAAAATACTGTAGGTGACATTCAATGAAAAAGTGAGCTTTGATTATGCTTATATTTAATGAAATTCAGTTGCTTGCATGAGACTTATTTGGAAAGTCTGTATGCAGAAAAAGCCAAATGTTTACTTACCCTGACACAGTTGTAAGCAAAGTGCAATTTTTAGATGAAATCTGCATTTTTTTCCCACAATGCATAGGTTTTTCACAGAATTCATGCGTTGTGCTGCACACAATGGAGTTGTGGAACTAAATGCAATTGTGCTGCATCTGACTCAAACATGTTGCATCCAGCACAACTGTGTTTGATTCTTCAAAACACGCCACATACTGTACTTGTGCTTCTCTTAAAATCGGACACAGTTGTGCCAGATATTTTTGCAGTCTGCGTGGTGCCAGTTCCAGTGTTAGGCATGAGAATGACATTAGTGCCCAGTTATCTAGAATAGATGCAACTGGAGCTACTGTGTGATTAGCAGGTGACTGTAGCTCCAGGGTTCACACACTGCCATGTGTCAAATCTCTCAATTCGGAACAGTGGGCAAGAAAGACTCATTGGTGCTAAACATAACTATACAGAATTTCTCGGTACACAGTGTGCAATGTACAGTAAATTGCACACTGCTTGATTCTTATTATGTGACCTATTTTTGGATTTAGAAATAACAATATTTTATATAAATGTTATCAATGACCAAACACGGGCAGAAGCGTAGCGCAAACTGTACTGCTTGAGCAATCCAATCACACATTTGGGTCATTTTACTGGCGTTCTGAGCAATCATTGCTTCTCTGGTTTTTTAAACAAACATAAATGTGCTTACAAATAAGTTGTAGTAATAATGTAAATGTTTTTTTTTACTGAAATCTTAGAAAAAAGTCACTGTTCTATTTATAAACCCGATTTAATCTGCATTTAAAGCCAAATTAGCATTTCCTAATTTTTTGGGTTTTTGGTTACCTGATCGGCTCTTTATACTGCTTAGATAAAATCACTGGGATTTCTGTATTAAAAAGGAGAAGAAAATGTCTATATAATAACACCAATGAACACTCAAAGTAATGCTGCTCTGAGTTCTCTGTCGAAAGAAACAGCACATTTCTTTCCTTCTATTGTGTATACATGGGCTTTTGTATTAGACTTGGTTCACCTTAAATCTCCAGGAAACAGGCTTGAGCATGCTCAGTTTGCTTCTCTCCTCCTCCCTTCTCCGTTCTTCCCTTCCTGCTATAATCTTAGGGGCCGATTCACTACCTTCAAGTGAAGGATTCGAAGTTAAAAAACTTCGAATTTCGAAGTTTTTTTGGGCTACTTCGACCATCGAATGGGCTACTTCGACCTTCGACTACGACTATCGAAGGATTCGAAGTAAAAATCGTTTGAATATTCGACCATTCGATAGTCGAAGTACTGTCTCTTTAAAAAAAACTTCGACCCCCTAGTTCGCCATCTAAAAGCTACCGAAGTCAATGTTAGCCTATGGGGAAGGTCCCCATAGGCTTGGCTAACTTTTTTTGATCGAAGGATATTCCTTCGATCGTTGGATTTAAATCCTTCGAATCGTTCGATTCTAAGGATTTAATCGTTCGATCGAAGGAATTATCCTTCGATTGTTCGATCGAACTATCTGCGCTAAATCCTTCGACTTCGATATTCGAAGTCGAAGGATTTTAGTTTCTAGTCGAATATCGAGGGTTAATTAACCCTCGATATTCGACCCTTAGTGAATCGGCCCCTAAGTCTAGAGCGATGAGCGAGTAAGGAACATTTCAGACAGGAAGTTATGTCACAGCAAACTAATAAGGCAGCTGCTATCCTAAACAGAGAGAGCTTCTAGAGCTGTTTATTTGGGTATAATAAAGCATTCTACAGAATAAATATACTGTAGCATTCTAGCTTGCACTATTGTGGCTAATATATTGGCAATAAACTGCTTCCTTAGCTTTCCTTCGCCTTTAACAGTTTTAAGGATATTTTAAGGATATTTCTTAATATAATGAATTTGAACCAAAGCAACAAAGCTTTAGTTCTCCAGATGAATCATGTCTGTTCCTATTAACCAATAAACATCACCTTCTCAATACAGCAAGATAACAGAGAGCAGACTAAATTATTTGGCATCAGACATCACAAATGCCCTATGCTGGAAGGTGATTATTCTGAAACATTTCTGATGTTCCAGTAGATAAATAATTAGTGTTTGTTAAACACAGATCATTATCATTCTGCCAGCATTCCATGCTACAGAACGTCAGGCACTGGAGATTTTCTTGGGAAGTATGTTTAATGAGTGTTTCAGTGTGCATATGTTGATGTGCCAAACAAATCAACGCCTATAGGGGATACTTTGAACATTATGTTATCATTACTGAAAATAGTACATTATAACTAGCAAACAGTCCCTGATCATGGAGCTACTTTGTTGTTTTACAAATATTTGTCTTTTTCCCCCTTAAAGGATAACAAAGGCAACAATAGTCATTAACATCCAGTTAATAGCCAGTATAGGTGTATTTATGGCTAATAAAACGTGGGCAACACTTGCTATCCAGTAATAGGATTCGCACAAAGGTGATGCACAGTAGTCTGGTAAATAACCTAGTTGCAGATTCATTAATGCTCCTAATGTTTTTTTCCCAAGAATTAATGGCATTAACTGATGAAGGAATTCCCTAGAGGTTAAATGTGACTCAGTGTATTTTCTCATAATGTCATTGCTTGCTTATGGTTGTAGTAGGAAACATGTTGCACTCATATCATTCCCAGTTTCTTGCTGTTGTTTTGAACATCAGTGGACTCCATCTTCTAGTTATCATAGATACATTTTGATTCTGTATTTCATTATTATTAGTGATGGGTGAATCAATTTGACAGGTTGCAAATTCGTTGCAAATTTCTGTGGTTCGCCACCAGCGAATAAATTCGCGAAACTGCTGCAAAAATTTGCCAACATCAAAAAAATTTTGATGGCGTCGGAATAGTTGCTCACATCAAAACTGCAACCGTCAACATTGATGAGGGCATCAATATTCGTGTTTTGCAAATTTTTTCCAAATTCACGAATTTCTGACGGAACGGGACAAATTCGCCCATCACTGATTAGCATTATTTTAAATGACATGCAAACTTTGGGACCTCATCTCCAGCTTTCATGAGACCTGCAATACAAGAGGCTGCCAATTCAGCCAGGTAATCTATATACACATTTTCCTTAAAAAAATAAGCAACATTCCTATACAGATTAATATCATACCACGCTCAATACCTTAGTTTTATATCAAATTTAGCCTTGTCACTTTGGAATAAAAGACAGAGCCTTATCATTTATGAAGAGTATTCTAACATAGCCCTAAAAGATCTTTTTCCACTGCACATTAGTAAAGATTAGAAACATATTCAAATAATGAAAGCCATGAAAATTTGATTTGCCAGAAGGTGCAATCTTCATTAACAATGTATTAGGCTTGTGGGAAAAGATAATATGTGGGAATCTATCAGCAAGCGTGATACCATTTCCATATAATTTACTGAAGTGCAGATACAACATGATTAATTGATATTGAGGAAAATTGAGGTAACAGACCTTTTATTATCATTCAAGGAGGTTATAAGTATTAGCTATCTCTGCACACAAATGCATCAAAGTGAAGGACAATGACAGGATATAAATGTTAATATGATAAGAGTCTCAGATGTAGACCAAAATGTTTTTTTTTTTTTGTAAAGCTCAATTTCGCCCATTTTTGCAAGTCTTCTGCACTAATATATATACTGTATATATAAATAGAGGCAGAAAGAAAGCTTATAAATGCCCACTTGTAATATAGAATATTTCATCTTTTTACAGTAGAGAGGGGGCAAAATTGCACCCTTAGGTGCTCATGCACAGAGGAATGCTGAACAATGGCTGTGCTCTAAAACTTATACTAGATAAAAAAAATCTGGTGCAAGTTACAGAACGCAGTTATGTTGTTCACAAGCCAGCACTGTCCTTAACACCTGCCATAGGATGGTGGAATTAGGTGGAAATAGGGCTTCCCTGTGCCCTTAGTCAGCACGTCTGAATGCCGCAGGGGTATTCCAGGGGATGACCAATCCCTGCTCAGCACCCATTCATCTATGTATGTATGTATGTATATGTATGTATGTATAACTTTATTTGTAAAGCGCTGTTAAGGAGCCGCAGTACTGTACAGTGCATAAAAGTACAATATATATAAAAGTATACATGGGGGAGACAAATCACATTATAAATATATACAGAACCATAGGACAAAGAGCTTAAGTGCTAAGCGGTAAGAGACATAGTGGGAAGGAGGTCCCTGCCCAGTAGAGCTTACAGTCTAAGGGGCCGATTCACTAACTTCGAGTGAAGGATTCGAAGTTAAAAAACTTAGAATTTCGAAGTTTTTTTTGGGCTACTTCAACCATCGAATGGGCTACTTCGACTACGACTATGACTTCGAATCGAAGGATTCGAAGTAAAAATCGTATGACTATTCGACCATTCGATAGTCGAAGTACTGTCTCTTTAAAAAAAACTTCGACCCCCTAGTTCGCCATCTAAAAGCTACCGAACTCAATGTTAGCCTATGGGGAAGGTCCCCATAGGCTTGGCTAACTTTTTTTGATCAAAGGATATTCCTTCAATCATTGGATTTAAATTCTTCGAATCATTCGATTCAAAGGATTTAATTGTTCGATCGAAGGAATTATCCTTCGATCGTTCGATCGAACTATCTGCACTAAATCCTTCGACTTCAATATTCAAAGTCGAAGGATTTTAATTCCTAGTCGAATATCGAGGGTTAATTAACCCTCGATATTCGACCCTTAGTGAATCGGCCCTTAAGTATCTATCTACCATTCTATCTATCTACTGTATGTTCAAAACTGGGTGGAACAATGTGCGCTGGGACTCAATTCACCACTAGAAACCCACACTATATAAAACATTTAGTTTATGTTTGTACATACCCTTATTTGCCAGTCTCTAATATGAACTGGTGAGCAAATAGAGGCTGAATGAGGTATAAAGAACTTTATGAACCAGACATCATTCTCCACATGCTCACTCTAACGTCACACCCCAATAAAATGTGTGGTACTATCATGTTGGAATGATACTGGCCACAACATTACAAGAATACAATCCATAACATAACCGTATCAATATACAAAACATCCAGAATCCCATTACAGAATGTTATAACAATATTTTCTTCACACCCCATTCCTTCAACCAGAAATTGCTGATTACACTTAAGGTTTTTGTATGTCAGGAAAATACTAAAGACCCATAGTAATGATATGCTACTGTATTTTGACATTCATCAGTAAATCTGCCAGCAAATGTTTACCATACTATACGTTGCATACTGGAAGTAGAACAAACAGCCAAACTAAATGTAGCTTTGCTTGAAGTCAGCTGAGGTTTTGTTCAGCCCACAGATATGCACAATAGATCCTATAGCTTTCTAGCCACTTTCTAATATGCCCAACTAATAGAAGAGACTTAATAAACTAGGCATTGATTCCACGCAACATACAGTACAGTATGATAATAAGAAACAATACCATCACAGTTTTCAGAGCCAGTCCTCTGTCTACAAAACAAAACCAATGGTGGCAAATATTGATTCACTACATTCATGTTAGTCGCCTGGCTCAGCCTGATCTCAGGTAGCCAGCCTGGCACACTGACAGGCACACATCTCTGCCAGAATGCCACTGGGTCCTAGTGCATGATTAAAAAGAAGATGCTGCAGGGTCTCTGTTCAACAAGCATGGACTTCACACTTGTATGTGTCAGGTAAAGTTGACTAAGCTAGCATCTGTTGCTTCTGCAGGACTCTGATGGCTTGATAAAGGGCCCAGCAGAGGCCCAAAACGTTGCCGCTTTGTTTTGTGAGCTGAATAAACACGGATCACTGAATCAACCGCATCAGCTGTGCCACAGGTTTCTTGTTTTGCTTCTGCAGGACTCTGTCATTGCCTATCCTATTTGCTGCCTGGTTTTCACCCTTGTATGTGTACAAATTTTATTCCAAGATGCCTGCTTTGGCCCTTGGGCTGGATAATAGCACCAACAATTGCTGCCTTTCCTGATCTTTAGCCTGGATACTGCCTACTCCCGTAGGTCTCTCCTGTTGCTCTTGAATCTTTGTTGGTGTCACCATAGAAAGTCTAGAGGGAACACTGGTAGAACGCTCCAGCTTTTCCTAAGGCATCAGACTACAGCAGATGTAGCCTCTATTCTATCTTTTAATTCTTCTTTTGATATACTGATTAAAGTGGTAGTTGACCATTTTAGTTATTGTTATTTGTTTAGCATTATAAAGAGGCTTTGTTGAATTACATACCCTACATACTGCACATGACAGTAAGTTCTACCACTTCTTCCTATTTGTACAGAGTACTAGTCTGTTACTCCAGATCCATTTTATACTTGTGCACATGGTGGCACATTGAAGAGAGTCACTGACCTGTATGCCAGATCTTAAATGTTTTTTATCTTTGAAAAAAAAGTTTAAGAATCTCAGATAGATTTGTTACTAAAGGTCTCATTTTAGGCTGAGATCCCAAGCCTTAACATATGTACAACAGGTGATCAAAATAATGAGATGCCTCATGACATACAGATACACTATTGTGTACCACCAGGCACATTTACGGATCTTACAAACATTCCTTTGTGGAAGTAGTCAAGCTGGTACAATAGGCAATTGCACAAATCGTTTCCCCCTTACAGATTTTAGTATATTCTTTCAATTTCAGAGAGGTACAATAGTTCAGCTGGCTGCTGCTTTGTTGGTGTGGCACTGCTAAATTGCTGCAAAGAAGCACCAGTAGAGGAAGCTAAAAATAGAAACCTTAATGCCAGACAGAAGGTTTTCCCTTTGAGATTTAAGCAGACAGTGACTTCTGCTGCTAGAAATAGGCATTGCGTTGTGGATAAAGCAAATTGCTGCAGCAATATTCAAGGTTATAACACACAGGTAGGTCCCTCCAGTGCCCGAGAAATTCTGCACTGCCAATAGACACTCATACAATAATGAGACCCTGTTTATTGTGTTTTCTGCTGTGCGATATCATTTATGGCTGATGTGCTGTAGGAAGTCTCTGGGGAATGAGAGTGGTACCAACTGTCAGGAAAATTCTCAGAGAAATTGTGTTTATCAAACTGAATGAGGTGAACTGCAAGAAAAAGAATGTGAATCTATGGGTTGATTTGGATTTTTCTTGGTCCAATTCATGTTCTTATGATGTTTCTTTGTGTGTGTTTATCACTGTATTGAATGCAATATTCTTGTGACAGTTGTACTGTATGAAGTCTGAACTTATTGTAAATATGTATATTTTCTTAATAAAAAATTCCCTCCAGTGTCAGAGGTCACAGCAAGTATTTGTATCCACTTATCAATATCTACTTAAACCTGTATATTACATGTGTTGCAAAGTAAGGAAACACGTGTAATACACAAGAGTCTTAAATCTGTTACTTTCTAAAAAAAACAGAAGCTTCAACATTCCACTATCTTAAAGGAAAACTATACCCCAAAAGGAATACTTAAGGAAAATATATAATTTTTTTTACATATTCTTTATTTGGTTTTTCTTTTTCAAAAGGGTAAAACAAAGAAAATATACAGAAAGAAGAAAATATAAAATAATAAGAATAATAAAAAATTATATCGGAAGGGTGTGACCCCTGGTAGCATTCACAAGAGGTATGTACAGTCAATGCAAGCCGTAGTACACAATAGTTAACATCATCTCGGAAACAGCATAAGTAGAACCCAGGAACATCCTCTTAATCAGTGGTAGCAAGGGTCATCAAAAGAATAAAAAGACAAGGGTGGATCAGTACATCACAATCTAACAGATCCTAAAGATGCAACAACATCATCATCACGATCTAACATCTAGTTCACAGAAAAAAGAAGTTCACAGATGCAGACATTACCCATTCCACAAAGGAACATCATACAGCAGCTAAAGCACGGGTATAATCCAGGGAGGATTTGAAAAGGGTCCAGGATGCCCAGGTTTCAACATACTTGGTAGGGGATTTGGTTGTGTGTGAGAACAACTCTTCCATACGTTGTATCTGGTTAAGTTCCACTACCCATTCAGCCACTGTGGGCGGTCTAGTACTCTTCCATAATCTAGGAATAACAGTTTGAGCTGCTGCTATTGCAAATGCTACAAAGCCCTTAGGTACAATTTTCAACTGAGTAGTGGGGGAAGGTATTGTTAGCAGTGCTAAAGAGGGATCAGGTGGGATATCTACCCCTACAACCCGAGAGATGAGCTGAAAGACTGATATCCAAAAGGGTTGCAATAAATGACAGCCCCACCAAATATGTGTCATATTCCCTTTCTCCACGTTACAGCGCCAACATAAATCGGGCACCCCGGGGTAAATACTATGTAGGGTCGTGGGGCACCTATACCACCTGGTGAGAATCTTATAGTTAGTCTCCTGTGCTTTGCACGCAGTTGCCAGTTTGTGAGTAAGGATAAAGGATCGTTCCCAGTCTTTGACACTAAAGGAAGTATTAAGCTCTCTCTCCCAGTGTGCTGTAAATTTAAGATCTTGGGTACCTTTCAGCTCCAAGAGTATGGAGTACACGTGCGCTAGAGTATGGGCAGGTTTCAATTTAGCTAAACAGAGATCATCAAATGCCGTACCGTCCGCCAATAGCAAGTCTTTCTCTGGATGTGTTTGGAACCAATGGGTTAATTGATGGTGCATAAATCTCTGTGCAAAGGACTGCGTGGGGGTCTCCAAAATATTTTCTAGGGTAGCCACTCCTGTCAAACTTCTCACCTTGATAAAGGGATAATTCTCCCTCTGTCGTTTAGCCAAGAAACCCTTACTAAGCATACCCGGCGGAAATGCTGGATTCCCAATCAGGGGTGTCATTGGCCCCGGTCGAACCGACAAGGGTATTTGTCGCATGAGCTTGTCCCACGTCAGTAATATATTGTATATAGTTATGGGTAACATCGAAGTGTCTTGTCTATCTTTGGGAATAATCCAAGGTAACGCCTCTAAAGGCTGCTGCACCTGAGACTGTTCTATCTGAATCCAATCTTTTTGGTCCCGATAGTGAAAACAGTCAACCAGTCTAGTGCAGGTTGCTGCTTGCCAATAAGTATACAGGTCGGGTAAGCCTGCCCCTCCATTCTGTTTGCGCCTGTGCAATACTGACATTTTGATATGGGGTGACTTATTAGCCCAAACAAATTGCGTGATGAGCTTGTTGGCTTTTTGCAAGATAGACATTGTAGGCGGTGTGGGAAGGGTCTGGAAAAGGTAGAGAAATTTTGGTAGGATTATCATTTTGATAAAGTTAATCCTCCCAAACCAGGTGATGAGTGACTGGTCAACCCTTTGTAGGTCAGCCTTAATTTGGTTCAATAATTTGGAATAATTGAGTGTCGCAGCTGTGGAACTGTCGTGAGGGACCAGAATCCCGAGGTATTTGAGGGAATTGGGTTGCCATGCAAATGGAAAATTTCGTTGCAGTCTGAGTAGATTGGGTTTGGACAGAGAGACATTCAACGGCTCAGACTTGGTCATATTAATTTTAAAATTGCTATAGAGGCCGAACCTGTCTAATTCTTGCATTAGTGGAGGAATTGAAAGAAAAGGGGATTTCACATAAACTAATAGGTCATCTGCAAATGCAGCTGCTTTAACCTCCCTGTCACCTATTGTCACGCCCTGTATCAAGGTATTATTCCTGATTGCAGTTATCAAGTGTTCCATTGTTAAAATATAGAGCAAGGGGGACAAGGGGCATCCCTGGCGCGTTCCATTCGTGAGGGAGAAGGCTGTCGATAGAGTTCCATTTATCCTGATCCTAGCCGTTGGGACTGTATACAATGCCATGACTTTAGATATAAATGACTGCCCCAGACCAGTCTGTATGAGAGATTCCCTGAGAAATTTCCAGGTTACCCGATCAAAGGCCTTCTCCGCGTCCGTCGATAACAAGATAAGTGGGATTTTACGCCTTTGAGCATATTGGAGAACGGAGAAGGTCTTGATGGTGTTGTCTCTCGCTTCCCGGCCCGGGACAAACCCCACCTGATCAGTGTGTATAAGTATGTGCAGCAAGGGCTTCAATCTGTTGGCCAACATCTTGGCGTACAGCTTTGTGTCAACATTCAATAAGGAAATGGGGCGGTAGCTAGCGCAGTTTGTCGGGTCTTTACCCGGCTTGGGCAATACTGTTATGGTCGCCTCCAGGAAGGACTGGGAGGGAGGCGTCATGTCAGAAATGGCGTTAAATGCTGGGAGGATAACCGATGCTAGGGAGTCCCCTAAATGTTTATACAGCCCTATGGAAAAGCCGTCCGGCCCGGGACATTTTCCCTGGGGGGTAGAGGAGATGGCCAGTTTTAGTTCCTCCTGAAGGAGGGGCCCGTTCAGTGCCTCTATTATTTCTGGATCTACTAAACGCGAATGGGTGGTTGCAGCTATGTAATCCTTCAGTTGTTGTTCATCAGGGAGGGGGTCTGCCTTTAAGTTGTATAATTTAGAGTAATATTGAGTAAAAGTCTGAGCAATCTTATTGGTATGGTGGGTGGATTGCCCCTCAACTGTTTGGATGGTTTGGATATAATTTACATTCTGCTGCTGCTTATACAACCTCGCCAATAGCTTACCACATTTATTGCCCCAAGCATAAAATTTCCCCTTGCCCCTCTCAATGTATTTGCAGTATTGGAATTGGGCCAAGTCCTTAAGCTCCTGCCTGGCTTGTTGAAGTTTACCGTATGTTTCAGCATCAAGGTCAGCCTTGTGCGTGGTCTCCAACACATGGATCTGCTGGAGTAATTGACTATACCTCAGTGTCCTGGCTCTCTTGAGTCTAGAGCCGTGTTTAATAAGAGTGCCCCGAAGCACACACTTCAACGCCTCCCACCTCGTCAGCGGGGTCGTGTCGTCCCCTTCGTGTTCTCGCTGAAAATTTGTTATGGTTTGTTTCAGATCAGACATACAGTCTTGGTCCCTCAATAAGGATTCGTTAAGTCGCCAGGTCCATTGGCGAGTGGGGAGGTCAGGAATTTTAATGTCTATAAACACGGGGTTGTGATCGGAATTAGTTCGCGGTCTAATGTCGGATAAGGAGACCCAGTCTAGGATGTGATGGGACACTAAGATATAGTCAATTCTGCTGTATTGGTTGAAAGGGGGGGAGTAGTATGTGAAATCCTTGACAGTCGGGTGTTGGATTCTCCAGGGATCAATAAGCTGGTACTTATAAAGAACCTGTTTGGCCTGACGTAAACGGTGGAATGGAATATAGACTTGCCAGTCGAAGTGTCGAGGCGGGGGTTGAAAGCCATGTTAAAGTCCCCTCCCACAATGAGCTGACCTTCAATAAACCCCTCTAAAAGCAATAACATTTGTTCCAAAAACTGCGTCTGTCCTGTGTTCGGGGCATAGCAATTGATGATCGTTAGAACAGTCCCCTGAATTTCTATTTTGATGGCTTGTACGCGCCCAGTGCCATCTACTTTCGTGTCTTTCACAGTACAGTGACAGTTTTTATCTATTGCTATAGCCGTACCCTTACATTTAGCGACCGGGTTATCATTACAAAACCAGTTCGGGAAGTGTTTGTTGGATAACTTGGGCCTATGCCCTACCTTAAAATGAGTTTCCTGCACTAGGAGTATATCAGTCTTATCTCTATGCATCTCATAAAGTAGTTGAGATCGCTTCTCAGGTGTATTGAGGCCTCTACAGTTAATGGATGTTATCCGTAATCCTGCCATAAGGACGTGCTGTGAGGAACAACACCGCCGAGGTCCAATACACCTGGAGCGAATTGCATGTCAGGGAAGATTGTGATCTGATCCAAAAGGAAGAAAGAAAAAGAAAATGGGGTGCATTTCAAGAAAACTCATATCAAAAAGACAAACAAATCTAACTGTAACAATATTCTCGTATTCGTGGGTACCTGTCCCACATGTGTCCTGGGGGGGGTGGTGGTCCGTCACCTGCCCTAAGGGCTGCATAGAAAACTCTGGTGTCGTAGGGGGTCAGTAGAAACCTAAACGTAATTGGACGTTAAACGTAATTGGACGGGTGCCCAAAAAGAACAGAGGTGGAAGACATAGAGAGCAGCAATCTACTTGCAAAGAACAAAAAACAGTGATAGAAAGGTATATGAAAACTCTATGTCCATCAACCATACGAGCAAAACTGATCCATAGTAGAATGTCCATACATTACCAGGTCATCGGAGATTAGGCGTAGAAGGAAACATAAACCTGTAACTGTATAAGAGTAACTGTGAAGTCAATCTGAAACCATGAAGGCTGTTGGTCTCGACCATGCTTCACTGGACTCGCAATAGAATCGACCATCTCAGATCCTACACTACGACATCACTCCGAAATCGGCCTCGCCGATCCAGCCGCAGCAAATCTGCAGGAGTCCGGTCCCTTCCACGTAGGCAACGTCATCGGGGGTAAAGAGAGACGCTTCAGAAAGCCTTCTAGATCCGCCGGATTCCTCAAAGTGGCGGGTTTGCCCTGGTGGAAATCTGTTAAGGCAAAGGGGAATCCCCACTTGTATTTAATCCCCTTCGCTTGGAGGACCTGCAGCAATGGACGCAATGCCCTCCTCTGGGCCATTGTAGTCCCGGATAGATCTTGGAAGAATCTGAGCTTTGCTCCATCAAAGTCAAAGTCTCTGGCTAAATTAGCCTTCGACATGATTCGCTCCTTCTCAGCATAAAAATGAACGTGGCATATAACATCTCGCGGAGTGGGAGCCTCTGGCCTTAGCGGCCGCAATTCTCTGAGTACTCTATCAATCTCGATATGAGTTGTAGGAGGCCTACCCAGTAGTTGATTGAAAATGCCTTGCGCCGAGGGCCTCAGGTCCTCCGGACCAGTGGCTTCAGGGAGCCCTTTAATGCGGATGTTATTGCGCCTTCCCCTGTTTTCCTGGTCATCCAGGTGTTGTTGCAGGAGATATATCTGCATGGCTTGAAGAGTTACTGTTTTTTGGAGGGCCCCAACATGATCCGACTGCGCGGATTGAGTGTCCTCCAGTGCCTGGACCCGACTGTTAACTTGTTGAAAGTTCTTATTGAGATCAGCCAATTCTGTTCGCAAGGCACTCTCAAGCTTGTACACCACCTGGGGCAGGTCTGCTTTAGTGGGCAGGCCGGTGAGTGACTGCCCGATCGCTCTCAAGTCCGCCGTCAGCGCTGCTTGGTCTGTGGTACAAGGACCGGCAGCCGCCAATCCACTGCTATGCTGCGTCACAGGAATTGGCCCAGACTGCATATGTGCGGGGGTAGCAGCCCCGGGGCCCCCTTGGCGTAGAATGGCTATTAGGCCATGGCGGGATGGTAAACGCTGGGCTGGGCAGCGCCCCATTAGTAGTATCGCCTGGAGTGCAGAGTAGGGGGTTGCTTGGTACGGTACCGTTAGTGGCGGCGGTAGACAAGTGCCCCACAGGCGTGCCGTCTCAGGTGTGTCCGGTTTGCCAGTCTGCTCCGTCTCCCGAACTCCACGCCGACACACTGCTGTCCGGGGTGGTACGCGGGGCATCCGCCTGCGTACCGTGTACTTGTGCTTGGATGGTCATCTGCCGCTTACTGTTGTCGGCTGGCGGGGAAGGTGCAGGTATGGTTACTGTATCTTCCTCGTTCATTTGCCCCACTCCGGCTGCTTCGTCATCAAAGGCCTCTGGTCCAAGATGGCCGCCGCGGGACTGCTGAGAAGTCGGTGCAATTGTCTTGTGCACGGAAGAAAGATCCGATATTACCTCTGGGAGAGTTCCCTTCAGGTTTCTGCTTCGTTTTATGTCTCCGCTGCCTAGTCATTGCAGCTTAGGCACCCAGAAATAGGATTAATTAGACCCCTTTACACGGAGCTCCTGTTACATGCGTGCTACTCGGTTCAGCGCTAGGCCACGCCCCGGAAAATATATAATTCATATCATATTAAGTGGCATATTAAAGAATCTTCCCAAACTGGTACATATTTTTAAGCAAATATTGCCCTTTTATATCTTTTCCCTTGAGCCGCCATTTTGTAAAGGTCTCTGTGCTGCTTCAGAGATCACCTGACCAGAAATACTGCAGTTTTAACAAAAAGAAGTGTGGAAGCAAAAGACAGAACTGTGTTCATTAATTTGCTCATGTGACCCAACATAGATTAATTGTTTGGTTTGTTTGTGTGCACCATGAATCGTAGTATCCCAGGGCATAGCCCTTAGTTCTTAAAATGGCAATTTTCTATTTAGGATTACCCAATGGCACTTACTACCAAAAAACGATATTATTTAGACAATAGTAAATGAGGCCCTCTGTCACTTTCATATTATAAAATAATGGATTTTGACCATAAGAGCAAGAACATTTCACATTTTCAGTATTTTTTTTTTTTGAAAATAATCTTTATTCAATTTTCAAGGAAATACAGAAAGCAAAAAAGAGGCAATGGAAAGAGAAAAAAAAATGACAGTTGGCAATATGACAATATCCAACAAAATGCAGTATAAACAGGGATACACATTACATCAGTACAGAGTCAGCATATCAAGTAAACATAGCCATAATGGAACAATTGCCCTAAGAAACTTCCCATGCCATGGAAAGAAGAAAGAAAACAAGGGACAGTAAAGATAGAAAGAAAAAAAAGAGAAAGGCAAGGGAGAAAAAAAAAAACAAAAGAAAAAAAAAAAACCAAAATATAGTCTCAACTCTTACAGCGAACCATCTCAAAGTAGTAACAGCCGTGGTGGTATACATTGTATAGGCTTGATATAGGTAAGGTGGTATTTAGGTCAAGGGCTGTTTTTTCTAATAAAGGGCGACAGGACTGGAGTCAAATAGTAAGTCCCCTATATCGGAGCCACGGGTCCCAGATCCCATTAAAAGTATCCATCTCGTCACTAGCCAGCATGGTAAGCTTCTCCATCACCATGTAACCATCTAATCTGGATTTAACCAAAGGTATATCAAGAGTAGGTGTTTTCCATGCTTTAGCTATAATTTGTTTGGCGGCCGAAAAAATACGGCATATCAATTTTTTCACATATTTATTACATCCTGTAATTCTGCCGTGAAGCAGCGCCACTGCAGGAAGCTTAGTTAAAGTGAGCCCTGTGATGCTAGTGATCATGTTATAAATACGTGTCCAATATCTAATTGCTTTGGGACAGGACCACCAGACATGTAGGTAAGATCCTACCTGTCCACATCCCCGAAAACAGGTGGGAGATGTAGCAGGATACCATGCGGAAATTTTCTCAGGGACCAGGTACCAACGTGACATAGCCTTTTGAGAAATTTCTTGAATCAAGATACTGGGGGAACATTTAGTTATATCTAGGAACCTATCTAACCAATCATCCTCCTCCAAAGTGACATGAAGCTCCCGTTCCCATTGCCTAATGTATAGTAAGTCCTTTAATGGCTGTTGATGAGCTAACTGATCATAGATTCTGGAAATGGCACCCTTATGTGGGAGTGAATGGAGGCACAATTGTTCAAACATAGTGGGGGGAGAGATTCATTTCCTATTATGGAAAGGAAATAATGTCTCATCTGGGCATACCGGAATATCTCGGAGGGAGGCATATGATATTTGGCTGTCAAAGTGGGAACATCTATAAACTTATAATTCGGAGTCAGTTGGGCTATCATAGACAAATTGTTCATATGCCACCACTGAAAAGTCGACCCTGCCTGACCAGGAAGAAACTCCGAATTTCGTAACATAGACAGGGCTGGGCGGTAATATGAGGATAACGGGTATTGAGACCGGATACTCCTCCATAGCGACAGAGTGTGGGTCACAGTGGGGGGTAGTGTGAGGTTTGCGTTCCCTTTGGTCCAGATGAGATTGCTAAGTAACAGATTGCCAACCTGCGACTGTTCTATATCTATCCAAAGAGGAGAGTGAGAAGTGACATGCCATTCCGACATCTGGGCCAATTGTGCTGCGATATAATACAGTCGGAAATTTGGGGCCCCAAGTCCTCCCCTACGTCTACTCCTATAAGTCACACTTGCTTTCATCCTGGCTCTTTTACCCCCCCAGATAAATTTCTGACAAGAGGATTGGAGTTTAGCTAGGGTTGTCATAGGAGGGCTTACTGGTAACGTACGGAAAAGATACAGCAACTGTGGAAGGATAGACATCTTTAAGGCATGAATTTTACCAAGCCAAGACAGTTTCATGGATTCCCATGTCCTAAGCGTAGAGAATATTTTCTTAAATACCTTAGGGTAATTAGCAGCAGAAATAGTATTGTAATCCGAAGTTAACAGTATGCCTAAATATTTGATCGTCTTGGGCTGCCATTGGAACTCGAAATTCAGTTCTAGTAATTTTTGAACAGGAGCAGGGAGATTAATGTTCAACGCTTCCGACTTCTGTGAGTTAACTTTCAAACCCGAAATAGAACCGAAATCAGCAAGAATTTTATATAAGTGCGGGAGCGAGGTCATTGGTTTAGTAAGTAACAGCATTATGTCGTCTGCATATAACACACACTTATGGATTATGTCCCCAATTTGCAGACCAAAGATATCTTTATGTAAACGGACATGAATCGCAAGAGGCTCTATAACCAGGGCGAACAGTAGGGGTGAAAGCGGGCACCCCTGACGGGTACCCCTTTGTATTACAAATTTTTCCGAAAGGAATCCCAGATGTCGGACGCAGGCTCTAGGTGTGTGATACAATGCCTTAAGTACATGCAGGAATTCTAAGGGGAAATCGTATGCTTTTAACACCAAAGTTAGATACTGCCAAGAGACCGTGTCAAAGGCCTTTTCCAGGTCCAACTACAGTAACATTGAAGGGATATTCTGTTGTTTGCTATGGTGTACCATATCAATAACTCTACGAATATTATCGGTTACCTGTCTACCAGGAATGAATCCCGCCTGATCTCTCTGTACTAAGGCATGTATAAAGATATTTAGGCGAGTGGCATATATTTTGGCGATGAGTTTGAGGTCTATATTCAGCAGCGATATAGGACGAAAATTTTTACACAATGTGATGTCTCTATTAGGTTTAGGTATGACCGATATATATGCGAGTTGAGATTCCGCGTCAAACTTTCCCTCCCCAGTCAGCATGTCATTATATAAAGCGGACAGAATGGGGACTAGTGTGGTAGAGTAGGTCCTATAATATTTGGCAGAGAAACCGTCAGGGCCCGGGGCTTTGGCCATCTTAAGATCTTTGATAGCCTCTGCAATTTCTTCCGACTCTATCGGTTTGGCTAAACTACTCTGCTGCAATTGAGATAGCTTAGGAATAGGGATGCTATCAAGAAACGAGTGGACGGACTGAGGGTTCAAATTCCCCTTCTGCTCATAGAGAGATTTATAGAAGGATGCAAATTCAGCAACAATTTTGGCCGGATTAGCAGTCAAGGCCCCCTCCTTAGTTTTAATCTGTGTAAATGGGGTATGGTGAAATTTATTGTTCAATTTCCTCGCCAACATCGTGTCTGCCTTGTTGGCTTTTTGAAAGTATTTTTGCTTTACCCACGACAGCCGTTTAATTTCCTGTTCTGTCATTAACAAGTTCAGTTCCGTTCTCGTTTTCTCAATTTGTTTCCAGAGAGGGGTGGTAGGGGTAAGTTTATGCTGTGACTCAAGCCGATTCAAATGGGACATTAGGGTTGTCACTTTCTCTTTCGCAACTCTTTTCCGCTTAGACAAAGCTTGTATCAGCAGGCCTCTGACAAATGCCTTATGGGCTGCCCAGAGTGTAGAAGTCTTCATGTCAGGGGTTGTATTGGCCGCAAAAAAAGCTAACAGCTCGTTTTCAAGGTCCTTCACTACAATCGGGTCAGACAACAGGGTATCGTCAAGTCTCCAAGTATAGAAATTAGGTTGTATAGCTACTCCCTGCAACTGAAGTTTCACAATAGAATGATCTGACCAAGGGCAAGCATGAATAGAAGCGTAAGAAATCGAAGAGGCCAGTTGTTTATTCAGGAGAATCATGTCTATCCTAGAATAGGACTTATGTGGGTGGGAGAAAAATGTGAAGTCCCTTTTATAGGGGTGAGATTCCCTCCAGGAGTCCACCATAGAGTATTTGTGCAGTAGGGCCGAAAGAAAGTGCGGGTGACGCAGTCGCATATTAAGGGAGGGGCCTTGTCTGTCTATAGATGGGTTCACAACCTCATTGAAATCACCTCCTAAAATGAGCTGACCTCTTTGATATTTCTCAAGTGTAGCAAAGAATTTATGGAAAAAAGGCTTCTGTCGTTCATTGGGGGCGTACACTACCGCTAGGGTGATTACCGTATCATCTAACAAACCCGTAAGGATAAGATATCTCCCATCTTTATCTTTAAAAATAGATTGAATATCAACATTTAACCTTTTATGCAAGCAGATAGCAACCCCACAATGTTTTTTAGTAGCATTGGCAGTATACACTTTGGGGTAATGTCTATGAAAAAACTTAGGTTCAGAGGTTTGGGAAAAATGTGTTTCCTGCAAAAAAAGCACATCAATATGCATGGAATTGTACTGCCGGAACGCCTTAGCCCGCTTGAGCGGGGAGTTTAGCCCTTTGACGTTATGAGAAGCGCATATCAGAGCCATGATAATGTAATGCAGGTAGCTGCGAATCTGACACCACGACTGAGTTCAAGAATCAAAAGCAATAACACCATCAGGATAGAAGGAGAGTTGAGTACCAAAAACACAATAGTATACAAAAAAACAAAAATAGCACATTTTCAGTATTTTTATCGCTTTTCAACAAAGCGAACATCTGGCAAAAGGAGACAATTTTTAAGCAGTTAGAACTTTATGGCTGTTCTTACTCACTCAACTGAAGCAGAATGTCAACTTAAAATATTTTCAGTTCCTCTGCATCTTGCAGCAATAAATCCTGAAAAATTACTCCAAACAAAAGTTCTGAACATTATAGAGCAAGCAAAGTTTACACAGTAGAATTTGATGGCATTTTCTGATCATGGCCTCTTTTTAGGCATTAATTCAGTGCACTTCACCACACAACAAGCTTTTTTTTTAATAACAAGAACAGCAAATACATGTTTACCGCACATTTCATTCCACTGCCCTTCAGCAAATAAGCATTTAAGACAAATCTTCAGATTCATCCTAAATCATGCTTTGGTGGGGACGCCATTCTTTACATTGGGACCTTCAGGAGGCTAACCCAAAAATTGGCATCCTATGCATCAATCTTTACAAGTTTTTGGGTTTGCAAGTTGCATGTGTAGTACAAACAACCTATTTTCTTCTGCATATTAATCTCTGTAAAGGAAGGGAATATCAGTGGTGACAGTTTTTTGACATTACTTTTTAGACATCGTGCATATTCTATTAGCAGCCCAATTCAGCAGATAATGACCCTAGTGGTGTGATTTGATTTCTTGGACTACTCCCCCAACAGTGGTCCTTTTACAGGTTTTCTGCAGAAAGTTTCATGGACCTGTTACTCTTTAAATTGGCATATCTAGTATACAGTAGGTGAATCTAAAAACAACTGGACTTGCTGAGTAATCAATGAAGACGTTTCACTACTCATCCGAGCAGCTTCTTCAGTTCAACTGTCTGGTGTGGGAAGTTCTCGGTATATAAACTCTTCCACTAATCCAATCACAATGGCACATTGTAAAATTGGCAGTTACATATAAATGGGAAACAATAACAAGTTCATGCATTTACCTACAAATCATTTATATTCTCTTAGAAATACTAAACAAACATCTCCAGTTAAAGACTGGAATGCTAAATGGTTCAGCATCTGGCAAGATGGCCCTTAGCTTATAACAAAGCTGAACAATTGCAACTGTGACCCTATAAGTCAAACAGAACCAAGGACAGTATATAGTCATTCACCCTGAAGCTTACCCTAACTACAATTTAGTTTAACAAACCAGTTCACTGCTTGGCTCTCAGCCCTGAAATGTGAACTATAGTGAATAACTTTTGCACAGTATATTCAGCTAAAACAAGGTTAATTGTATATGTTTTCCCCACTAAAATAAATGACATGCTTTGTGGATTGTTTGCATAATATTCCCCCAAAAGTCTGCTCTGCCTTTATGCATTTTTACATAAAAATAGAAACTGTCTATTGTTCACCTCTTCTGTGATAAATATGGCAATTCTCCATAGACACCAGGGCCAGCAGACAGCGCCCATTTAATGAACAGATGGTACTGTTATTGCTGCTGGTGTCTGCTTTAAAAATGCTGTTCACGTGCAACAAGACTCCATCCTCCCACAGGTATGGCAACTATATAAGAGTTATCTAGAGGTGACTTTCTGCCACTTACCTAGAAAATATAACCCCAGCTTATCATTGACGTAGGTTTCTATTTACTGCTAAAAGATGTTGTACTCTCTACCGAAAACAAGTAGTTGCTTTCTCCCTCTTCTTTTAGGTTATTATGGACACAACATATGACTGTGTGAAGTCTTATGCAAATGGTATCTTGCTATATTGCATACAGTGTGTAAACCCCTGGTACAAGGATATACCTTAATGTGTGCAATACCAGTAGACACATTCTACAAATACACAAACAGCACTATTTTTGCCATTGGTGCCTTTTGGTAACATGGAGAAGTTACAGTAAACAAGAGTGAATTCACACAATAGTGGTAATAATAACTGTGTATTAAATATTGGCACTTCTAATTGTATGTAATGCAGTTTTGGTTGCCAAATGCCCTTTATGATTTAGCTCAGCAGAATATGGGCTACTTTTTGGACTCCATGGGGTAAATTTATCAAAGAGTGAAGTTCCGCCACTAGAGTGAAATTCCGCAGCTCTCAATTCATTTCTATGGGATTTTGAAAGGCGTATTTATCAATGGGTGAAAGTGAAAGTTCACCCTTTGATAAATACGCCTATAAAAATCCCATAGAAATGAATGGAGAGTGGCAGAATTTCACTCTAGTGGCGGAACTTCATTATTAACTTCACTCTAATAAATATACCCCCATATGTGCAAGGATAAGCCCTAGGGTTGTGTACACTGTACTGTATCTTACAAAATCTCTTATAAAGAGTTAATACAGATTTATTAAACAGCAATGACCAAATGCAGGTGCCTCAATGAAATGCATTGTAGAGAGATGAAATGTAAAATGCAAAATCAAAAAAGATGCAAGTCACCAGGCACACGTATCTTTGTTAGCAAATGAGACCCCCTTGGGGTACTAATACTGGAGCTTCAGGCTGCTCAATATATAGGCCCTTACTATTTTATGCAGTAATGGATCTACTTTAACTCCCATTTATTATAAAAGGTACAATGGTGCCCAGGTGCAATAGCCAATAAAATGCAATGCATCTACATTATTTTAAACCCTACACGTGGTTTTTTGAAACACACATCACTAGCAGATCCATCCTAGTTCTCTAACTCATCTACCCCTATCAACCCATCTATACTGCACCCATTTAAATAGATGATCACACATTCTTTCATTGAAATGAATGCTCACTTCATGGAGTGGTCTACTGTGGAAGCCATGTGAGCAAAGGAATGTCATATAAAAACGTGCTCTATCTGTTGGCTTATTTCCTATATTTTGATATGAAGAACTAACATTGATAGCAAGAACAGTATTAAAACAATGACTTTCTGCTGTCCTTACACTCTCCCAGCACTAGCAACCTCCATGCATGCCTACACTCTCCTACACATGATGGCATAATAATAAAACACAAAAACAATACACATGCTTCAGTAGCCTCTGCTAAATTCTACTAGGGTGTCAGTTAAAAATAAAAACATATATATATATATATATATATATATATATATATATATATATATATATATATCAGTTTTTCCCTCTCAGCACAGGAAAGATATTTTAAAAACCAAATAATTTTACAATATTCTTTGCTTTTGTGCTTCCTTCTGGAAAACATGTTGTTATTCAGCATGAGTACTGCACTACAGGGCTTAGAGAGTACCTTTTCAAGCGGTAATGAATTTCTGAGGTTAACCATTAAGTACAAACCAGGATTTTACACAGCGTGGTTTTTATCCACAAACAACATTGTTACAGACAGACAAGCTAAGCAGAATTTGTTTGCAGTGCATTAAGACCTAAGCCATAGACATCATAAAGGTAAAATGGTACCCATAAATGTTCTGATTATGCTGACTTAGCCTGAACACAGGCATATGCAACAAAAAAGGTACAATATTCTGAAGATGTTTAACAGCATGAAAGGCTTTTTTTTCTCTTAAGGTGGCCATATATTATAAGATCCGCTCGTTTGGCAAGGTCGCCAAACGAGTGGATCTTAACCTAATATGCCCACTAACGGCTGGGCGATATCGCGTGGATCCAAAACTCTCGGCCCTGGGGCGCCATGGGCACCAACAGATCGCAGGACCACATCAACTAGCCGATGCGGTCCTGGATCGTAGAAAAAAATCAAACTTGACCGATTGATATCTGCTGATTTTTTGCCCGATATTGATTGGGAGGGCCCACCAGGAGCCCCCATTAGGGATGGGTGAATTTTTTCTCCTTGTTTCGCCAAAAAAATTACGCCCATTGACTTGTATGACGTTGTGCGTCAACTCGCGTCAAAAAAAATTCGCCGCGCGACAATTTTTTTGACACCCACAGACTTTAATTGGCGTCGGCGAAACTAAACGGGTTTTCGGGATTCGCCCATCCCCCCACACAAGGGCAGAAAAGCTGCTGAATCGGTGTAGAGGACCAATATCGGCAGCTTTAATTTGCCTGTGTATGACCACCTTTATTTCTAGGCAGGGGCATAATTTAATTTTAAACACATCTTAAAGGGGATATAAAGGCAAAAAAATTAAATTTCATTTTTACTTTCTTTAATGAAAAAGAAATCTAACTCCAATATTCTTATTTAATATACGATCCCTAAGCTTAACCTCCCAACTGAAGCCCAGACCACACTGAGCATTTGCATGGTCTTGATCTTGCAAAGATGCTTAACAAAGTTACAAGATGACAGCCCCCTGCGGCCAACTTTGAAAGCATAAATGATTTGTTTAATTAGGCTTCTGGTGCAGTAAGTTCATGTTTATGTTTAGTATACAAAATACAGCATTTCTATAATTATTCTATTTAGACTTTAGTTACACTTGAAGGGCCCTCCATCCCATATGTGTGCGTTGGAGTGCTGTGCACATTTGGTCTTTAATTAATAATAATCCTTTTTTTCCCTTAATTTTTTTGGAATTATAATACACTAACAGGATTTTTTGTTTGTTTTTTTCCCAAACTTACCTCTCAAACTGTAAACAGTTGTTCAAAGAGTGATAAAGAGCTCTGTTTAAACAAGCCCACCCCTGAACTGCAGCCCTTGTTATTCTTTGATATAAGGAGGAATTCATTATACAGAGGCCTTATTTGTGGATTAAAGTAATGTTACTATGAAAGCCTTCAACATGTGTCCAGATTATAAGCGAATCATTTGACCATGCTGGACCTTGAATATTGGGCTGACTGAAAAGGCAGCCAATCGATGGCTTGCTTTTACAGACAATATGAACTGACTTGAACCTTGTCGGATTGTCTAATATTTAATGGATGAGCTACAACTGCTCATTCATAAAATATTGGCTACAACTCACCATTAATAAATCATGAAGGTGAAAAATGGTTCCTGTGCTTTGCTGTCCCAATACATCATCTGTATAGCTGTAGAATGTGCATTTCTATATATTGGAAAAGTAGAATCGATGTCGTTGGCATGCTCATTTTTTTCAGTGGCAGATGTTGCCAGTTAAAGGGTTAAAAGGGATTATCTAAATGACTTTATTGTATTATTTTTTTCCAATATGAGACATTCAGATGGAAAAAGTAATGTTAGTGAGCGCAGCCTGTATTCTGATTACATTTCGACACCCAGACACAATAACACAATGCAGTAGGCTTTTTTCACCACTGGCAGAGTTGGTTTTTGCATATGTTTCCATCTATAGTTGGGCTCTGTTCCAAATTCCTTCAATGCCTTCTTTGCTTATAAAGTATGTGTATATTCTTATCCATATTTCCCTTCTTGGATGTCACATTCGATTTCTTTTTAGAATTATTCACCATGCATGTACAACAACTGAATAGTAATTAATAAATAATACCCTCTTCTTTCCATTTTTTTCTTTTAGTATGTCAGATTAATTGCACAG
Organism: Xenopus laevis; assembly: GCF_017654675.1. Taxonomy (NCBI): domain Eukaryota; kingdom Metazoa; phylum Chordata; class Amphibia; order Anura; family Pipidae; genus Xenopus; species Xenopus laevis. The sequence continues at coordinate 94,478,395 of NC_054376.1, read as the reverse complement.
AAGACAAAGCAGGTAAAGCCAGTGCAAGTTGTGATGTCTGTATATTTACATAAATCATGCAACGATTGCCGCTGGCCCTTTAGATGCTTTTGCACAGCCTTACAGCCAAAACATCTGGGGTGCAGCCCCTTCCCAGAATTGTCATACAGGTTTACTTTAAGATTTCCACAGAACAGTCACAATTATTTCAGAATATGTACAGAATATGGAGCACTTACAGGCAGGATTAGTTATAGGGTAGAGCTGAGAAAGCACCTTCCCTTGGCTCCTTGGGGGAAAAAATGTTATTTAAAGAACAGATTCTGTAGCAAATGTTTTTTTTTTCATAGTTCAATAGTTGGAGGGCTGCAGGCTTAACCTCCATGACTTATGCTATTTCTCCAATCAAGGCCAGGGAGTACATGCTGTACTGCAGTAAGAGGCAGGGCTGTGAAAGTGGTGGGGCTTATGAGGAGCAGGATTTGTTGGGTTGTGGACAGGGGTTTGTCAAACGAAAGTTGTGACCATTGTGGATCAGGAGCATGCCAATAATTGTATCAGTTTTTTTTTTAAAATCTGCATCCAATTTAACTTGTTGGCCATCACCACTTGGCCCAGGTAACCAGTGGGCTACGAATTGGGGTGCCCTAGTGGGTGAATAGTGATATCTTAGTCATTTGTTACATCCCCTCTGTGTCTTGATGTATAAACTTGTGTCCACTACAGTGATTATTTAACTGATTTTTGCTCATTGCTGTAATAACCAGTAGGGACACTTTAGCCCCATTTATCCAAACAAGCTGAAGGGTGATTCTCTGCCCCTTGAAACCTGCGGTGGTTCTGATGATGTTGCCCTCCTTGCTTACCATTCTTGTGCAGGAGCGGATCCAGGGGGGCTGCATTTTCCACAATTGAGCTCTCTCTGCACTTGAAGAGCTGAATTTTCAGTTTAATAACTGGAAACTCAACTCGTCTCATGGCAACAGCACCCCTAAACAAGCAGATTATCTTGCCTATACATATACTGATAAACCAATACTGTATGTACTTTTTATTGGGTTTTCCAGGCTTTTCATTTGTTTTTGCATTCTTCCCCCCACCCCCAAACTAATATAATAATGAAAATCAATTACATCACAAAATTAATCTGTGCATTTTACATTTTGGGAAACTTTGCCAAAATAAATTTCACATCTGTGCTAAGCAGCACATAAAAAATGTAAATGCAGTGACATTGATTGGCTCCCCTTAGTGACTCTGTTCTTATTATGTAAATATTCTAATTACAAACAATTTTGTAAATGACAATGCTGCGTTCTGCATTGTTACCATGTCAAATAAATGAATCCACAAAAGATGTATTGCTCTGCTCATTTTTAGTAAAGCAACAGAATAATCTGCTTTACAACCATGTACTTTGCAAAAGCCTTTAACAATGTCTAAATCATAGCAACGAGGTCTCATCTGTTCATTCATTTCAATATACACCCATTATTAGAAAGGCCATCGCATTATACATTTACCACATCATTTTGCACTATATTACGTAATCATATAAGGGGCCATTTACAATCACAAGTGTATTATTGTTATAGAAATGCTAATTCTGGACAACTTTTCAATTGGCCTTCATGTTTTCTTTTTTATAGTTTTTGAATCATTTGCCTTCTTCTTCTGAATATTTCCAGCTTGCAATGGGGTCACTGACCTCATCTAAAAAAACAAATGCTCTGTAAGGCTTCAAATATATTGTTATTGCTACTTTTTATTACTCATCTTTCTATTCAGGCCCTCTCTTAGTCATATTTCAGTCCCTTATTGAAATCAATTTGCTAAAATGACAAACTGGAGATCTGCTGAGTTAAACGCTAAATAACTCCGAAACCACAAATAACAAAAAATGAAAGCCAATTGCAAATAGTCTTAGAATATCCATCTCTATATTATACTAAACGTTAATTTAAAGGTGAACAACCCCTTTAAGCAAAGTGCAATATTGTGCATGCCATGTTGCATTTGTACACAATGCAGTGAGATTTCCCACAATCCCAGCCTTGTTCCGGTCACCAGGGAGAGTTGTGCCTGATGCAATTGCGGCCATATCGTCAAAACTCACCCTTTGAAATGAATTGGATGCAACGGAGCTGAATGTCTAGTTGGTGTGATTTTTGTCATTCAGAGTGAAAATTAACTTGAGTAATAAAAAGTAGCAATAACAATACATTTGAAGCCTTACAGAGCATTTGCTTTTTAGATGGGGTCAGTGACCCCATTGCAAGCTGGAAATATTCAAATGAAGAAGGCAAATGATTCAAAGACTACAAAAAAGAAAACACGAAGGCCAATTGAAAAGTTGTCCATTAGCAAGTATGCCAATCCCAGTTTAAGCAAAACTATATTCAACTGATATGCCAAATCATAAGCATAAGCAAATCAAAACCCTTTGGGTCAAGGGAAATCAAAATGATATTTGTTTTGTTCACAGATAGCGCATTTATTATTAGAGTTAAATCTGATTATGTAAATAAGGTTTTGGATTTGGTTCAGGATTTAATCAATTCTTTTGAGGAAGTCCAAAATACAAGGATTCAGAAAATCCCTAATATAGTGCATGTATAAGACATTACCATCACTAAAATAGAGGCACTTTTACAAGAGTGGGCCAAAGGCAAAATAGATGAACCCCCTACCCACCAGCAGCAGCATTTATTATGAGACTAAGACAAATTGATTGTTTACGTCTCTGCTTTGCCAGACAGAAATAACCAGAATTACAGTATGTAATGTGTGGATTTTTTTTTACAGCAACAATTGTGGTAAAATTTGCACAACTGCAACTATGCTGAGCAAATAAACCCTAACTTCTAATACTTTGGAACAATGTACTGTACTGTAAATGTATATTTATGATTTTTTATGTTAACCCTTAGCATTACTGCATCTTCCTCTGGAGACTTGTGACGACTCTCTCTGTTTTAGAAGTGTTTTGCCGCTCCTGTTCCCACCTCTTCATTCTTCTTTTATGCTCATCTCCCACCCCACAAGGGAATGCCTCCATAGCGGCAACCATGGTAACATCACCTGTCTATTCAGCCACCCTCGCTGTGCTGGAGCGAAAGGGATTAAAAAGGTTCAAGGGTAAAATCTTGCTTTCATTAAACTTTTAATGAAAATGTTAAAATATGATTACAAGGGAATAATGTCATATTATATTTGTGATTCGCCATTCTAGCATATCTATGACACACACATAATTGCTGCTGCTCTGTATTACAACCTACTTTATAATAATACAATTGCAACTATTGCACACCTATGTATATTACAGTATTGAGATAAAAATTCCACTTGGAATAAATGAAATGCATATGACTCCCTCTGTATCATTACTACATGGTTTTATTAACCCAACAAAGACATTGATATGTGTTGTGATGAACGTTATGAATGTTTCTAGTATTGCGAGCTCTCCCCTCCTGATATTTGAGTGCATCTGCATTGTGTTCAGGTCACTAGGCACCAGCGCATGCTTTCCCCTCCTGTAATCGAATGAATCCAGAATCAGCTGGTCTGTACCTATCCAAGGGTCTGAAAAAGGGAGCACAAATAGGAATCAGTACTGTCAAATATACAATGTCTTAGTAACAGGACATGGATTATTATGTTCCATAGCTTGTAAATGACAAGAATCAGTACACAAGTAAGTTGCACGGTATTTACAATTATACAGTGATTTATTATAAGAATATTCCAAGACTATGGAACGGTTATACGGACATCTAAATTAAACATTTTATATAGTTGTTTATATCTCAGCTAGTGATGTAACCACTTAATGTTTACATCAGATAATTGCTTGGAACTTAGACCTTTGATAGATGATATCTCCTAAGATTCTATCATTTCTATATCTGTATGTCATACTTTTGTTAACTATATAGGTATGGGACCAGTTATCCAGAATGCTTGGGGCCTAGGGTTTTCCGGAGAAGTGATCTTTGTGTTATTTGGGTTTCCATACTGTAACTCTACTAAAAATCATTTAAATATTAATGAAACGCAGGATTGATCTGCCTCAAATAAGGATTAAATATAGTTATCTTAGTTGGGATCAGTTACAAGGTACTATTTTATTACTACAATGAAAAAGGAAATAATAAAAAAAAAGAAAATTAATTATTTTATTAAAATGGGAGTCTATGGTCCTGTAATTCAGAACTTTCTAGATAATGGGTTTCTGGATAAGGGATTTGTAGTTCACCTTAAGATAAACTTTTGATATGGTCTAGACCAGGGGTCCCCAACCTCATGTACTAGTGAGCCCCATTCAAATGTAAAAGGAGTTGTAAATTCTTTTTAAAAAAAGTTTAATTTTTTTTCTGCAATGTGAGCTACAATCTGGTTACTAGGGTACTCTAGCAATGAAGAGAATAGAGAATTAAAGATAATCAACAAAAAAAAAAGCCATGGTTGTCAGGGGTAGTGACCCCAGCAACATGTTAATTTTTAGGCTCAAAAGAGGCCCAATATGAAGGCAAATAAATAAAAAGGAAGAGATCAAAAGTTAATTCAAAGGTAAACTTCTGTAAAGTAGAGTTAATATTTTCTCTCTGTCTAGGATATCCCATTTGGATTTGAGATTTGTCTAACAATGCAATTAGTACAAAACATGAATGTATCACTGCATTATCTGCTGACTTCTACATTTCTAGACTGGAGGATAAAATTCTGTTTTTACTTTATGGCACCACGTCAACTTTAAAAGCCATGAGCGGATTTTGGGGAATTTCGGGTATACAGAGCTTAGTAAATAACCTTAGTCTAATTAAAAATTATTTAAACATTTAGGGGCCGATTCACTAAGGGTCGAATTTCGAAGTTAAAAATACTTCGAAATTCGACCCTCGGATTGAAATCCTTCGACTTCGAATATCGAAGTCGAAGGATTTAGCGCTAATCCTGCGATCGATCGATCGAAGGATTTTCCGTTCGATTGAACGATTAAATCCTTCGAATCGAACGATTCGAAGGATTTTAATCCAACGATCGAAGGAAAATCCTTCGATCAAAAAATCACAGGCAAGCCTATGGGGACCTTCCCCATAGGCTAACATTGACTTCGGTAGCTTTTAGCTGCCGAAGTAGGGGGTCGAAGTTTTTTTTAAAGGGGAAGTACTTCGACTATCGAATGGTCGAATAGTCGAACGATTTTTCGTTCGATTCGTTCGATTTCGTTCGAATTCGAACGAATTTAACCAATTCGATGGTCGAAGTACCCAAAAAATACTTCGAAATTCGAAGTATTTTTCATTCGAATCCTTCACTCGAGCTTAGTGAATCAGCCCCTAAATATACCCAATATTATTGTTTGCCTCCAATAAGGATTACTTATATCTTAGTTACAGAGAAAAAAAGAAACCATTTTTTAAAATTGGAATTGGATTTCATTAAAATGGAGCCTATGGTAGATGACCTGTCCATTATTAGGAGTTTTCTGGATAAAAATTTTCTAGATAATCTCAAACCTGTACAGCAAATGCTAGTCTTTCTACCCCTATATATATATATCGAGTAAATCAGCACTCACCATTCATATAGTTAAGAGCCGAGTGCTAACCAAATTCATAAATATCAGTCCAGCGAAAGCACTCAAGGGACCCCCGCTGGCGTAACTACAGCTAGCCGGACCCCCCTGCAAAAAAATCTTCAGGGGGCATGGCTTAGCAGCAAGCACACATGCAGACCTACTTCAGCAGACACTTCAACCTCTCTTGCCCCATCCTAAAGCCTCAGCTCCAACCCCCGATTACTTGAGGCAGGCGGCAATCGTGTGCAGGGGGATTTCAATTCAGCAGACCCCTTGGTTCGGGCCCTCCTGTCCCCCCCCCACCACTGCGGGGTCTGCTGTATGATAGTTCCGCCTCTGGACTTTTTAGTTGAAAAGTTTTACCCGGGTTAGTGCTCCTTTTAGGAAAAAAATGCATAGAACTGGAGAAATAAACTGGCACTCCACCATAGTGAATTAGCCTTTCCTTGTCCTCTAACAGATACTTTTGGAGTTACATAACATTTGTTTACCCTGTTAAATGACCCATAACAACCAAAATGATATTCGCTTTAACTGGGCATCATTAAAACAAAGGGTACCAAGGTACCCAATATACTTCTATATTAATTCTATACTAATACTCACCGCTCTGTCACACACACACACTCAGTGGTTTACATCACAAAATGCAAAGACTTGCATTTTGTCTCTGAAATCCACACAGTGTTCGAGCCAGAGCAAGCATTTACCCTCCTCCTCTTTCAGCATCATGGGCACCTGGAGCGATGTGCAGGCTTGGCAGTCTGGTCTCCTATAATGGCATCCGATCATCCCATCCCCCTGCCCTATTGCATTGTTATATTTTACAATATGTTACTTTAAAGGTTTTTATTTAAAAAAATGTGCTTAAATTTGTCAATATGGTTACTTGTACCACTATTTTTATATGTTATATCGCAGCTGCTGGCGGGTAATTGATTTTGGTCCTTGCCATTTGGGTCTGGTTAATAAAGGTTTTCTGTGGCGGTTGCCATCTGGGGTAACTTAATATAATATGGGAGGGACAGTGTATGTGCTTGATTAAACATGGTTTAATAAAGCTGTGGCCGACCTCCACCCACTAAGAAAAGGAAAACTGAGTCTGATGTTTTTAATTTTATTGGTCCCAAGGGAAAGGTTGTATGTTTCACACCATTGACTGCCTCCCCACAGTCCTAGCGTTACTCCTTTTAGACCTCTGCTATACCCTTTGTTGTGGATTTTTTAACCTCCATAAGCAGGGGCTCAAGAGTTAAATATATTGACCCTAAGGTAAGGGGCAATTTTGTTCCTCTTAGGAATCCAGATATAAGCCCTGCCTATTGTAATAATGAGTTTTAATGATTTATTAACAGCATCTTTATTATAAGGAATAAGGAAAATGTCTTTCACCCATGTCTCTAATATTACTTGCTCTTGGTATCTTCTCTATAAACAAGAAATTATTCAGTTATTGGATTCAGTTTAAGCAGCATGAAAAGCAGAGAGTTGCAAGTTTTAAAGGCTTTATGAACTACAAGCTTCATGGTATAATACTATAGCACATTTTCGAAGATGTGTAAAGTTATTCATATTGTACGATTAAGGGAGTATTTGATTATTTCTAGTTTAACCCGAGAAATTACTGCTTAGCAGCATCTGTCCTTCTGAAGCATCTGCCTGTAACAAGCTGTACCTACATCTTCATGTGAAACCTTAGCAACTATTGTTCATTCTAAATGATTTGAAAGGCATTAGCACTTTAGGAACATGTAATACTCTTTTTAAAGAGGGCAATTTCCGCAGAAAGTCAAATTCCAGAGAATATCATTTGGAATGTTTTTTTTTATTCTATCTTATATGCAAAACCTGATAAGTGAAAATGACAGTCTGTATTTGTGTAGTGTGTGTATGTCTCCACCAAAATAAAAACATGGCTTATACAGTTCATTTGATAGTCCTGATCTTCACCCAGCACATTGTTTTGTGTGCAAAGTAAACAATCATTTATCAAAGATTATTGTTGGGTATCAGTTCTTTTTTGCCATCAGAGGATATTCTCACTTATATGCAGCTCTGCATTGGAGATGTCATACTGGAGGCCAAACCTCCAGCTCACTGCTTGCTTTGTCATCTGATTTTTATCACTGTGTAGGGACCTGTAGGGTTAATTACCCTCCGGTCTGAGCCTCATGACTGGAAACCCCCTGCTTGGACTGTTGCTACAGGGTTTCGTAGAAGCTTTGCAGAGGCCAGAGCCCTTGTGCTGGTGCAGCATGGCCGATACCAAAAGAAGTCACTAGGTGTCGCTGCTGCATCACTTTACTATAAAAAGAAGAGCCATGTGCTCAGACAGCAGATTAGCTGGATACTACTTCATAGAGGAGATAGTGATTTGAGCCACCAGGATGTAGGGGCAGGAGTCATCTGAGGCTGGGGTGTGGCAGCCCCATGCCTGGGAGCTAGACCAGGATGGTCAGAAGCTCCTGATTCTGCCTGGGGAGGGTAGAGGGAAAGAGAGGATCCAGGTCAGTTTGTGAACCAGGCTTTTTGTGTGCCTGCCATGTGGGAGCAGCACCAAAAGAGTTACGGGACTTTGCCTGGCACAGAGGGCCAGTATCGTGGACTGCATATATTCCCAGGAGAATGGGTAATGAAAAAGTAAATGTGTTTTACTTTGCCTTTAATGTTACATAAAGTTATTTGTTATACAGTACTTTGTGTATTTGAATGTTTTCCTAATGGGCCCTCCACAGGTGTATTCCCAGATCCCATTAGGTGGAGGCACTGCCAGAGAGGAGTTCCCAGTACTTTTCATTTAGCAAAGGGGATTAAGGACCTGCATCAGTAAGAGATATATGATGTATAATCTTTGGCACGGGGAGGGGGTGGCCAAAAAGCGGTTATAGGCTTTTGAGCTGGTGATAGCACTCTGTAAGTTTAGCCCTTCCTAGAATGTATAGCTGTGTCCCTCTTGTAAAAGATGTCTGGATTCTACATGTAGGCTAAATTTGTCATGCTTACCAAATAGTACCCCAAGGGCCGAGCAGTATTAGCTGTGATTGACACTATTACAATTCAGAGCTGGATTGTTCCTTATGATGGCACACCTGGAATGCCATGCGATCAGTCCAGTCTGCAGTTTGTTTTTGTGGTTCGCAGAAAGAATCAAACCTTTTTCTGCATTTTACAACAGGGTTGGTCTTTTTATGGTTTACAAAGGTGGCTGCCATGAATCCCAGGTTGCTTGTCTTTTTCCAGGTAGAAGATCACAGAGACAGCCCAGCTGCAATCACTGAAGCTAAAGCCGCATACTCTAGTGACTGGCAGTAGCAGTATCCAACTCTGGCACTCACCACAGAGTAGCTGGCTACCATCAAATCTCCAAAGGAAAACCTAAATTCTCCAAAATTAATTGTGTGTGTGTAGAAAGCCCTTCTCTATGCCACAACATCCCAAGGTCAGGGGCCATCACATATACTGTACAGAAAAAGAAAAATTTAGAACCATATCAACAGTGAAATATCAGTGAAGTGATCCACCCATAAGGTTCCACTCATTCATTTGCTAACATCACTAACATCTCCTTTTAAATCCTGCCTAACAAACAGTCATACTCCTCCTCAAACCCACAGCAAACCCACAGGAACTCATGTTTACACTGGGTACTTACAGTCTCCCAAGTGCAATTCCTTGAAAATTTCTTTTTACTTTAAATGCCTAGTTTAAAACTAACATATTTGATGCTGCTTAAACTCTTACTTCACATGCAGCACTTAGATCAAATGTAACACTCGCTGTGCAGTCAAAAACTAATGAACTTATGGAGGTATCAAACCCTTTTAATGTAGTCCATGCCTTTGACCACTTTGCTTGTATTACTCAAAAATAATAACTGAAGCAAAACACTGATAACGATTTTGTCTTACAAAAGCACAAGAGGCAGATCTAATAATGTGAAATCCATAAACCTTACTAAATTGAACAACCGTTTCAAATAAAATTCTACAAGTACTTTGTTTTCATGACAGAAGACAGTAACAGTATTGAATTTACTGCTGGTACAATGACTTATATGAGTAAAATTTTCAACAACTCATTGGTCATAAGCTGTCCACTTTGTAAAGGAAAGGCACTGAAATGCAACTGACCTAGCACTGTATAAAATAGTATAACATTGTGTAATAATGTTCATTGTTTATGAGTCTTGTAATCTTGCACCAAATTGTGTGATGGTCAGGAGTTTTGTTTGATGTTAATGGGGTTGCAATCCTAAAAAAACACAACAGAAAGTCTCGCTAACTGCACATTCAAACGGGCTTCCCCGATCGAGATCTGGCCGGAAGTCGGCCAGATCTCGATCGGATGGGATTAAAAATCCCGTCGGATCGCGGGCGCATCTGTTCGTTGATGCGGTCCCGCGATCCGACCGCCCGTTTGCGAATGCTAGGATCCGATCGTTGGGCCCTAGGGATCTGCCCGATATTGTCCACCTCAAGTTGGGCATATCGGAGGGAGATCCGCTCGTTTGGCGACATCGCCAAACGAACGGATCTATCCATGTATGGCCACCTATAGTCCCTTTAGGCAGCAACTGACCCCAGGCAACAGTCTCATATCCAGATGACAGTTATTTAGTAAACCTGGACCACCTGTCCTCTTTAAGCCACCATCAGTGTATTTCGGTAAGGTCCACTGTAATTACTTTATAGTCTCTTTACATTGAGTCCCTTATAAGATTAACCTGCAGCTTCTAGGCAGCCCAGCAAGAGGGATGGAGTGAGTAATCGAGCTGCACTTCTGTGGGTGGGTGCAACAGTCCAGGAACATAACCAGGGTCAGACTGGACTGGCGGGACATCGGAAAACAACCCCAGCCACCGTCCAGACCCACCGAGCCCCAAAAGCAAATGATGATGTGCAGTGAGCAATGGCATTCGAGCATGCACACGGGGACCCTCCCAAAACTTTGGAATCCGGGGGGCCCCCAATGCTCCAGTCCGACGCTGAACATAACATGGGGGTGCAGCTCTGGGGAATCATAGTCTGAAGGGAGGGGATGCCACCGCTTATCCTACTCTGTTGTGCAGCCACCAGCCCACACTGCAGCAATCTGTTTCAGCCACTTCCTCCCCAGGAGACACTCCCACTTCCTCCTGACCTCCCTGAGCAAACTGCTTCTTGGCCCTGTAACATGCCAGCTCCACCCCTTTGAGCCTGCATCTTCCAGCATTACCTTTTCACAGTCTTCATCTTGGATTTTGTTAGAAGTGTCAGTGACACGCACATGCTCAGTATACTTTGGGCATATTTAGCTTAGGAGTCATTCCCTGTCATATAAAACTTCACATACAGTACATATGATGCTACAAGGCTAATTTTTAATTGGTTTGGAATTTACTTGACGGTTGAATCTTTCCCATTGACTGGCAGATCATCCAAGTTCCAAAGTGATGTAATATAATGGTATCAAACGTGGTGTGCGGGTGACGTATAATACTGCTTTTGCTCATATCTTTAACATCTGACATACATTGTATTACTTGGTACAGTATTTTGTCACCTGCTACCCATGATCAGCCCATTGTGGCTGCATGTCATAAACATTGTGATTATATTATAGTAGTAATTAGAGGAGAGCACTTCAAGAGCAATTCTGCTGTCAACTTATTTGTTCAGACTACATAACATATACAACATGTTTCGGGCCTTACATGCCCTTTCTCAAGTGTGATAATATGTTTATCTTAGTATATGGAGTCACTCAAGTATGCTTGCACACGTTTCTTTAGCAAAGCAAATGGAAACTATATATTCTTTGGCTATAGAATGTCTGAAGATACAAGGGAGTTTGCAGATGCAACTTTTTTGGTCCTCATTGCAGCAATAAATTATATGGAAAAACTGGTTCTCAGAGAATATATTACTAAAACAGAACTGTTATGTGGCCAAACTAAGAAATCATCTATGAAGGTCCTTGCAACTGTTATGTTCATTCTTAGACATGTGCAACAGTGTGAGTCATTAGAATGAAATGGTAAATTATTTCTGAGTCAATAGAGTGAAACGGTAAACTTTGAGTCAGTGGATATCAATATAATTCCATTATTTAATATTCTGAGGGGAGGAGGAAATCTGTAACTCATCTGAAACGGCCTTTGGCATTTTCACAGCTATTTTTGTTTTAAGTGTTATCTCACCGAAATGAGACATTGTTTTAACTATAATCCATGAGACCTTCTGTACCATTTGTGAAATAATCAAGTTACTCTATAGTCTCCTTCCCAGCAATCTGTTTCTCTACATGCAGACTTTGTGGTGGAGATTCTTTTTCTTTTTTAGCTCAAATACATCTTGTAGGCAAAGAGCACATGGACCAACTATGAATTAAAGTTTACCCTCCAATACATTTGAACCATTAAGAGAGACAGATTGGTGGGAATAGTTGAGGTTACTTGATGGTTATTATAAAATGTACAGAAATTATTAGGTTTCTTCTGAGATTAAGCTTGCATTACATATATTGTTAGCATAATCATTGGTCTTAAATTGGCATTTCCTAACCTGTAACCCCTGTCTTCTTAAAGGGTAAAGGGGGCCATGGCCCATGGACATGGTACAATAGTGTTAAAACATTGCTATTGTGCCAGCATTGCAAGGTTATCTTTTCTTTATATGCAAAGGACCTAAGGGGCACATTTACAGTACTAAGCTCGAGTGAAGGATTGGAATGAAAAAAACTTCGAATTTCAAAGTATTTTTTTGGGTACTTTGACCATCGAATAGGCTACTACGACCTTCGACTTCGACTCGAACTAAAAACCATTTGACTATTCGACCATTCGATAGTCAAAGTACTGTCTCTTTAAACAGTTTTACCGAAGTACAATGTTAGCCTATGGGGACCTTCCAAAGCACTTTTCTTAAATTTTTTTGATCGAACAAAAATTATTTGATCGATTGCCTAAAATCGTTCGATTCAAAGGATTTTATAGTTCGATCGAACGATTTTTACTTCAATCGATCGATCTAAGGATTTGCTCTAAATCCTTTGAATTCGATATTCAAATTCGAAGGATTTCAATTTGAGGGTCGAATTCAAGGGTCTATATTCGACCCTTGATAAATTTGCCCCTAAGTGTCTTCAGAAAGTCCTGGTGGGCTGGTAATGTGTCTCTGGTTATCAGAAAAAAAGTAATCCCATGTAAGAGCAAACTAACAGCACACCTGTGTGCAGGGTCGGACTGGAAGTTGTGGGGCCCACCGGGGCTAATGCCCCAGGCCCCCCCTTCGGCGCCGCTGCTGCTCCAGAGTGCTTCAGGGGACTAGTGCGCATGCGCTTTTTGCGCATGCGCAGATATTTTACTCTACCGCGACCCCGAACAAAGTGGGGTCGCGCCGCCCCACTAAGTAGCGGATCTGGGCCGGCGGGGCCCACAAGAGCCCGGGGCCCACCGGGGTTTTTCCCGGTGTCCCGCCGGCCCAGTCCGACACTGCCTGTGTGGTACCATAGCCAGTCATCTTAAACCAGAAATAAATCAATCCAGAGCACCTTTTTGTGCCAGCAACAGGCGATCCAAAATGGAGATGTAATTTCAGGTAGCCAAAGCAAAACAAGTGGCAAAACAAAATTAAGTGAACATCCAACATTTAATTAGTGAGAAAAAATAACCTCAGACAGCTGTGCCAGAGAATGCTTCATTAATTACAAGCTTGCTGAAGCACACAAGTCAGCATTTCAGTACTCCGTAGTCTTTTGTCTGGTTATTGCTTACAGTTATGCAAAACCAGAATAATGTTTGGACGTCACCTCCTGTGAAGACTATGAAGACACATACAGTACATGAAGCATGCCTTATTTGACACTTGACTACAAGGCAAACGATTACTGTAAATGCAATGGTGTGCTTGCAGTTCCAGTCACATAGATCTATGGAAAGGAGGAAGGTTGTTGACCTGAAAATATGCCTTAAAGAAACTATAAAATCTCAGGAAAGAGGAAAAAGTACAGTGCCGCATCAATGGAGAAGAAGATAGCACAATAAAAAGCAGTAAAGCAGGTGAGATATACAGTTGGTGAGAAAAAAAACAGGTACTGTTAGCAGTAGTTAACTCCATAGAGGTTGTCAAGCTGGTGTAAAAAAAATTGGTACCCCCTGCTGGGTGAGTGACAGGAGAGGCTGGAAGAAACCCTATGCTTAGGTAAGCAAATGTGATCCTTCATGAAGTACCAAAGCAACTGTATCTAAACAATCCAAAAAGGCAAAGACGTTTCCCTTTCTGCTACACTGTTTAACCCCAATACTTGTGGGCAAATGTGGTTGCAGGTGGTCCTTCATGTAAAAACATAGCAATTGTAACCAAAAGCATCCCAAGAAAACAGATGTGGGAAATGATATTGGACAAGAAATATTAAACTGGCAATTGCAAGAAAGAAATTGAGTGAACCTTTCAGGCTTCATGGTTGTGGAATCAGGCTATCAATGTTAACTGGCTGTGAGTGAGTGCTTAGGTAAGTTACATTCAGGCAAAAAATATAGTAGGCTATTGTTGTTCACCGCCTGTTTGCATCAGTATGGATGAAGAGGCATGTTCTGCGTAGGTTTGTTGGTTTGGTTATGGGTATTTATTTGTAGTAGCATGATTATTGCCTTCTGAATGGTGCATAATGTCATTAACCTCACTAATGATAATGCAGTTACAATATCATCACGTATGGTACCATCAAGACAGCTACATGTGATATGAACCATGAGGTTGCCTCAATGTAGGTAACTTGTTTTATTAACAGGATGAAATGTTTTATGAATGCTACTGAGCTGACTAACAGAATATGACAGCATAAGCTCTTGACACATTTGCTGTAGCAACTGTAAATACCTGGAATCAACATTTGATAAGTTATCTAATAAAAAAAATAATAATAATGACCTGGGAACAGAGCACAGAATATCTAAAGCTGTATCCAAAATGATTTGTAATTTTACATGTGTATTTTACAAGCAGTCTAGATGGCAGATGTGAGAATATAACATTTGCAAATAATGCTTAAACATTTATTTTCTTTTTCTAATGATTGACAAAGGGGCGTGACCCCGAAACGTTGCACTACTGCATAATAAAATTGCAAGGGCTTGCCCTGCTACTACAATTCCTGTGTGCCGGTGAAATTCTTCTTACCCTTTTTCTAATGATGACAGGTTCTTTTGAACAGCAGAATACAGATAAGCATGCTTTCTCCCATACCAAATGAATCTTACTGTAAGTGTTATGTATTGAGGCAGTGACAAAGTTTGCAATTTGCATCTTTTGTAAAAATGACAAAACAGGATAACATGACTAATATAACAGTTAGGGTTATACAGAAAGCTCATTTAGCATTATCCTGGGCTACACACGGTCCAGTATTACAGTAAGCTGCATTGATCATGAGAGTAGTGTAATCAAGCATACAAAACTGTTGACATGTCTATGAAGGTTTTCATTCATCCATGCTACAGGTATGGGATCTATTATCCAGAATACTCGGGACCTGGGGTTTTCTGCATAATGGGTTCTGTAGTTTGGATCTTCATACCTTATCTCTACTAGAAAATCAGGTAACATTAAATAAATCCAATAAGCTGGTTTTGCCTCCAATAAGGACTGATTATATCTTAGCTGGGATGAAGTGCAAGGTACTGTTTTATTACTACAGAGAAAAAGGAAATCATTTTTAAAAATGTGGATTATTTAGATAAAATTGAGCGTATAGGACACAACCTTTCTGTTATTCAGAACTTTCTGGATAATTGGTTTCTGGATAACAGATCCCACACCTATACATTAAAGGGTTTGTTCACCTTTGAGTTAACTTTTAGTATGGTGTAGAGAGGGATATAATATATTTTGCAATTGGTCTTCATTTTTATTTTGTGGTTTTGGGGTTATTTAGATTTTTATCCAGCAGCTTTGCAGTTTCAGCTATCTGGTGGCTAGGGTCCAAATTCCCCTAGAATCTATGCACTAATTTGAATAAGACACTGGGATATGAATAGGAGAAGGTCTGAATAGAAAGATGCCTAATAAAAAGTAGCAATAACAATCCATTTGTAGCCTTACAGAGCATCTGTTTTTAAATGGGGTCCATGACCCCATTAGTAAGCTGGAAAGAGGCAGAAGAAGAAAACAAATAATTCTGGTGCCTCGCATGCGCAGTTGGGACCATTCATGCGTACTGCACATGCAGGGAAAGCTCAGAAGACTTCAGTACATGAAGTGGACACTGAAGTAGAAGCTGAGGTTTGATTTGAGCTCTCCCCACCTTGGGGAGAAATGTTTGAAGGTAGTACTGGAGAGGATTGTGGATGAAGGGCTGACACATGTTTGTCACTGTTACACTCTAAACATTTAATAACAGTTGTGAAGTCCTTGGCAATATGTTCCACAGAGGCATAGCACTTGTAGCAGATTCCAAATTTCTATAAGAGTTCTTTGCACTCCTTTGCTCTGAAACCAAGACACTTTTTGAGCGGGTGAGGCATCTTGTGAATAGGGCATTGTCGATTTTGGTTTTTGATCTTCTCACCTTGGTCAACTTTCTTGGAAGGTGTAATGGCAGGAGCAACATCTGTTTTCTTTACAGACAAAGGACCTCTATGATCCCTGTAATTGATGTGTGTATGTTTTGGTGAAGGAGGGCTAGGATCTCTTGCCTCACTAAATATAAAGCTTGGATAGTTCTTTATCCTTGCAATATATTTGATGAAGTCACAGAAGTAAGAAAATGGTGGAAAAGATAGTTGGTTTTTTACCTTATAATTATTTCTTGAATGCCATATGGCAGCTTTGCTACTGTTGGGTTAACACCATGAGTGGTGTCCAGATAGATGAGACCTGGCAAGTGAGGATCAGTTTTTGCCAACTGAAGTTCAAGCAAGAGTTCACTCAGGGCTTGAAACTTTTGATTGTCTTTTCCAGATATTTTTGGAAAACTTTGGAGTCTTTTAAATAAAGCACCTTCAATGGCTTCTGGACTGCCATAGCTCTGTTCCAGGCGTTCCCATGCAGCTGTGAGACCTGCAGCTACATTACCAGTGTAAACAGATTTCAGAGTCCTAATGCGTTCTGAAGACTGTGGGCCAAGCCACTGAATCAGTAGATCCAATTCTTGTCCGGCTGTAATACCAAGATCTGCTATCGCGGCCTCAAACGTACTCTTCCAGCCCCTGTAGGTTTCTGGTTGGTTGTCGAACTTTGAAAGACTGGTGCTGGTGAGTTCACAGCAAGCCATGAACTTTTTGATGTCTGATATTTCAGTTCTGTCAGGCTTTGGGCAAGGAGCTGCAATCTGAGGAAAGTCAGCCCTGTCTGGCATATTAGTGCTGAATGACTCAAGGAAGTAAGGTGATGCAGAGGCATTCAGGTTAGGATTAGTTTTATACTCCATTATAATAGTGGGGTATGTATCTGCAGCAGCGTTGTCAGAAGGTAGATGACTGACCATGTGTGATACTGGGTCAGGTAGTATGTCAACACCTCGAATTATAGTTTGTTGGAGCACAGGTATTGAAGCAGAAAGAGGAGAACACTCATTGTGTTGATTAGAGCTGTGGAGTATCCTTGCCATGCCTTGAAGTGACTGTTTTGAGGAATTGCTTGTGTGCTCTGATATATCAGAAAGAAATGAGTGCCTGCCATTTTTACTCAAGGCGTAGTCCTTGGTGCTCTTGATGGAGTCCTCTGTGTCCATCAGACTGACACTGTCTCTATCAATCTCTTTAGCAGCTTGTTCTAAAACTTTTAGTCTAGCCAACGCTGCTTCCTGGTTGCGTGATTTTTGTTTGAGCCTTCACCTTGGTCTCTTGTTTTAGGCTGATTCTTTGCTCATTGAGGTAATTGAATCTACTTAACTCTTCTAGAGAATCCTCTGTGTTGGTGCTCTTTAAGAATGATGAATATTTAATACTTAGTCTCTGATAATGTTCAAAGGCAATATTTAGACTTGAGAGCGTCCTCTCGGTGCTGTACTTCCTGGTAAGGTTCACTAACCACAGACATGCAGTGTACTGATTTGTTCCATAGCTCAGTGAGATTATCTGAGAGTTGCTCTTTAGTAGCTTCAAATATTTCCTTTAATTTAATAGAAGGTGTGATCTTCCTTTTGGATCCAACACTTTGCCCTGGCAAGGTGGTGCCAGGTTGTACATCAGTGAGCTGTGGTTCTTGACACACATTTTCTGAAGTATCTTTAACAGAAGCCATAGATCCTGACTGAGACATACTATAGCAGTGAATACACTGGTTGCAGGATTTTCAGTGTAAAGTCTTTCTGACACACAGCTAAGAACAGAGGAAGCAGGTGCTGAGCAGACTAAAGCAGATTAAAGAAAGTTCAATATAGAATATATCCCACTTGTGTCTCTATGCAGAATATGGATAGCAGTATTGTGTGAACAGTGGTATGTAGAGAATCTCTTCCTGACTGAAGCAGATCTGTAAATGTAATTATTCAAACTGGATGCTGATAAATCCTAAAGAGAGGACACTGGAGAGTGCAGATATACTGCTGATTCTGTGTTATGCACATATACTGTGCTGCTGCTGCTGATGATGGTTGGTTGGCTGCTCCTTACGAGCTCCAAACTAACACAAAGCTGGCCCAATTTGATCTTAGCTGGCAATTATATTCTCTGACTGTTCTGTTTCAACCCACTGTCCGTAGTGATAGTTCCCTTAGATCTGGGCCAGGACTACGGATGGGCGAATTTTTTTGCCTTGTTTCGCCATGCAAATGACATTCATAGACTTGTATGGCGTTCGTGCGTCAAAAAAAAAGACTCGTTAAAAATTTTTGCCGCCCATAGACTTTAATGGGCGAATTTTTGGCAAAGCGAAACAGGTCAAATCCCATCCCTAGCCAGGACCTTTACAAGACACAACTCACTAATATTAGCAGATCTTCACAGACAGCTGAACTCAACTGGACCAACAGAGTATGCAGATATTACTGTAGTTTATTCCAAAACTGGTCTCCCATACATAGATCAGACCAGTAGGTCAGAGAATATTTCTTTCACCAGGGTTGGTTAGGCAGTTAGTGAGGACCTAATATGGCTGCTAACTGTAAACTGGGAACAGTTGAAGAGGGGAGGGGGGTTAAGGGTCGCAGAATCTTCCTGGACTACAAGGGGAGGAGAAGCACAAATATAACAAGATGCATTACACAACGAAAACAATAATAAAACAACAAGTTGTGTGTAACATAACAGGGAGAAAACATTGAGGGGGGCCAATCGACGGAAGGGGATGGGGATTTTTGATTAACATGGGGTTTAGTTCTACTTTAAGGACTGGAGTCCAAAACTGCACTGTATACTCCGGGTGAGGCCTCACCAGGGACCTATAAAGAGGCATAATTATGTTTTCATCCCTTGAGTTAATGCCCTTTTTTATGCAAAACAGAACTTTATTTGCTTTAGTAGCCACAGAATGACACTGCCCAGAAAAAGACAACGTGTTATCTACAAAGACCCCTAGATCCTTCTCATTTAAGGAAACTCCCAACACACTGGATAATAAGAGGTTTAGTACTGTATCTATTAAATCAAATAAATATACATTTTTCTTTTACATTCTAAGTAGATGTTGGCAGTAGTAGCAAATACTTAAGGAATGCCCAATAGCGTTTACATTAACATTGCTGCTTAGCCATCGAGTTTATGGAAAACAGGCTTTATAATACATAAATAAATTGTAAATTCCAGTTACCAAGATACAGAGTGTTTGTGTGTACTGCATATAAATGGAATAAAAAAAAAATACTTATACTAAGCTATGGAAGAGGATTTATTGCAGGAACCCTCACCTTTGGAAAAGAAAAGCTATCAAGAATGCAGATGAAAGTGTTTCACTTGAAAATTTTTTGTTGAATTACAGTTTTCCTGGTATTTTGGCCACAACATGACAATAAAATTGACATTACAATCCAAAATTTCTCTTCCAAAGACACCACAGCAATTCATGCCAAATAGCCTATGACATCACAGTTCCTTAAAATTAGTTATGCAGAAGGTAAGGGAAATATTTACAGTGGGAAACCTGACAGTGCACTCTGTTCTATTAAAGCTTATTCTATAGAGATGCTTCCCCTGGCATTGCATGACTTATGCAAAGAAAATGTCTGGGACAGTATACAAGCTTTATCACATATTTGAAAGCCTCAATAAATATGTAGTAAGAAAAACATAAAAAATATTTATTATGGCATCATAAACCAAGCCTAACATGTTTCATGCCTACTGGGGCACTTATTCACAGGCCTATAAATAAATGGCTGCCTTCCCTTGTACTCAACCCTCTTTAATGACTAATTTCTACCCCCACTTCCATATGAACAATCCCTTTTTTCCCTCACTGCTGCTGTCTCCTGTTTTAGTCAACAGCTCCCCACCTGACACTACCATTAGCTAGGGTTAGTTAACAAATGAAAAGCTTTGTGTAAAACATTCAGTCAATTTTTATCAAATTCAGGTTATCTTCCAAGGGAGAAGAACCTTTCATAACCATTGTTTTTCTATGTTTTTCTTATTTTTATTACCTATAGGTAAGGGACCTGGGGTTTTCCAGATCACGGATCTTTCTGTAATTTGGATTTCCAAACCTTATGTCTTCTAGAAAATGATGTAAACATGAAATAAACCCAATAGGCTGGTTTTACTTCCAATATGGATTAATTATATCTTAGTTTAGATTAAGTACATAGTAATACTTTATTATTACAGAGAAAATGGATATCACTTTTTACATTTTGGATTATTTTGATAAAATTGAGTCTAAGGGAGATGGCCTTTCTGTAATTCTGAGCTTTCTGGATGACAGGTTTCCTGATAATTGATCTCACACCTGTATATTAGCCATTGAGATATCTGTGATAGCTCAAGATAGTGGGGGTCATTTATAAATTTTACACAGAGCATATTTATTAGGAAATGGTTGCATTACCCATGTATTTTCCTGAGCGCTAAAATCCAGCTTTATAAATATAACCATGGGCAGAGAGGAGGAGGTAGAGTCGTTTCCCTCTCCAGGTCAAAGTGCTTCACTTTAGTTGGCCAGGAGTGCTAGGTTTTCCTATTCTTTAAAAATGGGAGTCACCATGTGCTCAGTCCCTTTGAACCTCATTAGCTGGAGGGAGTGGTGGTGCCAGAAGATCCTGAAGTGACTATAGACCTAATCAGGCAGGGTTGGATTTCTTCTCATGGAGCCCAGAGTACAGCACATGAGCATCCTTTTTACCTAGAGCACAGGGACAGGGCACATAGTCCCTAGTGCTCCAGATAGGAAATAACTGGGTGCTACCCTAGGCCTTGGCCTTTGTGGCCTTGGCAAAAATCTGGAGCTATGACAAGGAATAATCAGTGCAAAAAAAGATCTTTTATAGCTTGATCTAACAGTGAGAGATAGGATCAGTTTAGTTAATAGAGCAGCCAGGGGCTCCAGTGAGGAGAAAAGAACTACTAACGCCCAGGTCTTCAATTTCTTTGTGTGTAAATTTAGTGAGGTAACCCCTTTCTTTACTACAGTGAAAGCTCACCTGAGAGAAAGGGGCAAATTCACTAACCTGCGGAAATTCACCAGCACTGGCTTCGCTCACATTGTAACACTTCGCCAGACGAAGATTCGCCAGGACAACACTAATTCACTAAAATCCAAAGTTGCATCCAGGACGCCAAACTCTGGTGAAGTTGCGCTATCGTTACTGCGCCAAGCGAATCGATGTTGCGCTAGCGTTAGCTAATTTGCATAAAGAGGGAAGTTAAAGTTGAATGGACGTATATGTTGCAGCAAATACATTACACTACACAAGCCTGGGAAACCTTAATAAAATAAAATAAAGTTGTTATATTGCCCTACACATGAGCCCAGTGTATAGTTTATGTGCCTTATGTTAGGAAATATAGGGGGAACCCGGGTACCCAAAAAAAATAAGAGTAAGAAGTAGTGCTAGAGTTTATCTCCTTCGCTAGCTAAGTTTTGCCTGTGCCTGTTAATAAATCGGCGAAGTCCCGAAATGACGTCATGCGTCATGCTGGCGAATTTTCGCTACGGTTAGTCACTTTAGTGACTTTCCCCCAAAGAGTCTTATGTAACGCATGCTCTAGCGAGATTTGCAGGGAATTGTAAATGGTCTGACCAGAGCTGAGGTAACCTATCTGTCCAAGGCAACCCATCTATTCAAAATAGCAAAAATTTTAGGCATAACATTCTAGTTACAAGGTGTGGTGAACACAGGTGTTCCAGCATAAAGGGCTACTTTCTTTTTTTTAAAATAGATTTTATTTACTAGTCGTGAAACAATCTTTTGTATGCATTAACTGATGTTTAAAAAGTCAACTGCCTGTTGAACCGTTGAATATGCCAAAGCAAGTATTTTTTACTTATTCATAGTACATAGTAACATGGTAACATGACAGGTAATTTTACATAAGGTGTTGATCTATGAGATTGTCTCTTTGACAGAGCCAGGATGCCTAATTGCAGATTCAACTCAGCTTCAATAGGAAACACAGCGAGGGGGAATTGATGAGAGACTACATAAAAGCAGTGAAGGAAACCAATTAGCAGGGTCAGCTAGTATTATGTTCAGAGTAAAGCTGACTACATGCCTTAACATCAGTTATTTAACCTGATTATCAAACTATACAATCTGTGGCAATGTTGGCCACACTCTGAATGGGGGGCTTCAAATTAAATATTTTAATGGAGAAATGTGCTTAATACCATTAGGATTAAGGTTGCCAAAAAATAAAATGCTAAAAGCTATTGCATTATTTCATATAAAATTTAAATAATGTTTTTTTTTTATGTACAGCTAGTATTCTTATCAAAATTGGACATTTTTTGTTATTTAATTTGGCATTGGCATTTGACATTTTGCCAAAATTAAATGCTACAGACTGACCCTATACACTGCATTGCAGAATAACTGTTCTTTCATGATTGGTGTGCACAGCAAGTTATTTACTACTGCTGTAGTTACAAGATTGCCTTTCTTTCATTTTGTTTGTTTCTTTTAGTAATTGTTATTTAACCATTCAGAAACTTGGGCCAGGCTACAGGATACATCCCCATATAACAATGAGGCAGCTAATAAGAAGAAAATTATTTTATACATTTATATTCTTAGTCATGATAAATAACTTTGATCTTTGATAGCAAGAAGAACCAATTTTCTGGCTTGCTACAGGCTTCTTCTTGATTACATTTAAAGGAAAATTATACCCCCAAAATGAACACTTAAGCAACAGATAGTTCATATCATATTAAGTGGCATATTAAAGAATCTCACCAAACTGGAATATATATTTAAGTAAATATTGCCCTTTTACATCTCTTGCCTTTAGCCACCATTTCGTGATGGTCTGTGTGCTGCCTCAGAGATCACCTGACCAGAAATACTTCAACTCTAACTGTAACAGGAAGTGAGGAAGCAAAAGACACAACTCTGTCTGTTAATTGGCTCATGTGACCTAACATGTGTAGTTTGTTTGTATGTTTGTGAGTACAGTGAATCCTACGATCTCAGGGGGCGGCCCTTATTTTTTTAAATGGCAATTTTCTATTTACGATTACCCAATGGCACATACTACTAGAAAAGTATATTATTATGAAAATGGTTTATTTAAATGAAGCAGGATTTTACATATGAGCTGTTTTATGCAATATCTTTTTATAGAGACCTACATTGTTTGGGGGGTATAGTTTTCCTTTAATATCCTTTCAGTAACGGCCTTTACTGCATTGCCATGGCTGGAGGAAAGTATCTGAAGTTGAGAAACACTTGTGCATCTTTATATACCTATGCTGATGTGAAAGTGGGAAGCCACTATGATGGGCAGTAAGGTGAACACGTACTGATTTATCCTACTTACTAGCTATTTTTAAAGGAAAAAAAAATGTGAGAAAAGTAGCCAGAAAAAAACTTGCAAAGTAAAATCTGGCAAGCAGGGCCAAATTTCATGAGATGGTGCCCAGAGGCCACCACCTTTGATTTCACATGTGACAGGACAGGCAGATAATCTCCTGCATGCGTAGACCTGAGTGTGCCTTAATATGTGCTCCCTAGGCCTAGGTCTTTGTGGCCTTGCCATAAACCGGGGCCTGCTGTCGAGGTTTTATAGAAGTCAGTAGGAATATTCTCAATTAGTTATATTGTCAGTTTCATTGAAAAAGAATGGCATGATGAGATTCTTGCTGGCAAGCAATTTTTTTTCCTGCGAAAACCCACGCCCAGGAATATGTTGTTGCATTTTTTTATTAAATAACCTAGCATTCAAGCAAAACGTTCTGTTGGCGTTTTTTTCTGCATTTACTTTTTTCCACAAACTCATATTTTGATAAATCTAAATTTTAAAGAACAAGATATATCTTTCATAATATGAGTCCTAAAATATTCATACATGTTTTGCCAAGTTCTTACTTCTCTCATTAAACTGTGCAACGAATGTTCTGCTAAAGCGCTATGCAAAAATGTGTACAGTTGAAAATAACATCTGGAAGTGCACAAGTCTGATCTCTAAACACTGTGAACTGACCTGGAGTATGCACTCCAATCTCACAAGATGTGACTCAAGCACAGAGACATATGCGCTGCTTGAGGGGGAAAAAAAGCATTAGGGTTTTCATGATGCATATTTACAAGGATGCAGAAATATCTGAGGCTTTAATAAATGAAATGTTCCAGTAACATATGTTAATGAAAAAAATATATATTATTGTGTTTTTGCTGTACCGGTGTACAATTGATTACCTTTTCTGCAGAGTGAATAAAAATATGTTGTACTCATCTATTGTAATGAATTGATTGCAAGGGTGCTAGCAAATGTTTATATTGTCCATTTATACAAACAATCTTTGAGCACTTCAGTGTGCATTACATGCCATATTGTTGTTAAGGAGACCCCATGGCCTGAATAGGGGCAACAGGGTCTTGACGGGGCCTTAGGAGACAGCTATCCCCACCCCTCCCCCTTTTTTCTGTTGCAGGTGCTGATTGGTTGGGAGTCCCGGGCGAATGAGAAGAGGAAAGGAACAGCGGTAATACTTACCATTCGGCGCCGGGACGTGGAGGAAGAAGGACACAGCATCCCACCCTCCCTCCCTATATTATGTGTGTTAGTCACAGTTGCGGGGGGTATCTTTGCAAGGACCCCCAGGGGAAGTTAAAAGGGGGGTCTGTCATAGTCAGTGGAAATAGCCTGGTAGGCCTGGGTCCTCATAGTGTGGTATGCAGCCCGGTTTAGGGTTGGGAGAAAGGAACAGGAACCTATCTTGGCAGTTTGGGTACAGATACCCCACCCCCATTCCCTCCTCCTCGGGTGGGGGAATAATATGTTAAAGGTTTAAAAGTTTGTTATACAAACGGTTGTTAAAAGGTTAAAATGTTATACATGATTATAATTGTATTATTGGTTAAATAAACAACTGCGGCCATCTCTTTCCAAACCAGCGGTATGTATGTCTTATTTGGGGTAGGAGATTTGTGGTGTGTGGGGGGAGGTAGAGGGATAGGTGTGGAATCGACGCTGCACCTGTCAAGGTTTGCCAATATATACATTTTTGTGTGAGTTTTTTCCCCTTCATAAAGTATTGGTGTCAAGCTGAACTTCTTTACACTTGAAGAAAGTGTTTGGTAACAGACAAGGTCTATTACTTTTGTTTAATTAACACATTCTAAATATTTGGATTTTTAGTGGCAGAGTTCAGCTCCCATCCACTGCAGGACTAGACCTAATAATGTGATTCATGTCTACTTTTATATATTTCTTATTACTGCCACACTCTGTTACGTATATCACTTATGTGCTTTTACAATGTAGAAACTTTTTCTTTTCTTTCCTAATAAACACTATCTGTGCCAGCAAATTCATATACTTGCATGCTTGACATCTGCCGCATCTCTTTCTACCTGGAACAGATGGTGATATGTGTAATATAAAAAAGTTAAAAATTGTAAAACTACATACGCAATATGCATAAGTGTATATGTGATGCAGAGCTATATGTTGCACAGTTATTGTAAGGTATAATGATGAGGTGATGAGGGTTATTGTCTTCCTTAAAAGTATAAATTATGAAAAATACTAGCTTAGAGATATAACGGGGACATGTCAATTGCATTTTGCTCCACTCACAGAATAAAATATCAAGCAACAGATTTCACGTGGACAATGCATATTATATTCTTACTACTGAAATGTCTCATTTAGTAGATTCCTTTGCCATTTTTATCTATCAACCCTAATGTGCAAATGCCTCGATCTATCAGTTCTAGTACATACTTGCCTGTTTATTTCATTGGAACTTTCTAAATTAATAATAATTGCTTCCTAAATAGTACATGTGAAACACTGTAATTAATCAAGCAGAACACTTTAATAAACACATAGGGGCACATTTACTAAGGGTTGAATTTCATAGTTAACAAACTTGGAAATCGGCCATCAAATTTGATAGTCAAAGTATTTTTTCGATCAAAAACGCCCGTTTTTGAGCGAAGTAAAAATAATTAGATCGAACGATTTAATACTTTGAATCGAACGTTTCGAAGGATCGTACAAAAAAAACTTAGACTTCTAAAGACGTAGCCAAAGACTCAGGGAGGTTCTAGGAGGTCCCCCATAGGCTAAACAGCAATTCGGCAGGTTTAAGGTGGCGAAGTGTCGAAGTCGAAGTTTTTTAAAGAGACAGTACTTTGATTTTGGAATGGTCGAAGTTTTTTTCAATTCAAATCTAATTTTGGCCTATTCGATGGTCGAAGTACCAAAAAATTACTTTGAATTTTGAAGTTTTTGTATTTGAAAATTCACTTTGACCTTTAGTAAATGTGCCCCATAGTGGAAAATACAATGCCAGTGAGTTACTATACCCAGGAACAAAAGCAATGTCAAAATGATCCTTTTTTTCTGCTGTTTGATATGATGTCCATAGTCCTCCTTTAAACTTTCTGTGCATGCGTGAATCATTTCTGAAACCACATTATTTGCTACATCATATTATCTTTGAGAAGGCTGAGAAAAAAAAATCAACCGACTAACACAACCATACCTTATGTCAGTAACGTAACTACCCCCCGCGTGGCCCGGGTGCAAGGCCCTGCAGCTGCCCCCCAGACCCCCTACCCCCCCCCGAAACTGATTTTTTTTTTTGTGGTAGATTCGCTTGTGTGCAAACCATCGGCGGCCCTGGGGGGGTGTGGGCCTTGGCGCACCCCGTTAGTTCCGCCATTGCCTTATGTAATATTTATGAGCCTTTACGTTTTTTTCTTAGGAACTTATGTTGCTTAGTGAATATGGCTTTGTAAAAGAAGTGCTCAGTGCAAGGGACACAAGAAAAAGAGAGCACAAAAAAATATATGTTGAAAGTGAATAAACTCCCATTCTGAAGGTGGTGGTAGCACCAAGGTTCCCCAGGTTGTGTAAATGTGTTTCTAAGATGTTATAGCCAGTTAATGTATGATGGGCTTCTATCTTATTTTTTCTTTCTTTTCAATGAAAAATTGTTTTACATTCTATGTCCAAAATGTTGGGTAGCTGTGCCACCAGTAGCCACATTAAAATGTATGTTAAACTGCTTGCAGAATATAAAGTTTACTGATAGGTTCCTCAGGCTGCACTGCCTACATTTTCAAAACTACAACTTTTTATGTCAAATGAATAGCTCCAATAAGACCAATGTAGAAAAATGAATAAGACCTGTCTCCTGCAAAAAAAATTGATTTAAACAATTGAAAATGTATTAGATTAAATGATATGGAAATACTTATTAAAAAAGGGCAAGTATCTGTTGGAGTCTTCAGTGTTGTTTTAATAGAAAATAAATGAAAGTTATTGTCAATTTCTCAGCCTTTCCCCCTATAGTATTCAAGTTCTCCTGACAGAGATATCCATTAGGGTTAAAACATCAAGTACAGCAGTTTTCCAAAGCAATCTGATGTAAAACAGAAGCTTTCTTTTCTCTGACAGTTTCTAACATATTTGCTTTCTTACAATTTTTCATCTCTATCACCTTCTGCTGTAAGTCATTTTTCTCCGCAAATTGGTTCCTTTCCAGCATTTCTGGTGAAAATACAGTATCTGAAGACAAGAGTGTGCTACTTTGATTTGGAGTCTCTGCTATTTTTATTAAAAGTATTGCAGCAGTCGGTAACATACTCTCAGTGTGTAATTACAAAGATCCTAACCTCTGAGACATCTGCAGTGTGAATGCTAGGGTTACACCGACATCCTTGCAATTACATTATGACACTTTTAAGAATGATAAAAGGTCATTGTGTCTTATTAACATCATAATATTTATTTATTCATTTTGTTTTTAAACTGGATATGACATATGAGGGGTAACTGAACTGGACCCCAGCTGAAACACATAAGCACTAATGAGCACAAAAGAGCACCCTTTAGTGCTCATTCATGGATCTGGCACCTAATATTACAAAACCCCCATAATACAAAGACACAAAAGTGCACCCGTTAGTGCTCAATCGTGTTTCTGGCTGCTTTCCGCTGGATAAAATATACAGATAAAAAATCTATATATTTTTAAGAACAGACTAAATTATAATCTTTATCATCTCTGCATTTATTAAAGTTTATACTTAACACAAAACACCCAATATGTAATAAAAGGCACAAATTTGTCCAGATGCAGCATCATAGCAGCCATATACATATGCATGTATTTGTGTTTGTTTGTTTATTTACTGTAGCAAACTTTGCACCTTATATAACATAACTACCTTTTAGCTAAACCACTGTTGCCACAAATCTTCAGACATACCTGAACAGTATCTAGTAGAGATAAGTCTAAAGAAACTGACTCTGATCATCCTTGAAAATGTTTCACCACTCATCAGAGTGACTTCTGCCTTTGAACTATTCAAGTACAAGGTACGGTTTTATTATTACAGAGAAAATCATTAAAACAATAATTATAATTAGTTTAAAACGGCATTCCCGTATCTTGGAGCTTTCTGAATAACATGCTTCTGGATAATGACTTTTTATTCTAGTTTAAAACTAAAAGCAATCAATTAAGGGAATCCATCAATTTGGAAAGACTCAGAGGCTCATTTGTCAACAGTCTCATTTAAATGGTTTTAAAGGTTTTTGAAACCACAAATAAACTCATTTTCTCTAAAACCACAAATGCCGTGTAATCTATTAAAAGATCCAAATATAAAAAACACCAACAGAGAAAAAAACAAATGATAAACAATGCACAAAGAAATACAACCCCCCCCCCCCCAAATACTCTAAAGATTTCAGTTTTTCCTGACACTTACTAGCAAAAACAAAATCAGAAAACCTCTAAAAGTCCAAATGGCTAAACAAAAAATGTCACTGACTTCTATAGGACCTTCATTATGTTTATTTGCCAAGGTTTTTTATTGGCATTTCTTATGGCTTGTAAACTTAATAAATCACTGACTTCTATAGCATATTGGCAGATTTTTTTTTTTTTTTTTTACAAACTTTAATTTGCTATTGAATTGTCATAAAGAATGTGATCTCAGATAAAAACACAATTATGGTTTCTTTGGAGGGGTTATTTTTTAAAGGGATGCTGTCATGGGAAAAACATTTTTTTCAAAATGAATCAGTTAATAGTACTGCTCCAGCAGAATTCTGCACTGAAATCCATTTATCAAAAGAGCAAACAGATATTTTTATATTCAATTTTGAAATCTGACATGGGGCTAGACATATTGTCAATTTCCCAGCTGCCCCAAGTCATGTGACTTGTGCTCTGATAAACTTCAATCACTCTTTACTGCTGTACTGCAAGTTGGAGTGATATCACCCCCTCCCTTTTCCCCCCAGCAGCCAAGCAAAAGAACAATGGGAAGGTAACCAGATAACAGCTGCCTAACACAAGATAACAGCTGCCTGGTAGATCTAAGAACAACACTCAATAGTAAAAACCCATGTCTCACTGAGACACATTCAGTTACATTGAGAAGGAAAAACAGCATCCTGCCAGAAAGCATTTCTCTCCTAAAGTGCAGGCACAAGTCACATGACCAGGGACAGCTGGGAAATTGACAAAATGTCTAGCCCCGTGTCAGATTTCAAAACTGAATATAAAAAAATCTGTTTGCTCTTTTGAGAAATGGATTTCAGTGCAGAATTCTGCTGGAGTAGCTCTATTAACTGATGCGTTTTGAAAAAAACATGTTTTCCGATGACTTAAAGTATCCCTTTAAGAATCTGTGGCACTGTTGCTCCACTTCAATGGCACTAGATTATAATCAGCATTCCCAGGATATTATCAACCCTATAAAAATGATTTGAGCTGTAGTCTAGAACCATAGTTGTTTAGAGCAACCATGCACAATACAAAATAACTATCCATGTGTTCTAGTAGCCCAACTGATGCAAATGGTATTTACCTACAATATCTTACTATGTTGGATAACAACAAGCTGACCATTGCAGTACATGGAATAATTAATTTTACTGGAGAAATTTCTTGCATCATTCATTACGTATTGGATACCAACTTTGGAGAGATGCGGTTAGTTTCAGGGAAGTTGAATGTACCCTTTGAACAGTAAAACCATTTGCTGTAGCAGCTACATTTTTTTTCATTGTCTGGACAGCCCAACCCTACACTATTAAAAAATACATTTATTTTTAGGAAACTTATGGCAATAGGCATTTTGACCATCCATTGACCTAATTGGTAAGCTTCTAAACCCTGATGTTGGACTCCTGGGTCAGGTGAGAGAAATGCAGCAGTGGTTCACCAGTTAATGAAAGATTTGGCCTCATCTTATAAAACAAAGTTTCTATGCTATGCAAAATGGTGCTGGAGTGAGTCCTAATTCTTTGCTTCCATGAAGTGGTTCTTTCTTTGGAGTTTCCTTGATAATGGCTAACAATTTGTGCAGTATCTGTGAGTTTGATTTGATATTCAGCCTACAGTATATTGGCTAGCAAAGGTATTGTTCTTTATATAATTAGAGGAAGGCAGCCTCGTTAAATGAATAACGGTCTATCAATAGAAGTTATGGGGGAGCATGACACACAAGCTTAGCTTGCTTATAATTGTAACTCCTATGCGTTTCAACTTGAATTTGTTGCTCATGTCACAGAGGAGTAAGAAAAGCCATAAAGTCATGAGCCAGCAGAATCAGTTGCTGCAGTAACTTTCATATATAGCCACAGTTCGTATCATATAATGCCAATGTCTATTTAAGATTTTCAACATGGTTTAATCAAAGTAACTATACACCACTAGGGAAAATTCAATAGGATAATTTAAGCTGAGTGTATAATAAAATACACACTTGTCATTTTATTATACGATATAGGATTGCCTTTTATATATGAACAGTGTAACTGTCGCTAGCTTTCTAGTAATTATTACAGCCAAACATAAAACATACCTACTACAGGTTTAGGATCACTTATCCAGAAACCCGATATCCAGAAAGCTCCGAATTACAGAATGGCTGTTTCCCATAGACTCCATTTTATCCAAATAGTCCAAATTTTTGAAAATGATTTCCTTTTTCTCTGTAATAATAAAACAGTAGCTTGTACTTGATCCCAACTAAGATATAATTAATCCTTATTGGAAGCAAAACCAGCCTATTAGGTTTATTTAATGTTTAAATGAATTTCTAGTAAACTTAAGGCATGAAGACCCAAATTACGGAAAGATCCCTTATCCGGAAAATCCCAGGTCCCGAGCATTCTGGATAACATGTCTTGTACCTGTATTAAAAATATAGTTGCCCCTAGCTTCAGAACTAGATGTGCGGATGTGGTAGTAGGGCACCAAATGCTGTGGAAAGTGTAAAGCCTGTAAATATGTGCGGGAAGGATCAGTGATAGTGATCACAAAAAGTAATGAAGTAGTTAAAGTAAAAAGTTGTGTGACCTGCAACACAAGGAATGGCATTTATGTGGCAAGATGCAGTTACCAATATGTGGGGAAAACGAACAGGCCTTTTAAACGTAGAATATTGAAACAAAATGTCTTTTATTAAGAGAGAAAACCACTTACCCATTTGCATCATTTTCTTCAAAATCATGGATGTAATCTGACTTATTTATTTTTCAGGGTTTGGCAAAAACACATGACAATGGGACTCCTCAATTGACCCTTCGCCTTCAGCCATCCCATTGAACCCCTTAGTTACACACAGTAATGAAACACAAGGAGCCAGAAATGCTGAAAATGCCCACAGCATTTATTAACATTTTATCAAATAAATAGGACCTTGCCAGCTTCACCCCAAGGCAATATTCAAAGCCAGAATTCCATAAGGGGTCGCTACTATGCTCTGCCGCTCCTCACTTGAGATTAGCACTATGTCATTATATCCACCACTGAGTATTAGGCTGTCTCTACCTACTGAGAGGATGGCCCCAAACTCTGCTACGAGCAGGAGCTGCATCTCCCACCATGAGAGAAGTTCAGCAGCCCTGCTGTCGGTCCGGAATCTGCAGTGTGTCGATGATAGGAAATCCAAGCAGGCTGTCCCCTACCACAAGCAGTAGTAGTGTCTGTATCAATCAACCCACTGTGCAGTCACAGGAGAGAACCTCCTTTCTCCTTCTTCTAAATTTACCTGTGCAGTTCTCTGGCAAGGTCCTACCGTTGCTGTGACAAATAAAAACTTAAAATACATTATCATATATCCACTGTTTTTATGCAGAGGAAGGCAAAAAACCCAGCCTGAAGCCAATGGCAATTACACCTCAAGAGGGAAAAAATTTCTTCCTGACCGCAATGGCGATCGGAAACATTCCCTGGATCAAGCACTTGACATTCATTTAACATGAATAATAACATGCAAACACTCTCAGGTTTATACTGTATAAACCACAATATAACAGTTTATGCAGTCATACCTCCACATTTGCTTATTAATAGATAATATGGGAACATAAAGAGAAACTCCTGACATTTCACAATATATAAAAAGGGGAGGGGATGTTTGTACCTGCTCAGAAGATAAGGAAGTGAACTGCTTCTTCCCCTGACATCACATCCCTGTCTTTCTTCACCCCCAGCCCAGCTTTCCCCTTAACTCATTCTTTCTCACCCATTCACAGCTACATCTGATTCTGCCAATCTTTAAATATAAACCAGTGTAACTTGGCTGCTGGTCATTCGGATCCCTTGTCATGCGTTTATAGCTCCAGTGCTTTCCTTTGTTGAAACGGCATGGTACTATACGGATTTTACAGGGAGAGCAATTTTGGATCCATAGGTTTCAGTCTAAATTTCCTAAATGTTTTAATGAGGCTTTAGAGCTTGCTGCATTTTTAAAATAATAATGGTCTTTCTAAGTCGATTTCTAAATGCACTGTGATATGCTGTTTATTTTGTTTTTATTTAAAAATTTAAGATTTACTTTTTAAATTGCTTGTATTATTGGTGATTAAACAGTTAACACTCACTTCTAAATAGGAAGTGTGGAAGAAACAGCTCACTGATCCTGACGAAGCCGCACCTGCGTGAAACATGTTGCAGACAAGTGAGCTGTGAGACAATTTGGCTTGTGCACTGAAGTCTCAATATCTTGTAAGTGTATTTTGTTGTCCAATAAATCTGAAAAAGACGTTGTGTCTCTTGGAGCGCGTCGTTTCAAACATGCATAGACAGAGACAGCCTGGAGATATCCTAACATAAAATAAACGTTATTAAGGAAAAGCATTAGGAAAAACATACTAATTAGATATTAATGCAAGCAAATGAGCAGATACGACTTCAAGCATCTCTTTTAATATGTATTATAAAGCTATCATACAGAAATTCAGCTGCTTTTAAGTGGCAAGTTCACCTTAAGGGTAGAACTACACGGGTGTTTTAACATCTGATACCTTCTGTTCCGATGCAACACGAGGAATCGCATGTAGGATGCGATGAATCTAAGGTAAGTAATTGGAATGTCAGACGTTGTTGCAGCGTGCATCCAACACGACTTTTGGATGAAGATGCAACATGCAGCGTTCACATCTGACAGTCATGTTGGATACACGCTGCGACAACGTCCGACATTCCTATTACTTACCTTCGATTCGGCACATCTGATTTGATGCCTGCGCTTCCTAGCGGTGCGTTGAATCAGAAGGTATCGGATGTCAAAATGCCCATGTAGTTCTACTCTAAAACTAACTTGTAATTTGTTGTAGATCGGTGTAAACTTAACAATATTTTAAGCCTTTATTGTTCTTGAATAAAGTGCCTTCCTGTTTTGCATACAGTTTTATTTGTCATCTAGTTACCATCAGCTACCAAAAACCTGAATATAAATAATATTGCTTATCATTCTATAGAGGCCCCATCATATTTATTTTAGATTAAGGTGAATCACACTTTATACAAGAATAAAGTAACAAAACTAACTTTGAAATATGTCACCTTAATGTTTTTGTTAAATGGGTACCACACTAAGAGATGCTTCCATAATGATACAATTTTTTTCCTTTCCCATTCACAAATGTTTGAGTACATACTTACATACAACCAAAACAACCGTTATTGTATAACATAAACCTATATTCACCAAATGTTACCTAAAACGACATGTCCAGTAGAATAACCCTGCACTTATATTACCAATTTATGCCTAACCTATCCACTTGATTTCGTTTTAAAAGGACTTCCTCCACATTAATAGAAAGAAAATGCAAGATTCAGGGAACAGAGCTATAAATAAACGGAGGCAGTGTTGAAACAAAACAGGAGAAAATGTGATAAATCGCCCACTGGGAATTAGATTACAGCATATTAAATTTTAAAACTTGAGAAAATAAAAAATAGACCAAGTGAGATGTTTAAAAGAGCTTGACAGAGAAGATAGGAGAGTGCTTTTATTTATAAATAAGAAAGCTGTCTTTGCAAGAGATATACAGTAAGTGTGTTTTTGCTCTTATTGTGAAGTAATTTGGAAGACAATATAATTATGCCTATTTTTTATGAAAGCAAGTTTACCATCACTTCCTTGGAAACTACTATTACATTACACTCAAGAGGTGTTTTATGCCATACATAACTATAACCTGCCAAATAAATGATATTTCTTGATTGTATATATCATAAACCAGTATAGATAACATATAAAATAGATACAAAGTATAAATTATAAAGTCAACCTTGGACAATACTGTATTTATTCGATCAAACATTGATTATTTTCTCTCTGATTTATGGAATCATGTTATTTAGATGTTATGGAGAATTATCTGTTGCTGCTGGGCATGAGTTACTTGGTGTATAACATCCTGGGCAGCTGTTCATTTCTGTACCTCCATTTCTGAAATTTATAAAGATACATGTCTACTGTACTATTTAAACTCCATAACTCTTGAGAAAAGTTTCCTCATTCTTTTGATCAAATAATTCCATAATTGTTTACTCTGCATATCAGCTTTTGTAGAAAGGGTAAGTTATTTTTCTTCCTTTTAGCATATGCATGATGTGTTGTAGCTCTAACTGTGTAAATGTGAATATGCAATCAATAGTTAGTGATGTACCCAAAGCAAAAGCTACAAGCACACACATAGTATGGACAATTCTCATAATTTTTAAGGTGGGTACAATTCAGGGTGTTATCAAAGGCTTTAAGAATCCTTCCTTCTCCTCGTCGTTATAGCTTGGCTCATCTTCGCAATGGGAAGGCAAGGTTCTTAGAGACAACTTGGCAATGATTGTTCAGGATGTCTACCAAGCTGTAACAAATGGATGGGCCTGCCACAGCCCACATTTTTCTTAATTTAAAAATCTTATGAAGCTAGGTTTGCCAGCTGGCTGGTTTTGAACCGGACAGTCAGGTTTTTAAAGCTGCGGTCTGGTTTCAAGATACCTGCCCAGTTTTTAAATGTCTGGAAACTGGGCAGGCCTGTCCCCTGCTTCCAGAGTGATTTGGGAAATGACAGGCCTCCACATCATTGGCCCACCCCTTCATGTTTCTGGTCTACCTCTGATGTCCCTAGTGCCGCTCCGCTGTCCGGATTCCAGGGTAAGTAAAGGTGGCGACCCTATATGAAGCTGAGCACTTGCTATATTTGCAGCAACATTTAAGTGTTCCTTTAAAATAAAATGAAGAAGTGTTTTACAATGTGGCCAAAGAGAATATACATTCATAAGATCTACCCCAGAAGGATAGCATTTTGGCTTTTTGTTATAAATTTTTTTATGGGCCACGATAGTGTTCCTTTCAGGAAAACACCACTTACAGTACATACATTATATGTTCCATTTAGTCTACTGGCACTAGTATTATTTCTAATTATATAGAAATAACCCAGGGATGTCAAGTCCCTGAATAGTTTCTTTATGAAACAAGAAAGCTGTTTTATGTAGTATATAATTATTTTCTGGAAAATCCTACATCTCTAATCACCCTGTACACTCACCACAAAAAAAACAAAGACATTCAAACATCTAGAAACCTGTAAATATTCTCTTTCCTTTGTTGTGCAATTTTGATTTTAACTTAATAATTATTTATTTAGCAAAATCTGAAATTGAATTTCCTGCATACAAAAAGGGGGTTTATTTCACAGTCAGGCTGCCATAAAAAGGCTTTGATAAACATCACATAAAAGTTATGTGTGGTATAAAGCAGGTGAATCAGTCCCAATGTACACACAATATTCAGTCACAAGAGTAAGAAATAGTTTGCCTTGGTCATGTTTTCTATTGGAAAAAATGATGACATAACTAACATGTTGGTGATCAATATGCATCTTGCATGAGAAGTCAGGTGGGGTATGTGTTATTTTATAACCTATTAAAACAAAAATAACTTTCATTTTTCAACGAGGCATTTTATAGTGACATATGTTACAGCATGGCTTAGTAACAATTGTTAATTGTTTCATTAGTGAATCCTTTTGCACCTGGGATAATATAGTCCACTGCATGTCCTTTGCCTCTATATTAAGCCACATAGGGTGCTTTTTGGTGCTTCTAAATTTACATCTTAAGGAAACAAATTGAGAACAGCAATGATTTAATATTACTTTAATTGATAACCATTTCTGTTCTGGGTTTTATTTTTAAACATAATGCCCCAAGCAATGCTCTGAAGTACAACCCTCAAGACACTAAAAGCTTTGCTGGCATTTTTGTTGCTTCAGTGTATATTTGTTTTTGGTAACCAGACTATAGCATAGCATAGGAGTCTATAGCATAATCCTACAATTAATTTGCTGGACTCATTACAATCAGTGAAGAGCTCCACCCATAAGACTTCTTCCCCCTCATTTTCTAACCTCCTCCTTTATATAAGCTTTTAAATCCTGCCTAACAAACAGACATACACCTCTTCCTTTTCTATTGCCTCTGTCCCTCTGAAACAAAGTATAGCCACTGATATTAACTGTCCAGTCATGCGACTCATTGAGCTATTTTTCGACCACCCCGATCACATCAAATTTTCCCTCCAGTGCCATCACCTACAGCTCTCCAATTTTACCAGTCAGACTGCTTGCATTTAACATAAATTTAATACTGATACCATATTGAACATATTACATGTGGTCCTCCCTGTTCTTAACATTACCCACAACCAAATCTCCTTCCCCATTTTCCCTTATCTCATCTAATCTGTCTTCCACATATCATTTACTGAACCCTCTCCCCACACCTAGTTTAAAATCTCCTTCAACCCTCTAGCCATCTTCTCCCCCCAAAGCAGCTACACCATAATCATTGAGGTGAAGATCATCCCTGGCAAATAGCCTGCAGCTGATTGAGAAATCAGCCCTGTTCACCATAACTCAAAACCCTTCTCCCTACATCAATCTCTCAGCCACGCAATACTCTTGATAAGCTCCTGCTGTCCTCTTATCGTTGCCCGTGGCACAGGTAATATCTCTGAGAAAATTACCTTGGAAGTCCTCCTCACCCACAACTTTAAACCTAGTTTGTTTGAGGACTTCACCACCTCCTCTAACTTTGTCATTGATACTTATGTCATGTGTACCAAGACACAGGTCTTCCCCAGCCCCACCCAAAAGTAAAAAGCAGCCTCTTTTTCTCACATAAAAGCATCAGGTCATTCTTTGCCAAGACTACTTTAAAAGATTTTTACTGTGGCTGCTTTGCCCCTTTTAGGGGTTATTTATTAAAACTCGTTTTTATTTCTCTAATTGAAAATTCAAGTTCTTTCAATTAAAAAAACTAGAATTTTTAGAGATAAAAACTAGAATTTTTCAAGCTTTATTATAATCTGAAGCTGCTAAAAGTCAGAATCTGAAAATACTCTAAAACCTGTCAAATCTATGTAAAAGTCAATGGCAGCTATCTCTTTGACCATTTGAAGATGTTTTTAACCTTCAAGAGGTTTCGGCATTTTGGGGTATTTGATGCTGGTTTTCACTAGAAAACTGGATAAATTCAATGTATTCAAGGTTGTTTTTTTAAGCCTCAAAAAAACTTAAAAATAAACGTGAAAAATTTGAGATATTCATAAAACGCAATCCGATTTTTTCTAGTTTAATTATTATTATTGTTAAATTAGCCATATTTGTGTATGGGAGTTAGGTCAAGTTTGTTCCTGCTAAAATATGAGAAATAAACACGTTTTAGTAAATAACCCCCCCCCCCAAATCTTGCATGCCTACATTTTGTTGTGAAGGTTTATCTGCACCCATAAATGTTGGTCCAGGGTGGTCATCTGCATTGACACATCTATTTCAATAAGCACAGGTCATTTCTTTATTGCCTGCCTTATTCTATTTTTATTATATAACTTCAACTGCTTAAGTCCAGTACTGACATCCTTGCACTAGGACTACTGGTACATAAAAGTGGTCCTGGATACCAATGAAACAAACTTTAAAGAATAATTGAAACAAGGAAACAAACAATTAATGAATAATTGCAAATTATTCATTAGGTGTAAACAACTGCTAGTGCAGGTAGTTATAACTGAAGCATTCTGCATGCACTTCTTGTTATAAATTCACTGTGTGCATGCATTCATAATTTCTACTTCATTGTTCTTGGGCATGTAGTTCCTTATTAATTGAGATAACCAGGGAAAGGAAATCTTCATGCAAACAGAAAAAAAATTCTAGGGGACTTATTTACATTGACCTTCCAGGGATAGGCACAAAAACAAGTGCAAAGGCCATGCAGCGAGGGCTTCTGTCTATGTTTTCTTGCACCTAACAATGTGACAGTTTCTCCATTAACGGTGAGGGTGGTAGAGGGTGCAGTTTTATACCTCTTTCTAAACATACATTACAACAAGAGGTCCATTTTCATGATGCCCCATTTGTAATCATTTGTTTTACCATAAAAACTGTGTATTTTTAATATTGTTTGATAGAATGCCATGTTTCACCCACAAAACATCTAGCAAATAAAACTTACACACTCCCAACTTAGCCCACGATATATTGGTAGATATTCTTCAGTATTACATTTAGGGAACAAGCAAATCTAATGGATCCATAATGATATTGCAGCTGTTTATTAAATTAGAACAATTGGTTCACCTAGGAAAATGTCTTATCTCAATTCCACAGGGAAAAAAACAAGACAAATAGCCTGTCCTAAAGACTATAATGGGATTAAAAAGATATAAAATCTGGGAATCCTACAGAACTCCCATTTTGACCTAACACAAACATGCCCTTATTCTTATTTGGTCAACATTAGTTTCTTACTAAATATCACACATTATTTTTAAGCACAAATATGTTTTATTTTATTTTGTTGATTGTTCTTTAACCTTATTGTCTTTTCGTTCTTGGAGACTACAAAGCCCACTGCATTATACCGAGCTGAGTGTATAAGTGTTCTTACACTCAATTGTTTACTTGTGTATTCACATGCAGTGGCTTTTTAAGTTACTGGAGATAGTTTAGTCTATGTGATTTGTACCTATGGCTCTACCCTGGACCCCCCAACACAAGTGAGATGTAGTGCTGTGGGTGCACACACTACAAAGTCAGGAGACAGAACCTTTTCTTTATTTTTGGAATGTGAGGGGAATCCCTTGCAGGCTCTGTAAGAACATACAAACCCCTTGCCTTTCCCGTGACTTTCCTGGAACTGAACCTAGGAACTCAGCACTACAAGTAGCAAAACTAAGCACTGCACCATTATTTCATGCATTTGGAGAGATTTGCTTGAAACCATGAAAAGAGCA
This sequence comes from Xenopus laevis, assembly GCF_017654675.1. NCBI lineage: Eukaryota > Metazoa > Chordata > Amphibia > Anura > Pipidae > Xenopus > Xenopus laevis. The sequence continues at coordinate 94,438,686 of NC_054376.1, read as the reverse complement.
GACAGAATTTCTGTTGTATGTATGTATCAAATGGTTTATTGCACCTGGATGACTTGGAAAGGGTTTTATTGCGGAGTGTTGTATTAAGGATCAACCACTTTGGCTGTATGACTAGTGCTACTGTCATACTTTGATAATGTGCTGGAGAATGCTGGGAGTTGTAGCCGTTCAATATTTGAATGGAATCGTGCTGTTCTTCAATGTTTATGTCCCCTTTAATTTCATAGAACTCTACATCTGATCATTGGCATTACTGTCTCCTGAGAGTTAGGCTTCTTAGTCTGCTTACAAATGAAAACATGTTTGTGGTGTCCAACCTGCTTATTTATAGTAGCTTCTGAGTTTAACACAATTTTGTTCCAGTGCCTTTGGTAACCATGCATGACTACATTCTCTCAAATGCCTGCTGGCAGACTTGAGGGGTCATGTCCCTAAACTGAAATTGGTATTTATAAGTCTTCACAAAAATCAGTGTTTGCTATTGGCTTTTAATCTCTCAAAACTCATTATTGCACTTTAGGGAGACATTTAAGAAGACTGGTACATTGGGCAATAATGTCCCGATAAACATTAAAGAGTGGACACACTGTGCTTTCAAGTGAGTTTGATTATTTGTTTGTTTTCTTTTCTTTATAAAAAAAGGATCCTCTTTCCACTTTCTCCTCAGCTCATCAGATCACCAATGTTGCTTTACTTAAAGCGATACAATCACTTTTCTATTTAAGTGCTGTAAGTGGTATCTTTCTTTTAAAATATCCAAAAAGTATCTAAATACTTAAGCTCTATATCTTGATCCCAACTTGTGTTTTCCTTCTAGAAAAGATGTTAGCTTGCCTAGAAAGTAGCTTAGCAGTCTGTAAACATTTCAGTTGAGTCTCTTCTATCTACATTCTCTTTCCAAAGACACTGGCAGGTCACATTATAAACTTAAAGGGTATGTAAAACCTTTCATAGAATAATTCCCCAAGGTTATTTTCATATATAGATTACTGTACAAGTTTTGTTTGCAAATAACTGCTGGTTAGTAGTTCTGTTTAGTGATGGGTGAATTTGTCCCGTTTCGCCAAAAATTCACAGATTTACCTCAAAATTTGCGAAACACAATGGGCGTCAAAATAATTTTTCAATCAATTTCAAATTCAAATGCATTAAAGTCAATGGGCATCCCAATAGATTTGACGCACCACAAGTTTTATGTGTGTGACTATTCTGACATGTGACAAAATTTTTTTGACATGGCGGATTTTTCGCTGGTGAATTTTCGCCACAGTTTTGCAAATGTATTCACGGGCAGTGAAATGCGGAAATATGCCGCAAATTCGCGCCTGGCGAATTTATGCCCCCTTTACTAGTTCTGTTCAGTGCTTCCAGCTCCAGTTGCAGCAATGAAGAACAGCAGACAAATGTGCAAAGCTCAGATGCACTTCTCCTTTAATAATTCCCTTGCATTTATTGGGCCACTTGGGTGCTGGGAAAAATGTTACTGTGCAATGTTGCTTCAATAATGCTACCTTAATATTGATTGACTACTGCTAACAGCAGATTCAACCCTTGACACTATAATTTACTAAAGGGCAAAGTGGCTAACGCTGGCAAAAATTCACCACCGTGACATCATTTTGGCAATTTGCTGATTTACTAATGGCAGCTGGCGTAATTTACCCAAGGAGATGGACTTCAACTTCGCACTCTAACGCCAGACGAATTTTCGGTCTGGCGAAAGAGCGTTACTACGCAAATTCACTAAGTTTTTGATTTTACTGACCGTTACCCCTATCGCCAGACTTGCCTTCGCCACCTCAGACCAGGTGAAGTGCAATAGTAGATAGGAGTTCCTCAAAAAAAAAGTTGAAAAAGTCCCAAAAAACTCGTTTTTTCCTATTTAAAGGGTGATAGACTGAAAAAGGTACCCTCCTTCCCCCCTACATTTGCTAACATATGGCACCTAAACTATACTGTGGGCACATGTGTAGGGCATTATAACAACTTTATATAATTTTATTAAGGTTCCCTGGCCTTGTGTAGTGTAATGTATTTGCTGCAGCATATACGGCCATTGTACTTTAACTTCACACCATATGCTAATTAGCCAACACTAGCATAACTTCGAACTGCTGAGCGTAATTTCGCCAGCGTTCCGTACCCTGTGCACAACTTCGGATCTTTGTGAATTGGCGTTGTCCAGGTGAATTTTTGCCTGGCGAAGTGTTGGGATGTGCGCAAAGCCATCGCTGGTGAATTTTCGACGGTTAGTGAATTTGCCCCAATTTATGGTGTTTGCATTAGTGATTTAATTTTATAAAGGGAATTTTAAGCTGAATGGAGCAGGGACCTACATTCTACTGTGTCTCTTACCACATGGCACTTAATTCTTTTTTTACAATGCTTGTCCTCTATGTGTACCATATATCCTAATAGGGCAGAAAAGGAAATTGAAACTAAGGTCATTGGTGTGCACACCCCCATATGTAATAAAAGACACCATGTTTTCTCAGGGGCAGTAACTCAAAGGAACCAGAAAGATATTTAAGATATTGCTTTTAAACAGTGACCGGCAAATGCTAGCTATTGACTGGATGTTTTTGATATTTAGAATGGTAGCAAACTTTGATACCTTATTTTACATTTCATTCATATGTTTGCTCAGGTTGTGTGTGACAGGCACAGCATCTGTCCAGGGGCAAATGTTATTATGAAAACACTAAACTAAAATCACATAAATCTACAAGGTAGAGGAGCAGATCAGCCAGTGTTTTTATTCCAGTAGAGAAAATGTTGTGCCACTTTCCACAACTCACATTGAACCTTGTAAGTCAAAATTAACCTGACTATACATACCCAGATATGGTTAGGCAGTTTGGCAATTGTTAACCATACTACCTATTAGCCTAATCATCTGGGCATTTATGGGAGGTTGCATTGGATCACAGTATCTGCTATTGTATTTTACCTTTACGTTTACGTCAATAAATCTGACACACCAGGCTCAGCAAAGCATTTCTCTGCAGTTCCTTTTGTAAGCACCGTGTAAGCAATATATGGTACGGACATTAAAACCCCCACAATAAAGAAATCAGTCAACAAAAATGTAAAAACCTTGCTTAAATAGGATTCTATAGAAAATGGCATACCAATACTTTGGAGTTTTCTAGGTAATTAAAGGTTTGCAAGTGGTCCTGTACCTGTACACAAATGTATTTTTATAACCGTAACTTCTTCCTATTCTAGATGTAACTGTAGGGCTAATATGGTACTTGTAGTCAGAATTCTCATTGCACTGTGCCTTGTCTGCCTACTCTGGGGAGCTAGGAAATGCAGTCACCACATTTTGTAGGTTTACTTTCCCTTTATGTATGTTGGAAGGAACAGCAGCATTAAACAAGTTTCCTAAAGATGTTTAGTTTCTTGGCTTGTGAAGGTACAAAGGCTGATTCACAAAATACATTCAAGAACTAATTAAAACTATTTGCTTTAGGAACAAAAAAAGTCTGCAAGCTTATTGATCCAAATGGAAACCTGATTGCCTTTTTGCACAAAGGCATTTGTTTTAACGCTTTGTACTGTAGCTAGTTTGGCTTATGTGTCAGTTTTTTGACTGATTGATTGTTTTTCCATGGACTTTTTGATGGACTTGTGTCTTTTTCTACCTTAATTGGCATTTAATGTTTTTCTATGAATAAAACCAATTTAGAAGTCTCCTGTTTAAAAAAAAAAAAAGTATTATGGGAAGAAAACTCTTCATTGTGAGTTAAAAATGCTGACTTGTGCCTTAAACTGTCCTTTGCAACATAGGAAGTGTTGAATAAATGATCCCTGTTGTGTCTTTTTACATGACCTTAATTATAATTTTGCAAAACTTAATACATTTAAATTTCCTGGTTGTTTTATTACAGACACAAGAGTGTTCTCAATTAAGAATCACACTTACTAATTCTATGTCAGCAATCTTGTTATCTCAGACAACTTCTGCACTTTACATATAAAAGTAATAATAGTAAAGTTATACTATACTTTTTTTTTTTTAGAAAACTGCCTCTTAATTATTATTACTACAGGCCTTCTATTCTGGAAATTGTATCTTTGTGTTATTCAGAGATTGCCTGGCACAGACTCTGAATTACTGTTGTCTGACTGGTTCAAGCTTCTATGAGTCAGACTGGGAAAACAGTTTGAGCTCTTCCAGTATTTTACTAAAACCTTATATTGCTCTTTCTGATGTTTCCATTTGTTGAAAAATATTGAAGTTAAGCTAAAAAAATGTTGACTACACCCTGCCTTTCAAGAATGGCTAGTATTCTGAGAAAAACAACAAAAGTAAGCAGCTCCTAAGGCCACACTTTCTGGATAAGATAGGATATATTGCTAATATAGTCAAAAGGACATTGAGAATTGGAGGTGAGAAATATTCACCATATCCTTCTGGAATATGAATAAAAACTGCACAGTAACCTCAATATTAGTAACCTTGGTATGGATGAATCTCATTGGAGAATCATTTAGCATCTTTAATTTTGTTTGGGATCCCTACTTTGGAAGGATTTATACCCCTTTTAGTTAACATCATAATTTCAAGCATCATATGTGAATATGGAACTAATTAAGCTAGTACTTGATAGTAACTACACTGCATAAATCTAGTCTTGTGGCAAAACAATCCTTTGGTTTTTTTATAGATTTTAATAGACCTCAAGCATTCCATAAAATAAATCCCATGCAATAACTGTATTTTTTTGTGTAAATAGTCTTCTACATTGGTATATGTCATCTTTCAGTATAATTATAAAAAAAGCATGTGGGGCACACAAATACATTAATTTGGATTAAAATAAGCCATTTTCCTTATTTGGAAAACAAGACAGGCAGTTTTGACTCGGGCAGCCCTTCTGAAAAATGGGCTGTCCGGGTAACAACTGGCAACCCTAATAAAGCAGCTGGGGGTAACATTTTCTGTTCAAACCACGGAAGATTAGTGATGTGTGAATTTATTCGCCAGGCGCGAATTTGCTGCAAATTTGCGCGATTCACAGTCGGTGAATAAATTCTTGAAACGGGATGCCGACGCATTTTTGCCAAAAAAACGGATGCCAGTGTCAAAAACGAGACACCGGCGCCGTTTCCTGAATTATGCACAGAAATCGCAAATTTTTCGGCGAAGTGAAACGGCGCAAATTCGCCCATCACTACGGAAGATGTGCCCAGACTCGTACTTTTCTTTGACAAAACACTTAACACTAATCACACGACACGATTTGACACAGATAGGTTGGCTGCCCCACTTTGGATCCAAATGAAGATCAGTTGGGAGAGGACAACATGCTCTTCCACTCGATAGATATCTAGTTTTTTAATTGCCAAGCATTATATACAGTATGGGCTATTAAACAGCCAACTCAGTCTGTAGAGCAGCTTTTATCAGCCTGGGCTATGTCTGTTCCAACTGCGACTGCCACTCCATGCTCGCTCATACTCTATCACAGGATCACATAGAAGCCTCACGCACACATCCATACAATAAATCGTGCTCACCTCGCCCATCGTGACGCGCCTACACAGCAAATGCCAGTATATCACTACATCCTGTGAGTTTGTCCTGAATGTCGTTACCTTTCGGACAATTGTCTGCTATCGAACTGCGACTCATAAACGTTACGTACGCTGCTCACAATAGAGCGCGAGATCAACGCATGGCTATCTGCAGTGAGACAATCGTCTTATAAATAAACGTCTCAGATGCATCTGTCTCATATTGCCATATTCATCAGTGTAGGCTCTACTCAACTAGTGGCCATAATTCGCACACATCCCTCGCGCACCACTTTAACAGAAACAGATCAATTCATCGACTTATCTCTTTACCTACATCTTCCGACTTACAGATTAAGCGTTTGCAGAGGATTTCTATACTGTCTGGCTCCCGCAACTACGAGACTATCACACCTTGAGAGACGAGGCATCCGCTGCCCATACACGACGATCTCTGGGTCCTTGCATATCCCTACATCGTCGCTAATTCTGGCGCTAGCCAGACGGTACAGAAACTCTCACCTACACCACGATGTAGGGTTGCTACATGTTAATTATAGTTTAATGTATACCTTCTAATGAACAAATGTAATTCACCTTATTTACAGCACAGCTAAGAACAATCATTGCATCTACATTCCTTCCCGGCTGCGCGTACAAATGAAATAAGCTTTATTTGCCTGTTATTTCTTTTGTCAACCGTAACATTCCCATGTGATAAAATGAAGCAACTACTCCCGCAACCCACATGTATATAATCAACATAGTGAAGGGATAAATAAGTTATTATTGAAATCATATCATATACTTAGAATGACACCCCTTTTGGTATTCAAGGCATATAGTAGAATGTTCACAAAATACTATTTTTATGGTCACATAATATATCTGTCAACTCTGGAGCTTTACAAGATTCATTTCTATGGCAGCAATATATCTTCATAACACTGATTTAATGCTACCAAGAACAGTATGTGCATGGGAAAAGTACACCGTATATAGGCAATACACATGTGTTATGGGTATAAGAAAGAGATCCTAAATTCAATCTACAATCATTTGAACACAAAGATCATTTGGCAGCTGATGTTTGTATATGCTTGCAGGTATTTTATTCTTTTCAAAGCAGAAACCATGGGAAATTGTTCTGAAGCTTTCTTACAACACTCACCAGTTCCTATCTGTAATATTCATCTATAGCAGTTTCTAAGGAAAAAACATCAACAGATCTGTTTCATCAACCACTGTTATTAAACATCAGCACTGATAACACATTGTTAGTATGACTACCAGGATTTGAAAATTCAGGGTATTGAAAAGAAGTCTTCACTTTCCCTAAGGACTCATTAAGTTTGTATTTCGAATGCTTTATTTAATATTTTACCTAGATCTTATAAGCTAATTGCGTTATATAAAATTCCTTGAAACTATAATGGCAGAACATTGTATCATTTGGTACATAGAAACAATCGCCTGGCATGTTTCATTCCTTCCATGACCATCATCATGTGTGAAATAACAATATGCCTTTAAATCTCTTTAATCAAGAAAGCATGAACAAATCTGACTTACTGTCATAACCTCCTTGTTGATTTACTTGTGTCACCTAAATAAAAAGTTTAAGATTTAAGGAGAACGAAGATATAGGATAAACTCACATCCTTGTGACTATCGTGATAAGATTGTAGTCATTTTAGATTTTAGGTAACTGACACTTTAAAAGTGGGACCAAGAGAAGGTTATATCCATAAACTACTAACAGAAAGAATATTAGATATATACCATGGATCTTAGTTGGACTTAACGGTTAGTTGGAGGTTTCCTGTTCTGATGAAAGTAGAAGTCATGAAATGCGTCAGGTGATTATCTATATCAACCTGTACAATGTTCTACCATTATGTTAGGAATAAGGCAATCTGTTTATCAGATCTGTATGAAAAGTTTGTTCTTTTTACATAATTTATGAAGATGTGTATTGTTGACGTTGAATGGCCCTGAAGAACTAAACATGGTTTATCCTGATTGAATGCCCGCATTAAGGTGAGTCTGGAAGGGTGTTTTACACTGATCCGTTACCATGAATATACAGGTATAGGATTTCTTTCCAGAAACATATTACCTAGAAAACACTGAATACTGGGAGAGTCATCTCCTGTAAAGCCCATGTTAAGCAAATCATTCTTAAATTTAAAAATGATTCCCTTTTTCTCTGTACTAATTTAACAGGACCTTGTTCTTGATCCTAATTTAGCTCTAGAAAACCAAAGTCCCAAACATTCCAGAAAATACAGTAGATCCAATATCTGCTTTATAAAAAGGACAGTTTAAGAAATCATTCCTCATACAGCTTTCTGCAATTAGATACTTGACTAGTAGGTAACTAGTAAATTCTACAAATATATTACTAAACCTTGAACAAACTTTGCCATTTATATATACTGGCATATCATTTTGATATTTCTGTTTTCAGCTTGAGATTTTCTACCACTTATAAATCATAAATAAATACAAATCTCAAACAGTTTTTCTATCGCAAAACCATTTATCAAGTGTTCATTTTTAAAATAATTTCCCCTCAGGGACAACTTTGCTGCAAAGGATTTTCTAGGTATGTCGGTTGCTATAGTCACCAAAGCAAGGCATTCTTCACAAATCCAAAATTGACTCAATATAAAATAAATCAGTGTTTGTTCAAACTGTTATCATATTAGCAGGATTCTAATTTTTTTCAGAACTTCTAGGTTCAAAAAAAAAGTTGATTTTAATGCACAGAACGGATTTATAATTTTTCTAGACTGAGACTGGATTTTTGTTGTTGTTGTTGTTGTGTATGGTTGGAGTAAAATTGTCACATTCAGTTTAATTTGTATACGATCTTTTGATGTTTCATCCATGGCCATGTTGATTCTGTTGCCAAGGGCAACTACTTTTAACTTGCTTTATGCTGCTTTATGTTAGTATTTCCGATCTGTTCTCCTGATCTCTAGAGGGTTAGGGTAAGAAAAAGCATAAAAACAATCATTAATGTTTCTGTAAGGCAGTTTTTAAAACAAACAGGGTAAAATATTTTATAATCAGTAGATTCATCAGTTTATTTTATCATATAGAGTTTGAAATATTTCCATCCCTGAAGTGATTTCATCCCCCTCTAGGAATTACTAGCCAGAGAGCCAAAGAATAATCACTTTAGTTGGATACAATTCCCTTAACATTCTTATAAAGAGAATTTAAACTGCCTACTTCAGACTCTATTGTGGCTTTAAAAACAATAAAAAAAATACATTGTGCAATTTTTAAAAGACATTTATCAAAATATATAATATTAATAAAAATTTACAAAATAAAACATCCTTTGGGGGAAAATTATTAAAGGGCGAATTTTCACCTCAGAAGGCTCTGCCACACTTCGCGACACTTCTTCAAATGTCAATTGGCAGCGCATATGCTTATTCATCAAAATGCGAAGTTACATCTCAACAGATGTCTCGCAACCGAAAAATTGTCAGCGCGAGCATTACATAGGGAACTTTCATTAGCGTTAATTTTTGCCTACCAAAACTTTGTTAACACACTTACGCTTAGGTCAGTTTTGAATAGGGTGGGGACATATAGGTCATATATATGTCTTTATTAATCTATGTTAGCTGCTTAAAGTGGCCACTTATTATTAAACCATGTCCAAGGAGGCAAAATAAAGACAAATTCATTGTCCTAGACATGAACACACCCTAAAACAAATGTGGCATGAACCTCAAATGGTTTAAAAATCTATATTAAAATATATATATTTAACAGTTACAACTTTTAAACACAATCCCACTTTAAAATATGAAAACGCCAGCATTTTGTCTTTTTTTATGACTTTTCAGCAAGCAGGATATGATGTCCCTGACATAAGATTGAGGAGGATGCAGCTTCATCTTCAAGGGGTAACATAATGGAAAATTCTTTAGTGAATTTGCGGAGTAACAATCGTTCACCTTAGTGAAAATTCACCTTGCAAAAGGGTGCAAAACTCATTAGCGCTTAGATCTTTAGAAAGTGAATTGTCCTCTACACCTGTTGGTAAATTGCCGATGTCCCTGCAGATTTTCTTTTTTGCGAATTTTCGCTAGCGACGGCCACTTCACCCCTTCATAAATTTGCCCATTTGTTTATAAACAAGAGCAAACCTTTGTCTGAGAGCTGTACGAGGTTTCTTCATAAAAGCCACAATAGCTGTAGAAGTTAGGTAGATGCTTATTCGGCTATGAGGAAACACTGATATTTGTGTCAGGATGGGCAGGGTCATGGATTATTGAATCTTTGTATATTTACTGTCTGGAATCTTGACTAGGTATAGCGGGTAAAGCAAGCAATATTTATTACTAGCCACCCCTTCCCAAAATCAAAGGTTTTTAGACTCTGTGGGTTCACAGAAAACATATCATGAGTTCCCACTTAGGTGTTAACAAGATTATTGATACAGTATATAAAAGCATTGTACATTGTTACTGATATATAAAAACAATACTTCTCTATCAGGAGTGTCCAGCATCAAATTGACATTCATTCCATATCTCACCCAAAAAGGCCTTCATGTTTGGCCTCCCCCCCCCCCCTAGTTTGTGAACCTCTGCTCTGATAATGCCAGCTTTTCCCCTGCCATCATTATAATTCCATTCTTCTGTACATGATTCATTGCAGGGTAGTTATACCTATAACATAATTCTTGTAAATGTTAAGTTGATTCAGTTGAAGCAAATCAATATTAAGATCAGCAGGAATACTGACCCTAGAACTAAAGGCTCTTTGGAAGGTCTTTAACAACTTTTAAATAAAGTCTTCATATTGGCTTAAGGAAAAAGACAGGCAGCTAAGCTAATATGCCTCAATACTTCACAATGCCCCCCTGCTCAGGCACAAACAGAAAGATTTTTGTGAAATTTCATAAAATATTGCAGCAGTTGTGATAGCATATTAGGTGTGAGAATCCCTGGTGGTCTAGCTGTGGTGTGACGGGGACGCCCACCGGGTCCTTCTCCTTTGCATGCAGGTTAAAAATGACACACGTGCTTCAGCGCTTCCGGGTTGGACGCGGACAGCAGATTACGTCAAATTGAAATATTTAAAGGACCTGTGGCTACTGACTCATTGATCAACGTAGGTCTATTTTGGCAGTTCTTGTGTGCAATTTTTAGTTCGACCTTGCCAGCCCCTGTTCTTGTCTTGTCTGCTGCCAGTCCTGACTCTTGCCTGTACTTTGACCAGGAATATTTTTCATGCTTGTGTTCCTTCCCAACTATGTTTTCATCTGAATGTTGCTCAAGGGTTTTATATCAAAGGTGTTAGGACTCACCCTGATGGTCTAGTGGGCTGGTGGGGATGCCTGCCGCAGTGATCCTTCCTCCTTGGTGCCTGGTTCTCATATGGCACGTGTGGCACCCACTTCCGGGATTTACTCACTGAAGCACCATGAAGTTATCAAGTTTTGGTGCTAAGTTTGAATTTTTAAACGAGCTTTTGGCTAAAAATCATTACCTGTTGTTAGGTCAAATATGATTTGTTCCTGGATCTGCTTTTGTCTGTATCTTCTCTGGTTTTGATCCCTGCCTGTCTGACTTTGCTAAACTCTGCCTATTTTGACCCCTGCCTGCCTGACTATTCTTGAACTCTGCCTGTACTGACCCAGCCTATCTGTCCTTGTTTGAACTCCGCCTGTACAGACCTTGGCCTGTCTGACCTTGCTTAAACTCCGCCTGTACCGACGACCACTGCCTGTCCGACCTTGCTTGAACTCTGCCTGTACCGACCATGGCCTGCCTGACCCCTCTATCTCGTCTGATCCTTGTGAGGGTGGTGTTGCCTTCCATCCTAAATACTTAGGTAACGATCATGCCCCTTTGCTTGTCCAGAACACTTGCTTTGCTCCTCTCAAATTAAGACCTGGCGGCATCTGAGTAGCTGAGATCTCCTCCCGAAGCCAAAGGCGGCTGCTAAAGGCAGAAGACTGAGCCGTCACTGGGAACCTAGCACTTGTTCTGAACTTAGGGAGCCAATCATCATAAAAGGTATGCAAAAGTCACTTCTGCTACATACAACATCTGTGTCAACTTTGATAATTAGATGGTCCATCTATCAAAGTTTCAGAAATAGAAGACACATAAGGTAACTGGGTTTATAAATAAAAGTAATATTTAACTCAATCAGCAGCAACATAGCATGACCCTAGATTGATCCCAAAACAGGAACAAATGGAATATATCTACCAGGGTGACCTATTCTTTTGGCCATTAACATATGGCAGTTTCTATAACATCATCTTGTGACCTCCTCTTACACTAATTCTGTATACATTAGAAAGCAGAGTGGTAGCCTAAATTGAAGTTCGGTATCCCAAACCCAGAACAAACCCCAAGGTCCCGGTCATGGCTCACTGTTCTGCCTCCTTTGGAAGGAGCCCTCCGCTACTCGGATGCCACCAGGTCTTAATGTGAGAGGACTAAGGAGAGAGTTCTGGGCAAGCAAGGGAACCATATGTGCAACAGGAACAGAGAATGGGAGCGTGATCAAAAGACAGGCTGAGTCAATACCCTCAAGAGACGGGAGCGTAGCTGAGGTTACATGCCCAGTCAGAATACCAAATCAGGCAGTGCAGTACAAAATCGAGAGACAGGATCAAAGTCGAGGTCACAGGCATCGGAATACCAAAGTAGCAGGTTCAAGTCAGGATCTGGGAGAATGAGCGGTCCAAAATAAGTTCTCTGATTGGCCAACTGGTATCCCCTATGTGGGCTGGTGGCATACAGGAGGTTCTGTTTGGCAGTATCTCTGGTTTTTATGCAACCAAAACTTGCCTCCAAGCCAAGAATTAAAAAATAAGCACCTACTGGCTTGGTGCCAAATTTTGGTTGCATAAAAAACACACGTTTTAGGGGCCTATTAATTGTGTTATGTAAAAAAAAAAAGCCAAATAAAAATAATAAAAAAAGCTGTGTAAAATAAATGGTGAATTTATCAAGGTCGTCATTATTTTACACTGCTTCAGACCTTTGTAAGTAAGTTCTAGCAGAAGTCGCTCTAAGAAAAATGGTGTAAAATATTATGCCCTTTTTTAGCGCTGTGCAGCCTGATGTAAATTTTTACACTGCATAATAAAGCAACTTCTTTAAGAATGTCCAATTCTTAGCCACTTTACAATTGTTTCTCATATGTCATAGAGTCTGCCTTCCTCTTCTTCCACTTTCCAACTTCCAAATGGGAGTCAATTGACCCCAGCAGACAAAAAGTGATTGCTCTGTGAGGCTACAACGTTATTGTATGTATGTCCTCTCATATTCATCTTCCTGACTAGAGTTACCACGAGTAACCTGGACAGCTCGGTTTTCAGAAGGGCTGCCCAGGTCAAGACAGTCTGCCCGGTATTCCAAAAAAAGGTAAACTGGGCAGGATCTCCCCTGATTGACATGGCAATCAGCCAATTGCTGATCACCACATCATAGCCCCACCCATGTGACATAACACTCCCCACCCTCGATGACCCGCCCCTGTGATGTCATTGCCCCCACCCGGATCGTGAGCCGCACAAAGGTGGCAACCAGATTCCAGACCCTAATTCAAACCAGTGTCTAATTGATAGGATGGCTTTGATCCTAGCAGCATAACTGGTAAAACTCCAAACTAGAAAGCTGCTGAACAAGATGCTAAATATTTGAAAAAACAAAAATAAAATAATAATACAAATAAGACCAACAGCACTTTAAAGTATACATATATATATATATATATATATATATATATATATATATATATATATATATGTATGTATATATGTATATATATATATATATATATATATGTAAAGAGTCCAAATGGGCAGCACACCGCCTTCAGGGCTTACCTCGGGTGCAAGGTAAATGAAGCAGATAATGTAGCAAGAAATGACCAGCAACACCGAGTTCTTTAGTGAAAAATATCAAATTGTATTCATGTTACATGTAAAGCCGACGTGACATTTCGGTCCACTCAGGGACCTTTCTCAAGGCTCAGGGACCTTGAGAAAGGTCCCTGAGTGGACCGAAATGTCACGTCGGCTTTACATGTAACATGAATACAATTTGATATTTTTCACTAAAGAACTCGGTGTTGCTGGTCATTTCTTGCTATATATATATATATATATAGGAGATAACAAGCAGAGCCCGCACACACAGGACTTGAGTGAAGAAAAATTATTTCGTTTATTTGAATAAACGAAAATAATTTTTCTTCACTCAAGTCCTGTGTGTGCGGGCTCTGCTTGTTATCTCCATTTTATGTTTAATTGCTCCAGCACCTAGGCATCCATTTTGTGCTCTGTGTGCACCGACCCCTTTGGTTGTTATATATATATATATATAAATAAATAAATAAATATCTAATATGTTCCTGTATTTATAGTTCTGGCTAAAATACTGATAGATATGTAACACTGATATCAACAGGTAGCACCTCCATTATTCATTCGTTCATTCATTCATTCATTCATTCATTCAGTGGTACAACTGTGACAGCAAAACTACTAAGTGCATTAATAGTTAATGATTCATGGATTCATTATCCCTGAAATGAATGGCGCTTCCAACTGAAAGGCACAGACTGCAAACCTAAGAGTCTACAATAGGAGCAGTCGATCAGGAGGTAATGATTTATCAGTACACTGTATACCAGTAAAGGCAACTGTAAGTGCATAAAAAGATCAATTTTGTTTTACTTGAAGGAGTTCTCCACCCGCAAACAAATTATTTACATAATGTAAAAATGTTCAAAGCAATTAAGCAGCATTCCAATATGAATGAATTCAATATTTTCAGTGGTTTTAAATTTATTTTCCTGCTATTGCTCAACTACTCTGCTTGTTTACTGGTACCAATGAAAACATGAAGCAGGTGTCAGCTCCAGCTCCCGCAATGTCAGGAAGGTGTATGGCCAATATGCCTTACATTACTATTGCCTTCCACCGGTAGCAGCCACCTTTCCCATTGGGGTGAAAACCATCTGATCTTAAAATGCTACTTGGTATATGAATTGTCAGACTCCTCCCCAAGAGCTCCCCTGACTTCAGTTTAATGCTATCATTGTATACAAATGCCAAACTTAAGATAGGTGCTGCTAGCTTAATTATACAATTAACCTCTTGGGAGCTTAAACTTTTAAGTTTTCATTTTTACACAAGCGCTCACCAAGTGTTGGATGTGGTTCGGGTGTCACTGCCCTGAACCCGTCGGTAACTTAAATGAATTCTTTCAAATCAGGTGCACTCACCTGTTGATGCCCCCCCGTATCTGCGCCCGAACCCGTATCTTGGGGAGAAAAAGGTTTCTTTGCAGAGCTGCTTTAGGCACACACTCCAGAGACTCCACGGACACAGTATAAAATCAAGAACCTGTAATCTTTATTCTACATATAACACCTTACGCGTTTTGTGGGTTTCCACACGTAGTTAAAACACACGAAACGCATAAGGTGTTATCTGTGGAATAAAGATTACGGGTTTTTGATCTCATACCGTGTCCGTGGAGTCTCTGGAGTGCGTGCCTAAAGCAGCTCTGCAAAGAAACATTTAATGCTATCATTGCATTAAAAAAAATATTTTCAAGTTCTGTTTTTATTCAACCACAATGCATTGCAGGTACCCCCTTCATCTTTAATGATGATAATGTATTTAATGAGAATTATTGGCACTGGAAATATAAGACAGTGCCAAAAATAGAAATATTTCTGGAACCAGTCCATATTGTCACCATTCTTAAAACCATGGGAATTCAACTGATATTGCTCTGTCAAGTTTGTAAGGCATATATACAGTATTTACAAAAGTCATAAAATGCTTTTCCTCTAGATTTATGATACTAGCACATTTTTCTTCTATACCATATAGTATTTATGTTTCACCTCACCCATTTATTTGCTTATAATGCCTAGTTTGATCTTGCTGTCACTGTATATTCTGTCATTTCTGCTGTCTAAGGCTTATTGCTGTCTTGTTACGGTGCTGCAGATTGCATGAGTTGGCTGAACACAGGGGCAAATTTATCAAAGGTCGAAGTGAAAATTCTAAATTTTGAGCTAATTTTTGTGTACATCGACTAGGGAATAGTCCAAATTCGATTTGAATTTGAAAAAATTTGAAAACTCGAATTTCGAAATTTATCATGTACTGTCTCTTTAAAAATTCGACTTTGACTATTCGCCATCTAAAACCTGCCAAATTGCTATTATAGCCTATGGGGGACCTCCTAGAACTTATCTGGAGTCAATTGGTGGACTCTGAAAAATCGAATGATTCGAATGTGCTATTACTTCAAATCGACCATTTCGAATTCAATCGAAAACGGATCTATTCGGCCAAAAAAACTTTGATTTTGTTTCAGTTGGTCTTTTTGAATTCAAATTTCGCAGTTTTTCAAATTCGAAATTTGCCCCTTGATAAATCTGCCCCTATACATTACAGCCATGCATGATCTGTGTTCTCATAAACATTGGCTGCAAAACATTCTATAATTTGTGATCTAGTGTTAAAAGACACTAGGGAATTGAAGAGAGCCTTGATATATAGACAAAACATTGTTTTTTTACTTTTTTAACAGTCCATGCTTAGTGTAAAATGCTATAGTTCTGCAATACTTTGGGGGCAGATTTACTAAAGGGCGAAGTGATTAATGCTAGCAACATTTCACCAGAAATCCCATCCACAGGGACATTGCCAACTTACAAACAGGTGTAGGCAACAATTCACTAGCAAACTGGACTGTTGCTAGCTTTCATTTGCACTCTATTGAAAGGTGACTTTTTGCTCTTGTGAACAGTCGTTACTCCACAAATTCTATTTCTCCAGAGTTGACTTCACCATGTCAGACCAGGCGAACTGCTAAAATGAAGCTAGATCTTCCTCAATCTTATGTCAATTACATCATATCCTGCCGGAAATGCATAAAAGTTGTAAAAACGCTGGCGATGTTTCCTTTTTTAAACGGGATTGCCTGCAAAAGTCCCCAGACATTTGAGGGGCATGGAACATTCATTTGACAGTGGGCTCATGTGTAGGGCATTATAGGATCTCTTTTGTCTTTATTCAAGTTTAGTGATGGGTCGAATTTATTCGCCAGGCGCGAATTCGCGATTCGCGCCGAGCGAATAAATTCGCGAAACGCCCGCGAAAATTCGCTGTAAAAATTCGCCGGCGTCGGAAAAACGGGCGCCGGCGTCAAAAACGGGCGCCGGCGTCGAAAACGAGACGCCGGCGCTG
This sequence comes from Xenopus laevis, assembly GCF_017654675.1. NCBI lineage: Eukaryota > Metazoa > Chordata > Amphibia > Anura > Pipidae > Xenopus > Xenopus laevis. The sequence continues at coordinate 94,421,897 of NC_054376.1, read as the reverse complement.
TTTCGCGAATTTTTCGCCGTTTCGCGAATTTCGCGAATTTTTCGGCGAAACGGCGCAAATTCGCCCATCACTATTCAAGTTCCTTGGACATTTGTAATAAAAAGTGGCCACTTCAAGAATTTGCACCAACATCTCTAATAAAGACGTCCATACAACTTTAATGTATGTACTTTATTCAAATTGACCTAAGCGTAACATCACTAGCGACTTTACGAACGAACGCTAACGAATCTTCGCTATGAAATGCTCACACTGAAGAAGTATCGCTAGCGAAAAGTCACCAGCTTTCAGCACCCAGGACTCAATTTCGCATTTTAGTGAATTAGCTTTGTGGTAACTAATTTGTGACTGGCAAGTGTGCTGGCGACAATTCGCCCTTTAGTAAATCTACTCCTTTGGGTTTGGGTTTGAGAGTATTCTAGAGTTTCTACAATAGGTTTAGTTAGTATCCATGGGTGCCATTACATTTTACCTTATTAAGCTGTATGGTATCTCACAAATAATAATAAACAGAGACATGGCAAAAAATGACAAATCATATAAATATGTAATGTATATAAATATAAACGTATAAATATGCTCACATAATAAATACAAATATGTAGATAAATAAGGCAGTGTAGAGTACCCTTCATATGAATATTTGTAGTTCGTTTTAGGGTCAGCATACTGTATATTCCAAGCAAAAAAAAAATCTAAATACAAACTTAAAGTTGGATAACTATGTTTACATGCAATCTGACAAGCAAATTAACTGCCTTTTTAAGCAAACATAATTATGAGCAAATGCTGGAACATGAAGCATAAACATATATTTTCATAGTATATTTGCATTCCCAGGATTCTTAAATGCCAAACAGGGTTCCATAAGTTATTGCTTCATGCACCACCGTGATGACTGGGCATAATACATTTACAAATACAACCAAATAATTTGATGAAATACTTGGTATTTGGCTGAAGGAATCTATAGTCTTTCATTTGTTGTATTCTGCACAATAAAAATGCCAGCACTATGCAGCCTCCAGTTCATTTACAAGACTTAAGGTGACCATACATTTATACAAATATTAAATTAAAATCAAAATATATTTTATATACTAAAAAATACATAATTCTATACTCGGCGGTTATTAAGCATTTTATGTGCATTCTGTTTTGTTTTTGTATAGCACACTGCTAGGTAGCTAGTGATAGCCTCAAGTGCATAGAATTGGGGTAGAGGAACCTATCCTAAATTGTTCCAAGCAGTGTGTTCCAGGGTGTAAGAGATTTCTGTTGGATTTGTGATTAATAAATAAAGACTATTCTGTTATTGCTACTGAAATGTATTTATTGCAGTATTTCCAACCTGCCATTTAATTAGTAGTTAAGAACCTCTCGGATATACTGTATTCTGTGCTGTCATATCTATCTACAGTAAGTAGGCAGTGCAAAGATAATATATACCATCTGCTCTTATAACTATGTGAAGGCTCTCTCTGGGGCTAAAGAGAGCATTGACGAACAGGTTGGCGTTTATAAACATTTGTTATTATTAATAATATTAATAATAATAATACTACTAATGAGATTTTGGAGCCCCCTATTCCTATTATATAACATACATAATTAAATGTTCAACCCACTGAATTATATTGTATTTATGTATATACTGTACCGTCACAAATGATCACAAAAGCAAAGGCAGAGCTTTTATAAATTAAACAGTGAGACTAAATATGTTAGTGCTGGATGTTTAAACAAACGGTTGGTAAGAGGTCCCTGCCCTGAGCTTATGTTTGAGCATAATCATTAAAAAAAAAACCAAATACGCACCAATATGCAAAAACAACTTATTTAAAAATTTACATTTTCCCAAATATATGTAATATATGATGGTGTTTTATGATCATATATATTGGCAATGCTTTATACCATAAGATAAGTATGGCTGGCAGTGCTCACTTATGAAACGATTACATACTATATATTAATTACACGGTAATATTGTATGGTACATTTGTAATAATTTGTCTTCATCTATACAGATTCTAATTGTATGTTCATTTCCCAACAATTCTTTGCTCTGTTTCCCTGGTTACTCCACTGCGCTGTCAATAAAAAAACTTTTATAAATTTACCTTGCACGGTTATAGACCTTTATTCATGCAAGACAGCACCATACTGCCACCCAGTGGAAAAATCCATTTACATTTAGTGAATTTTAGCTCAATTATTATGCAGAAAATACTAAAACAATGTTTAAATCGCTGTGCATGTTGCAAAGCATTTTTCTGCTCTGTAATTTAGCTAAACCTGTCACTATATTATTTTATAATACACAAAAGCCATGAATATCCTGTAAATTATATCCTTATAAACGGTGAGTTCTGATGTCATCAGTTATAAACGGTGAGTTCTGATGTCATCAGTTATAAACGGTGAGTTCTGATTTCATTTCTGTCACATGACGCATTGGAATTTGTGTATTATAATAAATAAAGTACCCCCAGTTGTAAAATATGAGGATATTAGAAGTCGGAGTTCCATGACCTCCGACTTCCTGTTTTTATATGGTCATGAAACTCCTCGGTAACTTATAATATCCCTATATTTTACAAAAGGGGGTACTTTATTCACTATATTCAGACTTGGCTGTAATAGCTTTTAGTTTTTGACAGATTGCAATTAATCCTGCTTCTATATGAAAAGTAGTCAATCAAGGGTTAAAACCTTGAAATAATTGCCTTCAGAGGCGGGTTTTTTATAGAATAGAAACTGAAGAAACAAAGCAAGTGGGACACCACATCCTCTGGCTCGTCATTCTTGATTCTGTCATGTTGTTGAGAGATTGGCGAATATGGAGTCACTCTTCAAAAAAGTATTTGGTTTTCTGAAAACTATAAGTCTTATGGGTTTGACAGAAGTTGTAAGAAAGATTTTGGAGGGGTAATAAGGGATAAAATAGTTGAATATACAGGTTTCTGGATAAGGGATCTTTCTGTAATTTGGATCTTCATGTCTTAGAAAATCATGTAAACATGAAATAAACCCAGTAGGCTGGTTTTGCTTCCAATAAGGATTAATTATATCTTAGTTGGGATCAAGTGCAAGCTTCTGTTTTATATTACTGAGAAAATGGAAATCATTTTTAAAAATTTGGATTATTTGGATAAAATGGAGTCTATGGAGATGGCCATTCTGTAATCCGGAGCCTCCTGGATGGGTTTCAGGATAACGGATCCTATAACTGTACTAAGAAAAATTACAATAATGTGAGTTAGTGCTAATATGGTTTTTATGCATAATAGATCTTGCAGACTAATTGTATTGCCTTCTATGAAGAGGTGAGCAATAACTTACTTGACTCTAGGATGGCAGTGGATGTGATCTATGTGTACTTTGCTAAAGCATTAACTAACAATTAACCAAATTATGTGTTTTCACCCCCCCCCCAAACGCTAAGTGAGCACTTATCTTTGCCCCACAGTCTAAGCCCAGGCAATGGGGATCCATTTTAATCCAACCATGGGCCAAAGATATAACCTCCTATTTAAACTATGGTTTAAAAGAAAGTTTAGCACCAAGAGCAGTAGCAGTTTACACTCTCTCAATTAGATGCCACCTTATACATTTAGCTGCAAGCATGATTTGATTACTGGGATAGCGAGAGGATCTGATGTAAAGCCTTAAAAAAGCTCATTTGGCCTTTTTGTGTGCTACAAAAGTGTATAAAACAATAAAAACAATATATAGCTTACAGATGCAGCCAATTCAAAAATGTCAGTCTCTTAGATTATTTCTTGCCGACCCCTTCACAGTCTCTCAACTGTATATAAGTCCAAAACCAAGCGTATATATACTCCCAAAAGGTATATATATATATATATATAAAAGAAGAGATCAGCGCCTGTGGCAACAGAAATTAAAAACAAGCATAGCGTAATACGTTCATAATATGAGATATCACCCCGTGCATACACTGGATGTTAAATAGGTGTATTCTCCCCTTTTCTTTTAGGTGACTATTAATGGGGTGTAAGTTAGCGATAGAGGTGAAGAAAAGATAATGCCTTTCCTGTGAAGTGAAATATATTCCAGAGGTGGAGCACCACCTACTTACAAACCACTGCTGTGGTGTTATGCATATAACGAGAAGCCCTTTCTGGTCCCTCCTTCAAGGTTCGCCGCTCCTTCCAGGTCCCAAGCCAGGAATATAAAACCAGTGATAGTGTAATACCGTTTTTTATTTAAAACGAATTAAAATCAATTAAAAATTTACACTCACATTTACCCTGACGGGTTTTGCGCATTGAGTCCAATAAAAAGTTTGTGTGGGGTTCCCAGGGGTGATCCTCTGAGGAAGCTGACAACACACAGCGAAACGCGTTAGGCACAGTTTGGGGGACACAACAACTCAGAAGCAAGGCACCACAAGGGGATCACCCCTGGGAACCCCACACAAACTTTTACAAAAGTGTAACAGCGTACTACTGTATATGGTGGGTTGGTGATGTTGGATTCTATCAACATACTGCCCAAGGAAGATTAGTCATGTAAAGTTATGCCCTGTAAAGTAGGTTTACTGCCACAATAGTAGTGTTTTCATATTTAAGGCTTATTTTTTTTTAATGTTGTGTTTCCGTAAAGGGACCAATTTTGAAGCAATTTCCAGCGCTCATTAGAAGTCTACAATTTTTATTTGCCTAGGTGTGAGAGAGGAGGATGTGTTCCTTATGCATTGTTTCTACTTTGATCAACAAGTATTATCTACGTTAGAGGAATTTTACTTTTACCAAGTTGGAGATGAAATAAATGCATTATTGCTGGTGTAACTTAGCAACCACATTGAAGTCTACATTTCAAAATGCAGATTTCAGATTTCCTAAAAATGTCTAAAAATAAAATTAGCGCTTGTACAGGTATGGGATTTGTTTTCCAGAAAAGCTCTGAATTACAGAAAAGCCATCTCCCATTTTATCCAGATAATCCAAATTGTATTTCCTTTTTCTCTGTGGTAATAAAACAGTGCCTACCTTGTACTTGATCCCAACTAAGATATAATTAATCTTTACTGGAAGCAGAACCAGCCTATTGGTTTATTTAATTTTTACACGATTTTATAGTTGGCTTAAAGTATGAAGATCCAAATAATGGAAATATCTGTTTTCAGAATGAATGCACACACTCTTTCCCTAATTTACACATGCAAATTAGGGTTCGGTATTAGGTCAAAATCTTTCAGAAAAAATTTGCGATTGGACCAAATCCTAAAATAGCATCCCTAACACAGAGGCACATATTAACCAAGATGCCACCATTATATATCATAGGTGTCACGGTCGGCACCCTACACCAGAACAGAAACCAAGCACCCTGGTCTCAGCTCGACTTCACCAGTTAAGTGACCGCCTTTGGCCTCGGGAGGAGCCCTCAGCTTACTCAGATGCCACCTGGACTTAACGAGAGGTGCAAGGTGTAAGTTCTGGCAGGCAATGGGGCACGACTGTTTACAAGGATACTGGAAGATAGGAAGCCACCAGGAACCGGCAGGCCGGGCCAGCACAAGCAGGTAGAATAATCAGACAGGCCAAAATCAGGATAGAGATAGCGTAGAATGGTCAATGGACAGGCAGAGGTCAGGATTGGAGATGTCACAATAGTCACAGACTAGCAGGATCAAGATTGGAGAGTTCGGAGTTAACAGACAGGCAAAGGTCAGGATTAGAGAGATCAGCGTAGTAAATCAGGCAGGCAAGGGTCAAACACCGTAGATAAATCAGGAATCACAAGGAATAGCACCCAGGAACAAGCTAATTTGAACCTAACAACGGGCAACTTGCTGAAACCTAAATTCCCCTTAAATACATTTGAATTTGGCACCATTGCGCGCTGACGTCACACGCCAGCGTCACTGCGCCTTTAAGAACCGAGCATGTGCGCCTTAGGGGAAACCGGCACCAGGAAGAGAGCAGGAGCTGCGCAGTGGGCGTCCACGCCGAAGGAGCGGTGGTGGACCCCGCTGCCCACTAGACCACCAGGGTAAGTCCTGACAATAGGGCATGGATGTTTGTGTTTGTGATATGAAGATGAAGTGGTGGCAAAGATCATAACACAGATGGCCTTATCAGGAGTCAGGTGCTGCTGTGTTTGCATTAGCAATGCACAGGATTAGAATTCAGTTTGGGATTTCAGCAGTCAAAGCACTTTTTGCAGTATACAGAGTTAACCAGGAATACTTGAGCCCTTAGGTATTAAATCCACAAATCCACTAAATGCTTGTGTGTTTTATCCCCAAGTAGGAAAAAAAAAGTTTGATACCTAAAACCTGCCATGTTTTTTTATTTTTTTTTCAGGGAAAAACTGATCAGCAAAGAGCCATGGCATTGAATTTAATAATGGTTTCTAATTTAATAATGAATGAAGCCTATTTCTCATTTACACAAGATGAGAAAACTAGTGATGGGCGAATTTCTCCAGATTTGCTTCGCCGAAAAAAATCGCGAAACGGCGAAAAATCCGTGAAAAATCATAATATCGCAAAGTTTGCGAAAAAAACGTAAAATTCATGAAATAGAGGTTTGGAGTATACATGACAAGTACGATTTAAGAAAATGTTTTAGTATAAAGATGCAGTTTCCTAGGAAAGGCTGTTAGGCTGCCTGTCCTGAAAACCTGTGTAAAATTGCCACCTACATTTGTGCAGTGTTATGGTCCAGTGGAAAAAGAGACATGGCCACATGGGCCTCGAGAAGAGAATATATGTTCTATTATGTTTAACTGTGCGGGGAACAATTCATATTTGCAGATTAGAATACCTCATTGTGACAGTAAGTACAGTATTATGACTCTGACCATGAAGCATGCTTGCAGGTTCAATGTACAACGTTTTAGAAGCTACCTGGGAGATCTGTAAGACAAGCCAGTGCCTGTGATATGTCATAAATGGGGATGTAATCGCAAATATTTTATTTGATAAAAACACATTTTAATTATTATAAATTGTATCACAAAATGAATTTTGTTACAGTGCTTCCTTTATTACCGGAAATATAAAAGCTTAAACTACATCACATGTAATTTCACTGAAAGTTATCTCAGTTATACATGGTGTTAGCTACTGTTGTAGTAGAGTAGCAATACCCTGCTTACTTAATGTAAAGAAACATTGCTACCACTTAAAAATACTGGCATAGGTTAACCTGAAACTATCCATTAAATATTAGCATATCTAAATATGAAGATTAAGAATTTTGCTGCTACTGCTGACCAAGATGTATACCATAGTAAAAATAGGCTGTAAAATTACCTCTCTTTTCCTTGCACGTTTCGTTTTCTTTTTTTGCTTTCTTATTTGAAGCCTTCTTAAGTTTTCTGTTTGGCCTGCACAAAAATCAGTAAAGGTAAGAATTTGTTTGTGAATTTCTTATTTGTCTGTAATGATTGCATCTGTAAAATCCATTGAAACCCCTTCTTGGGGTCATCTGGATGCATCAAGACCACGTCTCCTTCCACAAAACCTCCAGTATATTTTATGATCAAACTGAAAAAAGGAGCATCTATTTTAAAATGTATAGACTTTCTTCCAGTCTATTCTTCGTCTGTTCCAAAATTATGATATTCCATTTTGGACATTTCTGAGGTGCCGAGTAAGTAGCACCAATTTTTATAATGTAATGCTTTAAGAGTTGATTTTTTTTAGTATTAATCACTAGTGATGGGTGCATTTCTCCCGTGAAAAATTCACGGAAAAACTGTGAAATCTGAAAATTTCACAAAAAAATCTTGAAAATTTTATATTTTCACAAAAAAATTGTGAAAATCTGTCATTTTCACGGAAAAATAGTGAAAATCGGAAATTGCCGCCCGCATCCAAGCTGACACTGGCGTTAAAGTCAACGGGTGTCCGAATAGTGTTGACACGCGGTGATATTGACGCAAGTGACTTTTCGGACCTGTGTCAAAAAAAATGTTGACGCTGGTGAATTTTCGCGGGAGATTTGTGAATTTATTCGCCGCAGACAAAACAAGGAAATTTGCCTCAAATTCATGCCAGCCAAATTTATTAGCCCATCACTATTAATCACACAATTTGTTCTGACTTTATTTGAATCACTACTGTGAATTTAGACCAATTGCACTTGTTTGTAGTTGCCTGATCAGGCTGCAAGTGAGCAGCAAAGAGGTGTGGGATTCTACCTCAGTGTGCTCCAAACATGTCCTTGTTTTGCAGGGGGCTGTGGTGCTGCCTTAAACTAAGCCAGGCACAGAGACTGGTGAATTGGTATCCCTGGAGGGGAGTCAGAAAAGGCTTAGTGAGAAACCCAGATTGTTCCAGAGTGATGAAGCCATACTGAATAGTGAGAGCCCTGAAGAGGGGAAAATTCTTGAAAGCATGCTAAAGCATAATTTATTGCTTTATCACCAGCAACTTAAACAACTATTTACAGTACTACTGCATTAAACTTACTACAAACAAAGATTACAGAAATGAAACTGTAAAACCAGAGGACTTCTAGCCACTGACCTCTGCTGAAGTGAGTATAAATACTTTCATAGCTATATTCAATTATACTATTAAGGTCATATGACTGACAAAGATGCAAAAAAAAAGGAAATATTTGTCTGCTATTGGATGAAGGTGGTGTATTAAGGATGTCTACTATATCAAATAAGCATGGAATAAGTATTCCATGCAGTATGCAGCTACACTAGTTTATGTAGATTATCAAGCTACTTTAAGTATATTCAATGGTATTCTACTGTAAATTATTAAAAATGACGCTACCTATGCTGTATGCCACCTATGAGATTTGCATATGATACCTGCATGGTTCACAACTGTTTATGCTATTTTTGTTACAGGTATTGTTGTGCGTTATAGCATATGAGAATGAAAAGACCTCAATGCATTTTCTGCCAAAAGTTTTTTCTTTAGGTGCAATTACCTTACTTTGTTCACCATAAAGGCCCCTAATTTCAGTAAACATTGTCACGCAACAGCACAGACTCTTCTTTAAAAACGTCTGGGTGTACATTATCTCTCTGTTTCTTATTTTGTGCTTTCTTTTTCAGCATTTCTTCTTCAGCTAGGTACAGGTGCTTCAAGTGTTCAGGATAATGGTCTTTGTACAGATCTTCATTAACCGTATTGGTCTTCTTTTGTTTTCTTTGTAGTTTGTTATATTCCAGCTGGATCTTTTGTTTTCTCTACAAAGAAAACCCTTTTCCTGAAGAGGAAGAAAATGCCAACAGATATTTAATTGGTTTAATGACTTCTAATTGTTAACATCTAAACGGAAAAGTGAAGTTAATCATATTGAAACACTGTTAAATAAGGTTTTAGATTGCATTCCTTTGTAGCCAGTGAAATTACACATTGGCGCAAATTTTCTAAAGGGTGAAGTGACTAACGCAGGCGAAAAATTTCGGAACTTCGCTGATTTACTAACGTTCACTGGTGTAACTTCGCTAGTGAAGGAGACTCTAGCGGTACTTCGCTCCCTAACGCCAGGCGAATTTGCGCTCTCGCGAATGGACGTAACTATGCCAATAGAGTAGAGTTCTTCAAAAAATAGTTGAAAATTTCCCAAAAAACGCTAGCATTTTTTCCTTTTTTCAGGGTGATAGGCTGCAAAAGAGCGTAATCTTTTTTTGGGGTAACTGGCTTCCCCCCTACATTTCCTAACATATGGCAGATAAACTATACAGTGGGCTCATGTGTAGGGCAATATAACAACTCTATTTTATTTTGTTAAGGTTTCCTGCGCTTGTGTAATGTAATGTATTTGCTGCAATATATACGTCCATTCAACTTTAACTTCCCACAGTATGCAAATTAGGCAATGCTAGCTCAACTTCGCTTTGCTTGTCACAGTATTGCTACCACAACTTCGCCAGCGTTCAGCTCCCTGGACACAACTTCGGATTTTAGTGAATAGCGTTGTCCTGATGAATCTACGCCTGGCGAAGTGTTGCACTGTGAGCGAAGCCATTGCTAGCGAATTTTCAGAGGTTAGTAAATGTGCCTCATTGGGATTTGAAACTATGGTTCACCAACATTTTTACAAATGATGAATCTACATTTCAAGGGTTTTATATCAGTAAAACAGTGTGTAAAGGTGGCCATAGACATCAAGATTTTTAAAAGATCTTTTCGTTATCATAGGACCAAGCTTATCTTCACAAGGGATACATTGCACTGTGAATGATGAAAATTTTCAGATTTTGAAAATTGACTGATTTTCTGACTGATGTAGGATGAAAAATTGTTAGATGCTCGGTCGTTCGGTGCCCACTAACCTCACGATATTTGACGGATTTGTTGGATTGCACTAGAATCGGTTGTTAAAAATCTTAACGTCTACCTTATAATGTTGTGTCATTCAGAAAAGGGGATTTTGTTTGTGTAAAGATGAATGGCAACTGCTTTATTTGGCTTTATCCCCAATGTGTAGGTACTGACACCAACTCAGCAGTATCACTGCCACTTCCCACAACCTGACAATAGAAACCAAGGGGGTTATTTATCAATTTATCTCAATATTTTCTCAAAAATACTCCAACCAAATCCGCACAGTTTCTTTGGGCTTATTTATTAATACACTTTCCCAAAAATTTAGTTTGCAGGAAAAAATCCAAAAAAATTGTGAAAAATCAGTTGTTTTTTCATCCGTTTTCAAGATTTTTTCAGATTTTTCACCCGAAAACTCCGAATTTTCCCCAATAACTCCAAAAACTTCGGGGTATTGCCAAAAACCCAGCGCACATCAAAAAATCATTGGGACTTCTCCCATTGACTTATATGCAACTTCGACAGGTCTGAGAAATGCCGGGTTTTCAGATTCTGACTTTTCCCATCCTCGGGGGTTTAATAAATTCTGAAAAGGTAAATGATACTGAATGGGAGCTTGTGACCCTGAGGCACTTCCCATGCATCTGGTCAACCATTAACAACTTCAAAGATGGGAACCAAAACTTTGGTTTAGTACTAGTACTAATACTAGTACTGTAGCTATACAAACAATTGCCGATGACTGGGTTATGGCGTCTTTCAGCAAAATATGTGTCTCATTTTATTATATTTTGTTGCAGTTCTTGATAATAAAGGTGCAATGTTTGTATGTGTTCAACATGAGGCAGATGAAGAAAGCATATAGTGAAAATGTGTTCCTATTATGTCATTCAAAGGGGTGGCTCATCTCGATTAATTATTTTTAATAGTTTTTTTAATTTTTGGCCGCCTTCTTCTAACTCTTTCCAGCTTTCAAAAGGGGGTCACATCTAAAACACAAATGCACTGTAAGTCTACACATTTAGGGGCCGATTCACTAACTTCGAGTGAAGGATTCGAAGGTAAAAAACTTTGAATTTCGAAGTTTTTTTTGGGCTACTTCGACCATCGAATGGGCTACTTTGACCTTCGACTACGACTACGACTTCGAATCAAAGGATTCGTAGTAAAAATCGTTCGACTATTTGACCATTCGATAGTCGAAGTACTGTCTCTTTAAAAAAAAATTCGAACCCCTAGTTCGTCATCTAAAAGCTACCGAAGTCAATGTTAGCCTATGGGGAAGGTCCCCATAGGCTTGCCTAACTTTTTTTGATCGAAGGATATTCCTTCGATCGTTGGATTAAAATCCTTCGAATCGTTCGATTCGAAGGATTTTATCGTTCGATCGAAGGAATTATCCTTCGATCGAACTATCTAAGCTTAATCCTTCGACTTCGATATTCGAAGTCGAAGGATTTTAATTCCTAGTCGAATATCGAGGGTTAATTTAGGGGCCGATTCACTAACTTCGAGTGAAGGATTCGAAGGTAAAAAACTTTGAATTTCGAAGTTTTTTTTGGGCTACTTCGACCATCGAATGGGCTACTTTGACCTTCGACTACGACTACGACTTCGAATCAAAGGATTCGTAGTAAAAATCGTTCGACTATTTGACCATTCGATAGTCGAAGTACTGTCTCTTTAAAAAAAATTTCGAACCCCTAGTTCGTCATCTAAAAGCTACCGAAGTCAATGTTAGCCTATGGGGAAGGTCCCCATAGGCTTGCCTAACTTTTTTTGATCGAAGGATATTCCTTCGATCGTTGGATTAAAATCCTTCGAATCGTTCGATTCGAAGGATTTTATCGTTCGATCGAAGGAATTATCCTTCGATCGAACTATCTAAGCTTAATCCTTCGACTTCGATATTCGAAGTCGAAGGATTTTAATTCCTAGTCGAATATCGAGGGTTAATTAACCCTCGATATTCGACCCTTAGTGAATCGGCCCCTTATTGTTATTGCTACTTTTTATTACTCGCCTTTCTATCCCGGCACTCTCCTATTTACATTTTAGTCTTTTATTCATATCAATGCATGGTTACTAAAGTAATTGGGCCTTAGCAACCAGATTCCTGAATTTGCAAACTGAAGAGCTGCTGAATAAAAAGCTAAAATAACCAACCACAAATAATAAAACGTGAAAACCAATTGCAATTCTTCTAAGAACATCACTCTCTTCACCATACTATAAGTTAATTTAAAGGTGAACAACCCCTTTTATAGAATCCAGAATTAAAATCCATGTATTTTATTATAAAGCGTGCTAATGAATTATTGTTTTGGTTTTACCCCCCCCCCCCCCCGCAATATGATAATGAAGTCTGCATAAAGAGCTCTCCCTCCTCCGAGTTCCATCAGTTTTTAATACACAGAGAATGATTAGGAAGAACAATTTAATTAAACCCTTTCTTCTAATACAACTAGTATTAAGAATCAAATCAGTAGATTAATGTAAAATGAAACTTTCCATGTCACTATTCCACACTTAAGAGCAACAAATAACAATAACCAAAAATTTGTAATGAAAAAATTAGACAGAATGCATTTCCAACACTGAACTGAACAAAAAAAGCCCCACCCATAATGTGCAGAGCAGTGTTGGTGCCGAGACAGTATATTATTGAAAGAATAAAGAATTTAAAGAGAGTCCACAGAAGGACAACTAAGCTGGTAAAGGGTTTGCAAAGTCTTAGTTATGAAAAAAAACACTGGGCAGGTTTTGGTTGTTTATGCTGGAGAAAAGATGGTATATGTTAACTATGTATTATTTATAAAGGGATCATATAATAATCTCTCTGTGCTTTATTTACCAGTAGTCCTGCCAGCAGACCCAAGGGCATCCACTCTGATTAGAAGAAAGGAGGTTCCAATAAATTCGCCCATCACTAGCCTGGATCTTTGTGGCCTGGCCTTTCCACAAATCCAGGACTTCCTATCTTGTAGGTGAACAGCTAACAGCTCAACAGATCTGACAGATTATTATAGTTTAGCTTTCTCTCTGTAAGGGTAGAGCTGGGATTGTTTCCCCACATCCTGCTGGACTTTTACAGAATGACTTAGGACATACCCATTACTTGTTTCTAACAAAGAGAGGCACCATAGAAAATATATTGGGAGCTCAAAAAAAAAGGTAGAATTATTAAAAGAAGCAATTGTTTTCAGCAGAGAAAAATGACATGGTGCATAACATACTAAAAACATTCACACTGAAAAAATAATTACAAAAGTACTGTTGAAGTGTAGTGTATGTTCCGTTGTCAGTGCATATACCATACTTGTAAGCTGATGTTGGATTTAAAGTTAACCCAGATAAGATAACATTGTGGATAATGAATTTAATTCTAAGCAACATTTGAGTACTGGTGTGGGTTCTCTTATCTAAACCAAAAAAGCTTAGAATTACGGGAAGGCCATCTCAAATTTAGTCAGTTTTAATAATTTCCTTTTTCTTTTATGAATAAAAAAGAACAAGCATAGTAAACTTTAACTTAATTAAGCTGCATGCATCCATATTGGTGGCAGAACAGTCCTATTTGGCTTATTAAGGATTTATTTTTATTAAACTTTAGGTATGGTGAACCAAATTACAGATAAAAAATCTTACTTGGGAAACCCCAGCATTTTTGATAATAGATTCCTTATTGTCCTTTGCTATTACCATCTTTGCTGTGTTTACCTACATATACTAATGTATTAAAACAAAATGTACAGTAGCAATAGTCAGCTGTCTCCAGCCGAAAATTCAGTTCTCACAATGCCTTGCATACTTCTGTTATTCTCCTGCTTTACAGGTGTTTTTAATCCTGAAACATGCAAGCCAACACTAAAGTCTGCAACTTGTGTCTCATAATCCTTTCTCCTGTTAGATAGTAAGCTGTTATGTACTTTTGGATATCAAGTTCTAATCAGCCGCTTGTAATTGCAGCAGCTATCTGGTGCTAGGGTCCAATTTATCCCAGCAACCTGCCAGTGGTTTGAATGAAAGTCTGAAATATGAGAAGGATAGGCAGTTAACAGAATGACAAGTGATAAAAAGTTATAATAACAATAAAATTGGAGCCTCGCAGTAATATATTTTTTGGGCCAGTGACTCCATTTGATTCCTGGAAGGTGTCAGAAAAAGAAGGCAAATAATTAAAAAACTATAAGAAATAAAACATGAATACCAACTGAAAAGTTGCTAAGTCAGCTATTCTATAAAATACTTAGGGGCAAATTCCGTAAACTCCAAAAATTTGCCAGCGACAGCTTCGCTCACAGCGCAACACTTGCCAGGCGTAGATTCGCCAGAACAACGCTAATTCACAAAAATCAGAAGTTACATCCAGGGCACTGAATTCTGGCGAAGTTGCGCTAGCGTTACTGTGCCAAGCGAAGCGAAGTTGCGCTAGAGTTGGCTAATTTGCATACGGCGTGAAGTTAAAGTTGAATGGATGTATCTGTTGCAGCAAATACATTACATTACACAAGCCCGGGAAACCTTAATAAAATAAAGATGTTATATTGCCCTACACATGAGCCCTGTGTATAGTTTATGTGCCATATGTTAGGAAATGTAGGGCGAAGCCAGGTACCCCAAAAATAATTTACGCTATTTTTCAGCCTATCACCCTGAAAAAGTAAAAGATGCTAGCGTTTTTTGGGACTTGGAAAAATGTTCAACTATTTTTTTAGGAACTCCTACCTACTCTATTGCACTTCGCCTGGTCTGAGGTGTCGAAGGCAAGTCTGGCGCAAGAGGTAACGTTCAGTAAAATCCACATCTTAGTAAATGCAAAGTTACACCAGCAACCGTTAGTAAATCGGCGAAGTACCGAAATGAATTTTCGCCCGCGTCACGCAGGTATGGACTGAGAATCGAAATAGGCCCTGACATTTCAGGCCCACTCAGCCCACAGAGAGACCCAAACAGGCCCCACCAGCCCACTAAATAGTGACTTTCTATGCCATCTTATAGCAGCCCATCTGGCATTTGCCAGAACCCACAGTCACTTCGCCCTTTAGTAAATTTGCCCCTTTAAGTTAACTTAAAGTCGAACTATCCCTTTAAAGGGTTAGGAAAGGTAAACTCATTTGGGTTTTTAATACTGATAGTGTTCATTTCAGGATCAGAAATGAAACTGCGGTAAATAGGTTTAGCATGTAAACAATCAATGCTTTGGCCCTTTGGTTCTGACCTGCAGAAACCTCCACTGGGAGGTATGATATTTGTCTGGAAGTATTTTTTCATTTATGTTTTAGCTGTAAAAATTCAATGTGTTCCTCCAACAACTGACTAACTATAATATGCATAAACTGTTTACTGAAATTGAATGCAGATGTTAGAAGAAGTCATTTTCAGTGATTGCCAGAGAACTCGAAGTTAGGACATTCTGAAAGCATACACAGCCAATCTATTTTTAACCAGCTTAATTTTTGCTCTTTCAGCATAGCTGACATTAATTTACTGTACAGTTAATTCTTTGTGGCATGTGTACTGCCCAAACTAGCCAAAGGGTTTGTTTCAACTTGTGGCTTCCATCTGCTGTAAACAACAAAGAAATCATCAGCTATAGAGTTGGCTTGTAGAGGTGACTGGGAGCCGTACTTTCCAAAGCTGGAGGGTCAAGAACTTGACCTTGCTCATATAAGAAAATAAAACATAATTATTTTTTTTCTGAAATGATAGCATAAGAATTCTGTGATTTGTGTTTGTCCGTATTGTCAGAGTTCTTCCCTCTTGGCAATGTATTTGTTAAATCATAAAGAAAACAAGGGACAAGATTCTTGCATAGACTAGTGCCTAACCTGCACTCTGCTCCTTACATTGCATTAAATATCTGTCAAGAGTGCAATACTGAAAAGGCCTAGAGAAAGAAGATTTTTGCTAGGGGATACCTACGTTTCCCCCATGTACTGCCCCTCCCATATATTTGTAGGCACTGCCAGCACTTCATTCAAAGATGGGTACAACCCTTTGCATTTCATTCAGGTGTGGGGCATGCACTACCTTTAAGGGCAGGTGTATTCTGTCTGAATTTTCCACTTTGAACATGCAAGAATAAATTATTTGCTACAGCTTGGTTACAATATTTTGACAAAACTGACTTCTGACTAGGGATGCACTGAATCCACTATTTTGGATTTGGCCGAACCCCTAAATCCTTTGCGAATACGAACCACTGAATCCTAATTTGCATATGCATATTAGGATTTGGATTCAGTTCGGTCAGGCAGAAGGATTCGGCCAAATCTGAATTCTGCTGAAAAAGGCCAAATCCCGAACCAAATCCTGGATTTGGTGCATCCCTACTTCTGACCAAAGCAAGGGTTTCACAGGCTGATCTTCTTCTGCCGTAGTTTTTATGTATATTTGAAACTGTAGTTTAGAGTCCTGCAGTGCGTCAGATACCTGCGGGTAAAAAAAGAAGGTAACCTGCAAGTTGGTAGGTCTTTTGGGTACAAGTATAGATGTGGGTCTGTGGGTTTGCAGGATGTGGGTATTATCCACAATTTTTTAATTATCTGCCCCGCCCATTCCCATCACATCTGGTTTATAGCAACAGCACTTCCCGTGTTTTGATGGTCAGTGGGTTGTGGATCGTGTTATGGATAAGGCAGTTGTGGGTCAGGTAGATAGTCCAAGCAGTTATAAATGGAGGTCGTGGGTCCCAGATTTGGGTCAGGGATCAGGCTTTCAAAAGAGAGATGAAGTTTTGACTGGATCAAGAAATATTTAGCTGTGGCTTTAGAGAATCAGAGGCCTGGGGGAATTTGTCCTAATTTTCCCTTTTAGGGGCAAATCTATCAAAAGTATAGATTTTTTTTCACGATTCGAGAAAAAGCAGCAAGCAGCATGCGAGTGGTCTGCTGTCTCCAGACGCCTAGCTATTATGGTATTCCAAAAAACATTGTCATAAGAAAACATGTTGTTGCCAACACATTATGTTTTGTTTTAATAGCAGCGTTTGGACTTCATTATTTTTATGGATTTAATTCTAGGTAATTATTTTTTCATTTTCAGAATGTATATTTACTAATTAGACGTCTATGACAGTTTGGTAGTACAGGTATGGGACCTGTTATCCAGAATGCTCCGGGACCTGGGGTTTTCTGGATAACCGATCTTTTTGTAATTTTGATCTTCATACCGTAAGGGTAAGATTTCGGGAGATTTAGTTGTCTGGCGAAAAAAATTGCCTCTTCTTTGGGCGACTAATCTCCCTGAAAAGCCTTCCCAGCTGGTTAGAATCTAAATGGCCGGTGGTATGGCACTCGGAGCACTTCATTTTCCGAAGTCACCCAAAGTTTCCTCATGAGAGATTCTAGCAGACGGGAAGGCTTTTCGCAGAGACTAGTCACCGGGCAACTAAATCTCCTCAAATCTTAGCGTGTTCTCTTACCCTAAGTCTACTAGAAAATCATGTAAACATTAAATAAACCCAATTGGCTGGTTTTGCTTCCAATAAGGATTAATTATATCTTAGTTTGGATCAAGTACAAGCTTCTGTTTTATTATCACGAAGAAAAAGGAAATAATTTTTAAAAATTTGGATTATTTGATTATAATGGAGGCTATGGGAGACAGCCCTTCTGTAATTTGGAGCTTTCTGGTTAATGGGCTTCCGGATAACGGAAGCTATACCTGTATATGGAAGGGAACCAGGCCTTCCCCTTTCCAGTAGGGCTATACCTTTCCCAGCAATTGGAAAAAACATAATTTTCCTAGCATATTCACATAATATTATTGCCAGAATATTTATTTAAAAAAAAACAAAAAAAAATTCCCTTGCATATTAAAGAAGGCCTTGTGCCAATGTCAGATCTGTTAATTCACAAGTCCCTATCACTCTGATATAACCCCAAAGTGCTAAACGACCCTGCAATGAATATCAGGAAGTGTTTCCTAACAGCTTATCAGCGATATAATGGAATTCTTTAAAACATGCTTATTTCAAGTTAATTTGCAGAGCCTGTTTGTTTTGCACACAAAAAAGTAAAAAATATTGGACTATTTTTAGATATAGTACCCATGGTGGGCTCATACCTAG
The DNA here is from genome assembly GCF_017654675.1 of Xenopus laevis. Taxonomy (NCBI): domain Eukaryota; kingdom Metazoa; phylum Chordata; class Amphibia; order Anura; family Pipidae; genus Xenopus; species Xenopus laevis. Next base: position 94,403,547 of record NC_054376.1, on the reverse strand, counting down.
GGTGGTTTCTTTAGGGGGACAGGCCAAGGGTGCCTATATATAAAAAAAGAAGAGATTCCCTAGCCTGCTGTTGGACACTTGTGGCTAAATCCAGTGATGATGCTGAGAGCTATTAAAGCTCTGGAAATCTTTTTCTTTTGCAGTCAGCACAAAATGTACTGCGCATGCACCAGTCACGATGGGAGGGATGGAGGGTGGGCAAAGGTCCGGTGCCTAGGTGGCCTAGAAATACAATCTTGAATAAGTATAGTATACATTTTTCTGTGTATATTAAGCAAACTTCTTGTCTTTATTGAATCATCAGTTATCCCTTTTCCTGTAAACTGAACTGGATCCTGGTGCCCAACACATTTCTTATGCAACCTTCAGAGTCCAGTATTAGTAAGGTAATTTGAAAAAAACATACTTTTCCTACTATATTAATGAAGGCCTTGTGCCAATGTCAGCTACTAACATAGACATGATACCAATAGGGGAAAGAAAAGTTGTGCAAGCTCTGTGATGGTTCAGGGGAACTATTCTGCCCCCCTTGGACTGACTACAGAGAAAAGATAGCTCTGGCTGCTGCCAGCTATTCAGAATTATTTAATCAAAGGTCTTTTTCTACTCAAATAGTGTAGAGAAAAAAGTGCTGGGGAGAAAATTTCTTGTTTTTATGGGTGGTAAATTGCAGTGTTCAACCTATTTCATTTCTCAGTAGGGCTACTGTATGATTTTACTTAATTTTCTATTACAAATACAACTTGAAAAACAATGCAGCTGAATTGTAAATGTCTGCAGTTTTCCATTAGGTGGTAGTATTGAGTAAAGTATTTTGTAGTTAAAAGGAAAACATCTCAGATGTTTAACCAAAATAAGATACAGGTTTTTAAAAATGTGTTAAAAGCAACACTTAGGGGCAAATTCATCAAGGGTCGAATATCGAGGGTTAATTAACCCTCGATATTCGACTGGGGAATGAAAATCCTTCAACTTCGAATATCGAAGTCGAAGGATTTTGCGCAAATACTTCGATCGAACGATCAAAGGATTTTAATCCAACGATCGAAGGATTATCCTTCGACCAAAAAAAGTTAGACAAGCCTATGGGGACCTTCCCATAGTCGTAGTCGTAGGTCGAAGTAGCCCATTTAATGGTCGAAGTAGCCAAAAAAACACTTCGAAATTCGAAGCATTTTTTCTCCTGTTCCTTCACTCGAACTTAATGAATGGGCCCCTTATTTTCTTGTGGAATTTTTAAAACACCCCAACACTAAGATCAAGGGTTGAATTGAAAACTTTCATTCAAAATTTGAGCTAATTTTAATGTACTTCGACTAGGGAATAGTACAAATTCATTTTGAATTTGAAAGAAATTTAAAAATTCAAATATCGAAATTTATCATGTACTGTCTCTTTATAAATTTGACTTCGACTATTCGCCATATAAAATCTGGCGAATTGCAGTATTTGGAGTAACTTGGACAAAGGTTTTTTTTGAAAATACTTTGAATCAAATTTGATCGAATATGATCCGAATTCAATACAAACGATCGAATACAGCTTATTCACTCAAATTTAAAAAATTGGATTTTTTTAATAAATTTCATTTTGTCTTATTACCATCACCTCGAAATTCGACCCTTGATAAATCTGCCCCTAAGGAAAACACTTTTATTGAACATGTTGTTCTTTTTTATTTACTTTAGGGGCATTTCCTGGGGATGGGAGGCCTTTCAAAATAAATTGTGTAATTGCACTTCTGTAGCAAAATATACGCTTCTAAATGTGGAAATAATGAATAAAATACAAAATAAATAATTTTATATATATATATATATATATATATATATATATATATATATATATATATATATATATATATATAATACAAATAAGGTCCGCACTCTCAGGACTTAGGAGAAATTAAAAAAACTTTTATTCACATAGGAGACTGACGTTTCGACCTCTTCAGAGGCCTTTCTCAAAGCGCTTTGAGAAAGGTATCTGAAGATGTCGAAACGTCAGTCTCCTATGTGAATAAAAGTTTTTTTAATTTCTCCTAAATCCTGAGAGTGCGGACCTTATTTGTATAATATTTAATCTGATTTTGGACACTGCACCCAGGCATCCGTGACGGGCTTTGTGACGTGAGTGCCGACTCCACTATTGACTGTGTAGATATATATATATATATATATATATATATATATATATTTTATATCCAAAAATATTACTGACTTGGAAGTCTCATGTCTCCTGAATGTGCCATCACAAATACATCCCAAATATGAATGACGAGTGTCTAATGAATAGTTTGATGACCAATCTACATAGGTGTAGTATGCGGCCTGTAGCTGTACCAAAATGAAACTATCCACATATGATCTATTTTTTCTGTCATTTAAGCTCCTGCAAAACTGACATATTTATGCAGTTTATGTGGAGTAGAGCTATAAAAAAGTAAGTTCATACCAGAAAGTACACATTCTAACAAATCCAAAATGGGTAAATAGATATTTCTACTCCAAACTACGAACCATAAAGCTTTCCTAAATTTCCTGGTTTTGATAAAATTTCTGAAAATCGCCTCAAAGCTTGCACTTTATCATCCACATATCTTTAGGAACCAAAATAAAACAACATAAATGTGCCAAGGGCCCACTGAACAGTTTGCTACTCATTGTGCATAGGTATGGGGCATGTTCAAAATGGAAAATCCCCTTGTATGATCGATCCGTTTCTGCCATTTCAGCTACTTTAGAATCAACACAGTTACTGCATTTTATGTGGGGTAAAGCTGCAAAAATGTTCACCCCAGAACCCATATATTTTTGGAAAGTACACATTCTCCCAAACCCCAAATTGGTAAATATGTCCACTGAGTATCGTGGCTAAGGTTGAACTTTGTCAATTCTGCTTCCTGACTAAAATAACCATGCCTTTAATTACTCAGAGATATTTGGCAATGCATTGCTTTTGTAGGGATGTGAAAATGTAGACAGACACCCACACATATTATTGACAGGCACATCCCTAGTAATATGGATGCCTAAATGGGTCCTAATGGGGACCTTGTGTCTTAGCTCTGCTTATGCAACCCCAGTAGTTCTCACAGTGGCATAGTATAAAGGTCTTGTTAACCATGTGGTCAGGGTCCATTGCTGGCTGAACCTTTCCTCTGTTGAGCAGCAGAGGATAGTGGTAGTGGAACCCAGTTTGAGTATAGGAAAGTGATAGTTATACCCTTTTATAGATCACTCTCAGAGTGATAGATAGGGTATTTAGTTGAGCAACTCAAGGCTCCGACAAGGATTTTAGAGGGATTAAGATCCCAGGTATTACTGACCCCACAGTAGGGACTTAGTGTTAGATCCAGGAAGGTACATAGTCTTCTGGGTTCCACTTAGGGTGACCCTGAAAATTGGGAGTATAGTGCCTATGCTGTTTGCTGTGTATTCCCTGGTCTGCAGGGATTCATTCTATACTTGGTATTGTGAGTATACATTGTTCTTTTGGTTGATCTATGTTTTATCCCATGTTCCATACTCCCATGTGAATTTTTGGTTTTGGTCAATAAACTCAGTTTATGGTTAAGCAAAATAAAACCACTGGCACCCATCTCTCGTGCATTAGCACACAGTTACAGTTACACTACACCTGCCTCCACCTCACTGCAAGGGTTTACCCCTGAGTAAAGAGGGTCTCGTTTGTGGTACCACACCACATGAAAAGCAGCTCCTATTGACCACTGTGGTGTCAATTTACTATAGTGCTATACTTTTATTGCATTTGTGACAAAGCATTGGATGACATTAATGAGACTACTGGCGAGACAACGACAGGCTGTTTTTATATGCAATGTGTATATTAATGCATGCAGTTGTTGCCATAATGATACAGTCTCGCTCCTACAGTGTCATTTTACAGTGTAATTTAGAGACATCTGTTGTGAGATGTCTGTATATTATCTTCTAAATGAGCTCTGCGCGAAGAAATATTCTCATTTTCCAGCAAATGCCTTCTTTCCAGAGAGGCTTTACCATTAGACAACCTCTTCCTCATTCGTTTTATTGCAGAGATTTGAGAGGATTGAATTCTTGAAGTCAATTAAAATCTAATTCCAAAGCAAGCTATTTTTTACTCTAATCAAGTAATTGACTTCAATTGTTAAGAATATATGGCTGAGTCAATTTTAATGATATGGTCTTGTCACATTTCTGTTATTTATTATGCAATAACTGTATCAGCTAACACATTGCAGCAAGATCCATTTGTGCAAAACATATGGGCGCTGATTCAAGTAATGTTGATGGTCTTTCCCTTGTCTCTCTTTTCCCCTGGATGGTATATATTATATTCACATGGCTGTGATATTTTTGAGGTATTCTTATTAGATCAGGTCTGTAAAATGTTCTTCTCATTCTCATTGGGTTAAATGCATTCCTCTCCTGCAACATGCCATACGTTAACTTACTTTTAACTTCTATGCACCCAGGGCCTTATTTAACATATAGGTACTCAAGGGCCTGTGCCTTGGGTGGCAGCTTCAGAGGGCAGCTTTTGGGTGCCTAAAAGGTAAGTAAAAATGCACAAAAAATATACCTCCAGTTCACCAACGAATGTAGTCGAAAGTAGAGATGGGGGGTACCTTGCTCTTCTGCGATTTGCACAGTACAGCATGATAATCTCCACACGCCAGTTGCTGAGGGATAGATGCAAGCTGAGGTCCAATATCTAGGGCAGCACAGGAGCTAAATACAGCCCTGCACTCAGGGGTGCTTCGCCAATGAGGCGAGTTGAGGCTGTCGCCTCAGGCGGCAGCACCCCAGTAGGTACCAGGGGCAGCAAAAATGCTGCTCCTGGTACTTTAAGAGCGAATTTCCAGGGGAGGGGGGGGGCAGCAGCAACTGCTGCTGCCTCAGGCGGCGGAGGGGCCAGGATCGCCCCTGCCTGCACTCACGTTTTTTATTCAAAAATTAAACGGAATATTCACCTTTATAATAACTTTATATTATAGATAAATATATTTGAAGCAGCTTCAAATTATCTACTTATATTAGTTGTTTAATGACTGTGTTCCTTTTCTGCCTATGAAATGCTATCTGGCTGTTGGGATGTTTCCAATTAATCTTCAGTTATGTAATATATGCAGGTTTGTACATGGTATTACCCGTATATGTACTGTACAGAGGTAACCGTTTCGGTTAAGTCAAAAATATTTCAGTCATTTATGACTAAAAATACACATTTATTAAGTAAAATGTAAATATTTTTTGCAAGGCCCACCATGTATTTGGTATCCTTTTTTTTGTGTTTTACTTAAAAAAAAACCAGCAGCTGTTGATTTTAAATATTTGAGGTTTACTTTGAGAGTGGCTTTAAAATTGTACATTAAAAAGATAAAAGCAACAAAACTGCTCCTCGACCCATCCAGATGTTGCTAAGGAATTGCCTAAACCAACTGTGTTTCCATTAAAATTAAATCTTAAGTGAATAATTTAAAGATCAAAGACGATACGAGTCTGGTTTTACTTATCATGCATATGCTTAGAAGGACTGATTATCACAGCGTGGTGTCTGGGACTCCATTCCTTTTGGACTAGTACCAAGAAGCAGTTGAGAATTTAGCTGCAAGAGCTGTTTAGTTATTTGTAAATGTTTATTAGAGGCCAACAAAGGTGCAAAAGAAATACAGTTCAAAAACGTTTAGCCAAAAAAATATATATATAAATACTCAGGGCCGCCATCAGAAATCACAGGCCCCGTACAACAAAATTTTTTGGGCCCCACCCCCAAGCCCTGCCCCAGATCCCGCCCACTCTACATCACAGTTAAAAGACCACACAGACATCATTTTACACCCATCTCTGTCTCCTGGTTTCCTTAAGGTATGTAATAATGAGGTTCAGTGGGATAACTCAAGGCGAAGGGTAAAATTGAAGGAGTCCCCTTGTCATGATGTTAAAGGAACAGTTCAGTGTGAAAATAAAAACTGGATTAATAGCCTGTTCAAAATAAAACATGTTTCTAATATATTTATTTTATTTATATATATATATATCTATATCTATATCTATATCTATCTATCTATAGATAGATAGATAGATAGATAGATAGATAGATAGATAGATAGATAGATAGATAGATAGATAGATAGATAGATAGATAGATTTATTCATGTAAATGTGACCTCATATTTACTGGGGTCAGACACTTTTTTTTTTAAATCTCAAAAAGACTCTTAAAACTTGGCACCTTTGCCAATAATACAATTATTACATTGACAATAATATAAAGTGTTATTGTCTCACTCTGTTAAGGTTGAATATATAACTTACCGTATATACTCGAGTATAAGCCGACCCGAGTATAAGCCGAGGTACCTAATTTTACCTACAAAAACTGGGAAAACTTATTGACTCTAGTATAAGCCTAGACACAACTACAGCCCTGTCTCCCAGCAGCGCACATTCTGCCAAAGCGACCCCCCCCAGCGATCAACCGGACTTCTTTGCAAAGTTGATGGTGACAGAGAATTGCCAAACGGATTACTGTGTGCATTGTCCCACTGTCCCACTACCATGTGCAGAGGGTGCTGTGTGATATTGCCATCACTGTTAATCTTTCGTATAACCAACAGAGGGCGCTGTGTGATATTGCAGTCACTGTTATTCTTTCATATAACCAACAGAGGGCGCTGTGTGATATTGCAGTCACTGTTATTCTTCCATATAACCAACAGATGGCGCTGTGTGATATTGCAGTCACTGTTATTCTTTCATATAACCAACAGAGGGTGCTGTGTGATATTGCAGTCACTGTTATTATTTAATATAACCAACAGAGGGCGCACTGTTATTCTTTCATACAACCAACAGATGGCGCTATGTGATATTGCAGTCACTGTTAATCTTTCATATAACCAACAGAGGGCGCACTGTTATTCTTTCATACAACCAACAGATGGCGCTGTGTGATATTGCAGTCACTGTTATTCTTTCATATAACCAACAGATGGCGCTGTGTGATATTGCAGTCACTGTTATTCTTTCATATAACCAACAGAGGGCGCACTGTTATTCTTTCATATAACCAACAGAGGGCATTGTGGGATATTGCAGTCTCTCCCCAAGTGTACTGTTGGTATAGGAATGATTAAAAGTGAATGCAATCTCAGCTATTCGGGTCTGGTACCGCTGACCCGAGTATAAGCCGAGGTAGACTTTTTCAGCACATTTTGGATGCTGAAAAACTCGGCTTATACTCGGGTATATACGGTATGTATTTATTGCTGCAAGCTATACTGTGAAGCTTTATATTTTAATGGACATTTTATAGTTCCCATTATATGTCACACTAATTGTAATAATTCTAAAATTGTGAATGAATTACAATTATATGTGTAAATATTAGTGATGGGCGAATAAATTCGCCTGGCACGAATTTGCGGCGAATTTCCGCCGGCGAATAAATTCGTGAATCTCCCGCGAAAATTCGTAGGGGAAAATTTGCTGGCATCAATTTTAGTTTTTCACAATTTCTTTCTTGAAAGTGTCAGATTTTCACGATTTTTTTGTGAAAATATCATATTTTCACGATTTTTTAGTGAAAACCTTAAAATGTTTGAGTGAAAACTTCCAAATATCAAGATTTTTTTGTGAAAACGGCCGAATTTCATGATTTTTTCATGAACTTTCTGATTTCAAGATTTTTCGCAAATTTTTCGGCGAATCGAAACGGGAGAAGTTCGCCGATCACTAGTAAATATGATAATACTGCTATGGTGAGGCTGACATCACATATGTGTTTTGCCTTGAATGTGAAGTTATGGGAGAAGACTCAAGTACAATGTTGCTCAGACATTTGCATCTTTGAGAATGCATGTACAGTATGTGACATATGAGTTGTAAATGGCAAGAAACAACAAACTGTATGTTAAGAATTATTTATGTAATAAACAGTTGAGGAGAAGCAGCACACCTGTAACTTTGGCTCTGTGTCTCTCTTCATTTTCTTTAACGGAATAACTGTTGCCATGGCCACACCGTATGCCTGTAACAGGTGCATAGAGCAGTTGTATCACCTGGTGGAAGATCTTTCTGCTAACCAGACCTTAGGTATCAGTCATTTAAATGATCTCTCTGAGGTAATAATCACAGAAAAGACAAACATATATATATGTGTGTGTGTATATATATATATATATATATATATATATATATATATATATATATATATATATATATATATATATATATATATATATATATATGGTTATAAAAAGGTTGTAAAGTCAGTTCACAAGAGTTACAATGTTCAATATTCACAATATTTTTGCCTGAACAATTTATTCTATAATATTGGATTTTTGTACATCTTTGTGAACTTTGCAGCAGGTATCCTTAGTATATCATAATTTGCCATTAAAAGTTCAGCCAGCATTATACTATGTGCCTTTTTCTGTTTATTCTTTACACTAGAAAGTTGTCCAGTGGAATATTAACCATAAGTTTTGTGAAGAACGAATGCATATTTTCCAATTACATTGCTACAGCATTATTCAACTGTTATGCTATATGTATGCTAGACTAAAGCTGCCATTAAAATTGTGATCACTTTATTTCAGGCAATAAACTGTAGAAAGGTAGCTCAATCCACTGTAAATTCACCTGGAAAGGTATTAGGGGTAAATAGTGATTTGGAAGTCTAAAGAAAAGATAAGATAATCTAGAGCAACTATATACAAAAGTAAATTTTATGACATTTTAATAGTTTGACATGTAAGACTAAAAAGACTGGAAGTGGAAGTAATCCACAATATAGTACATATGATAAATACAATCTTAGAATATGACAAATGAAGTTGGGAAATCTGATCTGTTTTATATCTTACAAACAGGAGTGTTATATTTCTAACAAAAGGCTTTGAAAATACCTTTTGTGGGGGGCTTACAGTGGTATGTCACCTTAAAACCCCTTTTTTAGTTCCTTTTTTTAAAAACAGTACAGGTGTGGGATCCGTTATCCGAAAAACCTGTAATCCACAAAGCTCCGAATTACAGAAAGGCCTTCTCCCATAGACTCGATTATAATCAAATAATAAAAATTTTTAAAAATGATTTCCTTTTTCTCTGTAATAATAAAACAGTACCTTGTACTTAATCCAAATTAAGATAGAATTAATACTTTTTGGAAACAAAACTATCCTATTGGGTTTATTTAGGGGGTTATTTATTAAAGTCTGAATGCCAAAACTCGAAAAATTTGAGTTTTTTTAACTATAAAATACAGAATTTTTAGTGGGGAAAAAAAAAACTTTTAAACCCAGAGGATGAAAAATGCCAGAATCTGAAAATCCAGCACCTCAAACCTGGCGAGTTTGTATAAATGAATGAGAGAGGTCCCTATACTACTTGGAAGTTTTTTTGGTCTTCGCTGGAATTAGTCAGAAAATCAGACTTTTTTGGTCTTTTTTTTTCCGCGTTTGTCCCTGATCCAATAAAATCGTTTCTATTTATTTAACAATAAATAAGGTCCAATCGTGGATTCTTGTTTGGTCTGACTTTTTTCATTAAAAAAGTCCGATAAATTCAGTTTTTGATAAATAAGGCCCCCCATGTTTACATGATTTTCTAATAGACTTAAGGTATGAAGATTCAAATTACAGAAAGATCTGATATCCGGAAAGCCCCAGGTCCTGAGAATTCTGGATAAAAAGTCACATAGCAGGGGGGCGTGGCTAGCGCTCAAGGAAGATGGCCGCATAAGTGTGAGCTCCGAGTGAAATCATCCCACTGACCACTCTCACCGGTGATAACATGGGGAAATCGCAAGGAAACAAGCCTCCTAAGGAAGGAAGCAAGACTCCAAAGCACTCCGGTCACCAAAAAGAAATCCCAGCGATGTTCGGTAAGCCCGGGAGAGACGCGCCGCACACAAAGATGGCGCCCGCAAGGCCCGACCAGAGGGAGAGTAAAGGTGCTGCAGACTATCATACACAAGACTCATCGGATGCGGAAAGCGATGCGGACAGCTCAGTTGATATGCAAACTTACCTGCGACAGCTCCCATCGAAGAAAGATATCAAAGACATGCTGCACTCCGCCATGGCCGAAATACGCAGTGACCTCCAAGGCATCAAACAGGATATGGAGAGCATCGGCAACAGGACGGACACGCTGGAAAGAAATCAAACAAAACTTGTAAGTAACCAGAAACAGCAAAACGAAGTATTGCATAAACAAACCCAAGAAATAGCAGAATTACGTAGACATGTGGAGGATTTACAGAATAGAAGTCGTAGGAATAATATCAGAATAAGGGGTATACCAGAGACTGTACAGAAGGAAGATATCATGCCAGCCCTTACGCAGTTATTCAATGGCATTTTGGAACGTGACCAGAACACAGCAATAGCAATAGACAGGGCCCACAGAGTGTTCAAATCAAGGAACGCTCCTCCTGAGGCCTCCAGGGACATTTTATGCTGCATTAACAGCTTCCCGCTGAAGGAAGAAATACTGTCTAAAACACGGGCCGGGAAAAAGCTGACATATGAGGGTCACCCCATTCTATTCCTGCAAGATCTAGCGCTTTCCACACTATTAAAAAGGAAGCAATTAAAGCCTCTGACTGACCAGCTTAAAGAGAAAGGAATACAATTCCGTTGGGGCTTCCCCTTCAGTTTATCGGCTAATAAAGATGGAGTACAGGCCTACATAAGATACCCAGAGGATACAAGGGACTTTATACAGAAATTTCAACTTGTGGAAGTACAGATTCCAGGATGGCTGGAACCATTCAACGATCAGTCAGGAACCTACCAGGAGTTGGATAACACCTGGAGAGACATTCCACAGTTACAAAGAACCCCCAAGACACCAAGACATAAGATAAGCAAAATGTTAACACCCAACAAGAAAATGCCGAATAATGACTGGTCGGAGACATGAATATGCTGATGTTGGTGTAAGTTACAAACATCACAGATCTTAAGGAGATTGAAACATGCCTATGCTCACATGTTATTTCCTCTTCTTTTCTCTTTATTGATAGGTTAATGTGTTAATGCTTTCAATTTACCGAATGTTTTGCTGTTTACTATTTACTGTTTTCTATGTGAATTGCTTGAAACAGGGAAAAAAGAAGTGATTTCTTACCCCCCAGAAATGTTATCACTATTGTTATATTGTGGTTATAAAAGGTCAGTGGGATGCACTACAGTGACCACTTCACTTTACTGCCAAACTCCAGACAACCCACCCCCCCCTAGTGGTTGACACACCTAGTCTCATCTAGGTGGATTAGACCCAATAAAAAGGAACACATTCACCTCTGTTTTGTGTTCACTTCTTCTTTTATTTTTTCACAAAATGTTACAAATGTTTATTGGGCATTCCTCCCCAGTTCAGAATCTACTATTCTATCTTTTCTTCCCCTCTCCCCGACAAGGAAGCAGACTTCAGAAGATATATAGCCCAATCTCAACTAAAGATGGGTCGCAACATACAAATCAAACTATGGTCACAAAACGTTAACGGATTAAACAATCCACGTAAGAGAGCTCAAATTATAAATAACTGCCACAGACAGGGTACAAAAATTTTATTTATACAAGAAACGCATATTAAAAGTTCACATGCTGCAATAATCAAAAATAAATGGTTCCCACATGTGTTTTTAAGTACGAACCCTGAAAAAAAAGTCAAAGGCACAGGTATATTACTACATAAGGATCTGCCTATTAAAGTTTTGGATTCCAAAACGGACAAGGAAGGGCATTATACAATGTTGAAAGCACAAATCTATAACACATGCATGACTTTATGTTCAGTATATTTACCAAATGTCAATCAGGCCAAATATGCAAAAGAAGTAATATCCCAACTTCAGGAATTCGCTGAAGGGATCATCATACTTGGAGGAGACCTCAATGTAGCTCTCAACCCTCTAATAGACTGTTCATCCGGGAAATCCGCCATTGCCTATAAGACGTTGAAAAAAATTAAAACCTATTTAGGACAATTAAACATGATAGATATATGGAGAACGCACAATCCCACAACGAGAGACTATACCTTCTATTCAGCTGCAAAAAACACTTACTCAAGAATAGATAATATACTAATTAATCAGAGATGGCTGCACCTCATAAAACATGCTCAAATTGACACTATGATTTTTTCGGATCATGCCCCATACATTATTGAAATAGAAATACCAAATACATTGAAAGAAACCTACAGCTGGAAATTTAATGAGAGGCTATTATTAAGGAAACAACATAGAGATAACATAGCTAAATTTATTCAAGAATCCATCCAAAACAACAACTTACCGGAGACAGACCCCTCAATCTTGTGGGAAACGATAAAAGTAGTAACCAGAGGAAATCTCATAGCCTTGTGCGCTAAAATTAAAAAAGAAAGAGAAGGAAAAATTAAACAATTAATAACTGAGATAAAAACATTGGAAAATAAACATAAAGAATCACTAATGAAAGATGTACAGGTAGAATTAGATAATAAGAGAATCTCGTTAAAACAACTTTTAAACACATATACGGAACAAGCCTACCTGAGATGTAAAAAAGACTATTATGAATGGGGCAACAAACCTTCCAAACTACTAACCAAAAAGATAAAAGAGCAAAAAAACAAGACTTACATAACCCAGATGAAAGACTCTAAACAACAAATTCATTGTACCTATCCGAAAATAGCCAACTGTTTTCAGGAATTTTACCATGCCTTATACAATCTGGATACAGAGCTACAAAAAGAAGAGAAAACAAAGAGAATTGAGTCTTACTTACAACAACTATGTTTACCCAAAATTACCGAAACGGTAAAAAAACAGTTGGAACAACCATTTACATTAGCAGAGCTAAACAAAGTCATTACAGGGGCCCCAGCCAACAAAAGCCCAGGCCCGGATGGATTTAGTGCAGGCTTCTACAAGGAATTTTACCAGCAATTATCAACAGTATTGCTAAAACATTTCAATAGCATTTCGGCAACCAAACATTTTCCCAAACAAGCACAAGAAGCCCAAATAACTGTTCTTCTTAAACCAGGGAAAGATCCGGCTATATGCAGCAGCTATAGGCCCATATCCTTAATCAACCTGGACCAAAAATTCTACGCTAAAATATTGGCTAACAGACTCCAACTGATTATACCCACTCTTATCCACCCCGATCAAGCGGGTTTCGTGAAAGGTAGGGAAGGTAAGGACAACTCGACCAAACTCATAAACATCCTACACCATGCAATTCAACACCAGAGACCAACACTCCTTTTAACAACTGATGCTGAAAAAGCCTTTGACAGGGTGGATTGGAATTTTTTGGAATTGACATTAACGAAATTTGGTTTTGGCCCTAAATGTGTGGCGCAAATAATGGCTCTCTATCAAGCTCCGCATGCAAGAATAAAAGTCAACGGAATCCTATCTCAGCACTTTGATATCACTAACGGAACCCGACAGGGGTGCCCCCTATCTCCAATTCTCTTCATATTGACTATGGAAACATTTATAACGTCCATCAGACAAAATAAAGATATAACCGGAATGAAAATGGGAATCCATGAACACAAAGCTGCAGCGTTCGCGGATGATCTATTATTAATAATCTCACAGCCGGAACTATCTCTACCAAACATCATCCTAGAATTCAAGAAATTCAGTGAAGTCTCTAACTTTAAAATAAATTACTCCAAATCAGACATTTTAAATATTACTATACCACAGAACCAAACAGAACTGTTAAAGAGAAAATTTCCCTTTAAATGGGCTACAAAATCAATTCAGTACCTGGGAATCAACATCACATCCCAACAAACTATACGAAATGAATCATCTACCGCTATTATCCGAAATACAGACTCTACTCGCCAAATGGAAAACACAATCCTTATCCTGGTTTGGGAAAATTAATATACTAAAAATGATGATTATGCCGAAAATTTTATACTTACTACAAATGATTCCAATAAAACTCCCCAAACAATTCTTTTTAAAAATTAACTCTCTTTTCTCACAATTCATATGGGCTATGAAAAGGCCTAGACTTAAACTCTCTATTCTTATGACAACAAAACCTAAAGGAGGACTCTCTATACCCAATGTTGAAAATTACTATTTAGCCACTCACCTACAGAGAATCTGGACTTGGAAACAAGACGGATCTTTTAAGCTGTGGAAAGAAATAGAGCAGAATGAGATGCAAATTAATATAAGCAACATCATGAATATACACTACGACAATATACCGACTTCAATCAAAACACATCCCACTATAGGAGCAACGTTGGAAGTATGGCATGGTTTACAGAAGAAACATGATATCTCTCCTTATCCGTCTCCAGAGACCGAGCTATTAAACAATCCGGACTTTCCACCGAGTTGTGATAGAGGCCAAATTGATAGGTGGGCCTGCACACAGGGTAAACCCACTAAACTCAAACAATTTATTAAACGAGGACGAATAATTCCATTAAATAAAATCCAATCTAGATGGGGCTGTCACCCCAGGGACCAGTGGAACTATCGTCAAATCTATCATTATTTAAGCTCGTTAGATCCCAAGAACATCACCAGACCATTGTCAGAATGGGAGGTATTGTTGAATCAACCTGTAATTGCCCACCCTATAGCTAAATTTTATAAGAAACTATCAGAGGAAGATAAAACTAGTAACCAGAAAACCAAAGAGAAATGGGAACGAGAACTGAACATTAAAATTGGAAGGAAGACATGGGAAAATATAATGCTGGCAGCGCATAAAGGATCGAGAACGACAAAAACACAAGAAGCCAACTACAAACTACTCAGTAGATGGTATAGAACACCAGTATTCTTAAACAAAATTTACGACAATGTTTCTGAGAAGTGTTGGAGATGCAACCTTGAATTAGGAACATATAGCCACCTCTGGTACAAGTGTGCTAAACTCTCTACATACTGGGAGGAAGTATTCGAAATAATAGAAACCCTAAGACCAGGAACTTATCAGAATTGTATTGAGACAGTAATCCTCACCGTCAATAAACATACTGAAGAAGTAATAAAAGATAAATTGATACTACAGATCATACAAGCAGCCAGAAACCAAATCCCAAGAAAATGGAAAATAGAAGAGCCACCAAGTAAAATAGATTGGATTAGAGCCCTAGAAGAAGTTAAAACAATGGAAGAATTTATAGCTTTAAAACAAGGAACAATGAAACGTTTTGAAAAATTATGGGAGCCATGGAATGAACACAGACACGGAAACCATACAAGCCAAAGACAGGTGGAATAATGCTAATAACAAAACTACTTACCTTTACTCTTACGTATCAAGTAGTCTCGAACTGGAACAATATTGCTGGAAATGAAAGAAAAGAAGATCTAATCTGCTTCTCTCTCTCTTGTCCCTCTATCACCCACCCCTCTTCTATCTGTTCATCTCCCACCCCCTCTATAAAATACAATAACTTAGTACTAAACAACGATAGATCCTACGTATTAAAGTGATTCTAATGATAAACAAAAGAGAATAGAGATAGTCAGGACTTCATTATAATATGTGTGGAAATGTACTATGTTATTGTTTATACATATCTGAAAAACATAACTGTTTATTATTACTCATTCCCCCTCCCTTTTTCCTTCTGTACCCTTAATTTTTCTTTAAAATTGAAAATAAAGACTTACAAAAAAAAAAGTCACATAGCTGTACACCATAACAAACTTTTTTTTTTTTTTACATTTCTTTGTATTTCCTTTTTTTTACTATTTTTTATGTAAAAAATAGATTTGCTTAATTTTTCTACCTCTGCTATTTCTCAGTCGTTCTGGGGCATTAATCAACAAGGACCTAATGTCACAAATTGGGTATTAAATATTTTACTTTTATGTAAGTTATGTAAGTTAGTGTGCTCTTACCTCATTCTGTGTGAAGAAGTCTGTTAAGTAGCACTCTTATGTAGTGTTAATGACGTTTGGACTTCTGTATGGATACAATGCAGTGTCTTTGTTCAATACACTGCAAATCATATTAAATGTAAATATGGTATGAGGATTTCAGTCCAGGTATTTAAAGCCTTACATTTTACCACATTCATAAACTAAGGTCAATTATTATTTTAATGCTTTCCCCAAAATAAAAATCTAAATGCTTGGCTTCTATAGTATTTCCAAATGCTGCTTATGATTAAAGGAATTGTTCAGTGAAAAAATAAAAACTGGGTAAATAGATAGGCTGTGCAAAATAAAAAATGTTTCTAATATAGTTAGTTAGCCAAATATGTAATGTATAAAGGCTGGAGTGATTTGATGTATAACATGTCAGTCAGAACACTACTTCCTGCTTTTCAGCTCTCTTGGTTTACACTGACTGGTTACCCTGGTTACCAGGCAGTAACCAATCAGAGATTTGAGGGTGGGTCACATGGATTATATCTGTTGCTTTGAATCTGAGCTGAATGCTGAGGATCAATTACAAACTCACTGAACAGAAATGTACCATGTGGCCCCCCTTCAAGTCGCTGACTAACTCAGAGTTATAGAGCTGAAAAGCAGGAAGTTGGATTCTGGCTGTTTTATTAGACATCTGTTCACTCCAGCCTTTATCTATTACAATTTTGTCTAACTATATTAGAAACATTTTTTATTCTGCACAGCCTATCTATTTACCCAGTTTTTATTTTCACACTGAACTATTCCTTTAAGGGCAGCTGTGCCCGAAACGCGTCAAGCAAAACCATGCAGTGTGTTTTTTTAACATGGAACAACAAAAATGGTGGCTTTTAATAGATGGTCCGGTGTGCGGAGCTTCACTTTTCCTATTTCCGAATGTTCTTAGCTAGCACCTCTAGTGTTGCAATACAGTGTTGCCTTTGTTCCTGATTTTAACTTTATTGCTGTTGATTCTTGCCATATTAGCCATTAGATGCACAGTAGAAGGGATGCTTGGGAACTGGTTTATGTCATGTCAAGTTTAAGTTATGGCTCATGCCTGAACTGAAAACCAATGATGCCAGGTAATATACACAGAATATGTATGTTTCTTTGTTAGAGGAGTCGTTTCTCTCTGATTGACCGTTTGTTTTCACTATGATAAATTGCTTCAAATTCTATTAGGATTTCATTCCCAGGAAAGAAAATATATTTGAGAGCACTTTGCTGGCATTAACGCAAACAGCAGAATGTTGCCTGCTGAATAGCAACAGTGTGTGACTAGAGAGCCCATTACAAATTGTCAATAATAGTACAGCTGAACTCCAAAATATCTTCACTGACAGGGGTGTGTCTCCTGTCATCAGTATTTATCATGGAGAGCCACATTAAAAGCTTGTTAGGCTGGAGCAAAATAAATTGTTCAATTTAAAGAGGCAGTTCATGTTGAAATACATTTGTAGCATGATGTTGACAGAGGTAATCTAAGACATTAATCATTTGGTCTTTATATTTTATTCTTTTGTTGTTTTTGAATTTTATAACTGTCTCTTCTAAAGCTTTTAAGTTGCTTTATGGTTGCTAGGGCCACCGTTTCTGTAGCAATATGATAGGGATTGAATAGCCTGAAGATGAATCAGAGAGATGGCACAAGATAGAGCTAATGGGCACTCACCCAAATCTCACCCTAACTTACACTTTACAAATCAATTGAAAAGAAAGCAAGTTCGTTTAAATGGGTGCACTTTAGTCTAGAGTAGGAACCCAAAGAATACCACTTTTAGGGTGAAATGTATCGACATTTGTGTGATCACAAGAAAAAAAACAGCTTTTTCCCACTATTGTGCACATGTTTACAATCCTGAATGGTTGATCACCCAGGAATGGGAAAAAACAAGAATCACATTTTTCCTATTCATTTTTAAGCAAGTTGAGAAATTGTGGCATAAAATTACAAAATGACAATTGACTTCTGTAGCATCTCTGTCTTTTAGCTGGGGTGGTTTTGCTTGAATTTGCTGAAAAAATACAACCACACATGATAACAAATCTTATAATCCCTACATTTCCTATTTTTAGAAGCCATTTGAAGTTATTTATGCAGAACAAATATTCAACACAGTGCAATTTGCCTGTATTTACCCAAATATTCTGTACTCCAACTGAGTCATTTTATTTCATACATTTCAAGGGAGATCAACACATACATCTTTATTGGTTCAATATCTGTTACCAAACAGGAATAGGCAGCGCCGTTTCTGAGGAAGGAGCCGCCTGAGGCAATGCCGCCCCCCCTCATCGGCTTACCTGTCGGGAGGGGAGGAAGGAACACTATTGCGGAGAGCGCAATTGTGCTCTCTCACAAAAGTACAGCCGAATTTCCGGTTTAAAAACTGGAAATTCAGCTCTTAAAGGTGCTTTTTGCCGCCCCTGGAATCCTCTCTGGCGCTGCCGCCTGAGGCGAGCAGCTCAGCTCACCTCATTGGCGGAGCGCCCCTGGGAATAGGCAGCAACAGTGGTAACCCTTTCAATGTAAAATAAGCCATAAGTCTGTTATCACAGTTTATTTCTATAACTATTCACTAACCTTCATTTATAAAAGTTTGCAGTACAGTCAGTGATAAATAAACTTCTGAACTTTCTGTGGAATTTTGAAAGCATTTTCAAAATTCAACTAGTTCATTACCTTTATTTGCATTGATTCCTTATGCACAGTCCTAGTATTATCTGTGGTTCATTTAAATGTCTTAGCACCTTTTCATGTAGAACCTCAATTTTACATACCTTGATTTTAGGTTTTTTCTTGTTTGTGGTCCCCCCTATATAAAATGCATCATACTTTTCCCGGATTTTACACCATTTTTTCTGATCCCCTTAAAATTGTTGAATGGGTATTTTGTATACATTGTACACTATTTTAAAGGATGATGTAATATGTTTTGCTAAAATATTAAGGAGCACTGTGTTAATGATGAGTAGGTCAACCCAAATCCTGGAGTAGCTTCACATTTATTAGTGTATCAGACTGTATGTTGGAATCTTCATGTTACACAGCATATGCAACACTGCAAAAGTAACTCTTCTCCTAGACAGTAACCTTTTTGATCTGTCCTTGGCTTAACTTCATTAATGTCACTGACAGCTTCAACATTGGTTCAAGTTAGGAAATTGGCTGCAAACTGTGGTTTGGTCCGAGTGTACATCATGGGATGGTTAAAGTTTAGTTCTGACCAACTTACTTATCAGTGGTTGCAAGTACCCGAATAGAATGAGTAGAAACGAATAATAGACAGGCACTTGCTTTGTGAACACTTTCAACTTTTGAACTATAATTTCCAGTTTCATTTTAACAACATGTTTTTCATGGGACTGACTCAAATCAAGGGACCTGAGGTGAGCTTGAAGCTGTCATAGAATGTATTGTGCTGTGGTCTCTTAAGCAATGAACTTTTTAGTTTGTGTTTCAATATTAACCTGTTGTATCTATAACAATGTGTCTTGGATTTCCCAGTGGCTAGCACTGTTAGGTTTGTTTGTGAACTGATTCTGTTTTTTAAAGAGAAAGTTTGCACCTGATATTTCTTTTTTCCATGTGTTGGCAGTTTAACAACAAGAATCCTCCTTGTAAATTCATTGTGCTGTAATAGAGCCAGGACAGTCAATAAATCGTACTTTGAGCTTTTTTTCCAAGCCAGGTATTAAAATGGTAAATGCGTGGCCAAACATACATTTAGGAACACATTCTATAAGGCGCAATATTCACAAAAGCCAGATGATCTATCTGTGTGGTTTCAGACTTTTTCACAGCCAGCTTATTGAATTTCAAACCATCAGTCATAAATAAAATTTAAGATCAAATATTTCCTTTCCTGCATCAAATTAATATTGTACAAATAAGCGTTCGGAATAAAAGTAAATTGAGAATTCGATGAAAGTGTACTTTTCTTCCTATTTAATCCCTAAAGCAGCCCAAATAAATAGGGATTGAGATTTATTTATTTCATACTAAGCTTCTCATTCTTCACTATATCAGGTAAATTAGTTGTTAAAATCTAGCGTCATACTAGTTACACCTCGATTTTTTGTCTTTTGTTTTCTTTAGCAATGACCATTTCATAGGGGGCTTCATAAGTAGTTTCTTACCCAAGTTTATGGAAAATCCAAAAATGAATGAGTTATGTTGCTTAATGAAAAGGATAATAAAGTAGTGGTGAAATATCTTATTGATCTTAACCTAGGAGGAATATGTACTGGCTGTACTCAATGATAGAGATGGGCAAATTTATTCGGCAGGCGCGAATTCGCTGCGAATTTGCGCGATTCGCAGCCAGCGAATAATTCGCAAAACGCCCGCGAAAATTTGCGAAAAAAACGGGCGCCGGCGTCAAAAACGAGACGCCGGCGCCATTTCGCGAATTTTTCGCCGTTTCACGAATTTCGCGCGAAATTCGCAAATTTTTAGGCGAAGCAAAACGGCGCAAATTCGCCCATCACTACTCAATGACTTTGTGCCCTCGATCAAAACCAGAAGTCTCCTCAGGGCATTCAATTCGTTTGGCAAAAACCTGGTAGCAATGAAGTGGATGACCAGCAATGGATACAACTAGTGAATACCAGTTATAAAACTAATATACCTTGCCAGATGATTTCCCAAAATTTTTACAAAATAAATGGATCCATGGAGGCTTGCCCAGAGGCAGACTCCTTGGTTTGAATGTATTAACTATGTAATCGAAAGAAAAGTTCAGATATTTACCTTGTATAATGTGTTGACTGTACAATGTAAGTTTAATATAGTTTTGTAATTAATTTTCAAGATGGCGGCGCCCAGGGCCACACTCTGACATCATCGATTCATGCCAATGCATCTGACATCATTGCGCGGAAAATTCTAATTAAAGGAACACCAAGTGCTTGAAAATAGGTTGCACTTCTTGGCCTTCCTGGGTGCTTTATAATTATTAATTTACTGTAAGGAACTTACCCTGGTGGTCTAGCGGCAGCGGAGTGGACGCCCGTCGCGCTGCTTCCTTTTCCTGTGCCAGCTTCCTCTAGGGTGCGCACTGCGCGTACGTTCGTTATTTAAAGGCAATTGGCGCGAAATTCAAAGGTATAAACAGCCCATTCAGATTACAGGACCTTACCCGTTGTTAGGTTCAATTAGCTTGTTCCTGGGTGTTTATTGCGATTCCTGTCTTGACCTACTGTGTTTGACCCTTGCCTGCCTGCTTACTACTCTGACCTCTCCAATCCTGAACTTGCCTGCCTGAAACTATGTTGTTCTCTCCAATCCTGAAACCTTGCCTGTTCTCCGACTATTCTACGATCTCTAATCCTGATACTGGCCTGTCTGACTATTCTAACTGCTTGAGCTGGCCTGGCCCGCCTGTTCCTGGTGGCTTCCTATCTTCCAGCATCCTTGTAAACAGTCGTGCCCCATTGCCTGCCAGAACTTACGCCTTGCACCTCTCGTTACAATGCACGAATATGAAGAGCTCTACCTGATCCCTTACACACTTGTTGTAAGTGTAGGGTGCTGATCCGGAAGACCCTTCCCTCGCATAAGGGTCATTGAGTCAATAGCAGAAGAAATTCGGATGCACACCTAAGATTGCAGTGATGTCCAAAAAAGTGATTTATTTGTAGCCCAAAATATACATCACAAAGGGGCCCCTTTGTGATGTATATTTTGGGCTACAAATAAATCACTTTTTTGGACATCACTGCAATCTTAGGTGTGCATCCGAATTTCTTCTGCTATTGACTCAATGACCCTTATGCGAGGGAAGGGTCTTCCGGATCAGCACCCTACACTTACAACAAGTGTGTAAGGGATCAGGTAGAGCTCTTCATATTCGTGCATTGTAACGAGAGGTGCAAGGCGTAAGTTCTGGCAGGCAATGGGGCACGACTGTTTACAAGGATGCTGGAAGATAGAAAGCCACCAGGAACAGGCGGGCCAGGCCAGCTCAAGCAGTTATACTTATAAGTAGAGTAGTTTGTTAGTTGTCATTCTAAGTCATGGTTTTTCACTTTTATCATCTCTAGAGGGAGAGCCTGGTTTATAGATGTCTTTTATTGCTGAATTGCTTGCACCTGGCTGATGCAGAAACAGAGGCTGTAGCAAAGGTTATAAGAACTATAAATCCAGCCAACTACCAAAGCCTCCTGAGCAAAACACAAACCAGGGTTATAAACCAGCCAAAATGAGGAGCCACAGCTTTGATTTTTAGTTCGTATTAGCCCTGAAGGCCTGCATGTGATCCTCTCAATAAGTAGTTTTATTTTTCCCAATTCATATGACTGTGATGTATTCTCTTAATTGTGAGGCTTAACAGAGAGGCTTCACTCTTGAAAATGGGGGGGAACCCAGTCACGGTTTGACACCATTTACATCCTGCTCTCATAAACATATGCCAGAAGTGAATATAATGTTTTGAGGTAAAGTAACTTTAATTGACTACAGATGGGCACAGTCGTCACAACTGAACCAAGATCTGAGGAGTCTCCTTGGATAGAAAGAATTGTTTACCCTCCAAATTATCTTCTGATCAGAGCATGCATTGCGCTTTTCCAGGTGCAGACAACATACTAATTTCACTGTAATCTTTCGGCATATTAATTTTCCTCCTGGCATAATAATTACCTGCATTGCCTACGTATAGATAGGAAATTGGATCATTTTGTCCACTGACTGTCAGTTCTTAAAGTGCCATATTAGCAGCCAGTCTCTGGCACCTTTCAACACACATTTCCTCACCCTGAGAAAAATATTGAGTTGTGGTGTCCAAGTTTTGAAGAGGTTCAGTCAGCAGTAGGTTGATGTGGTACATTTGATCATGATTTTATTAAACATTTTATTGATTTAGGAAGTTATTTTGTAATTATATTTTTATATTTTTTTATATGTACTGTATTCTGTTTATGTTTTTGGAGACACTAAAGACAATGACACATTAGGCTATGGCACTTTTTGAGTATTTGGCCAGCCAGCATTTTGTGGTGTGTTAGCTAATTCTGAATGTCCCTGTGCAAAATGTGTGTGATCGCTCTTTGTGAAATTACAACATATACAGCGTATAGGATCAATAAATACAAGTTATAGTCTAATGCTTGTTTATTTCTCTTCAGATGTTCCTGATATAGACAGCATTTTTTTATAGAAACTTTTGTTGAGGCATCTCACAGTAATTCCCTAAAACTCTGTATATGCAACTCTGTGGAGGAACTGGATGAAGCTCTTACTATACATGAAATAGGGAGTCGTGGTAAGTTTACACTTTCTAAACACTAATTTAATTTATGCTTTTTGGAATTTATGTTCAGTGCCTATTCACATAAAACATATATATGCGGGGGAATGTAATAAAAGTTGGTAACGGAAAAACTATTTGCAATGTGAAAAGTTATGCCTTTGCACGAACAAATTTTGCTTTGCTCAAATTTAATATAGCTTTTAACGACCACTTCCAACAGTGGAAGATCATTTGCGAATGTTATAGTTTGTGCCAATGCACAGTAAATATAATAAAACTTCTTACTGAAAAAGTCGTTATGTTTGCGCCAAAAGATTACGACACCTTCAAGCACTTCTTAAGAGTGCACAATTAAAATTCGCAATGTGAAATTAAAATGCACAATTAAAATTCGCAATGCAATAACAGTTTAAGGAACAATATTACATTACGAGATATGGATTTTTAGTGAATTATTTGTACAAGGGTATGCCGGTTCCTTGATGTTCGTGGGTATATATATATATATATATATATATATATATATATATATATATATATATATTTATTTTTTTATAATTGAGGCCCTCTTTTTTTAACACGTGAGAGCTCTTCTCACTAGTTGGGCAGCTGATCAAAAAAGGTCCCATTCTGAGAAAAAAACAGACATGTCAGAGATGTTGCTGCTGCAGAACTTTTGCCAGCACTTACTTTTATAACTGCAGTGACTATATGGAATCTTGTCTACTGTCTCGCCATTTCATTTCTTCTTGAGGATCCAATTCCCAAACTAGCTTCATGGACTTTTAAAATGCACCTATTTTATTTGCACTAACAACTAGGTAATCTGAACTCCTGAACTTTGCTCACTTAAGGTGGCCATACACGGGCCGATAAAAGCTGCCGACAGACCAAGTCGGCAGCTTATTGGCCCGTGTATGGGGGCCCCTGACGGGCTTCCCCGATCGAGATCTGGCCGAAAGTCGGCCAGATCTCGATCGGATGGGGTTAAAAATCCCGTCGGATCGCGGCCGCATCTGTTCGTTGATGCGGTCCCGCGATCCGACCGCCCGTTTGGCGAACGCTAGGATCCGATCGTTGGGCCCTAGGGCCCACGATCGGATCAGCCCGATATTGCCCACATCGCCAAACGAGCGGATCTATCCGTGTATGGCCACCTTAAAACGTGATAATCTATAATGTGTTTGTCCAAAGAACACAATAAAAGGAGTAAAAATTCACAGTTGTGTTTTTATTTTAATTTGTTTTCTGTGGTTCCTAAACTACCGTATTTATACACCCTTTTGTGGATCCCTAATAATTCCTTAAACAAAGAATTGTACAGTTTATTGTGTCTTTACTCAGTTTTATGACTCTATGGTAGAAATGTGCTGTCTGGCTTGGGTAGTTTTTACTCAATATTTTAGAATTGAATATCAAATAATCAGAAAATATCAGCACAGGAGGTTTCTTGCAGTTTTTCATATGAAGGTAATTTCACCACCCCAATAAATATTTCACAATTATAAACTAAATATAAGAATAGTAGAAATTAAATCTATATTTAGAATTGCCTAAGATTGATTTACTTAAAAGATGGAAAAATTAGTTTGCTTGTTTTGTTAAAGATACACACATTCCATGAGTCTTAGGGGCCTATTTAGTAAACATAATTTTTTTCTGGTCGAGTTTTTAAAGGGGAAAAACTCATTGGGAGCCTTTTCTAACAAATATATAATTGGATATTATTGACACCTTCCAGGTATTGAAACCCTACTTCTTGGTTATTAAACTTTTCATATTTGTCTCTTCTTCCTTTTAAAGGTACAGTTCAGTGTGAAATTAAAACTGTGTCAATAGATAGGCTGTGCAAAATATAAAATGTTTCTAATATAGTTAGTTAGCCAAAAATGTAATGTATAAAGACTAGAGTGACTGGATGTCTAACAGAACAGAACACTACTTCTTGTTTTTCAGTTCTCTAACTCTTAATTAGTCAGCCACTTGAAGGGGGGCCACCTGGGTCATAACTGTTCAGTGAGTTTGCAATTGATCCTCAGCATTTAGCTCAGATTCAAAAGCAAAGCATTGTGACCCATGTGCCCCTCCCCTCAAGTCTCTGATTACCTGGTAACCAATCAGTGGAAACCAAGAAGGCTGAAAAGCAGGAAGTAGTGTTCTGGCTATTATATGAGACATCCAGTCACTCCAGCCTGTCACGAACGGCACCCTAAATCCAGAACCAGTGCTAGGCTTCTTGGTCTCGGCTCTCGCTTCTGCCTTTCACAGCCACATTTCACCTCGGGAGGAGCCCTTGGCTCATTGGATACCGCCAGGGCTTATTAAGAGAGAAGCAAAGCTACAGGTTCTGGACGAGCAAAGGGGCATGATCGTCTCACCAAGGAAACCGAAAGGAAGAACACCACTAGGAAGGCAGGCCAGACAACACAACGTGGGACAGGCTGGTCGGGCCAGCACAAGCGAAGGTAGAATAGTCAGACAGGCCAGAATCAGTATTGGAGAGTGTAGAATAGTCAGACAGGCACGACTCAGCTAGGAGAGTTCAGGATAAACAGCTAGGCAAGGGTCAGGATGCAGAGTTCAGAATAGTCAGGCAAGGCAAGGGTCAATAACCAGAAGATCAACAGGAATCACTTAGAAGTAGCACCAGGAACAACCTAAATTGAACCTAACAAAGGGCAATGTGTTTCATTATAAAGCTCCTTTAAATAGTTTGAATTTCTCGTCGTTGCGCGATGACGTCATCACACGGGCGCATAAACCTGGAAGCGCACAGGGTACATAGGGGAAACGGCACTGGAAGAAGACCGCAGCATGCATGCATCCCCACCGCCCACTAACCACCTTGCACAGCCTTTATACATTACATTTTTGGCTAACCAAATATATTAGAAACATTCTTGCACAACCTATCTATTTGCCCAATTTTTATTTTTACACTGAACAATTCCTTTAAAATAAGACTAACAAGGAATTGTAAATCTTCAAGAGACTTTATATGGCATAAAACACCTTGAAGAAAAGGAGATGTAATTAAAAATTATAGAGCACTGAAATCATAGCATATGTTTTACACCAGATATCTTGTGGATAACTTTTTTTCTTGTGGTTGAACATTATTTAAAAGTATTGAATTTTTAGTACCCTTCTCCACAAAACCTTGATCTACAATGGGTATTTATTGTGGCATTTTATGGGCTAATTTTTCTGAAATAATTTTTCAGGGTTTCGATACTTCTTTATAAATGATTTACTATATTGACACTTTCAGTGTTCACATCAGAAATGCAAACAATGAAAACCACCATGAGAATGTGGAAAGTACAGTACTGCTCCAGGACAAACACATTGAAATATTACAATTAATACTATATAACACAACACTTTTATCAACTAGAGAACTTGACACATTGGGAGTTATATGTTGATGGCATTTGCTTGAATTTCATTGCACAAACAAATCTAATGGATTAGGGTGACGCGAGGTGCCTAGTATCTTGAATTTATTTGACCAGGCACAAAAGTGAGTTGGAGGAAAGTGTTGGCCCATCATTGTCCCTATAAAGTCATAAATGTTAAAGTCAATGCTTTAGTAATACATTTAGACTGTCTGGCTATTATAACTTTCCATTTTCAGAGTGTGTTTAGAAATCCAGGGGTTGGCTGTTTTAATGGTGTTTGTGCTATTTAATACTTGCTCCTTATTTTTTAAGATGTCAAGTAGTAAAATTACAGCATCATGAAATCCGCTGTATAAGAAAGTCAATATGCCTTTTTAAGATTAAAGGAGAATTAAACCCTATAAAAAGAATATGGGTAGAAATGTTGTGTTTTATATACTGCCCATGCTTCCTCAAAGATTCAGAAGCCATATAACAGGATCAATCCGGGCCTTTAAAGTTAGCCACAGAAGCAGCACTCCATCTTCTGACCTTCTCAGGCCATCTTTTCAGTGTAAGTGACCCTTCATATTCTATACTTCAGGTAACTTGCACTACACAATAAATAGTATGAGTAATTTTATCTTGCAAACTTTTCATTATACAGTTTTTATTTGCTTCAACGTCTGTTTTTTTTCCATTCTCCTAGTTAATACATTTGGGTGATGTGAAAGGTTATTTGAGTTCATATTTATCTATGAAATAGAACCTCAAAGTTTATGGGATTGACTCATCCTATACCAATACAGATAAGGCTAACAGGTGAAACCGGAAATTGAAAAGATATTGGAAAGCCTACAAAGCAGATGACAGAAGAGCTTCAAAAGTACAGGAGTCAGACCAAAACAGAGACAATTTAGTGCCAAATTACAGTAGTCAGAAAATAAATACAGACAAAGAAATTACAAAACTTAACTCAAGTTTTCTTAAATTGGAAGCATTATCTGTTTCACATGAACATAAATGTGGTATCAGAATGGAAAAGTGACTAGGACAGCTATCACAGTACACTGCAACCTGCAGAATCAGACAAGTCTTCTCCCTTTTTGGATTTCTTGCCTGCAAATGCTGTGGAAGAGAGAACATTGTCAGAAAGTATGTGCAAAAGTCTAAGTGAACAAGATAAAGAGCAACGGAAAATTGAGAACATCAGAATGAAAGAGCAGAGTGACTCACACATTTATTTGCCTCTCACCTGAAAAAATCAATGATTAAACAGACTTGATTGATATTATTGAGGATTTAGAGGTTGTCTATGTTTAATTTTTCAGACATATGTAAACACATTTCCTGAAGATAATCTTCAGAGGGCACACACGTTTTAACTAATGTGTAAGGGCATAACAATAACATGCCAGGCCCTCCTGCTAAAGAAACTCCAAGGCATTCCCTCCATCAATTGCACTAAACAGTGCTGCACATGTATTTTTTTTTTTGAGGCCTCCGACAATTCCGGCAACATTTCCGACGCCAGCGACAATTACACCCATTGACTTTAATGTGTGTCATCTGTTGCCGGCGTCTAAGTTGTCGCTGGCGTTAATTTTGATGCTAGCGAATTGTCGCAAAAAGTCACCATTTTGTGAATTTTTTGTCCGTTTTGCGAATTTCACTGGAAATTCGCGAATTTCGTGGCAAATCGTAACGGGACAAATTTACCCATCACTACTCATAAATGCCCAGACTGAACCAGATACCATGCTAGTATTCCGAGAGGTAGGATCTACATTTATTCTTGAAGAGGGAGAGTTCCCTTTGGATAATTTAATGGATTAAATTGTAAAGATAAGGAGTAGTGTGAAATGCAGGTTTAAAATGGAAAATTACAGTGGGTATGAGTGAAAAGTTTGTGAAAAGTTTGTGCCTCAGACAGTTGCCAAAAAGATGCCCTGGAACAAATGGGTAAACAAATGAAGAGATATGGTCAGATCTGAAGGATAAGAAAACCTTAAAGGAAAACTATATCCCCAAAATGAACACTTAAGTAGGGTAGGGTTTTTTTTTAAGAGTTTGTTTCTCCTTTTAGCTTTTGCTTGAAGTTTTACTTGTACATGTGTTTTGCACACTTTCTGTTTTATTTTACCTTTATGAAACAGCATTTGGCATATTTGTCCTAGTCATTCTTTAGGTTTAACTGATTGTGATTATCACAGTTGTACCTCTCTGTTTCAATTAGTAGTTTTTTTTAAAAGAAGTGGAGATTTCTTTTTAAATGTTATTATCATTCAAAGAAAACCCAGCATTCTCTTGAAAAGAAAAAAGGTCTGCCAAGGTTTAAAAGTGAAGTTGTAAATATATGGTATGAAAATTGTTCAGAATAGGCTGACAAAGATTGCTGGCTTTGTACTTTGACCTTCACTGTCCTAATCTATCTACTATTATTACACTTCAAAGGTATTGACTGAAACCTGGTGATCAGTTAAAGGACTGGAGGTGATTAACTGCATTCCAATTGCACCTTTCACTCTTTCAGAGGAACATGTGTTTTGTAATGGAATTGAAAGAGGCAAGGACATGAGAGTCTGGTGTAGAGAGAGAGAGCTCTGCTGCTAATCATATGCCAAGCAATAAATTATCATTGTCACGATGATTTAAAAATTACAGTACCAAAAAAAGACAAAAAAGATGCTTTACATTTCACATTCACATCATATTAGCAGAATTTAAATACATGAAATATATAGTTGATGAATTAACTATGGCAACGTGCCTTTTTCCATCTTCCAATCTGGTCGCTCATAGATTTAATATCGTACATAACCCTGTTTATACTGTTTTATGTCATAGAAATAATATTTGTTATAGCTAAAGGGAACATTTTTCTGCCAAACTCAATCCAGACTTTTGTGATGAAATGATGATGTCAGTGAAAGGGGCACAAACAGGCAGAAGAACTGGAATAGTAATAGGATATGCATATGTGCCTGCAATAATGAGTGACAAAAGAGGGTTTTTAGCTAGCGATGGGCGAATTTATTTGACAGGCGCGAATTCGTGGAAAATTCCCGCCATACGGCACCGGTGAATAAATTCACGAAACTGCCACAAAAATTCACTGGTGTCCAGAAACAGACGCTGGTGTCAAAAATTAGACACCAGTGCCGTTTCGCCCGACTAATTCGCCCATCACTATTTTTAGCAATTTAATATGTTTTATCAGCTGATTTTACTGATTTATGTAAAACACTTTGAATTTCTTCATCAGGTAGACTGTATTAAGGATTTTACAGTTTCTCAATTTGAAAAGGCTGCACATAGGGGGCCACAAAAGTTGGCAAAAACTCTGCCCAGTCATTCTACATTTGCATCATTCAGTTGCAACACAAATGGAGATTATTGATAAATTTGTAGCTTTTACATCAGAAGACCCCTAGCATTGATATTGAGAACATGAGGGACAAGATGCTGTAAATTTCAAACTTAAAAAAGAGTTTCTGAAATTTCATAAAAGGCAACTTATTTTAGCAAAGCATTGGCGTTTGATAGTTTGGAGAAGAATTTTATATTTACCCATTTTAGATCTGTCAGAATGTGTACTTTTTAAAAATACATGGTTTTCTAGTTTTACAGACTTTTACTATTTTCACTGCTGTTGTGAAAAAAATGCATGTACTATTTAAATTTGGGCTTGTCACATGCTGCATACCTTGGTAGTCCTATACCTACTAGGCGCATTTCAGAACACCCCTGGCATTCATATTTAGGATGTTTCATTGTAAGGGAGCAGGTGATAAAAAATTCAAGCTTTTAGGAGATTTCCAGTAATGTCATTACATTTAGAAAAGCTTTGAAGCGTGGAACATTTTAGTGTAAAGACATATTTACCAATTTAGAATTCCTTGAAAATGTTACTTTGCAGAAATGTATGTTTTTCTGTAGTAAATGTACTATTAGTGAAATTTTTACCATGCAATCTAAGCGTGATCATTTTTTGTGCAATGCTTTGAACACTGAATATTTATACTGTGGGCATATTGAGAGTGCAAATTGATTAGGTTCATTGAGGTACTTGTGTCCAAACATAGTTCTGCACTTCCATGTGGTTGCCAGGGGGTCCATTCTGCCTGTTCTGATGAATGGTGCACAAATGCCATAATTCCCACTCTGAAAATGCAAGGCCCAACTTGCACCCAACACAATTGTGTTTATTATGATTAATTGGGTGCAATTATACTTGAATTATGGCCTTTCCAAATCAATTGTGTTTCTGTACATATAATACAATATATTTATATGTTTTAATATACTGTATCATTAAAAAATAGCTTTCTTTTCATTTTTGGTATTTATAATGCTATATCTTGCTTTAGTAATAGAATTAAAGAGTTATAGGAAAGTTAAACTAAACATTGCCCCTTGTAAAAGAAAACGCACAAAATTTTAGAAAAAAAGTGCTTGACATTTGGAAAGTGCATTTATGAACATTGACTAGGTAGTAAAAGTGTTTAAGTAATACATTAAAGCACTTGAATTAACACAAGTTTGCAAGGCGCTGCAAAAAAAACTTTTTTTTTTGCAACTGATGAAAACAACTTCACAATAAATGAAATGAGGTCGTTGCATGATATGGTGCAGGTGCTTGTTACACTATACTATTGAGTAGTACCCAGTCGTATTATTTGGTAACAGCATTTTTCTATGACCATTTACATGGCATATGAACAGTAACATATCTCCCAACTGTCCTGTTTTGATCGGGACAGTCACGATTTTGACAGCTCAACCCGCAGTCCCGGGTTTGTTAATGAAATGTTCTGACTTTCGCTTTGATCTCCTGCACTGAAGAGCCAGACAAAGATGCAAAGTTTCTAACTTAATTGGTTTTTGACAACGACAGCCCAGAAAAGTCACCAGGTGCACTTAGATACTTTTGTAACAATTTAAGATAAGCAAAGAAGTAATTTTAACAATTTAAGATAAGCAGGTCTCTTGAAGTTTTAAACTGTGACTAGCAGCTTAAAGGGCAATTCCCCTTCATTAGCAAAACTGTAATAACATAAAAACCACATAAATGTTTTCAAACATTTATAACCTGCCAAATTTTGTAAAATTAATATGGTAATTAAGGGTGTGTGGCCACAAAACAGGTGTTTTTCGTGCTACACACAAAATCTTTTTGTCCCTCTTTCTATTTTAAAAATGTTGGGTGGTATGCAGTTATATGTGACTTGTAAAGTGTCTTTGCAACTAACAAAACTGACCAGTAATGCTGCTCTATACTGTTGCCTTACTTCCCTGGCACACCTGTAATTTATTGCAAGAAATAGTTTGTGGGCATTACCGCCTCACTTTGCTCACCCCTGAACTTCTATCCTGGCTTCTTACCGTGTCCTTCCATTTTCAGGTGTGAACCTTGCCTCAGACAGCAGTAAGTGGGCAGTTACAAGAGGCGGCAAAAAGCTGCTTCCTGTAACTTTAAGAGACAAATTTCTGTTTTTTAAACCTGAAATGTGGCTCCTCTATTGCAGAAAAGGCTATAACACTCATTGCACTAGAGATGCAGCCCCCCCCTTTGACCCTCTGTGGCGCTAACGTTTTATAAATGTGGAAGTTTTAAGTGCAGATCCCATACTTTTTGTATTCATAAATGCACATGGATCAAGTATTTAGAAGTTGTTTATGTGTAAGTTGCACAAAAGCATAGCATAGTTATTCAGTAAAGGCAGAGCTCTAATGTTGTTGGAGCCAGAAGGAGTCACCTGGTCAACCCCCAAAAATCAGGAATGTTATTGGACTCATTAATAGCTCCATCACCTTCAAACTGCATGAAACGCTTGCAATAAAGTATTCAGAATAGAGGTTACACCCTGAATCACACCTAAAAACTAGGGAAAATATATTTGAGTTATTCTTCATTTATTCTTTCTGACCTACATGCTTTCCCTTCTGGACCACTGGTCAGAGTTTAAGTTTCCAGATCCATTGCAGTACATTCTGATGGCCTTTTTTTTTAATCTGCCTGTCATATAAAAGTTTATCTATTTTGATTTGTTTCAAGTGTTTTAAGTGATTGTTTCAGTGGCCACCTGGGATCTTGTAAAATTACTCTTAAAATAGCAGCTTCTTGCTTTTAGAATTGAAGCTGTAAAACTAATCACCCAAACAATGAATGATTTCCAGTTCAACATAGTTTAAAGGTCTGAATTATGAGTTAAGTTAACCCGCATTAGCCATTGTAGACATGAGGGGGCCGATTCACTAACTTCGAGTGAAGGATTCGAAGTAAAAAAACTTCGAATTTCGAAGGTTTTTTTGGGCTACTTCGAGCATCGAATGGGCTACTTTGACTACGACTTCGAATCGAAGGATTCGAATTAAAAATCGTTCGACTATTCGACCATTCGATAGTCGAAGTACTGTCTCTTTAAAAAAAACTTCGACCCCCTAGTTCGGCATCTAAAAGCTACCGAAGTCAATGTTAGCCTATGGGGAAGGTCCCCATAGGCTTGGCTAACTTTTTTTGATCGAAGGATATTCCTTCGATCGTTGGATTTAAATCCTTCGAATCGTTCGATTCGAAGGATTTAATCGTTCGATCGGAGGAATAATCCTTTGATCGTTTGATCGAACTATCTGCGCTAAATCCTTCGACTTCGATATTCGAAGTCGAAGGATTTCAATTCCTAGTCGAATATCGAGGGTTAATTAACCCTCGATATTCGACCCTTAGTGAATCAGCCCCGAGGACTCATTTACAAAAATAAGTATACGTGCACATTGTTAATATTACCACTAAATTAGTTAGGTATTAACATACATTTGAAGTTTTTGGTCTCCAGCCAGATGTCCGGTAATTAGCAACTTGCAGTGAGTGCCATTTTGCCTATTAGGTCTTCTCTTTGTTGATACTCTTAATTGCACGTGGACTCAATGGTACGTTAGAAATAATAGCCACCTGGGCCTGGCACTAATTCCAAAAATTACTTAGTTGTAATTGATTCACACTAAGAAAATTTAATGTTTGTGCCAATACAGAGGGGCATGTTAGAAGTAAATCCATCCCTACTATGAAATACTTGAGCCACTAATGGCATCTGATTTACAAAATATCAATATATAATTAGTTATCAGTCTTTAGTAACACTAACTTGTTTGGAATAGGTGCATTGTGCACAAGTTAAGGAGTACACACTGATTTATCAAAAGCAAAGTTTTCGTTTTTTCATGATTCGAGAAAAAGTGCAGCGAAAAAATGCAAGTCCGAATATACTGGAGAATATTCTTTGGAACCTCGAATAGTCGTCATTTATTAAATGATAAAACCACAAAAATTGACAAGTAAAAGCTGGCGAGGTTCAATAGGAGTCAATGGGAATTGTCTCTAACCACTTTAATTAAATACTTATTGTCCTGGTTCATTAAAACTTTCTAGTTTTTTAGCCTCATTGAAAATTAATTGAACAACGTGACTCTCTCTGGTGTACAACTTTTTTATGAGGAAATAACATGAACGGGAATATTCTGTCGCCCTTTTCATAAATTATCTAGCATTCTAGAAAAAAAGTCGCTCAACTTTTGTAGAAGGTTTTTCTTGGCGCTCATGTTTTTTTTTTTTTTCACAACCTCGTGAATTAGTAAATATGCCTCTATGTGGTACATTTAGAAATAACATTCCATACTTATAAAAATTGTTAGTATGCTTGTGTAAGAGAAATTTTGCCACAAAGAAATGACGTATGTTGGGGAAGTTCAAAGGTAGCTGCTGTAGTTTTATAAGGGAAGTTAGCCCGCCTGAACCGGGAGAAAATTCTATTGTTAAAAATTCACTTTTTTGCTCTTGGTAAATTGGCAAAGAATCACTAGAGAAAAGATGTGAATTTTTTCGAATACAAGAAAAATATTGCAGATCCCATAGCGAATTTTAATTTTCTGTGACAATATGCCAAATTTAAACTTTCAACCCATGTTTGGATTGTTTGCTGTTATACTAGAATTCTAGTATTAATGCTGTACTGTGAGTAAAAAAACATGGCTATTTGCATAGTATGAGTGCACTTTACATTCCATTCATAAATGAGCCCTGAAATCCTCTTACTTAAAATAAATAATTAAAGAAAAAGATAACCAGAAATTAGAATCATTCTGAGTTTACACTCATTGTTATTGTCATTGACTGCAGTATTGTTCTGTGTCATTCAGTCTATTACCTGGTTGGAAGGTTAAAATAAATGTCGTTGTCACGGTCGGCACCCAACACCAGAACAAATACCAGGCACCCTGGTCTCGGCTCGTGCTTCACCAGTAGTGTGACCGCCTTTGGGCCTTGGGAGGAGCCCTCGGCTTACTTGGATGCCACCTGGACTTAAACGAGAGGTGCAAGATGAGGGTTCTGGATAGGCAGAGGGGCACGACAGTAAAGCAAAATCTTTGGACAGAAGATCGTAGTACAAGGCGTTAGGCAAAAGAGTAGTCAGATCAGGCCAGGTCGAGGCAGGCAGAGAATAAACGTAATCAGGCATGCAAGGGTCAAACCAGGAAGTCAATCAGAGGGTTAATCAGAAGAGGTAGTCAGTAATCAGGCAAGGGTCAGGATCCAGAAGTCAGAATAGTCAAAATAGCCAGGCAGGGGTCAAAAACAGGAATCAAACAGGTTCAGAATATAGCAACGAATAGCACAAGGCTCAAAAGCACCAGGAAACAATATCCTATCACGGGCAATGCATAAAGTAAAACTGTACCTTTAAATACATTTTAAATTCGCGCCTTTGCACGCTGACGTCATACGTCCGCGTGCCTGCAACTTTAAGACGCGGCGCGCGCGCCCTAGGCGCCGAAGAACCCTGCGGGCATCCCCGCTTGGAGTGCGGCGGGCGTCCCGCAACACCCCTACCGGGGTAAGTTATTACAGTACCCCCCTCTCTAGGGGGGGCCACTGGACCCCCAGGTTTATCAGGAAATTTGGTGTGGAATAGTTTCCTGAGGCGGTCAGCCTTGATGTCTTCAACTGAGACCCAAGAGTTCTCCTCAGGACCAAAGCCCTTCCACCTAGTAAGGTATTGTAGCTTACCTCGCACAAGGCGGGAGTGGAGGAACTCTTGGATCTCATAAAAAATCATAGCATGATTGTAATGATTGATGTGCTTGAGGTGCTAGGAATTAAGAGAAAGGCCTGGTTTTGGGAGGATTGAAGGCAAAACTGAAATGGTATTGCTGATTGCTAGCCAAAATGTTCCAGTTCTTCATCTGGAAATGTTAGGAGTGCAAATAAATAAAATAAAGAACAAGTTGGATGAATCTAAGGGTAAACTTGACTACATGATACAAACCTTCATTTTAAGGTGAACATCCTGTTTAAGCCAAGAAGATATACAACTATTTTCCCCATTTGATTGCTGCACTTTCCCAGACCACAGCAATCAAGCAATTCTTTCTGGCATCATCTATAACACTGCCTTTGTAGATGCTTTTGCTTTAGAATAACGTAAATTGTTAGGGTAAATTATGGGAAATAATGAAATCAACAGGGAAATGTTTTCATTGAAATAAACAGATATCTAAGGGGCCTTTACAAACAAAAAGGCCACATTCCAAAGAGTTTGACTATATGTCATTTTTTGTTTATTTTTTTAATAACAAATGAATCCATTTATCAGTAATCAATACAAGATGAAGCTGCACAGTTTGTGTGTTAGAATAAAATACACTGCTAAACTGATTTTCTTTATGATTGCGAATAAATAAAGTGACCTCAATGGAAATGCTAAATGGCACCTAACATTTTAAGATTCCATTTATTAGCCATGCATTTGAGGAGACCTTCGTATATACAAACGATCTATACATAGCGCACTGTTTGTGCTGGTACAGATTTATCGATGATATTTTTATAATATGGACGGGGCCATCAGGGACCCTCTCTAAGTTCCACGAACAAATTAACTGTACCAGCACAAACCTAAGATTTACAGTACATACTGATGGGCACCAGGTCTCCTTTCTGGATACTTTGATCAGTCGAAAGGATAATGCACTGTCATCGGATTTGTACATAAAACCAACAGATAAAAATACTTTATTGCATTATAGATCATTTCATCCGATGCAAATCAAAAAATCAGTACCAAAGTCACAATTTACGAGAGTTAAAAGAATAGTATCCGATGACAGTGCATTAGAAACTCGGCTGAGTGAAATGCAAACCAAATTTATACAACGAGGATACCCTAAGGGATTATTGGAGCAACAACGTGATGAGGTTCAGCGAAATATAAAGAAAAGTAAAAAAAGTGACACTAAGAGAATCCCTTTCGTATCAAGATACAGTACCGTGAGTACCTACGTAGAGAAAGCAATTAGGAAACATTGGCCATTGCTTAAAGAGGGCTTAACTGAGATTGATTCTTTTAAAAATGTCCCACTTATATCATATAAAAAAACAAAAACGATCGGATCAATGGCAGTTAGAGCAGATATAGGGGAGAGTGGCACCCAGGAGCGACTGTTGCGGCCGAGAAAGAATGGGACATACCCATGCCTTGGCTGCAACTGCTGCTCAAACTGCTTGAAAGGCGATACACTATACCACCCAAGGAAAGGTACAGCAATTAAAATTAATGGTTTTTATACCTGTGAGAGCACTTATGTAATATATGTGATCAAGTGCCCCTGTGGGTTATCCTACGTTGGACAGACTACCAGAAGCGCTAAGGAACGCATAAGAGAGCACAAGTCCGCAATAAATACTAAAAAAAGTGACCAAGCAGTCGCAAATCATTTTCTAACTGCAGGCCATGGGGTACAACAATTAAAGTATCAAATAGTAGATAGCGTACCGAAAATGCGAAGGGGAGGAGATAGAATAAAGTTGTTATTAAAGAAGGAAGCAAGATGGATCAGACAATTGGAAACGATGGCTCCCCATGGCCTAAACAGGGAATATGATTTGAGTAAAATATATCGCTGAATTGTTTTTAATAATAATGAAAAAAATGTCTTTTAATTTTAATATGTATTTTATTGAAGGGGTAATTATTATGTTCCCGTCTTTTACAGCATAACTTTTGCACATCTAAAATACTGGACACTTTAAGGAACACTGGACTTTTTGCACAGAGGTACAGAGACACATGTTTTTCGATTTATGTAACTTGACACAATTATGGCGATTTAAAATGTGAAACATTGTAATTGTGAAAAATGTCACTAGGGGTCACTGTGATACATTGTATAAAAAACAGAGCACAGGTGCTGTCTGAGTGGCTTGAGAAAAGACCGTGAACAGGTCTGAAACGTTGCCGGGTGTTTGGGGTCAGAGCCTATGTCCCAATAAAGGCATTTTAAGACAACAAATCAATGATTGGTGCCGTCTATTACTGCAATTTGAATTGATGAACGGATTGAGGCTGGGAACCGTTGGACGTGCATCATACTAAAGGTCTTTGGAGGTGAGGGTGCTGACTGTGTAAATTGTGAAACTGATTAGCCACATTTAAAGAAAAATACATATTGTGGCAAAGACTTTAGTTTTTTAATTCTGAATGAAAACCACATTGGAGTGTATCAGCTTATAAATGACTTTGCTGCAGATCCTTAAAATAAGCAATAGTGGACCTGCAGAGGATAGGATGTTTCTGTGACAGATGAGAAGGATTTATACTTTAGTAATATTCTTTCAAACTATTAAACAGGCAACAAAATAGATATAAAAATAAATAATTATAAAAATAATTGGACAAGATAGGAAAAAAAGCTGTATTTTGCATTCTATTTCCCATTTCAGGAATATCGACAATATTGGCTAAAAACAAATTGGTTTCCAAAGCAATCCAGATCCCTATCTGAATTGTGTGACAACCAGGGAGTGCCTTAATGTAATTTCTGCAAATGAAGAGGTATTGTTTTTTTATAGATTTAGTCTATCTTATGGCACTTTTTCTAGTAAGAAGGTAGAAAGGAATAACTGAGTAAAGTATAGTGGCCTGGAATAATAGATTACTAAATCAATTACGATGAAAACTCAATTGTACATGCCCCAGTATTAAGTGCTGCTGCATTTTTCACCATTTTCTGGTAATCCCACCGATTTATAATGCATTTCGTTTGGTGCTTTTTCCTGATTTGACATCATGTTTTCTTGGATTTTACCCCTAAAATTTGTCCTGATGCTCCCAGAAATGGAGAGGCCTTGCATATGCCCCTTATAGTGTAACATTAATGCTGCAATGCTTAACCTATGCCATGAACATAGTAAATATATTTCAATGTAAAACTGACTCCTTTCCTTATACCCTTTGAATACTTTAAGAATTTGTTTTACATTTTCCTTGATTTTACCCAATTTATCTGGGTCACCTGAAAAAGGTAAAATGGGGGTTCTACTTTATTCCCTTTTAAATAAACATTTATATGAATGAAATGCAGAATGCATGATGGTGGTATCTAAGTGGCCTTTATTGGTAGCCAACTATATTAAAACATATTAACAGGGTGAGAAGAGGAAGGTATTGTCTTCTCACTTGTGTTGGTAGGGTTACTATCAACACAAGCATGATTGTTTTTGAAAAATAATCATGGGCCATATATTTTTTTCCTCTTATTATGGGCATTGTAAAACAAAGTGGCGGTATTGATTGCTATGGCTAAAAAGTGATAATCAAAAGTCCCCTTGTCATATTCCCAAGAGATCTAAGATGACAGTGTTATAAGGCTAATGTCCACCAGACTGTTTCTGCTTTATTCCTTTGGTCTATTTCCTTATAAAGAAGTTTTAACAGAACATTGAGAATCATAAATAGTGATGGGCGAATTTATTCGCCAGGCGCGAATTCGCGGCGAATTTGCGCGTTTCGCTGCAGGCGAATAAATTCGCGAAACGCCCGCGAAAATTCGCCTAAAAAATTCGCCGGCGTCAAAAAAATTTTGTCGAAAAACGGACGCCAGCGTCAAAAACGGACGCCGGCGTCAAAAACGGGCGCCGGCGTCAAAAACGAGACGCCGGCGCCGTTTCGCAAATTTTTCGCCGTTTCGCGAAATTCGCGCGAAATTCGCTAATTTTTCGGCGAAGCGAAACGACGCAAATTCGCCCATCACTAATCATAAACTCTTCTTACCATGGAAAGCTGGAATCACCCCAAGCACAACACATATAATATACAGTTATTGAATTACTAATCAATTACGATGAAAACTCAATTTTACATACCCCAGTTTTAAGTGCTGCTGCATTTTACACAATTTTTTGGTAATCCCACCGATTTATGATGCATTTCATTTGGTGCTTTTTCCTGATTTGACATGATGTTTTCTTGGATTTTACCCCTAAAATTTGTCCTGATGCTCCCAGAAATGGAGAGGCCTTGCATATGCCCCTTATAGTGTAACATTAATGCTGCAATGCTTAACCTATGCCATGAACATAGTAAATATATTTCAATGTAAAACTGACTCCTTTCCTTATACCCTTTGAATACTTTAAGAATTTGTTTTACATTTTCCTTGATTTTACCCAATTTATCTGGGTCACCTGAAAAAGGTAAAATGGGGGTTCTACTTTATTCCTTTTTAAATAAACATTTCTATGAATGAAATGCAGAATGCATGATGGTGGTATCTAAGTGGCCTTTATTGGTAGCCAACTATATTAAAACATATTAACAGGGTGAGAAGAGGAAGGTATTGTCTTCTCGCTTGTGTTGGTAGGGTTACTATCAACACAAGCATGATTGTTTTTGAATAATCATGGGCCATATATTTTTTTCCTCCTATTATGGGCATTGTAAAACAAAGTGGCGGTATTGATTGCTATGGCTAAAAAGTGATAATCAAAACTCCCCTT
Source organism: Xenopus laevis (assembly GCF_017654675.1). Classification (NCBI taxonomy): domain Eukaryota; kingdom Metazoa; phylum Chordata; class Amphibia; order Anura; family Pipidae; genus Xenopus; species Xenopus laevis. The sequence continues at coordinate 94,363,153 of NC_054376.1, read as the reverse complement.
GTCATTTTCCCAAGAGATCTAAGATGACAGTGTTATAAGGCTAATGTCCACCAGACTGTTTCTGCTTTATTCCTTTGGTCTATTTCCTTATAAAGAAGTTTTAACAGAACATTGAGAATCATAAATAGTGATGGGCGAATTTATTCGCCAGGCGCGAATTCGCGGCGAATTTGCGCGTTTCGCTGCAGGCGAATAAATTCGCGAAACGCCCGCGAAAATTCGCCTAAAAAATTCGCCGGCGTCAAAAAAATTTTGTCGAAAAACGGACGCCAGCGTCAAAAACGGACGCCGGCGTCAAAAACGGGCGCCGGCGTCAAAAACGAGACGCCGGCGCCGTTTCGCGAATTTTTCGCAGTTTCGCGAAATTCGCTAATTTTTCGGCGAAGCGAAACGACGCAAATTCGCCCATCACTAATCATAAACTCTTCTTACCATGGAAAGCTGGAATCACCCCAAGCACAACACATATAATATACAGTTATTGAATTACTAATCAATTACGATGAAAACTCAATTTTACATACCCCAGTTTTAAGTGCTGCTGCATTTTACACAATTTTTTGGTAATCCCACCGATTTATGATGCATTTCATTTGGTGCTTTTTCCTGATTTGACATGATGTTTTCTTGGATTTTACCCCTAAAATTTGTCCTGATGCTCCCAGAAATGGAGAGGCCTTGCATATGCCCCTTATAGTGTAACATTAATGCTGCAATGCTTAACCTATGCCATGAACATAGTAAATATATTTCAATGTAAAACTGACTCCTTTCCTTATACCCTTTGAATACTTTAAGAATTTGTTTTACATTTTCCTTGATTTTACCCAATTTATCTGGGTCACCTGAAAAAGGTAAAATGGGGGTTCTACTTTATTCCTTTTTAAATAAACATTTCTATGAATGAAATGCAGAATGCATGATGGTGGTATCTAAGTGGCCTTTATTGGTAGCCAACTATATTAAAACATATTAACAGGGTGAGAAGAGGAAGGTATTGTCTTCTCGCTTGTGTTGGTAGGGTTACTATCAACACAAGCATGATTGTTTTTGAATAATCATGGGCCATATATTTTTTTCCTCCTATTATGGGCATTGTAAAACAAAGTGGCGGTATTGATTGCTATGGCTAAAAAGTTATAATCAAAACTCCCCTTGTCATTTTCCCAAGAGATCTAAGATGACAGTGTTATAAGGCTAATGTCCACCAGACTGTTTCTGCTTTATTCCTTTGGTCTATTTCCTTATAAAGACGTTTTAACAGAACATTGAGAATCATAAACTCTTCTTACCATGGAAAGCTGGAATCACCCCAAGCATAACACATATACTATACAGTTATTGAATTTTAAATGACTATCATCTATCATGCTTAGGGCAATACCACTTTTCCGTAAGGCAGCTTTCTGACTGTCTTCTTTAAACATTTAGGTTTCATTTAGTATATTGTTTACTTAATCTGCACATTTGTAAGTCCTTCAACAGCATTTGAAACTCAATGTTTTTATCTAGTCATACCTTAACTTTTGCTAGTCCTTTTCTCCCAAATAACGAACATGCATCCACTCTTTCTATACATATACACATAGATATTGGTTGTGGGAAGGCACAAGAGATATATAGCCAGTTTATGGCAAAAAGTACCAACATGTTAAATAGTAATTGTTGGGAAGCCTGGAAATGTATTACCTAAAGACTGAACCCAGTAGAACTGAAACAAAGTCAGGGGATGTTGTTTAGGCACCAGGGCAACAAAATGCACACTGCAGAGAAACCTTTGCCTCAAACAAAGAACAAACTTAATATAAATGGGTGTAACTAAAATTTAAATCAATCATTTTAATTTTTAGGGTTGTTGATCCTTAAAATGCACAGGGATGTTACCAGCTTTTTAAAGATCTGAAACAAAGTAAGACATTGGTTTTGCCATTCCAACCTTTTAATATCAATATTATAGGGCAGATTTGTCAAAATGTAAGATTAGAATTCATCACATAAAAACACCTAGGGGCACATTTACTTAGCTCGAGTGAAGGATTAGAATGAAAAATACTTTGAACTTCGAAGGTTTTTTTTGGCTACTTCGACCATCGAATTGGCTACTTCGACTTCGAATCGCACGATTCTAACTAAAAATTGTTTGACTATTCGACCATTCGATAGTCGAAGTACTGTCTCTTTAAAAAAAACTTTGACCACCCACTTCGCCACCTAAAACCTACCGAGTACCAATGTTAGCCTATGGGGAAGGTCCCCATAACCTTTCCTTGCTTTTTTTTGATCGAAGGAAAATCGTTCGATTGATGGATTAAAATCCTTCGCAGTCGAAATGCGGTAAATCCTTCGACTTTGATATTCGAAGTCGAAGGATTTAACTTCGATGGTCGAATATCGAGGGTTAATTAACCCTCGATATTCGACCCATAGTAAATGTGCCCCTTACTTTCAATTCATTTCTATGGTATTTTTAGAATAGTGTTTATCAGTGGAGTTCACCATTTGATAAACATGCTTTTAAAAATCCCATAGGAATGAATAGAAAAGTGTGTTTTATTGTAAGTTCTAAATTCACACTTTGAAAAATCTGCCCCATGTCATTACGGATAATAAAAATATATTTATGCTGTAATTTACTTGGTCAAACTGTCCACCTCTCTAGGCTTCTCTTCTAACTACAAATTTGTCTGGGAATTTTGCAGAGAAAAATCCACGTATAATTGGACTTTATAGGGTTATAATATAGCATACAACAAGACTTAAAATGGTTAATTCTATCTTGGTCATTTTGTTGCACATGAGCTGTGGGAAAATGCAAGATTTTACTGTTGTCTCCGCTTTATATCAGCCCCTGCCAATATATGTATGATTAATAAGAAGATAGTGTGATGAGTTGGCCAGCCATTCTGCAATGATCTCATATTGACAGCTGCATCTGATCTACAGTCACTTGTGTGTTTTCTGCACTCTTGTTCTGTTATTTTTTCTGTAAGGTATTTAGCTTTTGCCCAGAAGTAGACCGAAATAAAAATATAATATTTTTCACTCTTTCTACCTATAATTTTCACTTCATTAAATTATTTCCTGACCAGAATAAAACTGTTAACATTCACACAACTTGGAGGGGACATGCAGTATTTTGTAATGCAATATTTAAAGGATGTTCCAAGCATATTCCTTCAGAAAAAACACTGGCACAGTTTGAGACATGACTGTCATACTTAATTTTCTAAATATGATTTATTATTTGTTTGATGTAGTTGTCATTTAAAGGAACTTAGTCTGCTAAGTATTTAACTAGTTTAAAATACTACTGAGTCATTTGTAGTCACATCTCTTTTTCAAAATTAGCCTGTCAGCATTGTCTTAGCCATATGCTGTACAATCTTACATACATACAAGTAATCTGGGTATCCACACAGAAAGCACAACTGATCCACTTGGTAATATTGTGAGCTACTGTCATTTACTAAAATTCCACAAATTTTTTAAAAAGGGGTTACAGCATACAGTATATAAATTCAGTTATCAAATTTCCTTGGTTGCAGCTACTGTATTTATTGAACATACAAAAACCATCAATAATCAAAGAAACACAATTTAGAGGAATTGGCAACAGAGCAGATTATTACTACATTATTTGTTTTACTGCTCACATTGTGCTTTGGTGTCTACTGTGTATCAGGTGTTAGCTATCTGCAATCCACTTAGATCAGAGATGGTCTGTTAAAACTGGCCAAATTAGGTGACATTCATAAGTAGTTAGGTTTTATTGTCAAAGCTGGACAATTTGCCTTAACAAATCTGGAACTGTATAACCATGTTTACTTTCTGAAATATGTTTGTCATATATTGTGCTGGGTTGTAAGTGTTTAGATGTCACACAGTAAGTTAAAATAAAGAGCCATCAAAGCACACATCTTGGATGTATTGCAATGTGAGTATTCTGTACATCAAGATTCGTGGATTAAAAGATGCGCATCAGCTGGTACCATGGCACATATTCTAGGAAGCCTGGAACTTTAAATTGACAGAAGCTAGAATCTTGGATTATCTGCATTTCCCCTTGACCATCCATGGAGGATTAGAGAAAACTCTAGAGGTAATGTTCTATAAAATTCTCACTTTAGTGAATTTGAGTAATGACCTTTCGACTGAGCGAAAATAGAAGTAGCCATGCCATAAAATTAAGGGACATTATCATTAGAAAGGGTAAATATTGACACTTGATTCTTTTTGGTAAACATCTAAGAATTTCTTTACACTGCTCAGTACTCCAGATTTATGCTAGGAAATGTATGACACAACATTTTACAGCTATACAGTATTGGCAGTAATGGCTTCAGCTGTTGTCAGTTATACCCATTAATATCTACGGGACTGTAAGATGGATATCAAATGTATGTATATGATAATGTTCTCCTGTTATTATTGTGAATTTCTATCCATATAAAGAATGGTAGAGGGAAGTTAGCTTTTCAGTGTATTGCACAGATTGCTTGAAGTTTGTTAATTAGGTGAACTGTGTTCTTCCCTGTTTATTCTGTTCTACACATTTGGATTTTACAGCTGTTGTCTTGACAGTGTAAAGCATAAGGAATTGACCTTGATAACCCTTTTTCAGATGTACCAGTCATTTTAAAAGCTTGAGTAGGAACTTGATGTACGTTTTTGATTAATGTACAGCCATTCCTTTATGCCTGGGAGTGATATTTGGAGCACATTAGACAATGAATATTGTTTTAATAGCAAATGGTTTCTAAATTTCTAAATTGAACTTTTCTTTTTTAGTATAAATTTTCTGTTAGACATTAATAATTGCCTTTGTCAATTGTTTATATAGTGTGAACTTGCTTGTTAAAGCGTATTCTTGGAAATGTCTGCTGCTCTGTTAAACTACAAACCGGCTATGTATTATATCAAGCAAAAATGATTGGTCAAATGAGGTTAATATAATTCCTGAAATGAGCTTTATTAATGCTGAAATAATCGCAAATGTGCCTAATTGATCCTATATATTTTTTGAAAATAAGCTTTTGAGAAATAAGCTATTCCATTGATCTGAAAGTTAAAAAAAAACAGAAAAAGCAGTTTGATATAAAGGACGCAATACATAGAGGCTTATTTATTAAAGGTCAGATTTTAGTGGTTTTAGAAGTGTTTCAAACCACGACTAAACTCACAAACTCTAAAACCACGATTGTCATTGAATTTCCTCTAAAACCTCTATAAATTCCAGTTTTTTTGGGACAATTTGCAATTTGATTGTTTGTAAAGGGACCCCATACTGTTGTGATAGTAAATTAGCACTTACATGTAAAATTGTACTTATTTGCAATGTGTGATATCTATATATATATAACCATAATATATCATGTGTTACATTACAGAATCATCATGTTTTTTTTCAAAAACTATATTATTTCAGTGGTACCCATCAAATATGACACAAACAGAATAACTTATGGTCACAAGTGCAAAAATGCAAAGCACTAAAATGGATCCAAAATTAAGTGCACAAATTGACAACATTCACAAGGGAACTTGAACCCATAAGTGCCCCTGACAGCTAGCATTAGTGCCAATGCACATATCCATGCATTGATGTAAGGCCTAGGGATGTAGCGAACTGCCGATTTGGTGTTCGCGAACACTGGCAAAAAATGCGAACGTTCGCGAACAGTTCGCGAACTTCGAACACCTGCTAAAATCGTTCGATTCGAACGATCGAAGGATTTTAATCGTTCGATCAAAGGATTTTCATTCGAATCGAATGATCGAAGCCATTCGATCGAATGCTTTTCATTCGATCTAATGCTTACAATCGTTCGAACGAATGGAAATCGTTCGATTTTTAGCGGTCGAAGGAATTCGAATGGTTGAATGGTTGAATGGTCGAACGATCGAACGCGAACTCAAAATGCGAACGTTCCCAAACGTTCGCGAACATTCGGCAGACGCGAACGGTCGAAGTTCGCGCGAACTAGTTCGCGGGCGAACAGTTCGCTACATCCCTAGTAAGGCCACTCTAGAATTGCTGTCAACACGGACATCGGGTAGTTCCAGTGTTCTACTAGCAAGTTGCATCAATGGGCCCCAAAGAGAAGCATGTGAACTGGAAGCTAATCTCTTCCCGGTATGCTGAAAATTTTCTGAGTGGGAATTGCATCATTTCTGGTGCTCCGCTTTAAAATAATGTTTTTATGCATCAGTATGCTGCACCTATTGATGCTGGCTGCTCTGACGTAGCTCCAGGATTTCCCAGTGTCAGTAGGCACACTCAGGCTGGGATTTGTAGAAAGGCTACCAAGACCCGGGCCTAGGATGGCAAGATTTTAGGGGTGGTATGATGCCCAACCACACCCACATTGGTTCTGAAACACTGGGGATGTGCGGGAGATATGATCCTTTTTTTAAATTTCCCATGTGCCAACCCCTGTTGCTCTGGTCCCGATGATTAAAATTTGCAAGAATAAAAGGGAGGGGACAGGGCCGATGAACATAAGCGGGCCTGGGGTGCTTCCTATGTAAATATGGCCCAGGGCACACTTGCACATGATGTGAAACAGAAGGCAAAGTGGACCCAGTGCCAGCGAGCACTGTGGTTTTGGACACAAGTACTTAATGAATGTTGTCAATTTGCACAATATCTCTGTCTATTTTTGCCACTCACTTGTGGTTGCAGTTGTATATGAGCCCTTTAATATTCCGATTTGTGTAAAGTACACATTGAAAGCATTGTACTGTGCATCTTTTCCTACGGATTTTCACTCTGAACTCACAGATCAGCTAATGTGTGTCTGCCAAGAATATGTTAAAATTTTATCCAAGAAACCCAAGCTGGCAATAATTAGTCAAAATATGCCTTTTTGTATTTACTGAGAGAAGCCAACACTTTATTCTAGGAAACCCATTTATCTAAAAGTATCATTTAACCTTTTAGCCCTGTAGATCAAAAACTCTAAAGTTAGGTACTTCTTTCTGCTTTAATAAATAGCTGTCACTCACAACGTTAGTCTTAATAGGAAAAAAACAAACGGGAGGGGGGGGTGGGGGGTTTGCGCCGACTAGGTTTCCTTCCCCTTTAAGGCACCTTTGGCAGAATAGTGAATGACAACATTTTGAACACCCAGCTCTATAAATAGCATAAACTTTTACCTGTTTGGCACAAGTGTTATGGTTATCCCCAGGTCCACGGTCAATATAAAGTATGCTGAATAGACCTATATGTAAAGAACCACAGGTCTGCACTGCTGGAAAATAAATAAGGGAAAAAGAAAGTTTTATGACTGTATCTCTTCCTTGTGCACCTGTGAAAAGCTGCAGCCGTAAATAAACTGTGGGCACATCCAGATAAGTATAAGCTCTAAGACATTTTCCTTTTAAGAGCTCTATAGCGATAATACATGGACAGAATAACCAATGATCAATATCCACAAATGCTTTGCAGGTGGGTGTGGGCCAAAATTTTTTTCATACAATAATTTCAAGCTGACATCAACTTAAGAGACATAACTGATATATTTTAACAGAGGCGCATTAACTGACCTGGACTTTAATGGGCTAATTCATAAAGTTCTCTTGTTTACATATAAAATGGCTTACTTAATTAAAACACATTTTTAGTCAGACGATTTAACTTACGCTATTTTTTCCTAAACTATGTTGTAATGTTTATCTTACATACTTTTTCAGGTGCATTTCATTTGTGGTATAAAAATGCCATGCATTTCAAAATTAGTTCATAGCTGTAGTTTAAAATTGCCAGAATGGGTTGTTTGCCTCAATATTGCATACATGACAAATCCTTTTCCATTTTAAGCACACTAAATATTGATAAATAAATACTGTATTCATGAACATCTATACACAGGCTACACAAGCCTATATAGGACATTTCTTACTTCTTCGGTCAATCTGCATTTATTTTGTTGGATAATTGGGCTGCAGGTGAAAATGAGATTTTCAGCTGAATATATATGTATTTTAGATTTTTGTTTCTCAAAATTTATTTTGCTTCTTTAAGCATAGCAACAATGAAACAAGGACTATAATCGTAAAGTAGAAGAAATGTAAATATTTCATTTCCTATGGGTCTGTGGCCATTTTTGTATAGATTGTTGGTTTGAATCAAAAGAAAGATGCATCACAATGGTTAAAAATGAATCAAGCAGGTTCAATATTTTAAAGCTATAAATGTAGTTTACTCATTCTGTCTTGCACTTTCCTATATATTATCTGGAGACTAAAATGTTTATGAAATACTGCATTTTACATCTGTTCTGCATTTACAAGGAAAACATGTTTATCTAAAGAGATAGGTATAATAAATTATATATTGTTTTTCTGTTTTGTTTCAGTCTGACATCTATTTCTAAGGTTAAATGTGTTAAAGGTGTTTAAAGTGGACCTGTCGCCCAGACATGAAAATCTGTATAATAAAAGTCCTTTTTAAATTAAACATGAAATCCAATTTCTTTTTTTTATTAAAGCATTCATAGCTGTTGTAAACTAGGCATAGAGGCGGGGCAAGCAATTACATTCACTTTCCATTCAGCACTTCCTAGATGTCACCGCTCTCCCTACATTCCCCCAGCTCTCTTAACGATTTAATTGTGTAACCAGTGCATGGGGATGGACATTGGGTCCCTGTCCCCTGGTGCACAAACAAGATTCTGAGAAGATACAAGGCTTGCCTTAATAACAGTGTCCACAAAATGGCTCCTTCCTGGTTGCTATAATTTTGAATTCCCAGACTGATGGAAACAATATTCAAATAATTTATACAGTGTAATTAAAGTTAATTTTGCTTGACTAACATGATAAAATAGGATTTGGAATAATTTTGTTTGGGTGACAGGTCCACTTTAAAGGGTAGTGGTTGGTGGATGTGGAGATACTTGTTTAATTTATGAAACACAGCTATTTCCTATTACAGTACATTAACTCTTAGGGGCACATTTACTAAGCTCGAGTAAAGGATTAGAATAAAAAAAACTTTGAATTTCGAAGGTTTTTTTGGCTACTTCGACCATCGAATTGGCTACTTCGACCTTCGACTACGACTTCAAATTGAACGATTCGAACTAAAAATCGTTCGACTATTCGGCCATTCGATAGTCGAAGTACTGTCTCTTTAAAAAAAACTTCGACTACCTACTTCGCCAAGTAAAACCTACTGAGCACCAATGTTAGCCTATGGGGACCTTCCCCATAAGCTTTCTGAGCAATTTCTGATCGAAGGAAATCGTTCGATCTATAGATTAAAGTATGGATCGAAGTAAATGCGGTAAATCCTTTGACTTCTAAAAACTTAACCAAATACTGCCTATAGGTTCTAGGAGGTCCCCATAGGCTAACATAGCAATTCGGCAGGTTTAAGGTGGCAAAGTGTCGAAGTTGAAGTTTTTTAAATTGACAGTACTTCGATTAAACTGAAAACGAAACCATTAAGCAAAATAGAAATGGTTATGCATGAGGTTTATTAAGTGGGAATGTAAAATGTATGGTTAATGCCCCTTAGACCTGAAAATTAAATAGGTCTCTCTACAGCACAAAATCTATTGAACTATGATGCATTAGGTGATGTGCTACCAGATGTTGTAAATGCATTATATTGGCCAATTCTGGCTCTTCTATGCGTATATATGACATAGATTATTGGCTGGATTTACCAACACAATATTGACTGTGTAAACTGCAAATATATGTATGTGTAATTGTAAAAAAAAAAATTACCTTATACTGTATGTCACATTCTCCATCCACTGTTTAAACACTGGATGTCTGCAATATATGAAAAAATTGTGAAGAATTCTTCTGTTTATTAATCTCTGTGGTAAAGTTAAACTTGGTTGCCCATTAAGCCAATAAATGTGTAATAAGCCAAATGAAATGACAGTTTTGGAAGAGAAGCAAGTTGAAAAAATTTGAAGAAATTGAGACTTTTGCAGCTGTTCACAAGAGAAGAGAAAAGAAGATATAAACCTCGAGAATACATCTGACTTAAAAGTCAGTAGAAAATCACAAATCCATTTTTAAAGATCATGCCAAAACCTTAATGAGCTGTTTTAAGAACAATCGGTTGTTTTTATGGATTGATAATGAAGGTCACCACTCAGTAAAACATTGATTTCTTTAGATTTAACAAGCTATTTGTAAAGAGCTTTTCAGCATTGTTATGCTCCAAATACTTGCATTGCTTTCACATGAAGGCAATACATCATTATTTAGTGGGGTGTTAGAGCTGAGCACTGCCGCTGAGCTGTAACACCCCATATCATAGCTTAATACGGGCGCATTGATCTACAAATTTGTCAATTCATTAATTACTTCCCTGACCTTGACTGTCAGGATTGTTTGTGTACTGCATTATAAACTTGGTGGGAAATCATTTTACATTTATGAAATTTGTTTACTTTGTAAGTGGAACATTATCGTTTAGCAATAAAATGAATTTGGTGTGGGAAAAGACTTGAAAAAAACGTGAAAAAAATTCAAATTATACAAATCTTTCGGATTTGACACCTTTTTTTAGATTATAACCAGAAGACTAGAATTATTCCGATTATCAGACGAAAACCCAGTGCAGATCATGAAATTTTATTATTTTAAAAGGGACATCTGCCATTGACTTCTACATGATGTCAGCAAGTTTGAGATTTTTTCCAGACTTTTAGCAGCCTCGGGGTATAATACATTTCGAAAACTTTTTTTTCCTGCAAAAAAATTGTGTTTTCCCCTTTAAAACAGCTACCAGAACAATTTGGGGTTTAGTAAATAACCCTCTTGATGTCTATATAATTGGGTAAAATGAGAGATTGATAGCTACCCTTAGGGGCAGATTTACAATTCCAAAAAGAAAACATTTAAGAGGAGAAAAAAGATAAAGATTAAGTTAAATAAGGATGTCCGAACATTAACCTTGAGGAATACTACATATGCCCCTTGTTAAAATGAGTGAAACTGTGCTTAAAATGAATAATGGGAGGAGCCTTATCCTAACTGTAAATAGTGCTTTTTTTTTTTTTTTTGTTACAGATAGGAATGTTACAACCAGGGGATTTCACATGAGCAGGCATTTTAAGGAAAGCAGCTGGTTCTTCAGTAAAAATGCCAGAATGTCCACTTGCTTGGTATGATTTGTTTGTCACCCATTTATATCAACAGTATATATATATGAGTTTCTATCAATTAAACATTAACAAAAGAATTACTTTTCACTTAGCACACATTTTATTGTTTAATGGCTCTGTATGAATGAACGTTTGTTTGCTGAATATGTCATGTAACTGCAATTCACAAGAACAGACTAAAAATTTTTTATCTTTTTGGAAAAAGTCTCAAAGTTTACTAATTGGTAGAAAATTAGTATAAGCCTTTAATATGTATGTTTGATTTTACAGAACCATGTTTACTAGTTGAATCACAGTACTTTATAGGCCAACCCAAGCGTTGGGATAATGGCAAGAGTTCAGTATGCATGAGAAAAACTATCTTGCTCTTTACATCATGACAACTCAGCTGCATTCCATGGGGACATTTTGAACTAAATGTAGAAGTATGGACTTAAATCTGATGCAATATTAATGAAATAGAGGGGAAAAAAGACTGTTTGACATTTGAGGAGAGTTTGAATAGTATCTAAGAAATTTAAAGGTGATTAACATCTATGTCATTCTATCCTTTAGTAAATCCTAAAAAAGCAACACCATTTTGCATTTGAGATTGGTAAGGCGCCATATTTATGTTCAACTCTAAAGATGCACATAGAATTCTAAAATGCACCTCCGACATCTGGGTATTTCTGTGCTGATATCACAAATTTCGGCTGTGAAACCCGCATGTACATACAACACTTTAACAATACAGGTTTTCATTCTATGCCAAACCTCACAGAGAACTGCTTTATTATTTGATTTGGAAACCATTCCAGAAGGAAATTGTTACAATTTGCTCTGCAATTCTGGTGGTATATAGTACACTTGTAACACCTTTAATAAAACAAATCCAGTGACCAGAGAAAACAAGCTTACCTCATTTATAATTCATTTTATAGTTTTCAATAGTGCTTAATGAAAAAGTTGGTACTTTTGCTACAAAAGTTTACTCCATCTTAAAGGAAAACTATCCAGCCCAATAAATTCCATCCAGGATGTGGCATCCTTGCAACAAGATCTTGACAAACTGGGCAGCTAAGTGGCAAATGAGATTCAATGTTGATAAATGTAAAGTCATGCACCTGGGATGTAAAAATATCCAAGCCACTTATACCCTTAATGGGACTGCACTAGGCAAATCCAATATGGAAAAGGACTTGGAGTCCTTGTAGATGATAAACTTGGCTGTAACAAGCAATGCCAGTCAGCAGCATCAAGGGCAAATAAGGTCTTGAGCTGTATTAAAAGGGACATAGAGTCACGGGAGGAGGGGGTCATTCTTCCACTGTATAGAGCACTGGTAAGGCCCCATCTAGAATATGCCGTACAGTTTTGGTCTCCATCACTCAAACAGGACATTATTGTATTAGAGACGGTCCAGAGAACGATGACTAAGCTGGTAAAAGGTATGGAAAATCTTAGCTATGAAGAAAAACTGGCCAAATAGGGGATGTTCACTCTGCAGAAGAGGCGCTTAAGGGGAGATATGATAACTATGTATAAATATATAAGGGGATCATATAATAATCTCTCTGAAGCTTTATTTACCAGTAGGTCCTTCCATCTGACATGAGGTCACCCATTCTGATTAGAAGAAAAGAGGTTCCGCCTAAATATTCAGAAGGGGTTTTTTACAGTGAGAGCTGTGAACATCTCTCCCTGAATCAGTTGTACAGGCTGATACATTAGATAGATTTAAGAAGGGGTTGGGTGGCTTTTTAGCAAGTGAGGGAATACAGGGTTATGGGAAATAGCTCATAGTACAAGTTAATCCAGGGACTGGTCTGATTGCCATTTTGGAGTCAGGAAGGAATTTTTTCTCCTCTGAGGCTTCAGATGGGTTTTTATGCCTTCCTCTGGATCAACTGGCAGTTAGGCAGGTTAAAAAAAAGTTAAAAGGTTGAACTTGATAGAAGTGTGTCTTTTTTCAGCCTAACTTACTATGTTACTATGTTACTCTTTATTAAAAGTTCATGCACAATGCAATTCAAGCCTAATAAAGAATATTACATTGCAAGGTGAATTTTTATTCTTATTTGTGCACAGATTTTTTCTCTTTGCAAATTTCATTATATTTTTCCCTTAATCTTAAACAAAATTGATTTTCTTGGGAAATTAGAAGTAATATTACAGTTTGGTAAGGGATATAGATACTTATATGGTAGCAATAGCTTTTTTTGTTATTAAAAACATCCAAAGAATCTGTCCTGGGAAGAAGCAGGTCATTATCCTGAGTACTGCATGTGGGCCATGTTAATATCTGACACATACAGTAGGTAGGGATTCCTATCTATACACAACAATGCCTACTATGTACCAGAAAACCATTTTACTTTAAAAAAAAAACACTGAATTTGTTGTGTTCTAAATGCATGTATCTGATTGGTTGCTCTAATGGCACTAGTGCAAGTTAGTAACTGTACTATTAAATTATTCTATAGATCGCACAAGTAACTTGTTACGATCTGTTGGCTAACTGATATCCATTAAAATGCAGGCTTTTGAGATTAATCAATTAAACTTTACATATCTTCATCAAGCATAATATAATAAGAATGTTACCATGACAACATGCCTAAAGACAGCAATAAATGATACAGGTATTGGACCGGTTATCTAGAATGCTTGGGACCCAGGGCTTGCTGGATAATGGATCTTTCCATAATTTGGATCTTCATACCTTATGCCTACTAGAAAATCATTTAAACAAAAATAAACCCAATAGTGTTGTTTTGCTTCCAATAAGGATACCGTACATTATATCTTAGTTGAGATGAAGTGCAAGGTACTGTTTTATAATTATAAAACATTTATAATTTAGAAATTTTGGATTGGGGTAAAATAGAGTTTTTGCGACACGGCCTATCTGTAATTTGGAACTTCCTGGATAACAGGTTTCCGGATAACGCATTCCATACCTGTATCGCATTACCACAAAAAACGTTATCGCTCTAAACTATGATTATCAAGGTATGACACTACTACTCTGCAAACAAAAAAAAGCTTTCACCAATATACATCACCATCACTAGAATGCCCTTTAAATTTTTCTAAAATTGTAAGAGGGCTTTGGTATCTTTTATCCAGATCTTAAAATAAGGGGCAGATTTATTAACATGTGAGATTAGAACTCCACACAGAAAAAGTCAAACCTGTTCTATTCATTTCTATGGGATTTTTAGAATCGTATTTACTGTATCAATGGAGTTCACCATTTCATAAATATGCTTTTAAAAATCCCATAGGAATTAACAGAACATTGGTGAGTTTTTTTTTTTCTGCAGGGAGTTCGAATTTTGACAAATCTGCCTCTAAGTGTTAAAATTTTCTGAAATGCCAAATTATTTTAAGCAGATATTTACACAGTAATTAAAATATAAAAAGCTACATCTCCTTATTATAAACATACTAGGTTACCCGATTATGTCATTTGAGGGAATATAAATTGACTTCTCTTATTCAATCAAGCTGAAATATTTACATTAACTCCTGTTGTGTGTTAGGCACAGAGCCAGATATAGTGGAATTTTCTTAATGCTTCAAGCTTCTAAATGTGTGCGAAAGTGTTTTTCCTATCTTTGACTGACTTAAATAAATGAAAACTGCTATAAAAGATCTGTTTAACAACCTAACACACTGGGCTAACACAATGGAGTGTTTGAGTTTATTTTACGTCACATAATTAATCTACTCCTGCTGCCAGTACGTTTACAACATCATCGGACTAAAGGATAAACAAATCAGCCTTATCTTTTGTTCATTTTCAAGGCTGTGGAGCATGTTGCGGTCGGCCAAGGGGAAAGTGGTTTTGTTTACTGAATCTCATAGAATCTGTCTTCCTTCTGATTTCGTTTCTAGAATAACCTAAATGTGAACTGCAGATAAACTCATTGTAGTACTGCTAAAAGACGTTTATTGATTATTGTTACATCGCCCTTAAATCTTGACGTAAATCATTTCTGGCTTCTAAAGTGTTGATGGGATTTGTCGTTTGCAAAGGAAATATTATTGTTATATATTTTAAGTAGACAATGGAATTTGGACAGTTTGGAAATGGTCTTTATATTATTCTTTTGTGTTTTTGTAAATATGTAAGCTTTTTATTTTGCATCTCCCCAGTCTGGAATTCAAGTTCAACGACACATGGAGAAATTTCAAGCATTTTGGCTGACAACTTTGTTAAAAACCCAGACAAGTAAGGCCAAATGCCTGAAATTATCTTCCACTGGCATCTATAAGTATCCCCTGAAAGTGGCTGCACTCAGGCTACACTCACCTTTGGGAATATCACTAGTTTGTCCAGCTAGTCTAAGGGGCCGATTCACTAACTACGAGTGAAGGATTCGAAGTAAAAAAACTTCGAATTTCGAAGTTTTTTTTGGGCTACTTCGACCATCGAATGGGCTACTTCGACCTTCGACTACGACTACAAATAGAAGGATTCAAACTAAAAATCGTTCGACTATTCGACCATTCGATAGTCGAAGTACTGTCTCTTTAAAAAAACTTTGACCCCCTAGTTCGCCATCTAAAAGCTACCGAAGTCAATGTTAGCCTATGGGGAAGGTCCCCATAGGCTTGGCTAACTTTATTTGATCGAAGGATATTCCTTCGATCGTTGGATTTAAATCCTTTGAATCGTTCGATTCGAAGGATTTAATCGTTCGATCGAAGGAATAATCCTTCGATCGTACGATCGCACTATTTGCACTAAATTCTTCGACTTCGATATTCGAAGTCGAAGGATTTCAATTCCCAGTCGAATATCGAGGGTTAATTAACCCTCGATATTCGACCCTTAGTGAATCAGCCCCTAAGAGTTTGGGTCTTGCATGTTGAAACAAAATGTCCTCCTTACTCTAAATTTATCTTTATGAGCAAGATATTTCATCATAAAGTGAACATAAAATAGTACACAACTGCATGCTAGTACTTATTACAATTTACAATATAAATAAAACAGTTAGCTTGCAAAAAGCATGGCTTTTCCAAATGATCGCATTTGCCAATGAGTTTTTTTTGGACACATTAGTGATATATAACAATTTCCTCTAGGAAAGTTTTATATAGTGTGCAGGAGATATTTCTAAAATATGTGCTTTATCTGTATAGACATTTATAACCAGAGACTGAACATCTTGAAAAGGGTGGTGTGATGCCAGACTTTTGGATCTATACAAAAATAATGTATCTGTTGTATCACATCTTCACTTAACTGGCTGTAGCACTCTTCAGTGTTAGATGTGCTTTCTGCCCCACTTGGCGCCATGCTTTTAAGTCTCCATCTGATCTTTCTCTCCCACTCCCCACAACAACAAGCCCATTTTCCTTTTGGGCATATCCATGAATATGAACATAATTATTTTGCAAAACTGAATTTTAGAAATGTGGAGATGATAGGAGGTTGAGTATGTTTACATTTAGGGGCCGATTCACAAAGGGTCGAATATCGAGGGTTAATTAACCCTCGATATTCGACTGGGAATTAAAATCCTTCGACTTCGAATATCGAAGTCGAAGGATTTTAGCGCAAATAGTGCGTTCGAACGATCGAAGGATTATTCCTTCGATCGAACGATAATATCCTTTGAATCGAACGATTCGAAGGATTTTAATCCAATGATCGAAGGAATATCCTTCGATCAAAAAAACTTAGGAAAGCCTATGGGGACCTTCCCCATAGGCTAACATTGAGTTCGGTAGCTTTTAGATGGCGAACTAGGGGGTTGAAGTTTTTTCTTAAAGAGACAGTACTTCGACTTTTGAATGGTCGAACGATTTTTAGTTCGAATAGTTTGATTCGAAGTCGTAGTCATAGTCGAAGGTAGTAGTAGCCCATTCGATGGTTGAAGTAGCCCAAAAAACACTTCGAAATTCGAAGTTTTTTTACTTCGAATCCTTCTATATTTCTAGGTTCCTAAAAAAATTATTGAAAAAAGCACATTGCTAGGAAATGCATGGTTCGCTGGGGGTTAAAGGGTTAACAGAACTGATTTAAATGCACATTTGTCAAGACAATTTACTCAGCATTAAGCCTGCCACTATAAAAGAGGTTGGAATACAGGAAGCATTCTATTAAACTTTGTTATTCTACATCTCTCAAGTTTAGCTCAGCCATTCAGCCTGTGAATTCTATAACGGTCTGGAATGTATATAGGAGACAACCGGAAAGACAGATAAAAATATTGACAAGAATTCAGTTTCACACTCAGTACATGTCTGGTTGATAAAGTGCCACTGGCTCCAACAAAACTGAGAGGTTCTAAAAGAGAGAATCTAAAAAAGTTCAGATAGTACTGTTTTCAACATTAATACATCACTTTGTCTACATGAAACTAAACTGTACATTTTGGATGAAATGTTAATTGTTATATTTGTATTATCAGCTTGCAACAGAATCCTTGTTTTATCGAGTCACGCATCAGGTTATATTGCAAGACTGCTTTGGCACAACTGTATGGAAAGATTCTAATAAAACATATGATCACATTATTTTGTTTCACCCTGTGTGATCATCCAGTTGATTACCTTTTTATATATAACAGGAAACACACAGGAGACAACTCTGGTGAATTCTACTTTTTTAGAGTTACATTTGTGACATTTTTCTGCTTGTTTGTGTATACTGCTTTTTTAAAAAGGTTTGTTATTGTTCAAGTTGGACATCTGCTGTTTTTGTGTCTTTACTAATAAAAACATTAAACAGAATAGTATGAATGATGTTTACTTCATCAGAATGAATGTAGTGTTGGCTCGTGTTTTTGAAGTATGAAGTATTTGGACAGAAATATAAATTATTTTTGCAGTGAAAAGCGCGTTGGAAAGATTTTCTCAAAGTCTGGCAACTTCATTGATTATGTAAGAAAATCCCTGAAAAAGCTGGGGCATGACGATTCAAAGGTCAATTCTGTATTTTCATTATGTGAGCTGCCAGGTCTGGACTGAGATTCAAAATAGGCCCTGGCATTTCAGGTACACAGAGGCCCAAACAGGCCACACAGCAGCCCAAACAGCCTCCCATAAGCCCAATATACAGTGACTCTCTATGGCAATTTACAGCAGCCACTCTGGCATTTGCCAGAACCCACAGATTGCCAGTCCGGGCTTGTGAGCTGCTATGTAATGGGGTCATTTACAACTATAGGCGTTCAATTTTGGTTGGGCATAGCAACCAATTAGTGATCGATTTTCTGCCATTTAGAAAATAAAAATATGATTGGTTGCTGTGGAAACTGCAATGATGCAGTCAATCCACCAGTGAATGGCTATATTTGATTGTATATGCCAAATAAACACAAATTCACACCTTTAATATGTTACTACTTAGGAATTTTTTTTAAAAAAGTTTTAGCAAATTGCTCATCCAGCTAATAATACAGTAATAATACACATATTAAACCTTTCTTTTCCAAGGGGAAATCTGCTTTACAATTTTATTCTGTGATACTATAATGCTGAAGATGCAATGTTGCCACATTGGATTGTTTTTGTTCAGAATTTTGACTGGCCAATGAGAGGCTGTGATATGGAGCTGTGGACTGGAAATCACTCTCCCCAACAGTGATAAAATACCCCAAAATTGAAAAGCCTTCAAATGTCCTGGTCTGAGCCAGCTGAATTTTATGCTTACAGGCTTTATGAGATTTAACTGACTTAGAACAGGCAATTTCAAGGCATGTTTTGGGTGTTGTGTCACCCTCTGCTATTGTGAATTATTGCTAATGAAATGCAGTGTAATTTCCCTAACCGTACTTACAGTACTTGCATGAATAAGGCAAGCCTTTATTTTTAAGCATACTCTTGGTTTAAATTTCGTTATCTATTGGATGAGTTTTTAAAACTAGGGTAATAAATGATGATAATGTCAACTTTTATTTTACTACATAGCATGGTACAGGTATGGGACCTTTTATCCAGAATGCTCGGGACCTGAATCTTTCCGTAATTTGAATCTTCATACCTTAAGTCTACTAGAAAGTCATGTAAACATTAAATAAACCCAATAGACTGGTTCTGCTTCCAATAAGGCTCTATTATATTTTGTTTTGGATCAAGTAATAGGTACTACTTGGGTATTATAGAGAAAAAGAAAATAATTTAAAAAAAAAAATTGCATTATTTAGATAAAATTGCATCTATGGGAGATGGCCTTTCCATAATTCGGAGCTTTCTGAATAACGGGTTTCTGGATAACAGATCCCATACATGTATAACACTGAAATAATAATATATAAAGAAAAAAACGCAAAGAAAAATCATTTCATCTGTATGGTACGACAAGTATCAGTATTTTACATTGGACCAACATGTTTAGCTTTACTTTTCCTTTGAAGTTCTTTCCAATGTATCACCCACAAGCAAAAAATGTCAAATTCTTTAAAGCTCTTTGGAGCTTTAAAGAGACATGAATGAAGAGGTCCGAATTTGGATTTTGCCTAATTCAAAAACTGCAACATGTTCGGTGATTTGGCTGAATCTGAAAATTTTACATTCAGTGGAGCCTCAAAAGGTTCAACTCAAAAGGAGTAATGCTTGTTTCTCTGTGTTTCTATGGTGAGTAATCTCCCCTTTTATTCATTTAAATCAGACAGTGTGTATACTGCACCTATGTGCACAAAATTGCTAAATGTGAAAAACAAGATTCAGCTTTATTTTCTGGACCAATTTGTGATCCTGTGTGCCGCATACTTGACTGGTTGAAGTGGTTTAACGCACACTGTTAAATGAAATTGTTTTGACAAAAAACTGGTTAATTATACTGTTTTTTTGATGGGTGTCCTTTCAGGTGTTTCTGTGACATTTTATTGGTATGAAGCCATGCTGGTTTAACAGTCCTCATTAAAAGAACTTGTTATATTTTGTTTTCCTTTAAACTGAAGCCTCTTTGATGGGTTGGTTGCACACAGCGGCTTTATCTGATGTCACTAGCTGTACCTAGGTGTAGATGAGGCAATGTCATTGCTAACTTCCTTGGATGGTAACCGCAACCAGCTGGATTTCAAAGTATTACTGTACCTTCAAGTGTTGGTGTGTTCAATGCTAAATAATAAGTGAACACCTGGCATGGAACCAAGCATTGTCACAAGGGAATGCTATATGTGTGTGTATACACAAAATACATGAATACTGCCAAAAGGTAGAATTTTGCATTGTTTAAATAATCAATAATGAAATAATACCTCTGAATACAACCTCTCTATATACAGTGTTGTGTCTCCTGAAAGAAGGCATTTTATTCTCAGCCCCTCCTCAAACAAGAAATGCAGCATGAAATTGCTTTGGATCTGTTAATTATGATCTAACTGAAAAAGCATTTGCGACATTCAGAAAGCTTGCAATAGTTATCAGCCACGTTTACACTGATGTTATTAACCTTCATCTTAAGTGTTGAACATATTGCTGAAATGACTACTTCAGCAAAACCAATCACTCTGTTAGAAACTGTATCTAAAAGTCAAAGGATGCAAGTTCTGTCTCAGAACTTTGCATCTGATTTTATATGTGAGCAGTCTTTCCATTGGTACCGGATATAGAATGGAGACGTGTACAAACCATATCACCTTTTACTGGTTGTTATTACGGTCAATTATTATCTAGTCAGCAAACTGGCTCTTTTTATGGTTATCCTTACTTGTCATGCTTTGTGGTTAGTGTATTATAGTCTGTTTCTCAGAAACAAGTTTCATTCATAGCTTTAGTAAAAAACGGTAATATGCTCCCCTGTTTAACATATATGTAGTTAGTTGGGCAAATGTTAGACAAAGGCACATTTATCACTGTTATGAGAGAAACATTTTGGGGTCCATTCACTAAGTTCGAGTGAAGGAATAGAAGAAAAAAAACTTCGAATTTCGAAGTGTTTTTTTTGGCTACTTCAACCATCGAATGGGCTACTTCGACCTTCGACTACGACTTCGACCTCGAATCGAATGATTCAAACTAAAAATCGTTCGACTATTCGACCATTCGATAGTCGAAGTACTGTCTCTTTAAGGAAAAAACTTTGACCCCCTAGTTCGCCACCTAAAAGCTACCGAAGTCAATGTTAGCCTATGAGGAACGATTATTCCTTTGATCGAGGAGTTCCTCAAAAAATAGTTGTCTGGCGCTTTTTCCTATTTAAAGGGTGATAGATTGAAAAAGATTTTAAATTTCTTTTGGGGTACCCCCTTCCCCCCTACATTTGCTAACATATGGCACCTAAACTATACTGTGGGCACATGTGTAGGGCATTATAACAACTTTATATAATTTTATTAAGGTTCCCTGGCCTTGTGTAGTGTAATGTATTTGCTGCAGCATATATGTCCATTGTACTTTAACTGCACGCTGTATGCTGAGCGTAATTTCGCCAGCGTTTGGTACCCGTGAGCAACTTCGAATCTTCGTGAATTAGCATTGTCCAGGCGAATTTACGCCTGGCGAAGTGTTGCGATGTGTGCGAGGCAGCGCTGGCAAATTTTCGCTGGTTAGTGAATTTGCCCCTATATGAGATTGAACATATGAGGAGAATAATAGAGGGTGGGTACATTCAGCATGTAATATATTAAAATCAGTTGTGATGAGGGGGGGAACTTTCTGGGAATGAAAGCAGGAAGAGGAAGTCTGTGTTAGGCTGTGAGGCTTTCTGAAGCAAGGAGTTTGTATGAAAAATTCTGGAGAAAACCAAAGCTATGTAAATGGATATACTGACTAACTACACTAAGTGGGACTAGAAATGTTCCTGTAACCAGCAGGACCTGTACGGCCAGGCTAGCAGTGGAACAGACTGTTCTGGTTAATGAGCAAACTCTGTAGGTTATTGTTACTTTTGTTACACACTGTTACAAGTTACTTCCCTCTTGAAAACTCTGTTTCTGTTTAAAGTTACCTGGATGTTGCTACCTTTCTACTTTGGTAAGTTATTGCTATGGCTAACATTTGAGTGAATTCCCACAAGGGATACCTACATGTTCCTATAAAAATTCAGTATTACTTAACAGTTGTGGCATGAAAATCTAGGAAGTTCCCTAAAGTCACCCCTGGGTATTACTAACTTGGACAACATTCTAACAGAGACAATAGATCCTCCACAACAGTGTGACACAGGAAAATGGTGCAGTTCCCTGTGATCTTGTATGTTTTGTGATTAACAGGTACCACTAGGCTGGGGGTGGCATTGGTACATGTTTGGCTTTCTAGCTTTTCATGAAACAACTGTTTAGTAATACTGACACATTCCAATGAATTTTCTTAGGAAAGTGTCGGAATGTATGTACAGTATAACTTTATTTGTAAAGCACTGTTAAGAAGCCACAGTGTTGTACAATGCATAAAAGTATAAACTAATTGCTAGTACAAGATATAAAAATACACACAGGGAGGACAAGTCACAGTAAATACAATAGATATGCACAGTAAACACAGCTCATATAAGGAGACAGAGCTTAAGTGCTATGTGGTAAGAGACACAGTGGGAAGGAGTCCCTGTCCCATGGAGCTTACAATCGAAATGGGGTGTGACTAACATACAGGCACCAATTGGAAGGAAAAAAGTGCACAAGGTAAAAGCATTGCCCAATAGGAAAACCGACAAGACTAATGTTCTAGTGCTGCAAAAAATAGACTCTGAATTCGTTTTTTCTTGAAGAGATTGAGAGAGCACTCATTGCGAAGGAATTGAGGATGGAATTCCAGAGGTAAGGAGGAGCAAGATAGAAAGGTTTGAG
This sequence comes from Xenopus laevis, assembly GCF_017654675.1. Lineage (NCBI taxonomy): Eukaryota > Metazoa > Chordata > Amphibia > Anura > Pipidae > Xenopus > Xenopus laevis. The sequence continues at coordinate 94,340,289 of NC_054376.1, read as the reverse complement.
ATGAGAGGTGGCAGTAGTGTGGATGTGGATGGTGTGAAAAGAAGTTGGCTCTGAGAGGAGAGAAGAAGAGGCCCAGGAATGTACAAGTGAAGAAATGTTGTGAGGAGTGAAGGGCTTTGAATATTTGTAGCCATGCTAAGGATTTTAGTTGGAGTTAAACAGGTACCCTCTTAGGAGAGAGCAGGAGGCTCCTGGTAGTGGAGTTTAAATTGATTGGAGGGGAGAGGTGTGGGAGTCAGGAAGACCGATTAGTAGGAGATTGCAATAGTCTAAACAAGATAGGTCAAGGGCATGGATCAGGGTTTTGGCCATTGTTTGTGAAAGAAAGTTTTTTATCTAGGCTATATTGCAGAGGAAGAAGAGACAGATTTTGGCAGTAGTATAAATATGATTAGAGAAGGAGAGAGACTGGTCAAGGATGACCGCTAGCATCATGCTGAGTTAAAGGGGTTAATGGTAATTACATCAATAGTAATGGAATAGAGTGAAAGTAATTGATGGGCTAGGTTTGGGTGGAAAGACCGTGAGCTCAGTTTTGGCCAAGTTGATGTTGCGGTGGAGTTGGTTCATCCAGGAGGAAATAGCTATTAGGCAGTCTGTGATCTGGATCTGAATGTCAGCAGTTAGTGAAGGGGTGTCTAAATATATCTGGATGTCATCGGCACACAGGTGATATTTAAGGCCAAATGAAGATATAAGGTCTCCTAAAAAGAGAGTGTACAAGGAGGATCAAGTACAGAACCGAGTCACCTCACACTAAGATGAACAGGGGAGAGGATTTGTTAGCAAAAGTAATGGAGAAGGAGCGGTTAGAAAGGTAGGAAGAAAATCAGGATGCAGCTCGACCCCAGATACCAATTGAATGGAAAATTTGCATTAGAACAGAATAGTCAACAGTATCAAAAGCAGAAGACAAGTCCAGGAGAATGAAAATGTCCTTTGACCTTAGAAGTCTGGAGATTGTTTTCAACTCTACATAAGGCAGTCTCAGTTGAGTGTGTGGGTCAAAAGCCAGACTGCATAGGATCAAGCAGATTATTGGTGCAGAGAAAGCTAGAAATATGTGAAAAAACAAGACGTTGCAAAAGTTTAGAATCTAGTGGTAAGACAGAAAAGAGAGGAAAAACTGTGGTAGTTGGGCAAACACAGGCCTGTTTGAATAATAAGGGGAAAGTACCAAATGTTAGCAAGGAATTGAATATATGTGTAAGTACTGGAGTAAGGACAAGGGCACACTGTTTTAGTTGAGGTGATGACATTGGCTAAAGTGAGCAAGTTGATGATGGAGACTTCAGGCTCAGTTATAAGATGAACAGAGTTGTAATGAGAAAGAGGCGATTTAGGAAGAGTGAGAATATTGATATCTGAATGGTGGATGAATTTTGCTTTTAAAGAAGTCAGCAAAGTCCTGGGGGGTATGTTCAGATGTTAATGTTTTGTTTGTAGAGGGATGGAGTAGTGAATTGAATATGGAAAACAAGCATATTGTGTTGTTTTTATTATTATTCATAAGTGTACTATAGTACTCTTGTTTACCAGTACCAAGGTAGGCCATAAGAAGTGTATAATGGATTTCTAGTCAGTAGAAAGTTATATACAGTTCATGGAACTACTAGGAGTCTTATAATACCTGAAGTAGGTTGTACTGTATATAATATATTTCAGCTTCAATAGGCCATGTATCACAAATGATAACTGAGCACAGTTTATAACTGATGACATAGCTGAACAGTATTTATAAAGATATATTTTACAAAATATCGGTTGCTCTTGTGATTTTTTAATTTCTTTGAAAGTAAGCTGTTGATTTGAAATACCTTTTCCTTAGACAAACCATGTCCTACATATTAGCACACATTAGCATTGCCATTTTTTACAAAAACAGTAGCGTTGATGCATTATGGATTGCATTAGCGTATTTTCTTTGTCGTTATCTCTCATCAGATTCAATGACAGCTATACCATTAATTTGTTCACCATTAAAATGACAGTGTTTGAATTGGAAGTGATTGTCATCACCCATTCCCATGTGCCTGCCCCACCAGCAACAGGCTTATTGTTGGCATGTTGAAAGAGAAGTTTATGGTCACCTGAGTTTACATGGCTGGTACTTTGCCCAAATGTGACTGCTTAAACTTTCCCAAGCACAGTTCAACATATGTGTCACAAATGTTTCTTTGTACAGACAAATGCCATGTGTATGACAACTATTTTAGGAAATCTGTTGTACAATTAATCCACAGATTTTTTTTTGCAGATTCTTTGGGGCTTGGGAAGATAATACAATGTGAATCATTGCAGATGCAAGTGATTATGTGTATGGAATGCAAATAAGGACAGCGTGTCCTGCAGAATAGCTTGTACTATATTAACTTGCAGATGCAGATCCTGTGGAATTTTAATCATTATGTTTATCTGCCACTTTTCTTGGTAGGTGAAAGGTATTTAAGGTTTCTTTTGTTGATTAGAAATGAAAAAATATTAGTTTAATGCTTTTTTTTGTTATAGCCTAAAAATCTTTTCATACTGCAATCATTGTCTTGGTTTATATCCTTCAGTTGGGAAATGTGTTACGGTGCCACTGCATAGTTTCTCTTACACACCACTGTAGACACGACTGGGGTTACAGAATAAAGGGGCTCTTGCAATGCAGGAAGCCTAGGGCCCTGTCTGGGAGGGACAAACCTGCAGTGCTCCACCAGAAAGCATTCAGTTGAGAAATTGGCATTTCCATTCTAATTATGGTCTATGTCATTTATTGATTAAGGGTCTAACGGCTCATTTTGGTGACCTTATACAGTATGTGGTCAATGGGCGAGTTTCCCTAATTATGCTTAACTTTATTTACTGATTTAATGTACACACTTTGAAAGGTCAAAGCCAGCATTTTCATGGCTGAAAAAAGCAATATATGAACAATGTCATCCGTACAAAGTACTTATTAAAAAATATGTTATTACATTTTACACAATAAAAGCTCATAGAATAGAAATACAGGTATAGGATCCCTTATCCGGAAACCCGATATCCAGACAGCTCCGAATTACGGAATGGCTGTCTCCCATAGACTCCATTTTATCCAAATAATCCAAATGTTTAAAAATGATTTCCTTTTCCTCTGTAATAGTAAAACAGTAGCTTGTACTTGATCCCAACTAAGATATAATAAATCCTTATTGGAAGCAAAACCAACCTATTTGGTTTATTTAATGTTTAAATGAATTTCTAGTAGATTTAAGGCATGAAGACCCAAATTACGGAAAGATCCGTTATCCGGAAAACCCCATGTCCCAAGGATTCTGGATAACAGGTCCCATACCTGTACACAATAGTCATAGGCCTTAAGAAAGGAAGAAAAATGACAGAAAAGTAGCTTCAAGGTTGACAGAAAAACATGAGTTACATTATGGGCGTTATTTATTAAAGTCAATTTTTTCTGCTCTGACTTTTAAAGGGGAAAACACAATTTTTTGTTGGAAAAAAAACCTTGAATTTATTAAAACCCAATGGTGTTAAAAGTACGGATAAAAAAGTACTCCATCTCAGACCTTCCGAGTTCATTTACAAGTTAATGGCAGATGTCCCATTTACAATTGGAAGCTATCCTGATCTGCACTGGATTTCGTTCAATAATCTAAACATTTTGTGGTTTTCAGTCAATAAAATTCGAAGTTTTCTGAGACAAATCCGAAAAATCCATAAAATTCATTTTTTTTAAGATTTTATCAAGTCTTTTCCTGCACAAGAAATTTTTTTGAAAATGTATTCATATATAGGGCAGAAAAGTCAGTGTGGATTTGGTTGCAATGGTTTTCAGAAAATATGTGAAATAAGAAAGTTAGGATTGTATAAAAAGTGCCAATCACTCCTGTAAATAAATAAGAAAAAACACTCAAATTCTAAGTAGTTATAGAAGGGAATATATTGCTTCCCATCTGAATGCTAGGTTGCGTTATTTTATTTTAGAAAAGACCACCAAGTTTCTTTCTGTCTAAATTAAAGGATTTCTCACGGGAACCATTAGCAGATATTTCTGAGATCACTGACTGTGTCTGAAACAATGTCAATTTTACAAAATCTAGAAAATAGCATTGCACAACAGGTCCAAAACAAGAAAAATGTATGCAGTTCCCATAAGGATAGGTCAAATGTAGTGATGGGTGAATTTGGGGAGTTTCGATTCGAAACGGCGAAAAATTTGCGAAACGGCCTAGTTTTTGATGCCGGCGTCCGTTTTTTTTTTTTATGCCGGCGTCCATTTTTTTGATGCTGGCGCAAATTCGCTGGTGAATTTTCACGGCGGTTTTGCCAATTTATTCGCCAGCAGCGAATACGCCACAAATTTGTGCCTGGCGAATAAATGCGCCCATCACTAGTCAAATGCTCATTAATCGTATTAGCTTAGCAGGAGCCATCCATAACATATTTATGGGAAAATTTGGCGAGCGGAAATGAGGTGGGCAATATCGGGCTGATCCGATCGTGGGCCCTAGGGCCCAACGATCGGATCCTAACAAATTGTAATGGGCGGTCGGATCACGGGACCGCATCAATGAACAGATGCAACTGTGATCCGAAGGGATTTTAAGTCCCATCCGATCGAGAAGTCGGCCAGATCTCGATCGGGGAAACCCGTCAGGGGGTCCCATACACGGGCCAATAAGCTGCCGACTCGGTCTAACCCACCCCTTGTCTAAATGGGGTGCATTCATATTACTTCACTAGTGAACAGTCAACGTACTTGTTATCTGCCTGCTATAATTTGGGAAGCTGAAATTAAAATATAAATGCCAAATAAAAACTTGTACAACTTAATCCAAAATGACTTTTTTTTACAAAGATAATATCATTAAAGGTTTTCTTTCCCACCATCCCAAAGGAAATAGTATTCTAAAAGAAGTATTCTTATGAAAATAAATATCTTTTGTGTCAGAGCCCAGTATGGGATTTAGGAAACCATATTCACAGGACTCACATATTTGTGGTTGTAACAGGGTTTATCTATGCTACAAGTATAGCATGTGGCACTTGGGCTCTGCCAAACAATACAAAGAAAAACAAAATATATTTTGTACTATTTCAGTTCAGGTAAAATCTATTTTTACTCTGATTTAGAATCTTTGCATATTTCATAAGTGTTAAATCTAAAAGATTATTCATTGGATGTTTCCCAGAGTGCACAATTATTGTCCAGATCCTTTCTTTTCACATGTGAAATATATTATATGGGTTTTATCTAAATCCAGTCACAAACAAAGTAACACAGATTAAAGGAAAACTATATCCCCAAAATGAATACTTAAGCAACAGATAGTTTATATCAAATTGAATGACATATTAAAGAATCTTACCAAACTGGAATATATATTTACATAAATATTCTCTTTTACATCTCTTGCCTTGAACCACCATTTCGTGACTCTATCTGTGCTGCCTCAGAGATCACCTGTCCAGAAATACTACAACACTAACTGTAACAGGAAGAAGTGAGGAAGCAAAAGGCAGAACTCTGTCTGTTAATTGGCTCATGTGACCTTACATGTGGTTTGTATGTGAGCACAGTGAATCTTACGATCTCAGGGGGCGGCCCTTATTTTTTAAAATGGCAATTTTCTATTTATGATTACCCAATGGCACATACTACTAAAAAAGTATATTATTATGATAATGGTTCATTTACATGAAGCAGGGTTTTACACATGAGCTGTTTTACTCAGTATCTTTTAATAGAGACCTACATTGTTTGGGGGGTATAGTTTTCCTTTAAGTATTGATCATAAAGTACAGAATACCTTCCTTAACAGTGGGCCCCTTAGAACTGCACTGTTGATGCCAGTGTCCACACTAGGAAGAGCAACAACTGCAAACACATGCCTGCACTGCTTTCATAGCAAAAATTGCTATACTGCAGTGTATACAAAATTTATTGCACCAGCCTAAAGTTCCAGTATCTCAATAGCAGCAATGATCAAGGACATTCAATTTGTCACAGGGAGTCACCATCTTGGAAAGTGTCTGTGACACTCACATCCTCAGTGGGCTCTGAGCAGCTGTTGAGAAGCTAAGCTTTAGGGATGTCGCGGACTGTTCACCGGCGAACTTGTTCGCGCGAACATCGGCTGTTCGCGTCCGCCGCAAGTTCGCGAACGTCGCGCGACGTTCGCCAATAGGCGTTCGCGTCAAAATCGTTCGACCATTCGACCATTCGATCGCTAAAATCGAAGGATTTTCGTTCGAATCGAACGATCGAAGCCATTGGATTGAATGAAATCATTCGATCGAATGGCTTCAATCATTCGATTCGAACGAAAATCGTTCGATCGAACGATTAAAATCCTTCGATCGTTCGAATCGAACGATTTTCGGATGTTCGAAGTTCGAGAAAAGTTCGCGAACTGTTCGCATTTTTTGCCGGTGTTCGCGAACGGCGTTCGCGAACACATTATCGGCGGTTCGCTACATCCCTACTAAGCTTAGGGGCCATCACAAATGCAGTGAATCAGCAGAAAAGAAGATACAGGGGCATCTTTGGAGGCACAGATATTTAGCGCTAAAGGGCTGTGGTTGCCTTGGGCTGGTACAGAAGCACAAAACATAATGTGCAACATTTCTAGCCTACTTCTTTAGTTAGCCTTTATTTCTCATTTATAAAAAGAAGTTATTGCATTGTGTTATGCCCAGAGACCAGTAAACAGTATAACTGTGTAACTTACTAAATGAAAATGTCTTCAGTACATTACTCCAAATTGAATAATGACACCTCCTTTTTTCAAGTGTATCACTTTCTGGCTGTGTGTAATATCATCGGAGACACATTGTTTATATATGTCTTTTTGAACCATATGTTTTGATAGTTATGACATTTTATCTCACACTGTAACATTTAGTCCCAATAATTTTGTTCTTTCTCTGTAGAACTATATGCATAAAGCACATAGGCGTCAGTTTACTAAGGTGCAATAAGCAGCGATAATAGCCTGCACCAGAAAAAACACCAGAAAATAAGTCAGAGCAAGTTTACTAAAGTGCAACACTTCTGTCATTGCAAATATATATTGCAAAAATTTGTCTTATCGCACTTTAGTGCCTGCGAGTGGCATTAATTTTGTCACAGTAATATTCTCAGCAATAATGGGCAATTGGGGTATTATAGACAATTTTTAAGAACTTTAGTAAACGGACCCTATTAAGCGATTGGATGGCATTAGTAAATGTGACCAAACTGTGGGGTAGTTCCGTCCACCAGGTGTATTAAGTGGGCAAGTAAAAAGTGGACTATAAAAATACAGATACTGTACTTTCAGGGTAATACACAGAGTCTTACTTCAGTTTGACTTATGCTACAGGCACAACTCAAAACAAGCCTAAATGTTCCCTGGTCCTCTAACCCCCCAAATGGTGCTTCACTGGATATTTCTGAGGTGCCTCAAACCTTGGAAAGCACTACCGAAATTGGGTAGCATGTGACCACCTGGTGATCAAGAAGATGCCCACTAGCTTACACCTTGAATCCTACCTATTTGGCCCACTGAGCTCCTATAAACCTGTAGGTCTCAGAGGTACCAGACAGCCTAGGTCCCCACTACAAATAAACCGTGTAAGCAAAGTTACTATGAAAACCCCAAAAGTATAACATTGTAGGTATGTTTCATCAGCCAAACCAGTAGAGTTAAATAAAATTTAAATTTTAGAGTTAATTGAAATGTAAAAGAAGAAGCTCACAATATTTACAAATAGAAACATACATACATATACAGTACAGTAAATAAAAGGTGAAAATATTCAAAAACTACAACTTACATCTCTATTGTAAGAAACATCCAATAGCCTCCAAGTCAGTAGAGATTTAGTTTAATCCTGGTTTTGGAAACCTCGGGATCCCTTGCACAACTTGTTGACTGGGTTGTTTCCTCTGCAGAGACTAACTTGGGCGAAATTGTGCAAGAGCTTTCCCGAAAGCAGTTTCCCAGGGATGATTGACAAATTCTTGAACCACTCAGATGGTTCTATACTAGGCTAGCAGGACAGTGTGGCCCATCAGCCAATTACCTTCACTGCCTGAAGTTGCCAAAACCCACAAGGTCCTCAGAGACTAAGGGGCCGATCCATCAAGGGTCGAATATCGAGGGTTAATTTTCATATCGAGGGAAATGAAAATCCTTCGACTTCGAATATCGAAGTCGAAGGACTTTGCGCAAAAAAAGTTTGATCGAACGATCGAAGGAATAATCCTTCGATCGAACGATTAAATCCTTTGAATCGAACAATTCGAAGGATTTTAATCCAACGATCGAAGGATTATCCTTCGACCAAAAAAACTTAGCCAAGCCTATGGGGACCTTCCCCATAGGCTAACATTGGGTTCGGTAGCTTTTAGGTGGCGAACTAGGGGGTCGAAGTTTTTTCTTAAAGAGACAGTACTTCGACTATCGAATGGACGAATAGTCGAACGATTTTTAGTTCGAATCCTTCGATTCGAAGTCGTAGTCGAAGGTCGAAGTAGCCCATTGATGGTCGAAGTAGCCAAAAAAAGCACTTCGAAATTCGAAGTTTTTTTACTTCGAATCCTTCACTTGAAGTTAATGAATTGGCCCCTAAAGGAAAAAATGGCTCCCTGGTGAATATATCAAAGAAACAGCTCCACACCTATTTTTTTTTTACAAAAAACGCAGATAAGATTTTTATTCCATCTCTCAGATTGGAGCATTTTTCCAGTTTTGTTTCCACAAAAGGCTAACAACAGGAATCTGAGGTTTTCTAGTTTTTTTATCTTTAATTAATACTGAGCAGTATTGATCTCTTGCAGATCATCTTGTCATTTAGAGTTACAGACCTGTGTTTTACAAATGGCAATGTGTTTCATTTTCTAATGAATCATTTCTTAGTTAACAAACCCATTTGTTGAGTAAAATAACAACTGGTACAACGAGGTCAACACAGTGAACTCTGACTGTCAGAGACAATGGTGCTTGAAAGTTTGCAAATCCTTAAAAATGTTCTATATTTTTATATGAATGTGACCTAAAACAACATAAGCCCTAAAAGTAGATGAAGAAAACCTAGTTAATGAAATAAAACACACATTATTATATTATTATATTTGGTCACGCATTTAGTGAAAAAATTACCCACCATTAAGCAAACAATATATAAATAATTTTTGTAAAAAGATTCATGAAAGAAACAATCATGACTCTAAAAATGTTGCATCTGCTATACTACTGCTTGTCTGCCCAGTTGCATTTGTTTTGCAGCCTCAAGAGCAACTGTGGAGGCCACAGCTTACCTTGTAGCAGCAAATACAATGAAATGGGGTGGGGATAAAAACTACAATTTGGGCAAAAACAGAATTACAATGAACATCCAAAATTGCACTTTGCATAATGCACTTTTGGCTGTAAATGCCCCTTAGGATCTGATTTATTAATGTTTGTATTTGAATTTCTACCACAACGTGAGGGGGTTTTATGCTGAAACTCACAAATTTGAAGTAGCGTTTCAAAAACTCTAATTTTAATCTAATTTTAGTCTTTAGTGCAAAAAACTCAAATGTAAAAATTTGGCATCTAAAGTCTGCCATGTTGAAAAAAGTTAATGGGGGTTGTCCTAGGCAAAACCAAAATTATATTCATTGAGCTTTAGAACCATTGAAAATCATTAGTAGAGTGAGAATTCGGTACATTTGAAATTTTTTCACATTTTTTTTTCAAGTTTTCTATATTCATATTTTTTTTCCATAAATAAGTCCACATTTGAGTTTGGTAAGTTTATTTATTTTTATATAAAAAATCTAAGATTCACAATTTAATCATTTTGATAATACGCCTCACCGTGCATTTTTTATACGCAGCATGCAGAAAAACAAAATGATTACAGTTTACACTTCAATATTCTCTCTAATTTATTTATTAGCAAAAAAACATAATTTTTAATGTATTCTATATATTTAAAATAGTTAAGCTGGAGATTTTTCTTGTGACTCTATGCTATTATTTTACAGTACATTATCATTTGTTTTAGATCTATTTTTCTCTCTTATCCTTGGTAAACATAAAACCAAGATGAATCCAATTAATGTGTCATGTTTTAGATATCTGTATATCTAAAACATAAAACCTCTGGAACGTCTATGGTACCGTAAGAGACAGTGCATAGTGCATCTGGCACTTTTTATCTATGTACTTAGCAGGCTGTCCTCATGATGTTCTATGTACATTACAGATATGTACAGTCAAGCACTTGGCCTGGAACAGTTTGAGAGAAGCACTAAAGGCATCAGATGAAAGTTTCTTATTTGTCTTTCAACATCTTTTAATGCATAATCAATCTTCCTTTTAGCTGAAAGTTCTCTTGGCTCCTTGTATCAAAGCTATGATTCTCTTGGAGCGCCTTCGCTATCTAGAAGCAGGTAATTTTATTTCTCCTTCTGTGACACTAAATAAGTTAAAAATAAGTTAAAAAAAATAACATATGCCCTGCAGATGTTTTCTTGGGTTTTTTTTTCATAGTAATTGCAAGCAATTAGGTTAATGTTGCTTAATTGTAGACTAATTGCAAGATTCAAGATAGTGACAAAATCTAAAATCTGTTCATCATTATACTAGTGGACTAATCAGATTAAAGGAACAGATCAGTGTAAAAAGAAAAGTAGTTAGGCTGTGCACAATAAAACGTGTTTCTTATATAGTTGGTTAGCCAAAAATGTCATCTTTAAAGGCTCGAATGACTGGATTTCTAACATAACAGAACAGAACACTACTTCCTGCTTTTCAGCTCTCTAACTCTAACAGCTGCTTTGAGGGGGGTCACAACTGTTCAGTGAGTTTGCAATTGATCCTTATCATGCAGGTCAGATTCAAAAGCAAACAGTTATGACCTATGTGCCCCCCCTTTAAGTAGCTGATTGGTTACTGTCTGGTAAACAATCAGGGGAAACCAAGAGAGCTGCAAACAGGAAGTAGTGTTCTGGCTATTATGTCACTATAATGTCATCCAGTCACTTCAGGTTTTATACATTACATTTTTAGCTAAGTATATTAAAACTATTTTTTTTTTGCACAGCCTATATACCCCGTTTTTACTTTTATAATGAACAATTCCTTTCTTGCTATACTATTTTTTCAGTTTTATTCATATTAGGTTACTATTCTGTCTTCCAACTAACTTCCTGAACCCAGATACTTTAAAATAATACAATTATGAGAGAGTCTGGATAGTACCCATCCTATTTTTCTGCTGAAAAGATATATTAATAAATGCAATTGGCTTGTGGACCTCCGTTTTGATCTCTGGACAAGATGCATAAAGTCCTTTTAAATTAAAGCCATGTCTGGGGTCCCTTCCACTATAAACATTTTACCAGTAAAGTTGTCAGATGAAATGCCTTCCTTTCAAAGTCCTGCTTGGAATCCAAACGTTGCTATAAATGTTTGATTTTGCTGTAAATTGTATTTTTACACAGAAAAAAAAAAGCTATTTTGAAATATGCAGATAATGATGTATTTTCCTGGCTGCCAGCTTACAGTAAATCAGTAGTTTGTGTGACTTCAATGAGTGGAGCTCTGCCATCTTCCATGTGGCACTGATTTACTTTCCCTGAACTAGACAGATATTTGACCTGTTTTTTTACATGTTTGCAATTATTTTGCTGCCTCTGCTATGCACATATTTCCCCAGATCCACAGTTTGTCTGTAGGCAGCCTGGACTACCTTGCTGTGCACCCTAACCCACTAGACAACCTCATAGAGGATAGTTCATTTAATTTAGCAGACTTGTGCTTTACAAATTTGGTTCAGGGTACAAATTAGAGAAGAATAAGGAAGCTACTGCGTTTCAGTAGTATTGCGCTGGCCCCTGTAAAAGATGGTTTGTATTTTGTTATTGCTATTAAATGAAAAGTAAGATTTTTTTGAGAATTTCTTTGTTATCTGACTTTACTATGGATACTCATTTTAGTTGTGAGAAGTGTGGGTCTGAGAGCTCATCTAGTTGTAGAGTAGAGTGACTGAATAGATAATTTGAGACAATGATTTATTTCTTCTCACCATAGCACCTAGCAGTTAATAGGTAAAGATGAGTCATAAGCTAGTATAATCACTCTTCCTAATAACTCATGAATGGCACATAGCTTTTTACTTTACATCACTTTGTCTGTGAATTTTACTTGACCTTTAAGGCTCATGCTGCACTTCATGTCACAACTTTTTTTTCTATATACTGTATGTTGTGCTATCAAAACACATTTTCTTTTGGATCAGTCCCTATTGTAGTTGGTTGCTGTGGGAATAGCACAGGAAAGATATTAGTGCCTAAAACACTGACACTCTTGTTACTAAGACACATACTTGATTTGTAGTATATCCATAATCTCCATTCCCTGTAATGAGAATTGATTTATAGGACGTTCCAAAAGCATCAACATGACCATCTGGGAAGAGTCACAGTGACAATGCATCAAGAGTCATAAGTCTAATGTACTATCCATCAAGACTTTTTTTAAACTATTTATAGTTTGTTGTATTAATTTCTATATTTTATCTATCCTGTTATATATTTGAACTGCAGCACCTTGGAGCAGGTTACCTTTATAAAAGTCTTAAGGTCATAATCTGGTCAGAATGTTGATATTAATGATATGGGTGCAGGCAGCTAGTCAACTGGCTAGACAAGCCCATCAGTGCAAGCAAAGAATGTACGGTTTTTATTCAAAATAAGTTTTATTCCAAACATGAATGAAAGATTTTACAGCAATAGCATACAAAATAATGGCCTATTCAATACATTTGTGATAAGCTCCTAAATAAGATACCTTGTTAAACCTGCGGCATGCAAGACAAGATATACTACAGACTTTCAGGGGGTATGGTTCTTAGGGGCCTATTTATTATGCTGTTTTAAAACAAAATAGCAACTTTATCAAGGTGTTTGATATTTTACGCCATGAGAACGCCAGCTTTTCTGCTATTATTTTACAAAGCTTCAGACCTTTGTAAGTTCAATTTTGACGCTGCATTTTACACGGCGATGACTGGAGAGGTGTGCAAACTTTATTGCACCACAGGTAGCTAATAAGGCAGATACATAAGCAGGGTCATGAAAGCAAGCAAGGCAAAGGCAGGTTTAAACAAAGAGTCCACAGTAAAGCCCACAAGGGTTAAGCCATCTCAGATTTCAATTACAGATAAGACATAAACCATCATATGTAATATAAGGCGCTAAGTTTGCCCAGGAGCATTAACCCATGACAGCCAATAAGACTCTTACATTTAAACAGGTGACTAGTAAATGCTACCTGCTGATTGGTTGCTATGGGTTACTGCCCCATGGCAAACTTAGTGCCTTTTATTACATAACCCCAAAATGAATCCTACTACTCTTACTCTTGGCTTGGTGACCCACCACAGACCAAGGGAAAAGCAAGGGATGAGATACAGATACCTGACAGAGACGTAACAGCAGTGGGAGAGGGAGTAATAACAAGGCAGACAGACTAGTAGCATAATCAGAAGGGGAACAGGCATTGACATGGGGTCAGAGGAGGGTATTTAAAGACAAGCAATAGGAAGGTCTGCATTGATTAATGCAGTACAGCTGCTCCCAAATTATCTGAGACAGGCAAGGAACACAGACTACATAGGTAGATTCTCTATATGTGAACGTTCAATGCATGCATGCAAAGTAGTGCTGAGGTTATTGTCAAGGAAACCCCGAACACAAGGCCTTGGGTTAAAGCTCAACAGCAGACTTCACATTAGCACTGAATCTTGAGGCTTCCTGTCTGAGAATTGGTTGTCTCTGTACAACAATATAGTATAATTGATGAATTACGCTGTCTACTACGCTTGATTGATTGTGGACTAATAATATAAAAATCAATATGCTTTTATTCAGAATAACTTAGCATAGTCAGAACTGGTAAAGCCTTTTGATCTGGGAATTCTCCACGTTGTTATGCAGTGGTGTCGATGAACAAAGCATAAAAATACAATCTAAAGACAGTTACATCATGCACCCTTGATTCTAAAGGACGGAATTCAAAGTCACTGTGAACATAGTAACATAGTAACATACTGTAGTAAGTAAGGTTGAAAAAAGACACATGTCCATCGAGTTCAACCTTTTTTTTTTTTTTTTTATTAACTACCTATTTGCCAGTTGATCCAGAGGAAGGCAAAAAAAACCATCTGAAGCCTCTCCAATTTGCCTTAGAGGGCGAAAAATTCCTTCCTGACTCCAAAATGGCAATCGGACCAGTCCCTGGATCAACTTGGACTATGAGCTATTTCCCATAACCCTGTATTCCCTCACTTGCTAAAAAGCTATCCAACCCCTTCTTAAAGCTATCTAATGTATCAGCCTGTACAACTGATTCAGGGAGAGAATTCCAAATCTTCACAGCTCTCACTGTAAAAAACCTCTTCCAAATATTTAGGCGGAACCTCTTTTCTTCTAATCGGAATGGGTGACCTCGTGTCAGCTGGAAAGACCTACTGGTAAATAAAGCATTAGAGAGATTATTATATGATCCTCTTATATATTTATATATAGTCATCATATCTCCCCTTAAGCGCCTCTTCTCCAGCGTGAACATCCCCAATTTGGCGAGTCTTTCCTCATAGCTAAGATTTTCAATACCTTTTACCAGCTTAGTTGCCCTTCTCTGTACCCTCTCTAATACAATAATGTCCTGTTTGAGTGATGGAGACCAAAACTGTACGGCATATTCTAGATGGGGCATTTCCAGTGCTCTATACAGTGGAAGAATGACCCCCTCCTCCCGTGACTCTATGCCCCTTTTAATACAGCTCAAGACCTTATTTGCACTTGATGCTGCTGACTGGCATTGCTTGCTACAGCCAAGTTTATCATCTACAAGGACTCCAAGGTCCTTTTCCATAATGGATTTGCCTAGTGCAGTCCCATTAAGGGTATAAGTGGCTTGGATATTTTTACATCCCAGGAGCATGACTTTACATTTATCAACATTGAATCTCATTTGCCACTTAGCTGCCCAGATTGCCAGAGTTGAAGATTCCAATTAAATGACTGCTTGTGATAATCTGCTTTGTGCACTGCTGTGACTGGCAGTCATAGACAAGATAGAATATATGGTTGTTGCTGAGATACCCATCATGCCACAGAAGGAAATATATTTGTATCCCCAGTCACAGATTGAAACATCTTGGAAAATGAAACAAACAGACCCAGGTTCAAGCTGTGGTCTTTATGCCGGAATATTATAAAAACAGAACGAATAAGCCCGATAAGCACTGGCCTTTATTGTGTTTATCACATTGCCAATATGGCATATGGTAAAGTCAGGTGGCACCATGATACTATTATTTGCTGCTCTCCCTGCCTGAGAGAGCAGCTTATTGTTTTAAAATTTATAAATGTATATTTATGATATACAGTATATGTTTATAAACCCATATTATACTTTTTTTTTTTTTTACTAATATTTACCTTTACAGCATCTGTTTCAAATAAAAATGTGATCAGGGGTTTTAAAATGCTCCCTTACCAAAATACAGGTTCTATTGAAAGCCTGAGCTGCTCAGGACATTTAAAACTGTACAGTTCTCAAAGAGAAAGCCTGGATCACATCGTGTATATTTTCTACATAAATTTTCTGGCCGTGTTCCCTACATTTGTTCCACCAGTATAATTTAGTTCTGAGGATGATTTTACTTCACCTGAGGGTAACATGTGGATATTGATTTAGCAGCTTTCCCTAGGAGCTAATCCCTTTCAGAATTCAGTTCCATTGTGGTCACTTTAGAATGTCAAAGGGACATGTGTGTTTTACATTCAATATAATGACTTTTAGCTATTTCTCCTATTTCTATATGCTTTGAATGTCCCCAGCATCCAAATGAAAAATGACCATAAATACTATATTCCTATTAAATACAGTGTGCTGTATAATATTCTGTGTGTTTCATTCTTTTGGCATGTGGTCACTTATGAGAACAGAGATTTGTTATGAGCATTTGTGACAGCTCTATCTACAAATTCCAGTGTTCTTCCAAGTTCTTGTATAATAAATGTCTTAATCTCCCTCTGCATTGCATAGACAGGACAACCAACTACTGAGAGACCACAGATACTAATGAGATACTAATGACATATGGTTTTAAGTTCATAATGAGCAGGTTTCTACAGTACTGTTTCCTGAATGAACCGTAGGTTCCCAGCAGAAGGCTAAGGTAAAGCAATGTGTAACTTGTGGCGTTATATAAATAAATTATGATGATGACGATGATGATGATGATGATGGCAAATTCACTTACAAAATGGGGATTGCTTAGAAGAGTTATCAAATACCCCTATAGCATGGGATACATACATACTGTATACACATAGCATATAACCTTCTGTTGTTTCTGTTACCTAACCACAATTATATAGTACACCCTGTTTTGTTTTGTGCCATGTTAAGTAACCATCTGTCCATCAGTAGTTTGACCTATAGATTCTAAGCTCTTATGAGTAGAGCCCTCTGTTCCCGTTGTTACTCAGTAACTCTTGTTTATTAAATTATTGTAATCATTTGATTTGTTAAAACCAAAATCTCTTCATTTTGTCCTTTCAACTTTTTACTTTTTCAGATTTTTTTAAGTGGGCATCTTCCCTTATTTATGTTTCATGGGACTGTGCCCTCACTCTGTCTCTCCTTGCCAAAGGATCACACTAATTTATGCATACTCACCTAGGATGGGTCTGAGTTGGCCCAAATACTAGTGCTGACTAAAAATGGTGTTACCAATTTGCACACTTTTTCATAATTGAGCACCACTGTATTCTAAGATATTGTAGAGGTGTCAGCCTCCCTAGATCGAAACCCAGGAGATACATTACACCCAAATCACACACCCTTGGTCACCCACACTGGTGGTATAATTATGGATGACTCCTGAAAAATTGGGTTGATAGGTGTCAAATTAATTTTTAGTTATAATCAAAGATTGAACAAATTATTTTGTGTAAGGAGCAGATTTATGAAAATGGGAGATTAGATTTTTTTACAGAAAAAACTCACTTAAATGCAGTAACAGTTTTGAAAAAAAAAACAGAATAAAATCACAAGCCTCCTGCTATGCACACACAAATGACTGGAATCAAACAATATTCAGATAGTGTCATTTGTTAAGCAATTGTTAGTTTAACCTAAACACACCATTTTGTAGCCTATTAAAAATGAGATGAGGAGGCTGGTACCAGAGCAATACATTAAGCAGAGCCCTTAGTGCTTTAAAACAAATCACAAGCTTCGAGCAGCAGCTGGTCTTAGTTATTAGAAAGTACTTTGAAGTCCCTTATACAATTATCTGCACATTAATTATGCTGAAGACAACTGTATTATTACTCATTCTCGCCCCTCTATGAAGTGTAATTAAAAACTGGAATTATATGATCAGTTAAAAGAAAATAAAGGTATAAAATGCCAACAGTTTAATGAAATGCCATTTTGGGTTATTTTTTTGTACAGCCTTTATTTTGTACTGACTGTTATTTTGTTTGCAATATTAGAGGCATCATTTTTATTAAAAGAATAACAGTTGGTCCCGAGTTACAAATTATTTAGCATGCTACTATCAATCTACTCCTAACTTTCAGGGCTCGTTTCTTATTTTAGAGATATCTTCCTGGAAATGTCTCTGGGTAATAAAGCTGGTAACTGCACACTGGAATTTGATGTTCTTGTAATGTTATTTCCAGTTCCAGTATTATACCATATGCAGCATGTACCAAGAGAACCATGGCACTTTCCAACCCCAATAATTAGGAAGCAATTTGAAGGGCCAGCAACCCTAACAGTCTATGTACTACTTGTATTCTCAGTTGGGACAAAAGCCTGCTATTAAAAGGCTTAACCACAAATATCAAAATTGCTAAAATAAGAAAATAATTAATACTAATACTAAAATAACAATAAAAATAAAAGTGTTGAGTAGGGATAAAGCTAGTTGTGTTAGCCAATCCTAGTTCTCCTTGAACCATTGAGAAAAAAGTCTGTCTTCGTGGTTGAACCACTACTTAAATCTTTTAAAAAAGTAACTCAGACTTTTTCACCACTAAAAAACATTTTGAGCCATGTGAACCTGATGAGTAAAAATGTGTACTACATCTGAAAGTATGTCTTTATGGAAGCAAAAGAGCATTCTTGGAAAAGAGCCACATATTCCTTTTCAATGGATACTTTGAAGGCTAAACTTTATTTTAAAATCACACCAAGGATATACGATGATCAGATTCCAGTACTTACCCTATACCCAAATCATTTGCTGATTCGTTTTACCGTAGGCAACATTTGAAACAGAACTCAAAGTCCTGAGCAATACATGTATAATTTTCCAACAATTAAATAAAGTGACTCAACACAGAAAGTATTTGCACAAATATTAATTTGTGCAAATAGTTTGCTTATTCAGAAGGGAGGAGATTCTGTATCTGTGCTACGACATTCCGAAAACTGCTGTAAATCCATTATTTACATTTCTCCTTAATGGCAGTGTTTATTGTAATATGAGTTTGCCTTGATATTCCAAATTATTTTTGAATTCCCTTTAATAGAACTGACTCCTGCTTATTAGTTCCAGGGCACAGAGTATGAAGGGAAATGTAAATTAGGGCTATCAGCTTCGTTTAAGCTCTTGGAATTCCATTCTCAGTCTTACAAACTTTATAATTTCACTGTTTTATACATACCCTGCTCAAATTCCAAAATACCTTTCAATGGTATTTTTGTAACATTTTTTCTTAGCATTAAAATCCCATTTTGTTTTATTTTGGTTCCTGTGTTTGTAGGTTACACTAACAGAAATTGCTCTACATCACTTTTTATTCTTTTATTTTTAGGTATATGAACTAAAGTGATAGAATGAAATACACATGTGCTGCCATTTTTATTTCCATTCCAAGATTATGCAGAAACATTTGCAAATTTGCCCCACTTGTGACCAGTCACATGCCTGCTGTTAGTTGTACTTTATTAGATAAATAAAAGCAGACAGCTGGGCCATTAAAAACATTACTTGTTTTATACATAACAGTGCAGATTGTAACTGTTTGTGTATAAAGCTCTTATGGTCTAATACAGGGGTGACTCACAAAAAGGATTCCTGAATCCCCAGCCTCTCCAATCAATTAGCGTGGTGTCCGGAAAAGAGGTCGGCAAATCTCCAATAGACATAGAGATGAGAAAATTCACCAGACACTCATCAGCAAGTGAAGCGGGGCGCCCGCTTCACTTGCTGTTGAGTGTCTGGTGAATTTTCTCGTCTCTAATACAGGGGTGCCCAGACTTTGTCACCTCATGATCTACTCCTGCCACCTGGCGCCGTCATGAGATCTACCTTAAAGGACAAGGAAAGTCTAAAATAGAATAAGGCTAGAAATGCTGTATTTTGTATACTAAACATAAGCATGAACTTACTGAACCACAAAGCCTAATCAAACAAATGATTTATGCTTTCAAAGTTGGCCACAGGGGGCTGTCATCTTGTAACTTTATTAAACATCTTTGCCTGACCCTGACCCTGCACATGCTCAGTGTGGTCTGGGCTGCTTAGGGATCGTCATAAACAAAGCTGCTTGAATTCTGCATGGCTGGGATGTAAGGCGGGGGCTCCCCCTGCTGTTCATAAATATGATTGTTTCCCTGCTCAGCAGTTAGGGACCGTCTGACAATTTCTATCCACTGCAGTAAATGAAGGGAGAATTTCACTGCATACAGTCAGGTTTCTTATAAAAATGGTACACATTTTTTAATTAAAGTATATTGGAGATAGGTTTCTTTTTCATTAAAGAAAGTAAAAATTGGATTTTATTTGTTTGCCTTTCCTTGTCCTTTAAGAACTCAGGAGGATGACACAGAGGCAATTCCATATATAAAACCCACCAGAGCTCAGATGTAGACATAGAAGCATGGCATAGTGGTAATTTTATGTTTAATGCCTGCAGTTATACAAATCAGCTGTGGGAACCCAGACTGGGATAAACTTATCAACCAGCCAGAATAAAACAAAACCAGATGCACCGACTGACCATGTGGGAGGGAGAGAGAGGGTAGTGAGTCTGCAGGCTGAGACTTTATCAGTACTAGCTTGAATTATGGCTTGCTCGCTCCTTGCCACGGTCGTGGTCTACCAGGAGCTTTGAATTGAATTGAGCTTTGAATTGATTGACTGGTGACCACGATCAACGTCTTAGGCACCCCTGGTCTAAAAGCAACCAATTAGCAGTTAGCATTTACTGGTAATCTGTCTAACAGCAAATATCTCATTGGTTGCTAAAAGTTACTGCATCTGGGCAAACTGTGTGCCTTTTATTACACATGGGGTGCGTTTACCATTAAATACTGTCCCTTGCATATGTGATATTTTAAATGACACTGCATAAATGAATAGAAATACTGTGTATCATATTTTTTACTTATTGGAATTAAGTAAGCCTTTTTCAAGAGTAAAGACTATATCTTGCAAAAGAATAAAATATTATCAGATTATTCATATATTTTGGCACACTATTCCCATAAAGATCAAGAAGTGTATATGTGGGGGCTTATTTATTAAAGGTCTAATTTTTGTGGTTTTAGAGGTTTTTAAAACCATGGCTAAATTCACAAAACCACAAATGTCAATGAATTTATAAAAAAGATCCAAATATAAAAAATATAAATGGAAAAAAATTCTGAAAGATGCCCTAAGAAATACAAAAATTTCTAAAAATTTAAGTTTATTGGATAATTCCTAGCAAAAAAAAATATGAAAAGCTCTAAAAGTCCACATTGTTTTAAAGTGGTCCAATCAGATCAATGGAGCTCCTACGGACCTCTATAGCACCTCAACAACCTTTACTTGATGAAGTTGGATCAGATATTTTTTTGTGGTTTTACACTTAATAAATCTCCAATTTTTAGCTTTTACAAATATAGAAAAATAACTAATTTTTTGAGATTAGTGGAAAATAAAATTCATTCGTTAGTAAATAGACCCCATTATTTTGCAGTATGATGCCAAATGGCCACTGCCAATTTCCGTGCATTTTATAATGTTTTTTTTTGTATTTGTTAAATAGTTTTAAGGCACAAATGTATGGCATTTTACATTCAGTAGGCTGAGCAAAACAATTACAAAATAGACATTTTAATGACATTTTTTTAAAAAAGTTTTTTCCTCTGACAGAAATTCAAAGCTTGACACTTAAACCCTGTTGAGCATTTAATTGTTGTCAAAAACAAAAATTGAAGTTAAAAAAACAAATTGTTTTCTTCAGTTACAGTAGTTGTCTTATCCTGGCTGGTTGAAGTTTTTATTGTATATCTCTGAACAGGATATAAATGGACAGAAAGGGCTAGTCCTTCTCATTCTATGGCATCTTCATCTAATTCTTCTACAAGGCCACAGCATCAGTGGTGCCTTACCATGACCTTTACCCACTAGGGCAGTCTCTGCTTGCAAGAGTATTGTTTCACAACATCAGTGCTTTCAGCTGGCCATAGATGCAAAGATCCAATCGTTCGAATCCTCGAACTTCTCCCGATCTGCCACTAACCATTCAGATCAAATAAAGTAGTGTAGGGACTGTGTAAAATAGCCACCCCTAGTATTATGAGCAGACAGTCCCTCAGTGTTATAGACACCTAACTGGGTACTAAAATACAGTTGGAAGGGGTACTGTTTGCTCTTCCTGCTCTAAGCTATGCCCCTTGCTGTTTCTCACAGTGACCAGCAGATGGCACTGTGCTGGGATATAAAAGGCTCTGAAGCCATGCTTTCAGTGTCCATTTTGTGCTGGCTCTGACCTGAAAAGGCAGGTAGAGCTCTGTGGAACCTAGACAGGTCAGGTCTAGTCAGAATAGGCTACTCACCATTATAGGTTACTCTAGGAGTAACAGACAGACAGGTTATTTAGCTGAGCAGCTCAAGGCTCCGACGAGGAGAGTCAGAGGCATTAAGATCCCGGTACTAATAGCCCAGAAGTAGGGACTAAGTGTATAGGAACAGGGTAGATAGATTCCCCTCAGGTTCCACTTAGGGAAAAGGCTGAAAGCTGGGTGTACCTTTATTGCTGCTGAGCACGTCCTCTTACCTGTGGGGACTAATACTGACCAAATGGTGCTGTGAGTATTGCCTATTCAATGTGATGCCAAATCCTGCCTGCTCTATTGTATACTCCACTGAGGATTGTATATGTTCAATAAATATGTCCTCTTCGATGAGGAGAGTCAGAGGGATTAAGATCCCGGGTACTAATAGCCCAGAAGTAGGAACTAAGTGTATAGGAACAGGGTAGATAGATTCCCTTCAGGTTCCACTTAGGGAAAAGGCTGAAAGCTGGGTGTAACTTCATTGCTACTGAGCATGTCCTCTTACCAGTGGGGACTAATACTGAACAAATGGTGCTGTGAGTATTGCCTATTCAATGTGATGCCAAATCCTGCCTGCTCTATTGTATACTCCACTGGGGATTGTATATGTTCAATAAATATGTTCATGGTTAAGTTAGAAGAACCACTGGCACCCAATTTTTATTCCCTGTATCCAGTTACAGTTGGACTACACCCTACCTCCACACCGTTGCGAGGGCTTACTCCCTAAGATTATAGGTCTCATCCGGAGCACATTTATTGGGAGTGGAGCTCAATAGTGGTGTACAGCACACACAATATACTATAGCGCTACAGTAGTAAAAGAACAGATCAGCCGATGTTCTGCGCCTACAGCAATTGTACAAAACTTATGTCCGACAAAAGCTGGTGACAGTCTCCCACTGAAAATCGTACGATCGGCAATACATGCAGAGAAATTATCGGCAAACCTGTCCGTTCGACCAAACGACATGTCCGTGGGACGAAAAATTCATACGATTGGATATTTGCGTCTATGGCCAGCTTTGAGATGTGACTGCATTGTAGTCAAGAGTTAAACTGCAAACTATGGAAAACAAAGAATTTTCCATTAGACAAAAGCCAAAGAATTTTCCATTGGAAAAGGGATAGAGAAGGGAAAATTATATTATGGCTATTTAAGTATAAGGATGGGTGGGGGATGGCATATTAAATAATATAAAGTCAACAAAATTGTATTAATCCAGGGACACGCCATGTTATGCAAACTGGATCTGTTCATAAAAGTTATTTATAATAGTTTGCTGTTAAGGATCACTTCATGTGAGTACAGTAAAACTAGGCACAATTCAGCTTGTATGGTGTGGAAAATACATTTTGCCCTCTCATCTTATATTTCTTAACACTGGAACATGCAACCTAGTTCATCCCTAAGTGGAGAACGGAAAGAACATGGTTTTTAAATATGTTTCTTTCTACAAGAAAATATGTAAAATGTTCCATGCTATCTAATATATATATATATATATATATATATATATATATATATATATATATATATATATATATATATATATATATAACAAAAAGAGAGATCAGCAGTCGCAGCTCTTAGAAAAATAAAAAATTATTTATAGAAGAGCTTGTAATCGCAGATTATATGTTAGTTTCCTAACAGCTTTTTAGCTGTAGACTTCCTGAGCTGAATCCCTTGAGACCTCCTGAATATCCTCAGTAATCCTATCAGAGGTGACACAGTCAGGCATTTCATTTGTTTTGGTTTATGACACTTATTTATCAATTTACTTTATGGGATGACTTCAGAATTCTTGAACGTATTCTTTTTCTCCTGGTTTAAATAAATGGTGGCCTTTCCAAAAATTATCTGTGAAATAGTTTTAGCAGTATGCAGCTTTAACGGGATTATGGGACAATCAGGTGCAAGAGTGCTTTCGGGAAATATAATAAGCATATCTATTATTCTACAGAATGATTATATGTATTCAATAGCCTTAGCTCATTAAAATATTTAATTATAAAAATGTGAAGAGTGGAAGAAAACAGCCCCTAAATCACCACCAAACTAATGAATATTTTCAGTGCTGTTGACATTTCAAATGTTAGTTACATTATAGGCAGCTGATTCAAATGTCAACCCAGTGAAAGAAGGCACCAACTTCTAAAAGAAGTAGAAAGGGAACAAAAGTTTAGTTTATATTGTTGTCCATTTGTTAAAATGTTTGTTTCCTTGATATGGGTAGTTATCAATTTGCCACATAGGGACAGAGATTTTTTTTAACCAAATGTTAACAATGCTTTAAAAAATACCAGTCTGTTTTCAATTTTCTAAGCCCACCATTAACATGGCTTATTGACTCAGTGGGTCTCAGAGCTCAGTGCTGCCGGTGAGCTCTAGCACCCCATAGAATAAAAATGGATTGCAATTCCAAGATATGGAGCTTGTACACTAATCATGAACTGCTAGTCCCACTTAATATGATAATGACGCACTTACTTACTTCTTTAAGAGACTATTGCGGTCCTGACGCTTACACAGTGGGAACCTGTCATAAACCCCTTCATGTAGATCATGTTTTTGCAAGCAACACTGTTCCATGAAATATGAGTCTTATGTCACCTAAAGCTTCTCATATGAGGGTTTCTCTTTCCCAGTATATGAGCAGTTCTTTCTGAAAGTTTTCTTGCTTTTCAAGTTTTTGCTTTGACCTCTACAGATCCCATTAGCTGCTATTTCAACATTGATGAAATGTTGGACAGTGGAAATTGGAAGTGTCTTGCAATCTATTGATAGCCTTCTCCTGCTTTGTAGGCATCAATTAACTTTTTAGATCCTCAGTTGCTTAGAGGAGTTCATGGTTGCTGAGTGACGGCTCAAATTGTGTGTGCCAGTGAATTTATTAGCTCTGCATTTGGCAATAGGTGATGAATCTTAAAGGGATACTGTCATGGGAAAAAAAATGTTTTTCAAAATGCATCAGTTAATAGTGCTGCTCCAGCAGAATTCTGCACTGAAATCCATTTTCAAAAGAGCAAACAGATTTTTTTATATTCAATTTTGAAATCTGACATGGGGCTAGACATTTTGTCAATTTCCCAGTTGCCCCTGGTCTTGTGACTTGTGCCTGCACTTTAGGAGAGAAATGCTTTCTGGCAGGCTGCTGTTTTTCCTTCTCAATGTAACTAAATGTGTCTCAGTGAGACATGGGTTTTTACTACTGAGTGCTGTTCTTAGATCTACCAGGCAGCTGTTATCTTGTGTTAGGGAGCTGCTATCTGGTTACCTTCCGATTGTTCTTTTGTTTGGCTGCTGGGGGGGGGGGAAGGGAGGGGGGTGATATCACTCCAACTTGCAGTACAGCAGTAAAGAGTGATTGAAGTTTATCAGAGCACAAGTCACATGACTTGGGGCAGCTGGGAAATTGACAATATGTCTAGCCCCATGTCAGATTTCAAAATTGAATATAAAAAAATCTGTTTGCTCTTTTGAGAAATGGATTTCAGTGCAGAATTCTGCTGGAGCAGCACTATTAACTGATTTATTTTGAAAAAAAAATGTTTTTCCCATGACAGTATCCCTTTAATGGCTATTAAGGCCCAGTGAGGTAATAAGGGTCAGGGACCATTCAAAAACAGATCACAGATAAAGTGCCACAATTACTATTTTCTTTGTTCCTGTGTTTTAAATTTGGTGAAATAAAATGTTTGGTGTAATAAATGTAAATATTCACAAATATGTTTTAACACAATGATTCCTGCAATAGATACTAATAACTAATTTTCACTTACAAAATTAACTAAATGGGTAAGTTGTGTCCCACAACTTTTGCACTGAACTGTATATTGTTACATCACAATTTGTGAAAAATACAAGGCAGAGGCCCTGCTGTCTGGTGATATTAACTAACATTTTATCACTTATACCTGCAAAAGGTTTGTGTGTTTTAAATGAATATGTGCTAATGGGAGGATTCAAGAAACTTTTATTGTCAATACAGCCCCCAAGTAAGTTGGAAGGAAAGGTGCTATTTGGGTTGAATAGTGATGAGTGAATTCTTTCATCGTGTATGGTTTCACATCGATTTTCTGATTTTGGTCAGTTGCGCTTACAACAAAAAATGTGCGTCGCACACCGTAAACAAAATTGTGGAGGTATACAGAAGAGTCGCCTGTGAAATATATTTTGTTACAAAAAAGTAGTTACAACAAAACTTTATTTAGTAGTTACAATATAGATTTTAATGTGTTTAACAATTTTTATGCCAATTTCCTTGTTGTTTCTTGAGTTTTTCCACCAAGCGAAACACATTCAATCATCACTAGGGTTGAAAGGTTTTATAGATATTGGATTAATGAAAGTGATTGTAGGCTCAGAGGGCAGAGGAACTCTGCTCTATTTTAAATTTGTCTACAAAATTGGGACTACATTTTTTCCACACCACTTGTGGAGTATGTTTTTTACTGTTGCGGGAAAAACTTGTGTTTTTTTCAAAATGCATTAGTTAATAGTGCTGCTCCAGCAGAATTCTGCACTGAAATCCATTTTAAAAGAGCAAACAGATTTTTTTTTTTTTATATTTAATTTTGGCATGTGGCTAGGTATATTTGTAGGGTGCCCCTAACCCTGGCACTTGTGCTCTGATAAAATTCAGTCACTCTTTATTACTACATTAGAAATTGGAGTGATATCACCCCCCCCATCACCAGCAGCACATCAGCAACCTCTCAACAGAACAATGGTCATTTAACCAGATAAGCAGCTTCCTGACACCCCTGCTGAAGGATTTGATTTCATTGCTAAAAGAGCTCCCAAGCAACAAAGCCCTTTTCTGCTTGGGTGCTGTTCTCATGACTACAACTAGGGGCTAAGAAGCACGACTTGTTTTATAATGAAGTACAACGAGAGGAGCAAAAACAATAACAGTCTCAAAGCAGTTCCATCATGAAGTGCTGTCTCCTTCTTAAAGCTCAGAATCTGCACAGAGATGGCTGCCTCCACGCCAGCATTATAGCTAAAATATATGCATTTATTGGTTCAAGATAGAATAACATTTAAATGGTATGTATGTATAACTTTATTTGTAAAGTGCCGTTAAGGAGCCTCAGCACTGTACAATACATAAAAGTATATGGTCACTCCTGCCGTAGAGCTTACAGCCTAAAAGGTAGAGTGAATTATTTGCAATGTAATTTAGAAATAAAAAATAAACCATAAAATCATTACAGAACCCCATTAAGTTTAAAAAATTTAACATAATTGAATTCTTATTGTAGTTTCATACTCATTTTAGGAATCACATTTGCAAATTAGTTTTTTTTAACAATATGATTGAATGATCTCTGCTGTCATATTTGTGGGATGTAGGCTTCATCAATCTATGCTTAAAAAACTCGTTAAGCAATCAATCAGTTATAAAATGAGTCAAAGCTTAGATTATGTTGAGGTTTAGAGTCGGTAGATTAAAACCTACAGGAAATCAAACGTTTAATTGAACAGAGACTGTTCGTAGCTATTGGTTTCCTAAAAGACCCAACTGAACCTTTAGCTTTAGATTTACCTGGCACTGCAGCAGAAGACCATACCCCTGAAATATATTCATAAGGAGAAGGTTCACATTTAAATATCAATGCATATAAAGTAGGTAAACCTTCAGTTGCCGACTATCTCTTCTCATTCTCAGCTGAGTCTCAAAATGTAAATCAACCATCAGCCCTACAGTATGTAGTAACTAGACCCCAAAAATGTAATCTGCTCCATCTGCTAAATCTCAGGATTATAAACTAGAAACAAGTTCACTTTACAAAATGTCATTTGTAAAGTGGGAGGCAGGAATATGCTCAGAATAAAAATAATTACTGTAAGCTTTTTATTTTTCCATGATCTGCCTATTTAATGTCTTGTTAAGTAACTTTTGATATTTTCTTGGCTTAAGCCACTACATTTTTAGAAAAAAATTGCTGTCAAGAAATATTTTAGTCCTGTTGTGTCCAGTTTCACATCGCTTAGTGACAGGCGAAACAGTGTTCTAATGAAGTATGACAGGAATAATTATTAGAACCAAGAAATACATGACATTATTTCAAAGACTATATTTTTGATCCCAGAAACTGTACATTTCTTTTCTTATTTCACTGCAAAATCTATCCAGTGAAAATTTTTATACATGTGACTATTAGCCAAGGAACAGCAAACCAGTGCACAATATGATTGCTTTTTATGCAATAGAAAGAAGAGCAAAAACGAAAATTGTGCTCACCCCTTAAAGGGATTGTTCACTTTCCAAAACTTTTTTTCAGTTCAGTTGGTTTCAGATAGATCATCAGTAAGAAAGACTTTTTCCAATTACTTTCTATTTTCTATTTGTGGCTGTTTTTTTAATATTGAAGTGTCATTTTCACCTTCTAAAGTAGCTCTGGGAGGGGGGGTCGTCGACCCTGTAAACTGTTCTAAATTGATACCTTTAGTTGATACATACATCTTTGTTCCTGCTGAGCAAAATATCTGGGTTTCATTACAGGCAGCTGTTAGAATTGATACAAGAGTTGCTAATATCCTAGAGATGCTGCTGAGAGATCACTAGATGTTGCAAAATTGTTACAGTTCAGAATATGCATCTGAATTACTGAGCTGCCAGAATGAAACACCAGAGACAGAAAACATTCAACTTCAAAGTTAGATTTTGGAAAAACAATAAAAAATGGAAAGCACTTGAAAAAAGTCTTTAATTCTGGAGAACAATCTGAAAACAATTGAACTGAAAAAGTGTATGGAATTTGAACAACCCCTTTAACAATTTTAACCCAGTAGACTGGGATGCAATAAGAGTGTGACAACAAAACTCATTAACTAAAAAAATATATTATTATATATTATTTTTAAAACCTTCAAACAGCAGTACCATATAACCACAATAAAATGTATTCACATTGTGTGTTTACTATTTGAAGCTTTAGTAAGGCTGGCTTGGCTGAGGACACGGAGGGGGGGGGTCGGATCGGCAGGGGACACAGATCCCCAGTCCGACCCTGCAGTTATTGCATTTAAAAAAATTACTATATTTATAAAGGCAGATTTTGCTGTTCTGCAACTTTGCTGCTAAAGCTTTGCTTAATCTACCACTTCAATATTTATTTCTCCTTTGATGAAAGCTTTGTAAATAGACAATCGCATTACCAGGACCAGAAAAGTGCATTTCATATTAGTACAGGTATGCGATCAGTTATCTGGAAACCCGCTATCCAGAAAGCTCCAAATTAGGGAAAGGCCATCTCCCATAGACTCCGTTTTATCCAAATAATCTAAATTTTTAAAAGTAATTTCCTTTTTCTTTGCACATAAAACAGTACCTTTTACTTGATCCAAACAAAGATATAATTAATGCTTGTTAGAAGCAAAACCATGACTATTGGGTTTATTTAATGTTTACATAATTCTATCGTAGAGTTAAGGTATGAAGATACAAAAAAAAGATCCAGAAAACCACAGGTCTTGAGCATTCTGGATAAAAGTTCCCATACCTGTACTTTATACTTTACCTGCACCTGTATTTTATTAATATGTCAGTAAGTTGGTGGAGGGCACTCCCAATATTCACAATACTTTTTTAAGGTATATGAGGTGCAAAAAACCCCAGGTAATCCCACAGTCAGTTACCCAAAACAGTATATAGAAAAGGAGAGGGGTTGCACACTCAATGAGACTTAGTAGACAACGGTGGTATTAAAAATATTTTCTTTTATAGTAAATGGCAAAGAATTTTTTTTTACATCAGACAGGCTGGTATATCAAATACAACAGTATTAGCAGAAATATATACATACCACCAAGTAACAAGATCAAGGCAAAAAGAGACAAACCACAGGGAGCAGATACACTTGCCAAAAATGAGAACACCCCAACGTTTCGGCACTATAGCCTTTGTCAAGGGGAATTTTTTTGCCATTTACTATAAAAGAAACATTTTTTAATACCACCTTTGTCTACTAAGTCTCATTGAGTGTGCAACCCCTCTCCTTTTCTATATTTTATTAATATGTCCATGGTCTCATAAACCATTGTCTGCTCTGGCTTCTTGCACATATTCCCCACCAAGGAGCCAAAGTGTTGTTTACAACTGTGTGTAATGTTTATTTCTGTTGTAAATGAGAATGGATACTATTTTTGTAGTGCATTCCTCCTGGGGGATTTCTGGGAGTCAAAGCACTTAACATTTTACAGCAATCTATGTAAACTTGAATGACAGCCATCCTGGCAAAATAATAGCTTTTTATATAAACTATATTACAAGTTGTCCTGACTACATGTTCCCCTGAAGGGGTGTGTATTCTGTCATAAAGATAAACCTTTATACAGTCCAATAAAAAAGTCTGGTAGAAGAGGTCTGTAGAATCTACTAGAATAATAGGATGAGAGGTGAAACTGAAACATAACTGAAAGAAAAGCATGCAGTAAGTAAAAACAAAAACAACATTGCAATAACAACCATATTAAAGAGATTCTCTTTTATTATCTATCATAACATTATCAGTTATTTTGAAAGTTATTTAAAATTTTGCTATAAAAGTATTTGCCTGATGCTTTTACACTACCTTTCTTACTACCCTGTTCCTGTATGAGGGGGCTGCCATATTTGTGCAGCAGTAGTCCGTTAGCATTAGAAACTCTAACTGACAGACTGAGATGGGTTGGCAAAACAGTCAGGTTTAGGAACTTCAAGTAATAATTACTTACAAAAGCAGAACTATCAGCAAAAATCTATCAACATGACCTATACGTAACTTTTAATGTAGATTGATAATTTGAAAATACATTTTTTAGTGTCAGTATGACTTTAAATGTGCACAAAAGCATGGGCAACATAATGAAAAGGGAATCAGGCAGATGATGCTGGCACATATTGTCGACATTGATGTGCTTCTTTCACAGCAGGGCTACAAAAAATGGAGTTTGAGCCACCCACAATGCATTGTGCCAGAACATGGGTTGAAAGTATGATGACTTAAATTGATCAAATATGGCCTTGAAGACGGGGTTCACCACCAATGGAAATTGAAACGACTAATATGATGGAAGCTTTTGCTGGAGACACGATACAACTTTTATAAACAAACACCCATGTCCAAAGTAAAAATAAGTCTCAGCCATCTACTCCTAATATTCCATTTAAAGGGGACCTTTCACCAAGCCATAAAAAGCTGTGTAATGACAGTCCTTTTCAAACTGAACATGAAACCCACAAAACACCCATACTTGTCGTAAACGCATTGAAAAATGTCAGCTGTCAGTCATTTATTCATTGCCCAGTCTATCTGTCTTAGGCATAGAGGCAGGACAGGAAATTACTTTCACTATTTGGTGCTATTTGGGTTGAATAGTGATGAGTGAATTCTTTCATCGTGTATGGTTTCACATCGATTTTCTGATTTTGGTCAGTTGCGCTTACAACAAAAAATGTGCGTCGCACACCGTAAACAAAATTGTGGAGGTATACAGAAGAGTCGCCTGTGAAATATATTTTGTTACAAAAAAGTAGTTACAACAAAACTTTATTTAGTAGTTACAATATAGATTTTAATATGTTTAACAATTTTTATGCCAATTTCCTTGTTGTTTCTTGAGTTTTTCCACCAAGCGAAACACATTCAATCATCACTAGGGTTGAAAGGTTTTATAGATATTGGATTAATGAAAGTGATTGTAGGCTCAGAGGGCAGAGGAACTCTGCTCTATTTTAAATTTGTCTACAAAATTGGGACTACATTTTTTCCACACCACTTGTGGAGTATGTTTTTTACTGTTGCGGGAAAAACTTGTGTTTTTTTCAAAATGCATTAGTTAATAGTGCTGCTCCAGCAGAATTCTGCACTGAAATCCATTTTAAAAGAGCAAACAGATTTTTTTTTTTTATATTTAATTTTGGCATGTGGCTAGGTATATTAGGGTGCCCCTAACCCTGGCACTTGTGCTCTGATAAAATTCAGTCACTCTTTATTACTACATTAGAAATTGGAGTGATATCACCCCCCCCATCACCAGCAGCACATCAGCAACCTCTCAACAGAACAATGGTCATTTAACCAGATAAGCAGCTTCCTGACACCCCTGCTGAAGGATTTGATTTCATTGCTAAAAGAGCTCCCAAGCAACAAAGCCCTTTTCTGCTTGGGTGCTGTTCTCATGACTACAACTAGGGGCTAAGAAGCACGACTTGTTTTATAGTGAAGCACAACGAGAGGAGCAAAAACAATAACAGTCTCAAAGCAGTTCCATCATGAAGTGTTGGCTCCTTCTTGAAGCTCAGAATATGCACAGAGATGGCTGCCTCCACGCCAGCATTATAGCTAAAATATATGCATTTATTGGTTCAAGAATAACATTTAAATGGTATGTATGTATAACTTTATTTGTAAAGTGTCGTTAAGGAGCGTCAGCACTGTACAATACATAAAAGTATATGGTCACTCCTGCCGTAGAGCTTACAGCCTAAAAGGTAGAGTGAATTATTTGCAATGTAATTTAGAAATAAAAAATAAACCATAAAATCATTACAGAACCCCATTAAGTTTAAAAAATTTAACATAATTGAATTCTTATTGTAGTTTCATACTCATTTTAGGAATCACATTTGCAAATTAGTTTTTTTTAACAATATGATTGAATGATCTCTGCTGTCATATTTGTGGGATGTAGGCTTCATCAATCTATGCTTAAAAAACTCGTTAAGCAATCAATCAGTTACAAAATGAGTCAAATCTTAGATTATGTTGAGGTTTAGAGTCGGTAGATTAAAACCTACAGGAAATCAAACGTTTAATTGAACAGAGACTGTTCGTAGCTATTGGTAACCTAAAAGACCCAACTGAACCTTTAGCTTTAGACTTACCTGGCACTGCAGCAGAAGACCATACCCCTGAAATATATTCATAAGGAGAAGGTTCACATTTAAATATCAATGCATATAAAGTAGGTAAACCTTCCGTTGCCGACTATCTCTTCTCATGCTCAGCTGAGTCTCAAAATTTAAATCAACCATCAGCCCTACTGTATGTAGTAACTAGACCCCAAAAATGTAATCTGCTCCATCTGCTAAATCTCAGGATTATAAACTAGAAACAAGTTCACTTTACAAAATGTCATTTGTAAAGTGGGAGGCAGGAATATGCTCAGAATAAAAATAATTACTGTAAGCTTTTTATTTTTCCATGATCTGCCTATTTAATGTCTTGTTAAGTAACTTTTGATATTTTCTTGGCTTAAGCCACTACATTTTTAGAAAAAAATTGCTGTCAAGAAATATTTTAGTCCTGTTGTGTCCAGTTTCACATCGCTTAGTGACAGGCGAAACAGTGTTCTAATGAAGTATGACAGGAATAATTATTAGAACCAAGAAATACATGACATTATTTCAAAGACTATATTTTTGATCCCAGAAACTGTACATTTCTTTTCTTATTTCACTGCAAAATCTATCCAGTGAAAATTTTTATACATGTGACTATTAGCCAAGGAACAGCAAACCAGTGCACAATATGATTGCTTTTTATGCAATAGAAAGAAGAGCAAAAACGAAAATTGTGCTCACCCCTTAAAGGGATTGTTCACTTTCCAAAACTTTTTTTCAGTTCAGTTGGTTTCAGATAGATCATCAGTAAGAAAGACTTTTTCCAATTACTTTCTATTTTCTATTTGTGGCTGTTTTTTTAATATTGAAGTGTCATTTTCACCTTCTAAAGTAGCTCTGGGAGGGGGGGTCGTCGACCCTGTAAACTGTTCTAAATTGATACCTTTAGTTGATACATACATCTTTGTTCCTGCTGAGCAAAATATCTGGGTTTCATTACAGGCAGCTGTTAGAATTGATACAAGAGTTGCTAATATCCTAGAGATGCTGCTGAGAGATCACTAGATGTTGCAAAATTGTTACAGTTCAGAATATGCATCTGAATTACTGAGCTGCCAGAATGAAACACCAGAGACAGAAAACATTCAACTTCAAAGTTAGATTTTGGAAAAACAATAAAAAATGGAAAGCACTTGAAAAAAGTCTTTAATTCTGGAGAACAATCTGAAAACAATTGAACTGAAAAAGTGTATGGAATTTGAACAACCCCTTTAACAATTTTAACCCAGTAGACTGGGATGCAATAAGAGTGTGACAACAAAACTCATTAACTAAAAAAATATATTATTATATATTATTTTTAAAACCTTCAAACAGCAGTACCATATAACCACAATAAAATGTATTCACATTGTGTGTTTACTATTTGAAGCTTTAGTAAGGCTGGCTTGGCTGAGGACACGGAGGGGGGGGGGGTCGGATCGGCAGGGGACACAGATCCCCAGTCCGACCCTGCAGTTATTGCATTTAAAAAAATTACTATATTTATAAAGGCAGATTTTGCTGTTCTGCAACTTTGCTGCTAAAGCTTTGCTTAATCTACCACTTCAATATTTATTTCTCCTTTGATGAAAGCTTTGTAAATAGACAATCGCATTACCAGGACCAGAAAAGTGCATTTCATATTAGTACAGGTATGCGATCAGTTATCTGGAAACCCGCTATCCAGAAAGCTCCAAATTAGGGAAAGGCCATCTCCCATAGACTCCGTTTTATCCAAATAATCTAAATTTTTAAAAGTAATTTCCTTTTTCTTTGCACATAAAACAGTACCTTTTACTTGATCCAAACAAAGATATAATTAATGCTTGTTAGAAGCAAAACCATGACTATTGGGTTTATTTAATGTTTACATAATTCTATCGTAGAGTTAAGGTATGAAGATACAAAAAAAAGATCCAGAAAACCACAGGTCTTGAGCATTCTGGATAAAAGTTCCCATACCTGTACTTTATACTTTACCTGCACCTGTATTTTATTAATATGTCAGTAAGTTGGTGGAGGGCACTCCCAATATTCACAATACTTTTTTAAGGTATATGAGGTGCAAAAAACCCCAGGTAATCCCACAGTCAGTTACCCAAAACAGTATATAGAAAAGGAGAGGGGTTGCACACTCAATGAGACTTAGTAGACAACGGTGGTATTAAAAATATTTTCTTTTATAGTAAATGGCAAAGAATTTTTTTTACATCAGACAGGCTGGTATATCAAATACAACAGTATTAGCAGAAATATATACATACCACCAAGTAACAAGATCAAGGCAAAAAGAGACACACCACAGGGAGCAGATACACTTGCCAAAAATGAGAACACCCCAACGTTTCGGCACTATAGCCTTTGTCAAGGGGAATTTTTTTGCCATTTACTATAAAAGAAACATTTTTTAATACCACCTTTGTCTACTAAGTCTCATTGAGTGTGCAACCCCTCTCCTTTTCTATATTTTATTAATATGTCCATGGTCTCATAAACCATTGTCTGCTCTGGCTTCTTGCACATATTCCCCACCAAGGAGCCAAAGTGTTGTTTACAACTGTGTGTAATGTTTATTTCTGTTGTAAATGAGAATGGATACTATTTTTGTAGTGCATTCCTCCTGGGGGATTTCTGGGAGTCAAAGCACTTAACATTTTACAGCAATCTATGTAAACTTGAATGACAGCCATCCTGGCAAAATAATAGCTTTTTATATAAACTATATTACAAGTTGTCCTGACTACATGTTCCCCTGAAGGGGTGTGTATTCTGTCATAAAGATAAACCTTTATACAGTCCAATAAAAAAGTCTGGTAGAAGAGGTCTGTAGAATCTACTAGAATAATAGGATGAGAGGTGAAACTGAAACATAACTGAAAGAAAAGCATGCAGTAAGTAAAAACAAAAACAACATTGCAATAACAACCATATTAAAGAGATTCTCTTTTATTATCTATCATAACATTATCAGTTATTTTGAAAGTTATTTAAAATTTTGCTATAAAAGTATTTGCCTGATGCTTTTACACTACCTTTCTTACTACCCTGTTCCTGTATGAGGGGGCTGCCATATTTGTGCAGCAGTAGTCCGTTAGCATTAGAAACTCTAACTGACAGACTGAGATGGGTTGGCAAAACAGTCAGGTTTAGGAACTTCAAGTAATAATTACTTACAAAAGCAGAACTATCAGCAAAAATCTATCAACATGACCTATACGTAACTTTTAATGTAGATTGATAATTTGAAAATACATTTTTTAGTGTCAGTATGACTTTAAATGTGCACAAAAGCATGGGCAACATAATGAAAAGGGAATCAGGCAGATGATGCTGGCACATATTGTCGACATTGATGTGCTTCTTTCACAGCAGGGCTACAAAAAATGGAGTTTGAGCCACCCACAATGCATTGTGCCGGAACATGGGTTGAAAGTATGATGACTTAAATTGATCAAATATGGCCTTGAAGACGGGGTTCACCACCAATGGAAATTGAAACGACTAATATGATGGAAGCTTTTGCTGGAGACACGATACAACTTTTATAAACAAACACCCATGTCCAAAGTAAAAATAAGTCTCAGCCAACTACTCCTAATATTCCATTTAAAGGGGACCTTTCACCAAGCCATAAAAAGCTGTGTAATGACAGTCCTTTTCAAACTGAACATGAAACCCACAAAACACCCATACTTGTCGTAAACGCATTGAAAAATGTCAGCTGTCAGTCATTTATTCATTGCCCAGTCTATCTGTCTTAGGCATAGAGGCAGGACAGGCAATTACTTTCACTTTCCATTTTGCACATCCTGGATGTCTCTTCACTCCACACATTTTCTTTCCTGCCTCACCATCTAATTTTGTAACCACTACATGAGCATGTTCATCAGGTCCCCCATTATGTTGCATAAACAAGATTTTAAGATAATGCTTGCCTTAATCAAGTGTTTACAAAATGGTGTCTGCCTGCCTGCTTGCTGTGATTGTAAATTCCCAGGCTAAAGTTAAAAAGACTTAAAGTAATGTTTGTTTTAAATGATTTCTTAGGGTGACATGTCCCTTTTAAAGCTTCTCCACTTTCCACCCTTTATATATTTACTTTAATGTTTCCAAATATTAATTTGGGAATGAATATAATTTTGGGAATACAATTAAGATCACAAGCGTTGTTTAAAATGGTGTTTTTGTGAAAGTTTAGTGCTGCTCATAATGTAAAATCATTCCCTAGCTAATATTGCATTGCTCATTATCACAAAGCAAAGGTTAGCGTTACCTGCTATGGAGTTTTGTTAAATATTTTATTACATACACGGCACATATTTACAAAAGCCGTTTGTGACTTTGTCACTTTGCAAGGAAGTCGTTGAAGTCTCAAATTGGTCAGAAAGGAAGCAAACAATGAAAATCTTGGTCGCTAATGTTCACAAAGGTGTTTGCAAACTTTTTTGCACTAACAAAACATATTACATTCCTCCATGAGTCCATTTTCTTGCCCTATTTTATTTTTCTAGTGTGTGATCATTTGAACAAGACATTGCCTTGCTTAAAATTATATTTTTCCATGATACTGTAAAACCTGTTTCTTCTTACTTTTATAGTTCCATTTTTCTTCAAAACATTACTTGCCTTGCTCTTCTGAATTATACTATATATATTAGAATAAGCCCCTACAGAACTTGACATCTTAACGCCTAAACAGTGATTGCTGTGTGTATGATATTCCCAAACTGCTGGACATCTGTCATTACATTACACTGTCCAGAAGATTATGCCCAGGCTCAGCCATGGAACAGAAGAAAAAAGTATATCAATGTTTGCAAGATTAAAAAGAATATTCAATTTTGAAGTTGTTAGACAACAAAACACTGTGAATTTTAATTAGTACTTTTCTAAGACCTATTTAAAGGTGATTTATTCTTGTTGCTAAATATCTCATTAGAATGTTGTTGTTGCTGCATTACAATTATTGACTGTTGGTGTAAATAAATAAAGTGGGTACAACAGTACAATCTATTGGTCATTTCTATTAAACCTTAATATGCACAAAATATTTTCACTTTGTGTATCATTTTCTGTTAATGACTTTTATTACATTCCTGTTTCAATAATACACTTGTAATTTTAACTGTATATTGGATTTTCCATGAAAGGGCACAATTTGGCTCAATTCAGTAAATGGCCACTCACACACTTCATCTAAAGCTCCATATGGAAAGACTGTTTGGAACGGATAGCCCATTTCACAATGTGAGATACTGCAAGGCTGATCGGTGAGAAGCTGCTTTTATAAAATAACTAGGCATATTCTAGAAATGATGAAAGCAATTACTCTAGATTTCAAATGTAAACTTTATATTACTGCAAAGACACTTTTACTAGCAGTTGACACAGCAATAACTCCATTGAACAATTGGATGAGAATTTTAAGTTTAGCATGTACAGTATGTTACATTCATAAACCCAATATTTTTATTGGCTTCACCAAGCAAACTCTGTAATGCCATACACCCAAGGGATGAGGATTCTGTTATAAATATATATCCTTGTTATGAACTGGCACTATACACTGATGCTGAACAAAATGTTTTACGCTCACATATAGCAAAATAAATAGCTGATGTTTCGGGAAAACACAGGAACAGCTGCTGCATAGTGCAGTCCCAAAACTGGGAGGGATGTTCATTGTAATAATAAAGAAAATCCATACATATACATACATAGATATCTGATCTGAGATACTCAAAGAGTATGTGAATCATTATTAATATAAAGCATAAGCTGCATATTCTGTTTTAAGAAGTCAAGTCATCTATTTATTCAAAGGAAACACCAGCAGCACTACTATAATTAACATCTGAATCCAGCACTTGCAGGGTCGTATTAGAGGGCCCATTTATAATCTCCTATAAAGGAGCTTTGATTAAAACTCTAAAAGGGTATTATTTTATTTTTTATCCTATTTATGATCATCCTAGCCCAGCCAAAAGACATTTGGAATACATGTAATAATGAGCTATCTACTCTAGCTAAAAGTCATGGCTGCTCCTTCCATGAGGCAAGGTGAGTCAGCAGTGAGTGGCCAGTTACCAGGGTCAGTAAAAAGCTGTCTCAGATAACTTTAAAAGCCAAATTTTCCATTTTCAAAATGAAAATTCTGCATTAGCAATGCTGCCCCCTTTGACCTGCTCAGACGCCAAAGCTTAAGTGCAAAGAGGGGCAACATTTGTAAGAGCAGCTCCAGAAATGCCCTTGCTAACATTTTCAGTTTCAATCTCTCCTCAATCGGGTTTTTATCTGAGTTTGATTAGCTTTTCCATTCTATCCCAGACTATTGACTACCTTCACCTCTCTTTCCAAAGTAGTCATGCTTATAACCCCCTGGCTAACTGCTCAAACATGATTATTGTGCTCCTGTAAAAAACATTTTTTTTGTCATCTATAAATGTATCTTGTCATATTCTGTCCTCTCCCAGGCCAAACAAGACTACTATAGTACGCTCATAAACAATAACAAATACAATATGATGCTGATGCTTGTTTTTCATACTTTAACAAATTCAAAAGCAAGGTACAGGTATGGGATCTGTAATCCGGAAACCTTTTGTCCAGAAAGATCCCAATTACAGACAGACCATATCCTATAGACTCCCTATTAATCAAATTATCCAAATTTTGAAAAATTATTTCCCATTTCTCTGTAATAATAAAATGGTAGTTTGTACTTTCCACAAACTAAGATATAATGAATCCTTATTGGAGGCAAAACTAGCTTAGTGGGTTTATAAATTGTTTACGTAATTTTCAGGTAGGCTTAACGTATGAAGACCTAAATTACAGAAAGATCCATTATCTGGAAAACCTCAGGTCCCGAACATTCTGGATAACAGTCCCCATACCTGTATATCCTATCTACAAACAAATTGCA
The DNA here is from genome assembly GCF_017654675.1 of Xenopus laevis. Classification (NCBI taxonomy): domain Eukaryota; kingdom Metazoa; phylum Chordata; class Amphibia; order Anura; family Pipidae; genus Xenopus; species Xenopus laevis. The sequence continues at coordinate 94,300,609 of NC_054376.1, read as the reverse complement.
ATCATGACAGACCCAAAGCCTCCTTCCTTCTTATTCAATTCTTTTAATTCTGAGTCTGAGGCTTTCTTAGCTTCTCTTTTTAACCTGCATTCTGTACTGAGACATCCTTATATATAGTTATTTCTAGGTTGCCAAGGACATTCTCTATTATCATCCTTCTGGATCTGTCCTCTGCCTTTGATGCTTTTAACCATTCTATTCCTTGGCATCCACAATCGAGTTGCAGCATGGTTCTCTTCTTACCATTGTTACAGAGCCTTCTCTGTGTCTCATGGTGATCTTGCATTATCATCCCTTAATAACGACCATTATTTTCCTCTTGAAATATTTAGTTAATACTGCTTGTGCCATACTATAATACATGCCCCAAAGCAGGTTAGCTTGTACTTAATCAAAGGGAACCCATTGATTTAAAACAATTCCCTCCACTGCAGTGGTGAGCTACAAGAGTTCTAGTAGGGGCAACAGATTTAAGCAATAGTTACCCTTTAACTTTGAAACCACACCTGAACAGAATCGACTACTATTCAATATAATTAGTATCCTTCATTTAATCTAAGCTTTCTTTTCATGTAGTAGTTACCTATGTATACATTTTTCTTTATCTTTTTGTGAACCATTACTTTTAAAATAGCCTAAGAAGGAATTCCTGTTCTTTTATAGTTGCCAGTAGAGGTCAGTGTTCCTCTTTCACTTAAATAGAAATCTTCATTTTTTACTTTTCTAAGATTCATACATGGAACTAAAATGGAAAAGCCGTGTTTAGTCTTTCAGCTAAGAACAGCAATGTGTATTATAAGACATTGTACAGTTGCAGACACAACTGTAGCAGAAAATATACAAACTAGGTAACAGCCAGTGTGAGATTAACCCCTTTAGATAATAATAATAATAATACATGGCTGGATGAATGTGGTGGTAATTCACTAGTTCCCTAAGTAATTTTCCCCAACTGCTAGTTTTTCTTCAACTGACGTGTGCCAAGTGAATATGGTTTTGTGGTGTTAGGGCAGAGACACACGTGGGGATTTGGGGAGATTAGTCGCCCGGCAAAAATCTAATGAATACCATCCAGCCGGCAATTAAGATTCTAGCCAGCGGGAAGGCAGTTCCCGGAGATTAGTCAACCCAAAGAAGAATTTGTCGCCACGTGTGTCTTTCTGCCTTTAAATATCCTCAATTTCTATGTAAATATATGTAAGTCTAGGGGTAGGACAGTCCACAAGTGAAAAATATCACCAAGATTTTTGGTTACTTTGTTCTATTAATGTAATCGTTTTTATAGACAAGGTTGCAAGAACATAACAAACAATGCTGACAAGTGACAACATAGACCAACCAATTGTCCTACATAGCTGTCCTATAACATTAAAGATGGCTGGTGTTACATCCCTCTAAAGAGGGAGTTTTTTTTGTCCAGCAGCGCCTTTCACCATAGCTGTCATGTTTGGCACCCTATATCCAGAACCCAAGCTAAGCTCCCTGGTCTCGGCTTTCACTTCTGCCTTTAACTGCCGCCTTTCACCTCAGGAGGAGCCCTCGGCTAATCGGATGCCACCAGGTCTTAACAGAGAGAGGAGCAAAGCTAACGGTTCTGGACGAGCAAAGGGGCACGATTGTCTCACCAGGATACTGGAAGGAAGAAGACCACCAGGAACAGGCAAGTCGGGCCAGCACAAGCAGAGAATTGTCAGACAGGCCGGAAGGCTTCTTGCGATATTCGGGTCTCTTGTATAAATGTAATAATCACTCACCACATCAGGGAAGTGGCCCAGGTGCAGCGCCCTGAGCCCTCAGCACACGGGGGCGGACAAACAAATGAAGCAGGCACGACGAACAATGAAGCAGGCACTCAAGAAGGCAAGACTTCCACCAGGCAAATGTTCAAGTGAAGAATTTATTGTGTCAAACAGGCCGGAATTAGTGATGGGCGAATTTATTCGCCAGGCGCGAATTTGCGTGATTCGCCGCCAGAGAATAAATTCGCAAAACGCCCGCGAAAATTCGCGGCAAAAATTCGCCAAAAATGGGCGCCGGCGTCAAAAAAGGGGCGCCGGCGTTGAGAAAACGGGCGCCGCCGCCAAAAACGGGCTCCGCCGCCAAAAACGAGACGCCGGCGCGATTTTCGCCCATCACTAGCCGGAATCATGATTGGAGAATGTAGAATAGTCAGTGGACAGGCAAAGGATCAGGATTGGAAAGGTCAGAATAGTCACAGACAGGCAGGATCAGGATTGGAGAGGTTAGAGTAGTTAATCAGGCAGGCAAGGGTCAATACACTAAAGATCAGTAGGATTCACAAGGAATATAACACCCAGGAACAAGCTTATTGAACCTAACAAGGGGCAGTGTGCAGATATCTGAATTCCCCTTATATACATTTTGAATTTCGCTGATGACGTCATCACACCGGCACATAAGCTAGGAAGCGCGCTGGCACACGCGCCATAAGATCCCCATACATGCTGCCCACGGGACCACCAGGGAGGTGAGTCCTGACAATAGCTCTTTGTATAAATGAATTATGATTAAGAGAGTTAACAAATCTCTCCACCTTTGGGACTATAACATGCCAGTACATCATGTCTAAAGCACAGCCAGTGTCTCCCACATATCCAAGATATTGTCAAACATCACCACTGGCCCTGTCTATAAGGAAGCAAGCTAGGATTGGAGCAAATGCAGTCCTATGTCCATCCCTAAAACTGGACATATTATTGCAAAATTAAAACTTTGATGTTTGGTACCTATGTGTGTTCTTCCTCCCTGTCTGTGGATGAGTAAACACATTAGTGCGAATCACACTGGATTGGTCATATACTGCATTTAAATATACACCACCCCTTTGAGGGCGTGTTTAAAGCTGTAACCTTTTTAAGGATGTGAGATCATTGTACACTTTATTGCTTGATAAAGAAGCGGGAGCTTCGAAACGTTGCATATTCTTGCTTGATAAAGAATTTTCTTTCAATTACAAGGCAAGTCGTCTGGACTTTTTGTTTATTATATATATATATATGTATATATATATATATATATATATATATATATATATATATATATATATATATATATATATATAAGCAAACATACAATAAAGGTGGTCGGCACGCCAAATATCTGTATTTCTCAAAATGCTTTATTCCATAAATTATACCAACATTTCGGATCCTACTTGGGGCCTTTTTCAAGGTTCTATCTATCTATCTATCTATCTATCTGTCTGTCTGTCTGTCTGTCTGTCTGTCTGTCTGTCTGTCTGTCTGTCTGTCTGTCTGTCTATCTATCATGCAGGATATTGATTAAAGGAACATAAATCCCCTGTGATTGTGTCAGTGTCCCTTTAAATAACAAATAAATCCAATATTTGCACATTGCAAACCATTTAAAGATGTCCCAAGAAGGCACTCAATGAAGTCCCAAACTTGTGGAACCTGTATCAGGTCAGGATACAGTATGATGGTAGGGATATCCCCAATTAAAGCGTAATATTCCAGGGATCATATGAGAAGACCCGTACAGGCTACTTACAAGCAAGTAGAAAACTTCAGAATATAAATATTTTTTAGATGGCTCAATGTATTTTAACGTCATGCTTCCTCAGAAGCGACTATCTTGAACTTTAACTTATTTGTGCTCATGTACACTCTGACTTTCACATGCACACTTTAAATTGATACATTTACACTGACAGATTGGCAGCCACACACCCACATCTCACTCACACACAGTTTAATTGCAATGTACACCCAGGCACATTCTCGTGTTAGGACTTTTATCAGTAACCCCCACAAAGCATAAAATCTTGCAAATCTGTCAATTCTTTTATGAACCTGTGCTAGAATTGATACTCCAATTGTTATGCCATAAGATTTGAATGGGAACTGGCTTCCAGGAGTTGTGTATGTGTTTTGATCACCACTTCATCATTTCGTTGTGTGCTATTTCTTTTACTTTTAGTTTTCATTTTTACCACAAGTTTCTATGTTCCCTATTCTATTAATGTAGGTCACTCATATACAATGTACATGGATAGAGAGCATTATACATTATACATAAACTTGTGTTTGATAAGCTATTCTTCATGTGTGATTGGGATTTTGTTGTCTTCCTATGTGGAGTTCTAGCTACTGAACTGTAGTCTGAAGTTAATGGCATGGCACACAAAAATACCTATTTAAAGCAATTCAGAAGGAGCTAAAATGTGTTCCCCTTTACATGTGTTTCCTGTAACCCTAGGCCAATGTAAATACAAATATAAAAGAAGGCATCCTGCATGCTGTGGCATTTATGTTGGATTCTGGAAGAAATATAATCTGATTATTTACACTGCTGAATGTAAAACAACTATTTTACAGTCTAGGAAACGTTAAAATTCTCTGCAATTAGGGTCAGCCAATTCGTGAGTTTGCCAGTGTCTGGTTTGCCGAAGCACAGAACAGCCGTGCCATGCATTCCTTTAAATAATCCACACTATTTAGCAAAATAAGCACTGGGAAAATAGATTTAATTGCTTTTGTAAATAGATACGCAGCATGAGTCAATATCTTGGATTTACATTTTTTAGCATGTATTTTTTTACGAAACCTGAGAGAAGGGGTGTTTTATAGAAATGTATTTTATGCTATAATTATGCACACGACACTCTGCAGCTTGATGATAATTGATTTTGCAATCTCTTCCTAATTATGAGGGCTAACCCCCCTATAGTTATTTTCATACTGTCACATATCTCCATAATATGATAACTTTTCAACACTGAAATTGCTCTGGAAATAATTCTGTTTAGCATATGAGTTTATGTTGCCTTCCAGAAAAAAAGTTAAAAGAGCTACACTATTCACAGAGGCTAAAATATGTATAGTCAGCTCTCTCTATATTGGTTAAAGAAAAATATTAAGGAGAAACCTTTGTAGCTACTGAATGTTTGCTTTTCCTCTCATAAGTAATTCAGTGCATTAATAAACTCCATTGTTCTGAAACAATAAGGAGTAGAGACGCTCTTTTAGCTATGCTGGCACGTCTTGATTGGCCCAGCCACAATGTGACATCACCTGCTGTCTCTTTGGTGGACTACATGTCTTTGCATTTGTTATGCACTAACTGTCTCAGCCACCATAAACACTTGATATTAACATAATGTGGTGCTAAATGCAAATTAGGATAGACATTGGGGCAAATTCACTAAAGGACGAAGTGCCTAACGCTAGCGTTAATTCGCTAGCGTAGCGTATTTTCGTTAATTCGCCGATTCACTAACGGACACTGGCGTAAATTCGCTAGTGTTACTTCGCACCCTTACGCCTGGCGAATTTGCACAATCGACGTAACCATGCAAATTCACTGACGCGCGCATTTTTCTGAACGGTACCTTTTACGCTAGACTTCCTTCGCCACCTCAGACCAGGCGAAGTGCAATAGAGTAGATAGGGGTTGCTTCAAAAAAAGTTTAAATTTTTTCAAAGTCCCAAAAAATGCTGGCAATTTTTCTTTTTTCATGGGTGATAGGCTTCAAAAGATCAAAACATTTTTTGGGGCTACCCTCCTTCCCCCCTACATTTCCTAACTCATGGCACCTTAAATATACAGTGGGCACATGTGTAGGGCAAAATAAAAAATGTATTTGATGTTTTGAAGGTTTCCCAGGCTTGTGTAGTGCTACTGCATATACTTCCATTGCAAATACAATTTGGCGCCGTATGCAAATTAAGCATTGTTAGCGTAACTTCGCCTTGCCTGGCGAATTAACGCTAGTGCAACTTCGCAACCTTTCGTTTCCCCTGAGCACAACTTCGGATTTTAGTGAATTTGCGTAGCGCTGGCAAAAATTCGCCTACCGAAGTGCGGCGAAGTGGACGCTGGCGCAACTACGAATCTTAGTGAATTTGCCCCATTGAGTGAAACTATTGGAACCATTGAACTAGAGGGCTCCCTGAGCATTCTCCATCATGCTCTCCATGGACCCCCTGTTAGAGCCAGAGTGCTGATATCTAATTAAAGCATCATTTTTACTATAATATTCTTTAAACTAACAACTCATAAACTAAAATCTCACAATCCCAAATTAGACAGGCAGAATTTGTTGGTAGCAAGGATTAGAGGTACTGCTAGTGGGAAGGTACCCTGTAAAACTGCTACTAGCAACTGTCCATTCTGGCTGGGCAGCACTATTGGACTGTAAAAGGTGACTAGCCCCCTTCAGTCCCAACATAGCTAGGTAGAATTATCGTTATCGCTAGGGGGAACAGGAAATGGGAGGGCACCCTGTAAAATTATACTGGCCTTATATTCTTGTCACTACCAGCAATGATCCACCTTCACATACTTTTTTTGATTTTAAGATATGATATTTTTCTGTGTTATGTCAAAGGTTTAAGCATGCTTTAATGGCTTATTTGTATTTAATTGGTCCACAGGGAGCATGATAGAGAATGCTCAGTAAGCCCCCCAGCTCAATGTTTGTTTCAGATTTGCACCCATTGTCCCCTGTACACACTGAGTTCTCCTTAAAAAGTGATACTGGACATACGATAACTATCTTAATTTTCCTAGAGGGGAACCAAGTCATTGTGTCTCTTCATGCCTCCTCTTATAGTGTAGGACAAATGTTAAAGCTCTAGAGTTAGTGAGCATCAGAACTAATGAAAATTGGACTTGCACTGTATGTTTTAGTTTGAGAAAATGAAAGAACATTGATTTGGGAAGTTCCTACTTGCATTTGAGGTTTGACAACTCCTCACAAACAGTGTATTTTAGTTTGGCAAAACAATGAAAATATCACAGAGGAAAATGCTTCATTGTAGGATTTTCGCTTAAAAAAAACAGAACATACACTCGTATATATCGCTTAATATACAAATCTAAATAAACTGTATATAGTAAAGGAAGTCTGGAGTCTTTGATATCAAGTACCATTGCATAGCCTTCTCTAATTATAGGTTTAAAATAGTGGAGTGTTCTCTAAATGGAACTTTGCTGATACCAGCTGCCAATAATAATCCTACCAGAGACATGTGCGCTGAACTCTGTGCTTTGGTTTTCAAGGGTTCAGTAAACTTTTGTTAGATCTTTCCTATGGCAGGAATCAAGCAAAAGGAGCATTCCCTGAAACTGGTTGAAGACAGTGCTTCTGATTTTTGTGAAATCAAACAGAATAGTGAGTCTCTTGAATGTAGCCATTAGAGTTCCTGTAATAGAAAAGAGATATCACCCATGGTCATTTTGCTCTCTCACTGCAGGTGCCAACGTTTATAGCGGTTTGATTCTGCAATATATTGCACAAACTATTTATTTATTTATTATTGTTTTCTGATTCAGGACTAAGCCGCTGGAAATATGAAAGCAGCACAGCTGAGTAGTCTGACATTGTAAAATAAGGCTTTTTTGATACAGATGAGGACCAAAGGGGTCATTTATGAAATCATGCAAATTGAACATGCATTGATGCAACTCCTAGCAACTTGCTTATATGCCAAAACACTTATTCAGTCTGCTTTGATGAATTGCATGGACCTGGAAGTAGAATTAGGGTTTCCTGGTGGATTGTACCCATGGACACAAATGAATCAAAGCAAAATAAATGCCAATTTAATTACTCACTGCTCTCAGAATGTGTCGCAACTGCTGCAAGTTGTTGGGCTGCTACTTGAAGATGATGCTAGTATTCTTCTGCTACATCGCAGTTAAAAAGAAATTGCATCATAATTGTGCACTTGCTACTCATTAACAAGGGCTTCACTGGCTGTGTAAATTGCGGCAGATTCTCTAATTGTACTAGGGTTCTAAGTGGTGGGCAACGGGGATTTTTTTGGGACCATTTTTATTCAAAAGAGATGGATCCATGGGAAAGAAACCCATTTTCAGTTTTAAAATGTTAATTTTGATGACTACACTATAGCTCACCCACAGGGTTTTATAGCAGAGCTGGAATAATTCCAGCTACAGATGGATTTGCCCTAGTTGGTTCTCCTCAGTGCATTGCATATCAGCATATAAAAAGAATATGTTGATGGCTCTACATATACAGTACATAGAGCCATGGACCAGAGAGCTATTATTGCACTAAATTAAATAATTATGGGTTTAGCCAGGTAAATATTGAGACGTGCCGTTTTGGTTTTCAATACACAAAAGGGGCATTATAAAATATAGAAAGTGCAGGAAAGATATTGCTTTGTTTAACTATATAGGGGTACCATAAAATCTAATGACACAAGGTCATCCCTTAAAATTAAAAGCAATTTTTTTCTGTGAGTTACAAAATTCACTCCCTGAAGCCTCTTGTCTTGGCAGATAAAAGTACATTTCAGCTGGATGCCTTTTTTAAGATAGAGAAAAAATGCAAGGTTACTGAAATTAACTTTGTATAGAGCTAATCCAGAGACTGGCCAATTGCCTTTTTGGAGTCCGGAGTCTCATATGGCTTTGTATGTTTTTTTTTTCTTTGCTTGTATCCCATGCCCAGTGTGTAATCTGATCAATGTTTCATACAAGACCAAAATATTTCCTTGCACCATTTTTCCCTTGAAAAGATTTACTGCTGTGGATAGGAATTGTCAGACGGTCCCTAACTGCTGAGCAGGGAAACAATCATACTTATGAACAGCAGGGGGAGCCCCCGCCTTACTTCCCAGCCATGCAGAATTCAAGCAACTTTGTTTATGACGATCCCTAAGAAGCCCAGACCACACGGAGCATGTGCAGGGTCAGGGTCAGGCAAAGATGTTTAATAAAGTTACAAGATGACAGCCCCCTGTAGCCAACTTTGAAAGCATAAATCATTTGTTTGATTAGGCTTTGTGGTTCAGTAAGTTCATGCTTATGTTTAGTATACAAAATACAGCATTTCTAGCCTTATTCTATTTTAGACTTTCCTTGTCCTTTAAGGGTGAATTGTGGGTTTTTTTGGTGTAAATTCACCAAAATGACAAATCGCAGTGAATTCGCACTGATTTACTGACAGGTGAAGAAGACAATTCACTAGCGAAAATGCTCAGCGCTAGAGAAATTACATGTTGTTTTGCCAGAAGAATTCTTTCTGGCGAATGATAATTAATCCGCAAATTTATCCGTAATAAATTATCAGAGTGTAACTTTTCCAATATGTTACCCTTTTCACCAAAGTTTACTTCACCTGGTTCTACCTGGTAAATTCTAGACAATGTATCAGAGTGACTGGGGGACTGGCAGCTGTGCTTCCAATCTCAGCAAGGCACCCCCGCTCCAGGTGTAGGAAATGAAGTCAATTAACAAGAGAGCTGAGAGAAGAAAAAGAAGAGGCAGAACTTGCTGCTAAGTGCTCTTTATTGCACACAACATGTTTCGGGCCCAGAGCCCTTTATCAAGTGTACAAATCATTATGTGAACAGACTTTTTAAAGTGTAAAACAGGAAGTGAGATCATAAAACAACGTATGTCAATCCACCGTAGTGCGGTGCTAGTGTCATCTTAATACATGCTGAATAAAGTTGCTGAATAAAAAACTTGCTGAACAAAAAACTTTTTCAAAAACCTTTTTTGCATTATTCTATAGCTCAACCATGATACAGTGCTGGTGTCATCCCATTGTGTATTTATAAAATCAACAATAACATTTTTGTATAAATAGTACAAAAATCGTCCAAAGAATCTTTTTGCTTCATTCCAAGGTAGTGACAAATGTCACAAAATTTGCATAAATATTGCACAATGGCTATAATACAAAAAGTTTATAATACAAAAGTTTTTTTGGCTAAAGTGCAAATATGCTTATGAACAAAAAAGGGAACAAAAAGGAACTGCCTATTTCTAGGCCTACCACAAAAGCAACATGATCACATGTCTATTTTACATAGAAGGATAGCCCAGTATTCTTACCACTAGTTGTACATATAATGTAACTATCTTGGGCTCAGTAATTCTGTTATCTGCAAAGAAACAAATCAGGTATAAGTATCAAGGGAGAATAAGTTACAGAGGTATCAAAAACGTATCAAAAGACTGTAAAAAAGTTGTAACAAACTTATAAGGTAATCAGTCATCGTTTACACAAGTAGAGATAAGGGATGCAACAATGTAATTATAGGAAACATTTGACACTCCAGCTATCATTCATACCTTTAGGATAGAGTGTATCTAGTTTTTTAATCCAGTATGCCTCCCTCTGTGACAGTTTCTTCCTCAGGTTGCCTCCTCTCTGCATTGGGTTAACTACTTCAAGTATAGCCCATCTTAGCTGGGACTGGTTATGGTTGGCAACATTAAAGTGTCTAGATACCGTTGTGTCGTTGGCTGCCCCTTTTTTAAAATTCCTTATACTCCCTTTGTGCTCCTTTATGCGGGTCTTTACTGCTCTTATGGTTTGACCAATGTATGCAAGCCCGCAGGGACATTTTAACATATAAATCACATAGCTTGTATCACATGTAGCAAAGTGATTTAACTTAACAGGAGTACCATTTGCTGGATGTCGCAAGGTTTCTCCTTTGATGATAGAGGAGCAGCAATTACAATTTAAGCATGCAAATGTTCCCACTTTCGGTTGACCCAAAAATCTCTGGGTACCTTTTATTTTGACTTCACTACCTGGTAAATTGTTAAGATTAAGCTACATCCTCAACATTGCTATGTCAGTGACACCATATCTTGTATTCAAAAAAAGTAATAAAAATAAAGATACCTTGGTGTTTTTTCATATCTTAATGTGGGATTATGTACACCAGGGGTCTGTTTATCCAACAAATCAAAACATTCAACAAAAACACCCAACAAGAAATATCTAATCTAGAAGCCCTTGCAGTCCAGGCAGAAAATATGTACTGCAACACAAGCACCCCTGAACAGACAACAGGCGGCTCAAAATGCACTACAGGTAGGTTAAGAAAACCCAATTGTACAAGAAAGCCAATATCTTCACTGCAGGTGATAAAAATAGTAAATGACTAGTTATATTGTCTAGAGACATGTTTCCTTTAACGAATATCCCAGCAATAGGGATGTGAATAGGTCTATTTGTCACCAACCCTTTGGAAATGAACCAGGTTTTTGCACGTTACTGTGAAAAAGCTTTATACCTCTCAAATATCGTATACTGAAGCACAAATAAATCCATCCCTCTCCCAAGTTTAGAACCACAGGATAGCCTCCTACTGTGATAGGTGCCTGTTAAAGAAATTCTACAAAAAATTGAAAAATAGGTATTACCCAATTAACCCCCGAAATGTGGAAAGATATGTTGGAATCTCATAACTCAGTATTGATAGATTTCTCCATAGAATTTACTTAACTCCCCATAGATTATATTTAACTAACCCTTCCATTCCAGACATATGCCCCAAATGTAAACATTCCCCTGCAGACTACCTACACATGGGGGCCGATTCACAAAGGGTCGAATATCGAGGGTTAATTAACCCTCGATATTCGACTGGGAATTAAAATCCTTCGACATCGAAGTCGAAGGATTTTAGCGCAAATAGTGTGATCGAACGATCGAAGGATTATTCCTTCGATCGAACGATAAAATCCTTCGAATGATTCTAAGGATTTTAATCCAACGATCGAAGGAATATCCTTCGATCAAAAAAACTTAGTAAAACCTATGGGGACCTTCCCCATAGGCTAACATTGAGTTCTGTAGCTTTTAGATGGCGAACTAGGGGGTCAAAGTTTTTTCTTAAGGAGACAGTACTTCGACTATCGAATGTTCGAATAGTCGAACGATTTTTAGTTTGAATCCTTCGATTCAAAGTCGTAGTCGAAGGTCGTAGTAGCCCATTCGATGGTCGAAGTAGCCCAAAAAACACTTTGAAATTCGAAGTTTTTTTACTTCGAATCCTTCACTCGACGTTAGTGAATTGGCCCCATGGTGTGGCATTGCCCAATAATACAAAAATTCTAGGGAAAAATCACAGAGGAAATCAATTACCTACTGGCACTAATAAAATAAAAGTTCAGAAAGGTATGGACCCCATGGCTAACCGAACACCTCCCTTCTCTGTTGCCTCAAAGCGAACAGGACCTTTAACTACCCCTTTTGCTTATTCCCCTCCCCCCCAGGAAACGACAGAATGCATCATTTATTGGGAAAACAGTTTATTCATTTGTTGTATACTTCAGCTGACACAAAATAAGACAATGTATACAGGCATCTTCTTCTACTGACATAAAGCATAACTAAACTATACTGCCTTGCACTGAGAGAAAACATAATATGCTATTGAAATGTGTCACCTGATGTTCAGAGCGCGTTGTTCATTTATGTTATTGTTTGAAATAGCAAGAAAAATAATAACTTTGAAAAAAAAATGCTCTGTAAGGCTACAAATGTATTGCTATTGCTACTTTTTATTACTCACATTTCTATTCAGGCCTTTCCTATTCATATTTCAGTCTCTTATTCAAATCAGTGTATGGTTATCAAGGTAATTTGGACCCTAGCAACCAGATTGCTGAAATTGCTGACTCGGGTTAAATAGCTAAACAACTCAAAGACCACAGATAATAAAAAATGAAAACCAATTGCAAATGGCCTCAGAAAATCACTCTACATCATACTAAAAGTTAATAATAAAACAAACTAAGATATAATTCACCCTTAACAGGCACAAAGCAATTCCACTGGGGTTATTTAATGTTTAAATAATTCTTTAGTAGGTTTAAAGTATGGAGATTCAAATTACGGAAAGAGCCCTTATCCGGAAAACCCCAGGTTTGACCATTCTGGATAATAGGTCTGATTACCTCTACAGGTTCCTTTTGGGGCATTCCCTTACAGGTGGGTGCTACCTGCTGGCTGAACCAAATTTTGTTTAACTATTAGCATATAATATTTCACCTCTTTACACACCTCTGGGAGTGGGATGTGCTGAACAAGTTACAGGGGTCCTCTGCCAGCATCAAGCAACTTAAATCATTATTATATTATTCAGTAGAGTAACAAATAGACTACCAATGTCTTCACAAAAATGTCACACACCCAATATTGACCTTGCAGTGTACATGCATAGCTTGAGAGAATTTGTACATCTTCTCTTAGATATTACTAGTGATGGGCAAATTTATTCGTCAGGCGCAAATTTGCGGTGAATTTGAGTGATTCGCCGCCGGCGAATAAATTCAAGAAACGGCAGCTCAAATTCGCCGGAGTAAAAAAAAAATGACAGGACACTGGCGTCAAAAACGAGATGCTGGCGCCGTTTTGCAATTTTTTTTGCCGTTTCGTCGAATTTCGCAGGAAATTCACGATTTTTTTGGCGAAACGGCGCAAATTCGCCCATCACTAGATATTACATGTTTCATACTTATGGTAAGGCTGCATTAAAAATGAAATGTGAAGAAGCCTCCTAACTGAAATAATTAGAGAGTTAGCACGCTGCTTGCAAACTGCATTGAAATAGTAACTTTTCTCGTACAGAAACAGAGGTTTATACCGGAGGAAAGTTGCTTTAATTCACTTCTGCTGCAGTGTTGGAGAGAATCCATAATTTATTCTAGGCCAATTTTAAATCTTTGCTGTAATGATTTTTTTTTTTTTTTATGAGCAGACTGAGGTTTTGTATTGCACAACAAGAAATAATTTTCCAGAATATATAGATGTGTAAAGCTTTCCTCCAGTGGGAATATTGAGAAAAAATTCTTGGGGTTTGCACTACAAACTTCAGGGTCACCAAACAAAAAATAAAGATATAGAGGAAAATTAAAGTAATTAAAACGTATATGTATTTTAAGTAAGAGATTTATAATTCTGTAGCATATTCTAAGGGCAAGATTTATTAAAAATGGAGCTTGCGTTTTTTCTATACTTTTAGAAAACTATCCCCCATATGTAATATAAGGCACTAAGCTTGCCCAGGAGCAATAACCAATATCAGCCAATAAGATATTTGCTTTTAAACAGGTGACCAGTAAATACTACCTGATGATTGGTTGCTATAGGTTACTGCACCTGGGCAAACTTAGTGCCTTTTATTGCATTACCCCTTATATTTTCAAAGTGAATACTTAAACAGATCATTTTTATCATAATAAGTAACATATTCTCCTTACTGAATTGTCATACATATCAATAAATATTGTCCTTTTACATCTTTTACCTTGAGCCACCAATTTGTGACAGTCTATGTGCTGCCTCAGAGATCACCTGACAGGAAATAATGCAGCTTTCACTGTAAGAGGAAAGAGTGTGGGAGTAAAAGACAGAGCTCTGTCCATTCATTGGCTGATGTATCCTAGCATGTAATGTGTGCCTTTGGTTTATGTTTGAGCATAGTGAATCATTTGAGCCAAGGACCAATCCTTAGTACTTATGGCAGTTTTTCTAATGAGGCTTATCCAAAGGCAGACACTACTAGAAAAGAATGTTTGTATGAGACACTGTTTCTCTTTAAGGCATTAGCAGCTTTGTGCAGATGTTGATGTGTATATTGATATTTGAATAAAGCTGGTTTATTTTGAACAGCTCATTTGTGGTGACGTAGTGTAGTAGAGAAGAAAATATTCACCCACATGTAATGCAAGGTTCTAAGTTTGCCCAGGTGCAGTGACCTTTAGTAACCAATATGATGACCAGATGACCAGTAAATCCTATCTATATATAGGTTCCTGCATCTGGGCCAGGGCCAGAACTAGGGGTACAAAAACACTTTTTACTTATTTTTACTCACACCCATACCCTTACCTCTACTCACACCTATATTCAAATACATTCACACTTTCCAAGTGTGCACCTACATACAACTTTACTTTCACTATTGTTTTTCCATTATTTCATTGTTTTTTAAAAAATGGGCATTGGTTTGGGCAGTCTCTCTCTCTCTCTCTCTCTCTCTCTCTCTCTCTCTCTTAAAAGTCGCAAAAGCTAGTGGTGGGGGAGGATCTAGCCCTCAGACTGAAACCATGGTTCAGGAGACACTTACTCCAAGTAATGCTACTATACAGAGGTACAAGAACTTTTATATTATGACCAGAGGTGAACAAGTTAGGGACCACCGTATGGGGTTTACCTCGACGTGGTATGGTGGCTTATCAACTTTATGATCATAAAACCCTGTTTTTTTTAAACACATGCACTTGCATATCCACTGAATTACCAGGGAATGTGACCAGGGAATGTGCATTGATTAATTGGCCAAGTCAGTAGCACTTCCATTGTACTTAAACACATTCTAACTTAGCCTTAGGAGTGCACCCACAACCCCCTTTTCTGTACCAGAACTAGGGGTAGGCAGAAGAGGGGGGTTCAACGTGGGGAGGTGCTAGGCACTTACCACTTCTGTCTGCCTCCCCCTAATCTGAGCCACTTGTCAATTAACTATGTCTGAAGACACACAGTCCCCACACATGTGCGGTTTGCCCCCCCCACATGTGTGTGCTCTGGTTCACATGTGGAGGGGGGGTGAAGGGTTAAGTGGCTAATGGTAATAATGATGTGCTGTGATATACAGTATTCTACTGAATTGAGCAATAGAGCCAGATCTCCTCAAAACTGTTAAAAAGACAGTATAGGGCATATACTTTTATTAAATACATTTTCAAAATGTTTTATGTCATAAATTGTATAACATTACCAATGTGATATTCTATTTTTATAAAACTTAAATAAAAACATTTACAAAAAAAAAAAATCAGCTCTGCAGTACCATTCACACTTGGGATAGGACATTTATTATAGTGTTTTAATTGAATGCTTTTAATGATGAACAAAGAAGAGAAAAGATCTTATAGTTACACTACTAGTCCACAAACTGGGAGAGAGCATCTTGTAATCTGGGAAAAATTATGGAGATGCATAAATAGATGTTATTTTAGAGATTTTTTTTTGTTGCTTGCAACCATAGCTGCAACTCACTTGTGCCAAGCAAAATACTTGCTGATGTTGTTACTGATGCTGAGCGCATTACCAAACCCAAAGTATTGAAAAGCATGTGCTTCTTGCATATATATTAGTACTAATATATATATATATATATATATATATATATATATATATATATATATATATATATATATATATATATTAGTACATCCTGCCCATGTTGTCCATAGCTGGCAATGAAGCTGAGATTTTAGGGGAAATTCTACATTGTGTGTTGACAACATTTGAATTTTGCATATTGCACTGACTTTGTAAATGTGCCTTTGTGAGTATTTCCATAAAATTGTACCATAATGCACTGCAATAGATTCATCATATATAAAGCCTTTGGTGAATTAGTAATTATACACACAGTTTAAAGTCTGCAAAAAAGAATACAGTATATAGTAGATGGCTAGAAGAGGGTGTAAACCATCACAGTATTGAGAGTTGTTGTTTCAGAAATCTCTACTTCTGTTTATTTTAAATGGATAATGAAAACGCTGTAGTGTGGCATTGAATGACTAATGAACAAAAATGTTTTCATTTGTAATACCTTGGTTAAATAATTTGGGATAAAGAGTATGCTATGCTAGTGTTTGTTTTCTACTGTATATGCTACTCTCTTTGAGCAATTTAAATTTTCATCAACAAGCTATCAAAACAATAAACAAAGAAGTCCTATTTTATGTCTCTGAGATTATGCATTGCTAAACAAGCAATCACTTCACAAACGGATCTCTGTGGATTTGTTTCATTTATCACAATGCTCTTAGTCACAACTCGAGATTTCAGAAAACAAAGACAGACTTTGTATGTTGTACTAAATGGTTTTAATAGTTGAATGAATGGAACTATCTGTGGGTTCACAGGTGTAATACTCCCACCCTTGTACTCCTCTTTACCCTAACAGGCTCAGTCACGTCTTTATTTCTGCAATAATGGCCAGCTCCTATTGTGAATAAAGTGATGGTAACAAAAAAATGACTGGGTTGATGCATGTAAAATGCTTAAAGGGATACTGTCATGGGAAAAAAAATTTTTTTCAAAATGAATTAGTTATTAGTGCTGCTCCAGCAGAATTCTGCACTGAAATCCATTTCTCAAAAGAGCAAACAGATTTTTTTATATTCAATTTTGAAATCTGACATGGGACTAGACATATTGTTAATTTCCCAGCTGCCCCAAGTCATGTGACTTGTGCTCTGAAAAACTTCAATCACTCTTTACTGCTGTACTGCAAGTTGGAGTGATATCACCCCCCTCCCTTTCCCCCTCAGCAGCCAAACAAAAGAACAATGGGAAGGTAACCAGATAGCAGCTCCCTAACACAAGATAAAAGCTGCCTGGTAGATCTAAGAACAACACTCAATAGTAAAAACCCATGTCCCACTGAGACACATTCAGTTACATTGAGAAGGAAAAACAGCAGCCTGCCAGAAAGCATTTCTCTCCTAAAGTGCAGGCACAAGTCACATGACCAGGGGCAGCTGGGAAATTGACAAAATGTCTAGCCCCATGTCAGATTTCAAAATTGAATATAAAAAAATCTCTTTGCTCTTTTGAGAAATGGATTTCAGTGCAGAAGTCTGCTGGAGTAGCACTATTAACTGATGCGTTTTGAAAAAAACATGTTTTCTGATGACAGTATCCCTTTAAATTCTATGTGAAAAGTGATAAGGTTGCATGCATCAGATGCTCCAATTAATTCTGTTCCATCAGAAGCACAAAATAGCATTTATCTTAATGGCACCCAGTTCAGAATAGTGTAAGTAGTATCACATGACTTCCAAACAAATACTGTACATGGACGGCACAATTGCCCAAGTAACAATCCTGGAATGTATTTCTGGAGTAGCATTGGCTTTCTTCTCATCATTCTTCCAATGATTGTCTTTTTTCAGCTGTAGATATCTTTATTTCCTTTATAGCTACTATGGGCCTCTTGGTTGCATCCCTGACTAATGCCCTCTTTATGTGGTTATTTTTGGCAAAAATCTTTCTCTAGACAAAGTCCCAGTTGAGCAATATTACCTGAGCACCTTAGAGCATATAATGTGGCAGTGCCACTAACCAACTTTAAGGAAGTCATAGAGAACTTTTGTCTAAATTCTTCTTCCACAGTATATGCTTGAATATCTGGAACACAACTGTGGGCAAACCAGTCACCCCAAAAGGCTACCTCAGAACAAAGACTTATGAATTACATTCTAACGGCTGCTAATGGTTACATCACTAACCGACGGTAAGACCCTATCTCACCCACAATGTCAGAAGTGCTGTCTAAAGTGGAAGATATGAGGGACATGAAAGTTTTGCTAAGCTCCATGGAGTTCTACCGCAATCTGAGAAAATTTGATCCAGGTGGGGCCTTTACCCACAAAGAAACATGACTATTTACTAAATATGCCTTTAGTGACCTCAAAATCTATACACTCAAATCTTAACTAATTCTTCGACAAACTGAATTTTCCATTTACCCTTTTCTTACCGTTTTTATTCCTCTCTGTACTTGTTTAAAAAAAAGTTCTTAACAACTACTTTTTGAAGATAAATTCTTAAATCTTAAAAACAAATAAAAGGAAGTTCTGTAATGCATACCACTGTACTTTAAGGCTATAGTTTTTCTGCCGTCAGCATAGATGTATACTGGCATAGTCAAATCTGATATGCTGTTTTATTACTACACGTTAATATAAACAATTATTTGGTTAAAAATGAACACTATGGAAAGCTTGGTTTCATTTCAAAGGGCTTGTGCATGTGGATATTCTCTCTCATTTACCAGTATGATTAATAATCTCATTATGTCCATGGATGCTTTATCATCTTCAGTTCTGAAAAAAATGGAAATTGTAAAGGCAATTTAAATCTTAGGAAGGAAATCAGTATTTCAAAGATAATTGATTCAAACTAAAAATAAAAAAGCACATGGTCCACCTTTTCCTGCTGTTCAGTTTATGAGGTCAGACATTTCACCTCACTTCTGTAAAATGATTTTGATCCACCCAGCTTAAATGATTAAGGCAAGCTTGGATTTCCTGTAGCTGGCAGCACACTCGCAATAAATGGATACTTCATTCTCATTTATAGGACAATAGGGAGCAACCATCATTATACTACATATTCTTCCTTTCGGCATTTAAAATGTAGACATCTAGTTTGAAAGAGAAAATGATAATATCAGTAGTCAAATCTTTTCATATTTGTTATTTTACTGTTCCTTGGTTGCATTTGTTTAATTTTATTCTGTCTATATTTTTGGGATATGTCCTATAAAAACGGTATTTTTGACAAATAAGTGGCCGATTCACTAACTTCGAGTGAAGGATTCGAAGTAAAAAAACTTTGAATTTCGAAGTGTTTTTTGGGCTACTTCGACCATCGAATGGGCTACTACGACCTTCGACTACGACTTCGAATCAAACTATTCGAACTAAAAATCGTTCGACCATTCGATAGTCGAAGTACTGTCTCTTTAAGAAAAAACTTCGACCCCCTAGTTCGCCATCTAAAAGCTACCGAACTCAATGTTAGCCTATGGGGAAGGTCCCCATAGGCTTGCCTAAGTTTTTTTGATCGAAGGATATTCCTTCGATCGTTGGATTAAAATCCTTCGAATCGTTCGTTTCGAAGGATTTTATCGTTCGATCGAAGGAATAATCCTTCGATCGTTCGATCGCACTATTTGCGCTAAAATCCTTCGACTTCGATATTCGAAGTGGAAGGATTTTAATTCCCAGTCGAATATCGAGGGTTAATTAACCCTCGATATTCGACCCTTTGTGAATCGGCCCCTTAATATTCTTTCTCAACAGGGGTATTTTTTTTTTTTGCACTGGAATTTTTTAGTATTTTTTTCCTTTCCTTTCTCCCTGCATGCAATATACATTGGGGACCATAGATTCTGGCAGATGATGGTGTTTGTTTGTTTGCTTTGTTTGTTTAATCGCCCCATTTAAATGAACACTGAGCACTAGCATGCCATTGATCACAATGGTATAGAACTTCTTCTAGCAGACACATTCTGACAAATTTACACAGAGAAAACCACTAGAAATCCTTCAGGATTCCCTAATTCAGTGTTTTGATTGGCCAAAAGGATGCAAAATAATGCAAAGTAAAATGTGGAGCATATCCACTGGCCCAATTGTGTTGTCAAACAAAATAAACAAACAATATACAATATAATAGATTAAATTCTTTGATTTCAGAAATCAATCAATAGTTATTGTGAAAAGAAAATGACAGGGCAAATGGTTAGCCATTTGGTAAATCTGCCCCTTATTCATATATTATCCATTTTGCCTGATATTACTGTACGCAGCAATGATGATTATTCAGGCTGGAAACCTTTTTGCTGTACCTTGATTAGATTACTTTTATTGATCGCATTGGGTTTCTACAAAAAAATCAATTATTGAATTTTGTCTTGCTATTTTATTACTAAAAGGGTACATACTGTAAGACCTTCTCTGAGACTTAATAGAAATATATATAGCATTGCTATAGATAGCACTGAATCCTAACAACATCCTGCCAATGCAAATCAGAGAGAAAGACAGAGTTCTGATGAGTTTTGCAGCAGTAGGTCATTTCATACCGCACACACACTTTAGTAAAGCTACAAGTTTAAAAACAAAAAAAACTATATACTATTTTATGATCCATCTAAAATAGTGTATAGAAAATAATCCAAAATCAGGTTGCATTTGGTGGAATCACGGTAAGGATAAATGGATGAAGCAGTTACCCCAAATATACTTGTATTGACTTACCATATTGTGTTTGTATTTCATCCTATTACTTTTATTTCAATATGACCATCTATATATTGCCATTTTACACCAGGAACTGATAAAAGGCAATGCTGCCTGTTTTAGGCATAGGGTAGATCACACACAAGGGGAACATATCAGAAGCATTGCTTTGTATGCTTTGCTATCATTTCATGTAGATAAACATTTATTGGTCAGACAAAATATGTGTATTCTACATAGTGTGATTCCAAAATATTTACTTTGCCTTGGATTTGTTAATGCCCTGTAGGATAGCTTACATATTGGGTGTTCCCTTGGGTTGCCATTTATTGTAAGTATTAGAAAATAATACATTCACATTCATTTATTTCTTCTACAAATCAATAAACATTTTTCAGTTTTCCTACTGTAGACAAATATTTTTACATGTTCCGGTAGAAAGTTTGGTGAGAAGGAGACATGTTTTAAACATGATTGCCTTGCTTATATCTAGCACTAAGAGGATCTGCGGGCACAACCTTGCCTGTTCAGCATGCCATAGCTTTATTGCTGTTATATTGTTTGTACAGGTCTTGGAGTAAACAGATCCATGGGGATCTGAGACTGTTGATCTATAACATCTTTGTTGAGAGAGCGCAAGCCATATTTGAGGGCCTTCATTATCACATATTTTTGATAAATGTTTTGCCAAAATATATTCCCATATAATACACAAAAGCCATGAATATCCTGCAAATGATATCCTTATAAACGGTGAGTTCTGATGTCATCAGTTATAAATGGTGAGTTCTGATGTCATTTCTGACACATGACTCACTGAAGTTTGTGTATTATAATAAATAAAGTACCCCCAGTTGTAAAATATGAGGATATTAGAAGTTACCTCGGATTTCCATGACCTGTATAAAAACACTCGGCCTTCGGCCTCGTGTTTTTATAAGGTCATGAAACTCCTCGGTAACTAATAATATCCTTATATTTTACAAGAGGGGGTACTTTATTCACTATATATTGCACACATTTTTATGTGCATGTACCATGTAAGGGTTAGGTGACTTATGCTTGCTTATTGAGTAAATGAATCAGTTTATACTATTGCATCTTTCATTTTCTATCATAATCACCATATACTTATTCAGTTCACAATCCTTTACTATTTTGGAATTTAGTATACAATAGTGATTAAATCCCACATCATTTAACTGCCCAATGTCATGTTTAATTAATCATGCAGTTGGTCAGAATAATTCTACTCATCATGTTTTTGTTTTGTTATTTTGTTACATTACCAGACACAGAAACTTCACTTGCAATGTCACCTTTTGGGTGAGGTCACAAGCGGAGTTTTTACGTGGCATTTTTAAAAACGTATGGTCAAGTGTAAATACGTCCATGAAACCACATGCGCATGATAATGTGCTTTTTTTCAGCCTGTAATTTTCTTTTCCCAACAAGCATTTCTATTTTATCTCACTCCCCACAATTTTCTCGGAAGAGTATTTTTTAAAACTTTTGTGAAAAAAAGCCAAGCGGAAAAGCAATTTACATACAAAATGTAGCTGGACTGATCGTCAATATGGATCTTAAATATGTCACCAGCCGACAACTCCACAAATATGTATATTTTCATTCCATCTCGAGAGCTTTGGCCACCATATTGAAAAGTTATTTAGTAATTTCATATTTACGTATTTCAGCGAAGTGTATTTCCAAACTTGCGGAGTTCAATAATATGGTGTTTCCTTGGCGTATTGGTGTTTCTGCTAAAAAACCCAAAAACTGGCGTCTTGTGGTAGATGTTGGCTTGAAAATGCCCTGTGGGAATTGCTATAGTGTGTATTCCATTATTTTCAGTAGGGCTTAATTTTGAGCGTATTTACGTTCAACAGCGCGTTTTTAAAAGCAACATAAAAAAGACATATGTGACCTTTCCCTTAGTTACAGGAATGAGCAACATAAAAGGAGAGTCCAAAGATTCAAACCCTGTTGTTTTTTTGCTTGGGACATTAGTACCATAGTTACCTATAGTGTAAACCTATATAGAAAGCAATACCTCCAGAAACTTGGAAGGGTAGTGATGAAATAAGAAATGGAGCACAACACTGCAGGTATTACTAGCCATTAAAGCACCTTCTTTATTATTTAAATGATTAAATGTATATTTTTAAATTATTCAATCAGGCTGAGCAAAGCACTATTACACATGAAACACTCAACATTTACAAGACTCTAAATGAGTGAATGTATTTCAATATTGGTGCCCATGGACAAACAGATCACACCATGGGGGCTGATGTGGGAAATACCCAGTGCAAGAATTTATCAATTAAAAAAGAACATTAATAAAAATGTAATAATATACCTTCTCTTGGTGTGAAGGTTATAAAATAGTAATGTATATTTTATAAACTATGCTCGAAAATCTGCATAAAGATAAGAGATCAAAAACCAAGCAATGTGTCAGAAATCCAGTTAAAACCTGCATACAGATATAGTAAGACTGCCTTGAAATGAATCAAAGGTAAGTAATCACATTTGTACCACAAAGGGCATACAGGAATGAGAAGTAACCAGCCCTAACCATCCAAAGTGTCTGATTGGTCTATAATTACTAATATATATGTATTACTGCACGGTCATTCTAAATGTCAAGAAAATCCTCCAAGATTATGACACAAAGGGGCAGATTTATTATGTGGTGTAAAAATTGGCGTAATAATTTGCTACTCATCGCTATGTAAAAATCAGCATACAAACAGCGTTTACATGTTTTTTCTTTAAGCAACTTCCGCCAGAACTTACTTACAAAGATCTAAAGCAGTGAAAGATAATGACGTCAAATCTGGCATTCAGATGGCATAAAATAAAACACACCTTGATAAATTTTCCATTTATTTTACACAGCTTTTTATCGGCTAATTTAATTTTACACAGCATAATAAATAGGCCCCAAAGTGTCATACTTCCCACAGAGAACTGCAAACTGTCATAGACATGCCTGAATGTCCTCCAACAATCCAAAAAAGATCCAACAATGTTGCAGGTCACAATATTGAGTAAAAACACATCTTGTAAAGTAAGCTATAACCTCTGGTAAATGTGCAGAATTCCAGCAAGACTACAGTGGAGTGGTTTACAGGAGAAATCTGTTTACATTAAAAAGCAGAACTGGAAGCATATGATAATTAGGGGCATTTTTCAAGATGCTACAAATTATTTACTGAAGTAATATCCCCTCTACAGAAGATTATTGTCTTTCACATAAGGTTTCTATAATCAACTCCAATTTAGCTGCAGCAACAAATACAGTAGTTATAGTGGCCTTAACATCAGTTGTACAACATGATCTATTTGCTTTGTGAATATTTTGAAATGAACAGGCTATTCTTCCTTAAAACATAGCAATTAAGTCCATAACGTATAATTGTACATACTGTAGATGGAATATAATATGACTCTCAGATCTCAATAACCCTTGTTTAAAACTGACCCAAAAGAAACCCTCTCTAATCCTGCCATGATTTTCAGCCCTTCCATGGGTATGATAAAAAAAAGTGCATCCCTTTTTATCCTGACATATTGACTATCTCTGGTAATTATTATTGTTACTACCATGTTCTGAAATGTATGTTCTGTATTAACTGTTATATATGAAACTGTACAGGCAAACACTGGCATAATCAACCCCACTGCTGGTGACTGACCCACTCTCCATCTGGCATTTACCTGGAAGTAACATTTTCTGTAAAAGAGGAATAACTTTGTAATGGTACAAAGTCCAGAACTCTGTATACAAATATAATTAGAACCATTAGATATGTGGAAATGCCATTCTAGAAAAGAAATAATTGGCAATTAATGTGAGTGTTGTAAATCAACATTACACTAAACAGGTGTCGGATTTATCCTCATTTAGTCATCCAGGGATATAGCATTCTCGCCCACAATGAGTAAGTCCTTCTTGGATTTGAATAAATACTCAAATCTAGCCTGGCCCTGAAGTTCCCCCTGGGCCTGACTTGAACCAAATAGATTCACTCAGATTAACAAATTAACCAGACAGCTTTATTTGAGGTATACATTAATACAGAGTATTACAATACAGAGTATTAAATAATAGCTCATACGTCCTGAAAGCTCGTGAGGACGTTGGGGGACAATTAGCAATGCAATATGTTACAATTTAACCTTTTCTTTTTCCATGCGGCTGATCCAGTGGCATCCAATCATCATTCTTGTTTTAGTATAACTTTGTCACTATTTCCATCTTAGGGACAGACTCACAGGGGGCTGATTCACTATGGGTCGAATATCGAGGGTTAATTAACCCTCGATATTCAACTAGGAATTGAAATCCTTCGACTTCGAATATCGAAGTCGAAGGATTTAGCGCAAATTCTGCGATCGTACGATCGAAGGATTATTCCTTCGATCGAACGATTAAATCCTTCGAATCGAACGATTCGAAGGATTTAAATCCAACGATCAAAGGAATATCCTTTGATCAAAAAAACTTAGGAAAGCCTATGGGGACCTTCCCCATAGGCTAACATTGACTTCGGTAGCTTTTATCTGCCGAACTAGGGGGTCAAAGTTTTTTTTAAAGAGACAGTACTTCGACTATCGAATGGTCGAATAGTCGAACGATTTTTACTACGAATAGTTCGATTCGAAGTAGTAGTCGTAGTCGAAGGTCGAAGTAGCCCATTCGATGGTCGAAGTAGCCCAAAAAATACTTCGAAATTCGAAGTTTTTTTACTTCGAATCCTTCACTCGAATTTAGTGAATCGGCCCCACAGTCTCGGTACAATAGACAAATAAGGTGCAACTACTGTGTCAGCGAAGTGTCCAGAATGGTATCGGTGCTGTGGTTTCTGAAACTATATGTGTCTTTCTTAACCTTGCACTAAGAATACTTGTACTTGGGAAAACAGATGTAAGAAAAAAGAAAAACAGATGTATTTCTTGTTCTGTGCAAACATTCTCCAACCCTTTAACCTTGAGCTTCTTCTACAACACAGCAATTCTGTATTCGTGTCATGTTCTATAATCTTTGTTCTTTGATAATAGCCACTTATGGCAAAAATCTAAAACCCTGATATCTACAATAAGTACCTGGGCACTAATCACTGAAAGGTCTTATCAATTAAGGAGGTCTAAAAAGACACAAACATTCTCACAAAGAGACTATGGGACATCTAGGTGGACACTAGTATTTTTAGTCTAATGTAAAAGATGCCGATAAACTGCATACACCTGTATGATCTGTTCTGTTCAATAATGATAATCCATTTAAATTTATTATAATAACTTTTGAAATATATATATAAAGGCATTCATGACTTACCAGCATAAATGACCCTACAAGTTTACATCTTATATATACAGGTATGGGACATGTTATCCAGAATGCTCGGGACCTGGAGTTTTCCCGGATAACGGATCTTTCCGTAATTTGGGTCTTCATGCCTTAAGTCTACTAGAAATTCATTTTAACATGAAATAACCCCAATAGGCTGGTTTTGCTTCCAATAAGGATTAATTATATCTTAGTTGGGATCAAGTACAAGCTACTGTTTTATTATTACAGAGAAAAAGGAAATCATTTTTAAAAATTTAGATTACAGGTACAGGGTCCCTTATCCGGAAAATATCCAGAAAGCTCCGAATTACGGAATGACTGTCTCCCATAGACTCCATTTCATCCAAATAATCCATATTTTTAAAAATGATTTCCTTTTTCTCCGTAATAATAAAACAGTAGCTTGTACTTTATCCAAACTAAGATATAATTAATCCTTCTTGGAAGCAAAACCAGCCTATTGGGTTTATTTAATGTTTAAATGAATTTCTAGTAGATTTAAGGCACGAAGACCCAAATTACGGAAAGATCCATTATCCGGAAAACCCCAGGTCCCAAGCATTCTGGATTACAGGTCCCATACCTGTATTTGGATAAAATGGAGTCTATGGGAGACAGACATTCCGTAATTCAGAGCTTTCTGGATATTGGGTTTCCGGATAAGGGATCCTATACCGGTACTGTATTTAACAGGGAATTGATCATTAAAGGAGAACTAAACCCCCCTGTACCAAAATCTCCTATACTTCCTGGCATTGCCTTCCTCTCCCTCCCTGCATTAGTAGAAAAAAAAACACTTCAAAAACTCTGACCCTTAAATGCAGATATGAGCAGCGGAGCTCCTGGTCACCATCTTCTGTCACTTAGTATTGTCTGGGGGTCTCAACGCCGACTTGGGCATGTGAAGTTTAATCTGATTCCTGACATGGCCCAACTGTGCATGTTCTCGTAGGCTTTGTGTCGTCCAAAAGACCCAAAGACAATCTGAAGTGAGAAGTGTCGGAAGATCCACTGCACTTCTTTGCATTTAAGGGCCAGATTATTTTTAAAGGGTTTTTTTTTTACTAATGCACATCGCAGGGAGGGAGAGGGGGTAATGCCAGGAAGTTTAGGGGTGGGTTTAGTTCTCCTTTAATAACCAAAAATGCAGAGCTAACCTTTTGCAGGGTGCCACCCAATATCTTTTATCATTCATCATTTTTATTATACTAAACTTCCATGTCCACCAGAATAAAGAGAGACGGGGTAATAGCTAGCGGAGGAGGGAGAAAGTATAAATGTAGAATTTGAAGTGATTGAATGAGTATAAAATCCCAGATTTGCATAAAGTGCCCCATTATTTGCATAAAAGTTTTTCATTGTTAATTATATTTTACTTTAATTCATCTTTCTTTGAAGATTATCTCCTTCCTAATTAAAAAAGTTGATGAAATTTTAATTCAGGTTATGACACAAATTATTACAAATGTTCAACATACTAATTTCATCTCAATAATTTAAAAACTACAGAGCATGGAAAATCTAATAGTGTGAAGAAACTCTTAATAACTGGAAAATGCAAAACAGACAAGTCAGTACCAATTAATGGCAGTTAAAAAGCTTTTAAATGGAGGTTAATGATTCCCCAACCTAGCTTTAATTTAACTGCGGTTAAAAAGCTTTGCTTTGTTGTGTCAGTAGTGTTAAAGCATTGCCCCCTTGTTAATTTCAGTTCTGTATTTTTCCTGAAAAATGGCCTAAATCAAAATCGAGCATTAATGAAACTCTAATGGGAAATTCAAATTATGTTAGAAAATAATGTATTCATTGGAATGTCAAAAATAAATTAATTCGTAGTAGTGCTGAATTAACTATTCTGGCCACACAGGCAGATTTGAGGAGATTAGTCACCAGACGACAAATCTCCTCATTATTGCGGCGACTAATCTCCCCGATCTGCCTGCCCCTGCCTTCTGCTGCCTAAAATGTAAATCGCCTGGGGGAAGGCACATGGATTGCTTCGTTTTCCGAAGTCGCCTGAAGTTTCCTTACGAGGCAATTACAGGCGACTTCGGAAAACCTATCGTTCCGTGTGCCTGCCCCCAGGCAATTTACATTTTAGCCAGCGGAAGGCAGATCGAGGAGATTAGTTGCCGCGAATCTGCCCGTGTGGCCAGACCCATGCAGAATTTAAGGGTGAAATTCTGTTTCACCTACAGCATATGTAAGGAGCTGTCCCGGTGGGCAACGCATGGCATCACAGCAGGCAAATATTACATTTAAGGCCCTCCAGTTCTTCTATTTGCTTGCACTTTGTACAGACATCTGCATTTATACTACTAATAGTCTCAAAAGAGGGTGCTGCATTTCAAAACCGAAGTGGCCTGCTTGCTGCTTGTTTGCACTTTGCTGAAGAGATGCCTGCATTTACTACAGTACATAATTGGGGTTTGGTCAAGGTGATTTGGAGAATTTCTGGACTGAGCAACTGGGATAAAGGATAGTTAGATGGCACAATATTAATAAAAAGTCCCCTCCGTGTTTGGAAGATACTGGCTACATGGGAGATATTATTCTATGAAGAGCATTTGTGGTATGGTGGAAAGGAGCTTCTCTAACAGTGTAGAGCAATGTATTTGCAATTGCAGAGCTAAAAACTGCCAAGTCATTTCACCTTTCCAATGTATTTTGACAAATGTTGGCATTGCTTATTCTTAACTGGCAGGGGCGCTCCACCAATGAGGCGAGTTGAGACACTCGCCTCAGGCGGCAGTGCCCCCTGGTTACCAGGGGCGGCAAAAATGCCGCTCCTGGTAACTAAGAGCCGAATTTCCGGTTTTCAACCCCGAAATTCGGCTCTTCTAGTGCAGAGAGCTCTCTAGCGTCGTGCAGCGCCCCAACCCCCTCCTGCGCAGAAAATGAAAGCGCCGTGATGAGGGGTCGGGGCGGCAACGGAAGGCCGCCTCAGGCGGCATAAAGACGCGGATCGGCGCTGTTAACTGGGGTGTCATGCTTGCCATACGCTAAAGGAAGTGCTATTTGTTTGCACTCTGTAGAGACACATGCATTCATTCCAATAATAAACTTAAAAGAGAATGCTTAATCTTTAAGGGCCCTCCAGTCATTTTCTAACTCCTGCTGCTTGTTTGTAATCTGGAGAGTCACTTCTATTCATGCCAATAACACTCAAACTTGAATGCTTATTCTCTAAACTGAGGAAATTTTTGCTGCCACCCTCTGCTGCTTGTATTCACTCTGCACTTGGCATTTTGATGGCATCACTTTCTCAGCAATGTGTATGATCCCTCTGGAGCTGCTTTATGCATCTTGCTTCTAAATGATTAAGTAATGACCCTGGATTTTAAGCCATGATGCATAGCACTGTCTGTGCCTCCCCACCATACATGCACAAAACACTTTGCTTTATGGCTGTAAATGTTTATATTGCCAAGTGTTTATCTCAAATGAGTTTGTGTGTTTCTACCAATAATGCAATACAAATGAATGGTTTATGTTATAATGAATACAGTATTTAAAGTATATTTTATACATTAATTTGTAAAGCGGATGAGCACTGTTGGAGGATTAGTAACTAGAAAACTCTTTCTGTTGCAGACACAGTATAAGCAAGAGAGCAAACCTTTTCTCCTTAGCTATGTGATTTGCTGGGTGACAGGGTTATTATGAGATAGAGACAAAAATGGTCTGTCACACTGTCAGACATGTAAAGTCATTTCTATCTCTAACACAGTCACAATCATGCCTGCAGTGTCTGACAGTGATAGATTATTTTGCATTCTGTCTCATGATCTCTCAGCAGTGGTGTAATTACACCACAAGGTTCTGGACATATGTCTTTTTATGGATTTTTATAAAATCAATACCACAGTCCTTCTTTAATAAAATAAAAAAAGTACTAGAGACTTATTTCTATACACAGTACTCTGGGTTGCTGCTAAGGATGCATGGAATCAAATGAATAGCAAGTCCTCCATAAAAGTTGCTAATCAGTGAAAATCCCGGTCTTATTTTGCATATGTAAATATGATGCAAATATGAATAAAATGGTTCTATAAAATGAGGGTAGAGGTGGGAATTTAGAACAGGTGCCATGTTACTCAGTAGTAGTAACTCTCAGTAATCACCAACCAATGAACAATTAGCTGTGATCAGTCATACAAGGCAGACTTATATGTGACAAATCGGGAGGATATAAATGTTTGACTCCTTAGTCAGTGATGGACATTTAAGGGGTTATTTATTAAGTCCAATTTTTTGTGGTCAGGGTTTTAAAGGGGAAACACATTTTTTTGGGGGGAAAAAACCCTAGAATTTTTTGTGATTTGTTAAACCCCGATGCTGTTAATAACCCAAAATATTTGTGGTTTTGGGTGCCAAATCCCAAAAAAATTATGTGATTCAGATTTTTTCATGATTTTATCGAGTCTTTTCCCGCACCAGATTTTTTTCAAGTTAATTTTTTGATAAATACTGTAAAAATGTGGATGGGAGTTTGGTCAAAGTGATTTTAAGAAATGTTTGTGAGAAATATTTGGATTTTAGTAAGTAACCCCCTAAGTCATACTATTATTTTGGTGATTACATTAAATTCCTTTCTATCTTGTTTTTCCATAAGTTAGGACCACTAGATTGATTAAAGGAGAACTAAAGCTTAATTAAAGGAGTTGACTTGAAATGTTGTACATTGTGTTTTGGGCTTCTGTACCAGCCCAAGGCAACCACAACCCTTAAGCAGTAAAGATCTGTGTCTCCAAAGATGCCCCAGTAGCTCCCCATCTTCTTTTCTGCTGATTCACTGCACATGCTCTGTGCTGCTGTCACTTACTGAGCTAAGGGTCTGACTTGCAATATACTGAATATATATATTATATAAATGTCACAATATAAGGCTGATTAGTTATTAAAACTACATGGCAGCACAAAACCAGTGCAACTAGCATCAGAATTTAATAATCAGCCTTGTAGCATCTGCTTATATTACCGACAAACTTAATTTTCTGCTTGTAAATTTACAACGACCCCTAAGCTTAGCTTCATATAACATATCCCATACCTGTAATTGCAACAACTGTTCTGCAGATGTTTTGTGTGTGTGCACATTCTGTTAGGGGTATTTGTATGTGTGTATGTAGAGTGTTTCCATGTTCATTGGGTGTATGGGGCATGTGGGCTTGTCTGGGTAGAGGCATTATTGTGTGTGTGTGTGTGTGTGGTCCATTGATAAAAAAACAAGTAGTTAACATAGATTAACTTAATTGTTCAGTTCATTCTGAAATGAAAAAATAAAAACACTTAATTTTACATACATGCAGCACTAGTATTAACTGACGTGAGAAAAAAAAAGCGTTAACAACAATCCAACAACACAGATTTTCATTTTAAGTGCACTCAGTCTAGCAGCAGGTTCTTATTTAATATCCAAACTTCTTTGCCTGCACAATATAAACAGACTCAATTTTCTAATATATTAGTTGCCTACATACTGGAATGCATTGAAGTTTAATGTGCAAGCATTTTATGGCTTTTGTTAACCTTACCCAGGTGAAAAATTAATTCCCAGATCTAGTATAAAGGCTGCATGGAAAAATCATAAAATATTAAATGGGTAAAGTGAATGAATAGGATCTTGCATTTGCAATTCTCTTCCTGCAAATAAACGTTCCCTGGGACACAACTGTTGAACAGTTGTTCTTTCAGACAGTCCCTTGAATCAATTGCGTTTCTGTTTGATCTGGAGAAACAGAATGACAGATGCTTTTCTTTAAAAGCCACAAAATATTTCAGGTTGCTACATACGTCCATTTGCTGTTGTATCAGCAAGTTAGATTATTTTACACCAATTGCAAAAAGATTTGCATAAAAAATATTTTTTTCTCCGTTATGGCTGAATAGATTTTCCATGATTGCAATAAGTGCATATTATAGCACTAAGAGTAAATTTTATTTTTCCTGAGAAATAAGATTAATGTTGAAAATCTGTTTATGGTTCAGTTAAAGGCACACTGGTCTCCAAAAGAGAATTAGCATGGCAGAATTCCAGACTTTGTTCAGCTTGTAATATTATAGCTGTAATATTATTTTTGAAACATAATTTATGTACATTAGCTATTCTTTGAGTTTCAGGAGCCCACCATTCATTTTCCTATTTTATCATGGCTAAAGGAAGTTTTATATAAGTGAATACATTTTATTGCTGTTTAAAGTGGCAAAAAAGCAATAATTTCACAAATTGTTGGCTATGTTCAATATTGCTAGTGGTTTTTTTAATGTAACTTATTAGAGGCATTACAGCCATTTCTTATGCCAGATGCTAGAGCTCTCTCTCCCTTGTGTGCAAGAAACATCTTTACTGCACTTTGACAATCAGAGTCAGGTACACTTTCAGGTGTGATGGAAGTTGGGGGCAGAATTAAGCACTTTGGTCCAAAAACCTAATCATTTATTAGATTTCTTTCAACTAAATTGCTACCAGAGATTGTAAATCCAAATGACCTTATTCACTAGTGAAGAAGGCCTTATTGTTTTTTACAAAGCGGATGTACACCATCCATAAAAATGACTCCTATCCCCTCAATTGCAAGAAGGTATCTGAAACCTAATAACAACGTATCAGCATTCCCCAAAGAGAATCATCTGTATGTTTTTTCCCAATTTTTGCTGGCACATCTACTAATTTTGGCTCAAAACTGTAATGGGCAAAGAAAGTGTGATCGTCCCTACAGAGCAGACAAGATTCCTGCTGAATTATCCTTGCGCATCAATTGAGTTGCTTGGCTTGGAAGACTTTATCTTGCAGTTTTGCTTTGCTTTAAGAATCAATCTTTGTGGTTGCTGGACTACTGCCATCAAGTTTTTTTCCTAGATATGTTGGGAAATGCTGGGGGTTTTGGCAACATTTGTTTATAAAAACAATTCTATCAGAGGTTTTACTGTAAATCCATATTTAGAAAGACCAACAGACAGGGGTTTGTACTCTGGACTTTTGTAGAAAAGTCTAAATCTATACTTAATACATTAGGCTCAAGATCGACTCCTGCACAGAGGAATTGGGAAATACCAAATTTGAGATATATTTAAAAAAACGCATAATCTGTGAACAAATAATTGCCACTTTCAGTCAAATCCAGTGCTTGAATTGACAAACCACAAAGATTTGGCCAATTACAGTAGGGATGATTCTCATTGGAGTTGCATTAACTTTAGAGTGCCTACATTGAGGAGGTTAGTTATTAAAGTCTGAATATTAAAAACTTGAAAAAATTTGAGTTTTTTTTTACTATAAAATCCGAATTTTTAGTGGAAAAAACGCAATTTTTTTTTCTGTTCGATGCTGCATAAAGTCTGAATCTGAAAAGCTGGCATATCCGACCTGCTGAGTTTGTATATAAGACAATGAGAGTGGTCCCTATCCTATTTGAAAGTTTCTGTGGTCTGCGCTAAAAATTTCAGGGCTTTTTGGGAAAAAAAACGCTTAAGATTTGGGTTTTCACTAAATGTTATTGAGTTTGTCCCCGATCCGATTAAATCATGCTTTTTTAATAATAAAAAAATTATAGTTTTAATAATATATGGATTATAGTTTGGTCAGACTTTTTTTTATATAAGTACCCAGTAAAAATCGGATTTTGATAAATAAGGCCCTTAGAGATCCAGGGAAGTGCATAGTTTTCTATACCCTTTACATGAATTAATAGATTTAAAATTGATCTCTCAAAATATTACTAACTTTTGAACATGGATAACAATGATGATTCTAGGAAAAGGGCTACAGAGTCACAGTAGAAATAGAGCATCACAGCACTTCTCCATCTTCTTTATATACAGATAAAATATATTAATAATGTGCTTTCTCTGCAGCTGTTACATGCCTTTCACTCCACCCATGTGTTATCACCTAAAATAATTTTCTTTCAGCTATCATCCATCATAACTTTCCTTATGTGGAGTAGAGGTAAATCCAGGACTGTATTAACTCGGCTAAAATTAACGGAGACCAAAAAAAGAAGAAAAAATATTTTGTTCATTTGTATTAAAGCCAGAAATTTTAATTCCACAGGCAGATGAAGATACTGTCATACCGCTAAGCTATTTTACATTTTTGGACTTGCAGCACTCAGTATAAAGTGCCAGAAAACCAATTTGCTTGTGGAAAGTTTCCTGTGGAGCTTGTATATATTATGTGCATGTTGAACACTATTCATCCCGCCTCAGAAATGATTTTTATGGAAAACAAATACTTACAATAAATGGATAGTCAAGCAATTTTAATGCATTCATTCAATTACAGTAGAACAGGACAGTGCTCTCTCTGTCATCTTTTATAAATCACATTCTGTCTTAAGGGTTAAGGGGGGTTTGCAGTATTCCAAATATAGATACAACCCAATCAAGCAGAAATGTAATTATCAGAATGTGTGAACATTAGGAAATCATGTTTTACAAATTTAATTCACAGCTTTCCTTTGCTGAATTAAAGTTCATTTCCAACAAACCATTCTTTTGCAAGCTATGTGTTGGGGTAAATTTAATAGGTGTTGCTGTACCTTAAAGTGACATTTAGGTGGTTATTTACTAAAACTATTTTTTTTCATATTTTAACAGAAACAAACTCAACCTAACTCCCATCTATGAATTTGGATAATTTACTAATAATTAAACTTGAAAAAAACAGATCTAAAAAAATCGTGACGCTTTGACTATTATCTCAAATTTTTAAAGTTTATAGGTTTAAATACCTCCAATTTTTTTAAGTTTAAAGGCTTTAACCCCCCAAACACCAAGGTGGTTATTTAATAAAATCAGAAATGTTATCATTATTTTAGTAAAACAACTTTGAAAAAACTCCCATCCAAAATTTTACCTTATTTATCAATAAAATAAAAATGTGGTGAAGGCAAAAAACATCTTCAACTTGTTAAAGGGACCACTGCCATTGACTTTTACATATATTAATAGGTTTTAGCTGGAGTATTTTTGGAATTTTTATTTCGTTGATTCATAATAAATCTCAAAAAATGTAATTATTTTTCTTGAAAAAATTTAGTTTTTTGTGAAAAAAACCCTCGACTTTTTAGAGAAAACAAAACTGGACCTTTAATAAATAGATGTTTTTGTTTATTATAATCAGTCTTGTGTCTGGCTAAAAATGCTTCCTTCTGTTGTCATTAAAGGTCTCTTTTCTGTACTCAAGGTTTCTGAGAAAATGCCCCATCTCAGAGATATATTCTGGTATATATTCTCCACCGGTTTAATCTATGATATCAAACAATCAGGTTTAGCTTCTGTCAGACATCACTTGTAACCTGTTTTGGTCCTAATAAATGGTTGCAATAACAAGTTTTTATTGAAAATCCTGGTAAGCGTGTTGGTACATCTCAAAGGATTTCCTTCCTATTATTCCTTTAACCTTTAGCAAACCAAAAATATTTGGTGAAGATTGAGATGCATAAATTCACTGTGTTACATTAGGAATAGGACTCTCCTGTGTTCATGTTGGGTGCTCATTGCACCAATCAATTTTGCTACCATACATGAGCGGAAATTTTGGCATTTCATTAGACAATTCCTATCACTTAGGGAGTTATTTATTAAAGTCCAATGCCAACAATTTGAAAAATTTGAATTTTTGTTACTATAAAATCTGCATTTTTAGTAAAAAAAACATATTTTCGGGCAGAAAATCCAAAAAATTCATACAATCCAAATTTTTCACACACACACACAATTTTCTGGGAAAATGTATGTACAGTATAGGGGTCATTTACTAAACTCTGAATGCAAAAATCATTAAAAATTCGTGATTTTTTTTTATAAAACCAGACTTTTAAAAAAATCACGAATTTTTTGGAATTTATTAAACCCTAAGGATGGAAAAGTCAGAATCTGAAAATCTCAGAACTGTCGAGGCTGCATATAAGTCAATGGGAGACATCCCAATAATTTTTTGGTGTGCGCTGGGTTTCGGGCAATACCCCAAAGTTTTCAGAGTTTCCGTGTGAAAATTACAAAATAAATCTTGAAAATCAAATGAAAAAGTCCTAAAAATTTGTAAAATCTGATTTTTCCCGCAAAACAAATTTTCGGGAAAATTTTATAATAAATAAGCGTAAAAAACATGAGCAGATTTGATCGGAGTTTGTAGCAGAAAATATTGAGATAAATTCGGACTTTGATAAATAACCCCCTAAGTGTGTAATGTGTGCCAACTTTGAATGTAATGACAGTTATTTTGTTGCATAAAATAGCAGATCTGTATATAAGCCATAAAACAGCAGAAACAGAGGCTCTGCACTTTAAAATATGTGGCATGGATTTATCAATCTGATTATATGAAAATATTCTTACTAACATGTCCTTTGTCAAAGGGTTCAGCATTAAATGTGCATTCATTTCAACCATGAAGCATTTTTTCAGGTTCCCTTGGAGAGATCACTTGAATATGCTTAGCAAAGTGTCAGGATTTTGAATACTTGCCGAAGCCAAAAACGTGCTAGCCCTGTAACTAAGTAATGTTCCAGGAAGAAAGTATGGCATGTACTGTATATTACACAGGCAAACCAAATCATTTGAATGAGGAGATTGTTTATTTTGTTTTTTAGACATGATCCTCTTTTCAGCGAGTGACCTCTGCTGTGGGCATTTGTTTCAAGATAATTATAATTCTCACTATGAGCCAATATTGCATGTGACTCCCACTAAGAAAATTCTTCATCTCAACAACAACAAAAAAATTCAATGCTGATTTGTATATACTCAGAATATCTTTAGAGAGAGTTTTTCCAGCAAGGGAGGGATTTGTAGTCACCAGCTACATTAACAGACTTTTAACTGGTTTCTATGAACACTGAACACTGCAGGTCTCCATAAAAAGATATCATTATAAATAATCCATATTTAAAATGCCTTTCCATATTAATAAAGCCTTTAACTCAAACATGTTGTTTTCTAATTATGTGTCATTGGATAATACTGTATTGAAACACTACCATTTTACGTACTAAAATGTGTTCCTTATATGAGGCTCCATGCTCACATACAAACCAAGGACACACATACAGTGTATACTAGATTACATCAGCCAATGGATAGACAAAGATGTGCTTTTACTCCCACACTTCTTCCTTTTACAACCTCCCGCTGACCACTGAGTAAAGCTGGCCATACACTATAAGGCGGGTGATATCAGTGGTTCTATGGCCAAACAATGGGATTATAACAACGCAGATAGGAGTTATCCAAGTGAGCACTGCATCAACTAGCCTATGCGGTCCTCCATCTGATGGGAAAATCAAACTTTCCTGACTGACATGTGGGTGATTTTTGGCCATATATGGGTTGGGTGGTGCCCCATAAATGGGCAGATAAACTGCCTAACCAGTCTAAATGACCCAAATCAGAGAATTAAATCTCTATATATAGATTTATATATAATAAATATAAACCATGTAGCTGATCCCAACTAACATCTAATTAATACTTATTGGAGGCAAAATAATCCTTTTGATTTTAAAGTTTTAATGTTTTAGTTGACATAATAAGGAGATCCAAATGACAGAAAATCCCAAGGCATTTTGGATAACAGGTCCAATACCTGTATGTGTATTTATATATCTATATATCTATATCTATAATTGACATGAGTCTTCCATTTAATGTTTAATACTTTAAACATTCATTTCTGCTTTATTTCTTCTAATTTATCATTTATTTCTGCTCTGCTGAAATTGGACCTCCCATAAAATCCTTTTAAAAATTCAGAACATTTTGATGGGTGTTTTCTTTTCATGATAATACTCAAATAAAATAAAAATGCAAGATTAAATAACCATGACTTACGCTTAAAATCTAATTTGGAGCACACAGTGATCTGGCAATCCCCCATTCAGCCTGTATAGGTACCATGCCTTATTTATGGAGATACATAGGTTAGATGGCTATAAATAGCTTTGGTTATAAAAATCTGGTGGATTAATGCATAGTAATGGGGTGATTAGGGGTGAACCCTATGCATTATTTTTGCATGTAACATGTTACAGTATTCATTTAAGAGGATATTCATTTAAGATTCATTTAAGTTTAACTTGAAATATCATTGCAAAAGGGATCAAGTAATTCCCCTAAAATATATACATTCAAGCTGCAGGTTGTTCTAATTTATTCTCATTGTGTTTAATTTGGCTTTGTCCTCCAGTTCTCACTTGAAATATTTTCTCTGGGAACTGAAAGTTTTGCGCTTATTCACTGATACGGAGCTATTGCTCCAAACCAAGAAGAGAGAGAGTCAAAAGCAACCAGAGTCGGATCCATTTGCATCAGCTGTCCCCCAGCCTTGATGGAACTATAAATTATGTGTTATTATTTAGTGTTGCATTAAAAGGGTTCTAAAACCTCCCTGAACATTTTTATATGGGTTAAGTGGTTCAATAAATTTAAATACTTTAAAGTGAGAGTTCAACATTAGCCTTCCACAAGAGTGTTGCTCCACCCAATGAGTCTTATCAAGGGTCAAAGTATAATTTCCATTGCCATAGAAACCATCTAAAAAGCTGTCAAGGTCGTGTTGAAGTCAGGGGGAGCTGTCCTTTGCAAATTGTAAAATATTTAGTTACTTCAAAGTTTTAGATTTTTCAAGGTTTCAAAGTGATTGGTTGCTCTATGGGTTACAGCACCTGGACAACATTATTCTTTTTATTACATATGGGGGAATGTTTCTAAAATCTTAAGTTCAATTTTTGGGGCAATGTTAAGGATACCTTTTATCTGTACAGTATATAAATGCGTGTTTTGCTTATGAATAATAGTTTTTTTTAAGCCATATTAACTATATTTGTGCATGTGTATTTGCCATGGCAGCAGTCCTTATATCAAAACTCCCAATCCTGAGGTTATCATTTAAATTTGCAATAATTGTATCTGTTGTTCCAACACAATGATGCGAGTTGTCAAAAATACTCAAATGCACCCCATTGCTCATAAAAGTGGGGCTGGCATCTAACATGGAGGGTGTAAATTCAGCAGATGATGATAAATTAATTAAAAAATAAGCAGATACAAGCCAATGCATGTACTCTTTTATTAATAGTTATATCTTAAGGGTGGGGTCAGTTTTTGTTATTTTGTTTAAGACAGACAATCAGCCAGTCCTGTGGGTATACTCCAGATGATATAAATGCATCATTCGTAACATAATTTATTTTCCTTGGCTTTGGTTTTACATAATCATAGAATCAACTTGTAAATGTTTCAGTTTAGCTTGCAAAATGTTGTAATTATTGCAATAGGGATCACTTCTAATCAGAGAAATGTGATGCATATATTTAAAAAAAAAACATTTATGAATAATGTCAAGACCCAAAACCATTGCTACTTAGTCTATTAATTGCCACTTTTTCCACAGTTAAACAATCTCAGGTTTGTCAAAATATTTACAATGGATCCAGTGCAATTCTGCCTGTGATACTTGCTTGACTTACTGGAGTTGCTATATTTCTATTTTTCACACTATTTATGTGTCCCTTAGGTCCATTAAGATTTTACAATCACCATCAGTGGTGTTAAAAATTAGGAATGCTGTTTCTCTTTCTCACACCAGAAGTGTGTAAGTGCAGACAGCAATCAAGTGAGAAGGACTGCCACATAATCTACTATTCCGACTCTATATGTGTCCAAGTGGCTCCCCAAACTGTATACTTCCCTAGTACTTTTGGGGAAGAAGTCAGGAAATTTGGTTGTAATACTTCAGTAGTATTTAACCTCTTATATATGAATGTATAGAATAAAGGTTGTCCCTATCTAAACTCTCTATACAAAGTTAGGAGAAACACATATTTGGTTAAATTACAACAAAATATTGGTTAATGACGGGCTTCATTGTGTTCAAATTGCAAATTAAGTTCTACCTAAGAAAAACAAGTGTACTGTCCTGGGGGTGGATATAAATGGTACAATTTGCTTTTATCTATTTAATATGGCTTTATGGATGGGGTAATATGAAAATATGATTTATTTCAACTGAAGACTTTGCTTGTTTCTAAACCATATTTGTTTCTAATACAAGCCAGCTCATGGCAGTTGGGAATTTGGAATGACAATACTGGTCACCTGCACTGGTAAAATTGATGTTTGCACTTCAGAAACTCTACTATAGTTTTTATAAACAAGCTGTTGTGAAGCCATGGGGGCAGCCATTCAAGCACAGGGTACAAAGTAGATAACAGATAAGTTCTGAAGAATCCCATTGTATACTACAGAGCTTATCTGTTATCTGCTGTGTATCCTGTGCCTTTTCTCCCTTTTCAGCTTTGAATGGCTGCTGTCATGGCTTCAAAGCAGCTTGTTTATATAAACAATAGTAGATTTTATTAAGTAAACACACCAGTTGTACCAGTGAAGTGCAACAGGACATTATATTTTCATAATTTTAAAACACTTTCATTTTACAGTGTTACTGTTCCTTTAAGTGAATAGTTTGTTAGCCTGATAATAATAATGAACTTTCATTTATTTTACACTGTTTTAGACAGTCTGCTTTTATGACTGACTGTCTCAAAGCCATCTCTTCCTTGCACTGCAACTTGCAAGACTTAGTTTAATCCTAAAATCCCTACGGATCATTTTAGCCTTACAACAGTTTACTGAACGAGACATTTCCTATTTCATCTTTAATTATTTCAGTATCATTCTCTTGAGTTTTCCTTTTTAGGTCCCCCATCAAACATTAACATTGACAATTTAGTTTGCACACCTGTTAGAATTATAAAATGCCCCTGAATCCCATTCATCCAGATTAATGGAATAAACTATGATGTAACCAATTCAAGTCAAGGGTTAGCGACAAAGGTTCTAACTAAATAAGTCTGAAAAAATATTGTAATATATTGTGTATCAGACAAATAGTGAAGCCAATACATATATTATGACTGCAGAATACTGCAGCGCAGAATTAAAAAAAAAACACCACAAAATAATACACAAAGGTAAATTCACTCTTGGTTTCAATAGACCTTAGTGTCTCGTGTGAATGTGACAAGGTACTTATGGAAATAATGTAATATAATTTGCTAACAAATAATAAACATTATGTGAACCAGGGGGACCCAGGAGGTATAGGGGCCCATGAGGCCCTAATTAAAGGGGAACAATTGTGAACATGGAAATGTAATATGAGCTTTGTCATACTGAAATAAGACATTTTCTAAATTAATCAATTACAAATTCTGAAACTTTTCTGAAATAATAAAGTTACTTTTCACTATCCCCCTCTCAGCATCTATCTGTCTTCATTCAGGAGATGGGACTCCTTTTGCCTAGAAGATGTAGTAGAGCTCACTCTATTAAAATTACCAGAAATATTGTTTCCCTACATGCAGGATTTGTGTTAAAGTCAATTATTTAGTTCGATTTTGTTTGTGCTGGAGTCAGTTATTTGCATGAGCTCTAATACATCTGCAAAGAAAGGGAGCCCCCCTATAAGATATATTGGATCATTCATCTGACAACCAACTGCTGCATGAAGACAGAATGAAGAGAAACAAATGCTGAGAGAGGAATAGTGACTATAAACTTGATTATTTCAGAAACAATGCAGATTTTTCTTAATTGATTGTATTTAGAAAGTTTCTTACTTCAGTATGAAGAAACTAATATTACATTTTCAATTTGCATTTTCATTTAATGATGGGCAAAATAAAAGGACGCCGGCGTCAAAAATGAGACACCGGTGCCATTTTGCGAATTTGTCACCGTTGCGCTAATTTCGTGGGAAATTCGCAAAATTTTTCGGCAAAGTGAAACACCCCAAATTTGCCCATCACTATTCCCCTTTAATATGTATGCTGGCTAGGTGCCTGAATGCAGAAGTAAAGAACTGTTTGATAAAATGATTTGGGCAGTGACTCATACAGATACTGATGGGCGCATTTATTCGCCACCAGCAAATAAATTCGCAAAATGCCCGCAAAAATTCGCTGGCGAAAAAATTTGACGTTGGCGTCAGAAAAAAAAGCTGTTTCGCGAATTTCGTGGGAAATTCACGAACCGAAATGGCGCAAATTTGCCAATCACTACTTACAGACTCTTGCTGTTCTTTCTTGGAATGAGTTTAGGTGCTGC
The DNA here is from genome assembly GCF_017654675.1 of Xenopus laevis. Lineage (NCBI taxonomy): Eukaryota > Metazoa > Chordata > Amphibia > Anura > Pipidae > Xenopus > Xenopus laevis. The sequence goes on along the minus strand of NC_054376.1, from coordinate 94,258,545 downwards.
GAGTGTAGCTCTGCTGATTGATTGCTTCACCCTAACAGCCATAACTGCTCTGTGCAGTTCCTGTCCACTTCCTGCTTACTACTTCCTGCTCTGTGTGTGCTGCGAAGACAACTATCATCAAATTAGTGGAGTAGAACAGCTTTTTTATAGCTTTTTTGGCAGCGAGGTTAGTGGGGAGGGACTGGAAAGCTGTAACATCAAATCTGCCTCCGCTTTGCTTTAATTTTTCCTTCACCTGCCCACATAAATGTCATCATTTTTGCTGTCTGATCTCTCCATTTTTTCTTGATGCCTCCCCAAACCTTCATTAAAATCTGTTTATGGGAATACTTTTGTATACGGAATGTATTTGGGACAAACAGCACCCCATGAATGAATAGATGGTCCAGTCCTATACCTTTGTGGTAAAATGGCATGCATTTGTCCCCCCTTTAACTGGCCTCAAAAGAGTAAAAGATGGAGAGAATCTTTCAGTAAGGCAGGTCCGGGCCAGCAGACTGGACATCAAGCAATCCCCCTGTCCCCCCCCCATGTGCATGCACGCAAACTCGCTGCAACAGAGGAGAGAGCAAACACTGACTAGGGGTAGGCAGAATACCCTTTAACAGGTACCTGTCCAGCTTCCCCCTATCATTGCACCCTAGGCAGTATAAAAGGCAGGTGCCTCTACTGCCTACACCTAGTTCTGGCCCTGTGGTAAGGTGGGTGCTTTCCTGGGCTGGAGTTAATACTAAAGAATCTGGTATGACTAGTCTGATTTAGCTCTATATGGATGTTCTTAGGATCCTGTCAATATGACAGACAAGATCAAGAGAGGAGCTAATTTCAACATTTTATAAAAGCAAAGATAATCTGGGTTAGAATGTGAAGGCCTCCTCTGAAGTAAGCAGGGACTCCTATTGCTTGTAAAATATGAAATGCTTAAAATACATGTACAGTAGTGAGACAGCGCTAGCATGACAGCTCAGAGATAGGTAGACAGATAACATTGTGAATATAGGATGATTGTACTCCAGGGCTTTAAAAAAACTGCAACAGGTTTAATATTAGATGTCATACTTACTAATGGATCCCTTGCCCAAAACATCTTTCCTGAAAAATTAAAGTGCAACAGATGTGTCACATCTGTTTCTATCTGTAATGGAAAAAGAACCAAGTCCTAACAATCTGACTCTACTTACAGTGCCAAGTAATATTCATATTTCCATGTCATCTGAAAATAAAAATGCTTCGCATTATACATCCTAAAAGGGAAAGATTCAAATTCTTAAGTGTTGCAGCCCAACTGAACTAAATAATTCACTCTTATGGGATAGATTTACTAGGTTATGATAAATGAATACACATGCACACATGCATTCCAATATGCCAGGCAAATGTATCCCTTTGAGATTTTCCATGGGAATATGACCGGATTTATTCAGCTACATGGGTTCAATCACAATAGTCATTCACGTTTTATTCAATATACAAACAACAATGCAAGGTTCATGTCACAGATAAACATAATTGCTATTTCTTGTTTTAAAGAGCTGGTTCACCTTTTAGTTAAGTTTCAGTATGTTATAGAATGGCCAATTCTAAACAACTTTGTTGTTTGGCCTTCATTTCTTCTTTTTTATATTTTTCAGTTATTTGCCTTCTTCTTCTGAATCTCTCCTGCTTTCAAAAGGGCCCCCAACTGATGAAACAACTGCTCTGTAAGGCTACACATGTATTGTTATCACTACTTTTTATTACAAAACTTTCAGAACCTCTCCTTTTGATATTCCAGCCTCTTATTCAAATCAACGCAACTCCTTTAAATCATATACTTCTGATTGTTCCTTTAGTTACTTTCTCCTGCTCCACCTTCACCTCATTCACTCTCTCTGTCGGAGTTCCTCAATGCTCTGTCTTAGGCCCTCTGCTGTTCTCACTTTATATTACTTCATTAGGAAAACGTATTCAGTCATTTGGACTTCAATACTACCTTTATGCTGATGATACCCAAACCTAACTATCTTCTCCTGATCTCTTTCCTAAGTTACAGACTGCTTTTCTGCTGTCTCCTGTTGGATGTCACAGCATTACCTGAAATGGAATGTATATAATTCATTATATTTGCTCCAACACCTTCCCCTGTCCTTCAGGTATCATTTACAGTCAGTAACATCACCTTTCAATCATTCACACCGGCACGGTGCCTAGAAATTATCTTAGTCTCCCATTTGTCTTTTATACCGCACATTCCAACACTTGTCAAAGCTTATCTCTTTCATTTGTGTAACATTGCCTGAACATGACCATACCTCATCTTAGATGCAACTAAAACACAGTCAGTCTCCTGTTGTTTCCAATGTTGAATACTGCAACTTACTCCTTGCAGATATCCCAATAAATCATTTTTCAAAACTCCAATGTGTTCTGAACATTGCTAGACTCATTTATCTCAAATTTATCTCATTGCTTCACATCAGTGGCTCCCAGTTTCCTACTGAACCAAATTCAGATTACTAACACTTACATTCAAGGCTCTGAACAATGCAGCCCCCAACCCCATATGTTAGCTCTTATCTCAAAATATACTCCTTCACACAACCTACACTCTGCTTCATTCCGTCCCCTCTCTTCTCGTCCCATCACTTCATCCCATTCCCGATGGCAATACTTCTCTCAAGCTTCTGCTTGCTTCCAGAACTGCGTGCCGTGACATGTTAGAGTCTCCTCTTCACTTTTAACTTTTAAATGCTTCCTAAAGACCCATCTGTTAGAGAAGCATATTCAATGTATCTTGTCTGATCAGACATCAACATAAAATAAACCACCAACTGTTTCATCTTCCTTATGTTTCAAATGTACCCTAACCATTTAGATTGTAAGCTATTGTGAGCAGGGCCCTCTGATCCTATTTTTTTACTCCATAACCCTTGTTTGTTAAAGTTTGTAAGACCCCTCTTTATGATAATGTAATGTTAAGCACTGTGTAATATGCTGGCACTTTATAAAGAAAAAATGATGACGAATGTGGTCAAATTGGGCCCCCTCTTAAAATTAGAGGCATCCAGCCTGTGTCTTCATGTCTATTGTCCAACTCTCTTTCACATTAGCAAGAATAAGAGATTTACAGGTTTTGACACCCTTATACTAATACTTGACATGTCTATTGCTTCGTAACCATGAAACATTACACATGAAAGCATTTCTTCTTGCCAAAGATTTCGCTCTGAGCCTGAGAATCCATGGCAGATTTAATCTATTGCCACTTAAAGGGCAAATTGAGTATCTACTTAACATCTATTATACTATACAATGCATGTGCCACTATCCTCAATTATCAGCCTATTAAAAAGTGATTTGCGACTGGCAGCAGCATCCCTGGTAGAGTACATTTGCTGAGCAAAACACAATATTTTGTATGAACAGCACATACAGTAATTTATACTTTATCATCAGGCAGAACATTTTATTTAGACAAAAGTTTGTATCATATTTGTATATAAAAACAACATTAGAAAAGAGACTGACTAGATAGTTTGTAAAGCTAATTTAAATGAAGTGACTATTGTTTTTCTTTCTCAATGGGCCAACAGGTCATGAAGTAAGTGATTAGAAAGAAAACCAGAATCCAGTTTTCAGAACAAAAGCCGGAGGTGCTCCATAATACCGAGTACATTTTCTCAGCAGATGCCATGGAAAACAGTACAGCTATTTTCTTAATCGTTTACAGTTACACCAGTGTTTAGAGCAAATCTTTTCAAGTCCCTGTGAAACCATCAATATTCACCAGGAGTAAAAAAAATTAATCTGCTTACTATTTGGTTTGTTTCCATAACAACAATCTCCCTGCTACAGAAAATCACTATTAGAATCCCCAACAAGGCTTTTTTTTTTTTTTTTTTAAAGAACTGATAAGAAATCAGAAAGCAATAAAAAAACAAAACAAAATGAATAAAATCTCTTTTATTTGAAACAATAAACAAAACAGGGGGGATTGTTTTATTTTTCTGCAGAATGAAAAAACAGAGTAGTTAACATGCTTGGTGTTATGTTGTACTAATGACACAGATGCTATTATTATAGTAACTTGGATTACATGTAAAAATTGTACATTGCAGCAACCAAATTTATTTATTTTTATATAAGAAAATATACATATCTCTAAGTAGTTAATAAATTATTTACTGTACCTTCTTCTCGACTGCATTTATTCACAGACATTATGATCAGTTTAATCATTGTTACAGTATATGCTACAAAGACACCATACCCAATCCCAGAAGCACACAATGGTAAAGGGCAATGGTAAATTTATAGAAGGGAAAGAATCAGCAGTTCTCCCTGGATTTAAGTAACTTCTCGCCATTCGCTCAGGTTTAAAGGGGGGCTCCAGTTTTCAGGGTTTTCAGGGTTTTTTTTTTCACCTTTTCAGCTGAAAACATACTACTAGGCACTCTCATGAGCACATGGAAAAGAATGACTTTCTTCTGATAAGTAGTATTTAGGTCACATATTCTTAACATATAGGTTGTCACCCTGAAATGGGTCCCTATGCTGTTTAGATTTGGTCTACTTGAACTCCCAACATTTTTACGGTACAGCTAAACATAGAGATTAATACAAATGACTGTAAAGCACATTTTGGGTCCGAAAACTGATTCTGCAACACCATTTGGATACTCTTAGTAAAAACAAACAATCCAACCAATCAGTTGTGTACAAATTGTGTATATTTACTTTTCATTAGGTGACCAGTAAATGCAGATTGTGTACTGTTACTTGTTGTTTGTTCATTGGAGTCTGTATTTTTTTTTAAATTCAGCCAGCATTTCATAAAAAGAATATAACATTATTATTGAATTTTACCAGTATAATCCACTGAACATGAATGGCATAAATTATTTCTTATAAAAGAGAGCAGGGCTGGAACTAGGGGTAGGCAGAGTAGGCGCCTGCCTAGGGCGCATTCATAAGGGGGCGCATTTTTACTGGGAAATTTTTTTTTCATTTTTTTCCCCTTTATTAAAGCTGATTTATGGCACCTGTGTGTGACTGCTGTAAAGGGCCGCACCGCGCACTATTGGGTTTGGTTCAAGCGGTCCGGCACCTGCAGAGATCCCCAACTTCCCTGAAACTTGCTGGCATCAAGCCTGCGCTGTAGCAGGAAGCGGCGCATCCAGACGTCACTACCGGCAGTGAGCAGCAGCAGAAAGAGAGGAGGAGAGCTGGGCTGGCGCGTTGGTGTGGCGCATAATGAAAGGAACTGCTGCTGAAGAAAATCAGACTGATGGGCCTTATTTTCCTCGTTCCTGCTGGCACAGGTATAGATCTGGGGTAATATTTATGGCTGCCTGCTAGCAAAGGTACAGATTTGGGGGCAAAATTTATGACTGGCTGCTGGCACAGTTACAGGTTTGGGGGCAATACTTATGGCTGACTGCTGGCACAGGTACAGATTTGGGGGGCAAAGTTTATGGCTGGCTCCTGGCACAGGTACAAATTTGGGGGCAATATTTATGGCTGGCTGCTGGCATAGGTACAGATTTGGGGGGCAAAGTTTATGGCTGACTGGCTGCTGGCACAGGTACAAATTTGGGGGCAATATTTATGGCTGGCTGCTGGCACAGGTACAGATTTGGGGGGCAAAGTTTATGGCTGACTGGCTGCTGGCACAGGTACAGATTTGGGGGCAATATTTATATAAATGAAAAGTTGCATTAATGTGTTGTAAGGTTTGTTTATTAAAAAACTGTAATGGTAATGTGGGAAATGGTAATACAGGTTTGGGGGGGGGGCGCTAATTCAAGCCCTTGCCTAGAGTGTCAAACTATATTGGCCCGGCCCTGAAAGAGAGATTAATAGTATGACACTTTTCAACAGTCCCCAAACATTTCCTACACATTCTACATTTTCCCATTCTTAAGTAAATCTTGCCCTTTTACATCTCTTGCCTTGAGCCACCATTTCGTGATGGTCTCTGTGCTGCCTCAGAGATCACCTGACCAGAAATACTACAACTCTAACTGTAACAGGAAGAAGTGTGGAAGCAAAAGACATAACTCTGTCTGTTAATTGGCTCATGTGACCTAACATGTATGGTTTGTTTGGTATGTTATGTGCACCATGAATCATACGATCCCAGGGGGCGGCCCTTATTTTTTAAGATGGCAATTTTCTATTTATAATTACCCAATGGCACATACGTCTAAAAAAGTATATTATTATGAAAATGGTTTATTTACATGAAGCAGGGTTTTACATATGAGCTGTTGTATGCAATATCTTTTTATAGAGACCTACATTGTTCAGGGGGTATAGTTTTCCTTTAAATATATATACCAGTTTGGTAAGATTCTTTAATATGCCACTTAATTTGATGTAATATAATCTGTTGCTTAAGTATTCATTTTGGGTGTTTAGTTTTCCTTTAAAACTTTTAACTGCCAGGTAAATTCCAGTGTACTTTTGGATGCCCTATCTAAAATGACATCATAATGATGAGCATGTTGTATGTGCTAATGTTGATGCAGGGATGTGGTAGAAGAGTCAGCCTTGATACAGGGTTGGTAAGCAAATTAATCTGCATTTTTGCATTTCTTAAAAAGTTTTATTTCACGTTTTGCTATGGTTACAGTAACACCAGTAATTCTTGGTTGATGCAGAGATGTGCCAGTCAGTCTTGATGCTGGCTGCTGTTTTTTTGTCTAGCAAAACAGACAAAATGGTGAAAATCTAGTGCTGATTTGCAAAACAATTACTGGAGAAACCACAAAGTGTGCTGCAAATTTTATCCAGCTGAAGCAGTTTGTTCATCCCTTGTCATTCATTTCAAAGAAGAATATGGAGCAGCTCAGCAGCTAATCTTTCCAAACTGTCGATTACCAATGAAAATTACATCCAAAGTTAAGTGTTAGCGATGAGTGCATTTTTCAGCATTTCGCCATCACTGCTAGTGATGGGCGAATTTATTCGGCAGGCGCGAATTTGCGGCGAATTTGCGCGATTCACCGCCAGCGAATAAATTCGCGAAACGCCCGCGAAAATTCGTGGAAAAAACGAGACGCCATCGCCGTTTCATGAATTCTTCGCCATTTCGCGAATTTCGCGTGAAATTCGCCAATCACTAATCACTGCAAATACCAAATTTGCAGAAAAAATTCAAAAAAATATGTCCATTTACTTCAATGCATTTGAAGTGAGAAAAAACACTCACCGACTTTAATGCATTTGGAGTAAGAAAAAACACCAATTAACATGAATGCATTTGAAGTGAGAAGAAAAGTCGCGAGCATATAAAAAAGTTGCAAGAAAAAAAACAATTCAATGCATTTCACAGATTTATCGCCATTTAACAAATATTTCAGCAGTTTTGCACATTTTTAAACAAAGTGAAAGTGGACAGATTTGCTCATCACTATTAAGTATTTAGACAGTTGTTTGCGTGCATCATTCCAGTGCAGAAAAGATAGAGGTAAGCATCAACACCACATTTGTTTTTTTTTATAAATCTGCCTGTTTAACGTTTTGAGTAATTATTATTATATAATTATTATAGCACAAATGGTAAAAATATCGTCAATTTGAATTGCATAGAAGATTTATAGACATAGGACAATGCAAGGGTTTTATATTGTATGATTTTACCTAGAAATAGTATGTTAACAGGCTTGGACCAGAATCTTCTAAATTCCAATAATATAGGCATTGCAGACTTTGCATAGGTCAGTTCAATGTTCATCATGTATCTGTTTGACTCTTATAATTGCTTGTAAATCATTCCCATGAATACAAGCTCTGTGAAGAATAGCAATGATACTAATGAAGTTATACATATTTATCTTGGCTATTGCCAAAACTATGCTGTTTAAACATTAACTTGTAAATACACTGGAATGTCTCGTGAGGACTTATTGCTCCTAAAGCTGCTTGTCATTACAAAAACCAGCTTGATAGCATTCCTAGTGGAACTTTTGATTCCTTAGAGTTCCAGGATAATGGATAAATGTTTGCCATGTCTGAAAACATATCCTGAAGTATTACCTAAATATGATAATGTTGCTTGAAGAATATTATTGTTTACACTGTAGTTGCCTTTTGCTGGGAAATGACTAAACGGCTAAACATTCATGCAAGAAAAAGTATTCATCCAAAGTAGTAAAAGTTCTGTGTGTTTCAACCACCTTGTAAGTACGTATGAAGTGGGTGCAAAGAAGGCGAAAACCCTTGCCGCGGGGTTACATAGACATCCAGGAAAAAAATACTGCTGCAGCACCTTGTAGTTGCAAAAGTAAAAAAAAATAATTTATTAGGTCAGACAACCAGGCCTGGTTCTCTGACCTAATAATTTACATTTTTCACTTTTGCAACTACAAGGTGCTGCAGCTGTATTTTTTCCCCAGAAAAAGTATTCATCAGCCACCTAAACCCATAACATGAAGAAAAATATGCTTGACTAGATGTAAGATAAAACATGTACAGGTATAAGATCCCTTTCCCGGAAACCTGATATCCAGAAAGCTCCGAATTACATAATGGCTGTCTCCCATAGACTCCATTTTATCCAAATAATCCAAATTTTAAAAAATTATTTCCTTTTTCTCTGTAATAATAAAACAGTAGCTTGTACTTGATCCCAACTAGGATATAATTAATCCTTATTGGAAGCAAAACCAGCCTATTGGGTTTATTTAATGTTTAAATTAATTTCTAGTAGACTTAAGGCATGAAGACTAAAATTACGGAAAGATCCGTTATCCGGAAAACCCCAGGTCCCGAGCATTCTGGATAAGAGGTCCCATACCTGTATTATAAAGCATGCTAATGCTTGGTTAATCCAAAGTGAACCTAAATCTCACATCCTTTGAATGTGAAACACATATGTACGATATAAAAAGTGAAACATTTAAGCACTGATGGGAAATTGCTGCAAACATTAAAAATGTCTGGTATATCAGGAAACCATCCCCAAGATCAACAATAAACAACTTACAATAAGTAGTCTCACCGAAACATCCCAAACTCACCTTATTCACACTGGCAAGAATGATGAATATTTTATATATTTAAATGTTACATATAATAAAAAGCATTCAATTTAACTCATCAGCACAAGACCTTTTCTTGTGCTTGTGGGGTGAGTTTCTGCAAAATACGTTAATCTACTGGGACAATTTGGCCATTGTCAGTAATACAAACAATACTCAACTGACTAAACCTCAAGAGAAATGTGGCTGTATGACTAGCTGTAACAAGAACTGCAGCAAGAAAAATCGTACATTAATGGGTCACAGAAACATCGCTATCCATAGACTCATCATCTATTGCATTTGGATTGGTTGGAAACAACAACTAAAAAGGAATCTCACCTGAATATATTTTTCAAAATATGGTCAACATACCCAAATACTTAACAATCCAGATCTTTCAACATACCGCATGGTATGATACAGAAATCTTAAGAGGTAATGGTAATAGAAGCAAACCAACATATGCAGCAGATTTGCCCCTGCAGGCTACAAATTTTGAGTTCCCCTTCCAGGAACCACTAGACTAATATGCTTATTGCAACATACGGATACCAGCCAGAGAGGAGCCATAGCTATTGTTTGATAAAATAACGAAAGTAAGCTATGAGTCATTTACTGTTGTTTTCTTAATTGCTTAATAATAATAACATCTACAACTAAAATCTTATTTAAATATGTTTCTTTTTAAACTACTGTGCTTCATTGGTCATGTATCGTGTTTGTTTACTATGTTAAAATCAAATAACAACACATTAAACAAAAATGGATGGTAGCCAGCTAACTAGACAGAAGGAGAACTGCAGTTTATGTTCTGGAGCTGCATGGTTCTGATGACATCAGGGTTTTATGTGCTTACTGTATGTAGGAATTCAAGCTCTGTAGTAGGAAATATTCATATAAACCTGTTTTATGTGTAGTATATTACAAAACATCTATATATAGGGATCTTTAATATATTTTGGAAAAGCCAACAAATATTGAAAAATATTTGCTTCTTCATTATGGTATACTTTACAGTTAATGAAACATTGTGGTGTTTAAGTCTTGAATATATAGAATAAGTATAAATTCACATCTGTTATTTCAATTTTCTGCTCTGCTATTCATCCCTTTTTATAAAAAGTCAATTTTCTTTGTAACATGATTTGGATAAGAGCACTTCAGAGGCTTCTCATAGCTAGTTCAGTAAAGCACCAACATATTTCATAGTGCTGTACAATAAAGCTGTATTCAATTAACATACAAAAACATCATACAAAAATACTAATGATAACTGATACAAGACCCTACTCAAAAAAGCTTGCAATCTAAAGAAAGAAGATTAAGCTATACCTTGACATGATTAGGGATGTCGCGGACTGTTCGCCGGCGAACTTGTTCGCGCGAACATCGACTGTTCGCGCTCGCCGAATGTTCGCGAACGTCGCGCGACGTTCGCCATTTTGGGTTCGCCTTACCTGGCGCTTTTTTTTGCCCTCTCACCCCAGACCAGCAGATACATGGCAGCCAATCAGGAAGCTCTCCCTCCTGGACCACCCCCACACCCCCTGGACCACTCCCCTTCCATATATAAACTGAAGCCCTGCAGCGTTTTTTCATTCTGCCTGTGTGTGCTTGGAAGAGCTAGTGTAGGGAGAGAGCTGTTAGTGATTTGAGGGACAGTTGATAGTAAGTTTGCTGGCTAGTAATCTACTTGATACTGCTCTGTATTGGAGGGACAGAAGTCTGCAGGGATTTGAGGGACATTTTAGGTTAGGTAGCTTTGCTGGCTAGTAATCTACCTTCTACTGCAGTGCTCTGTATGTAGCTGCCTGCTGTGGGCACTGATCTCTTCTGATCTCATCTGCTGACTGCTGTAATAACCCAATAGTCCTTGTAAGGACTGCTTTTATTTTCTTTTTTGTTTTTTTACTTTGCTAGTTGCTACTATAAGAGCCCAGTGCTATTAGTCTAGCAGTGTTGGGGAGTGGGACTGGTGTGCTACTGTGCTGCTCCTAGTAGTTCAGCAGCACCAACCCGAGAATTTTTTTTTTTTTAATATACATATAATTTTTTTTTTATTTTACTTCTTACTGTTCTTTAACGTGTACAGTGCTGTTTGCTGTTCTTCATAGTAGTGCACCAATAGTAGTGCACTTGTAGGCATTATTTGCCCAGTGTGTTCTTCATTTTCAAACAACTGCCATCTAGCTGTGTAAGCTTGTTCACATTCTGTCTAAATATCAATAATAATACGTCTCCAGAAACTGCACCCGAGTGACGTTTTTCAAGCAGCAATAATATATTCCGTATCCACCACTGCTGTAGTGTATACGTTGACCTTGCAGGCATTATTTGCCCAGTGTGTTCTTCAAACCACTGCCACTTAGCTGTGTAAGCTTGTTCACATTCTGTCTAAATATCAATAATAATACCGTCTCCAGAAACACCACCTAAGTGACGTTTTTCAAGCAGCAATAATATATTCCGTATCCACCACTGCTGTAGTGTATACGTTGACCTTGCAGGCATTATTTGCCCAGTGTGTTCTTCAAACCACTGCCACTTAGCTGTATGAGCTTGTTCACATTCCGTCTAAATATCAATAATAATACCGTCTCCAGAAACAGCACCTGAGTTGTTGTTGTTGTTTTTGTTTTAAAAATAATGCCAGGCAAAGGCAGGCCGCCACGCAGAGGCACTAGGGGCCGTGCTGCTATGCTATCCTGTGGCCCTAGAAAATTGCCCAGTTTTAAAAAGGCAATGACCCTGAACTCCCAAAATGCTGAAGAGGTAGTTGACTGGCTTACACAGCACACCCCATCCTCTACCGTTTCTAACTTTACCACAACATCCTCATCCTCCACTGCTATGGCCACCCCACGTAACACTTCCTCCACCACCGGCGCCCCTTCTTCACTGGAGTCAGAGGAGTTATTTTCACATGAGTTTCTTGAACTGAGTAATGCGCAACCATTATTGGCAGAAGAAGATGAAGGAGATGAGGATGTTACACCAGATTTAATTCTGGCAGAGAACACAACAGAGATGGACATAATGAGTGATGAGGAGGTCCCCGCTGCTGCTTCCTTCTGTGAGCTGTCAGAAGAAATTGATGCATCTGAGGAGAATGATGATGAGGAGATTGATGTTTTGTGGGTGCCCAGTAGAAGAGAGCAAGAGGAGGATAGTTCAGATGGAGAGACGGAGAGTCAGAGAGGCAGGAGGAGAATAAGACTTGGAAGAAGCAGGGAGGACAGCTCGCAGGGAACAGTAGGGCAACAACATGTATCGGCACCTGTGGTCAGCCGGCCAACGCACCCGCCATTGCCGCCAACTTCTACTGTTACCGCCAGATTGCCAGCTTCAAAAAGGTAAGCAGTGTGGGATTTTTTTAATGTGTGTGCCTCTGACAAATGCGTTGTAATTTGCAATGAGTGCAGTCAGAAACTGAGTCTTGGGAAGCCCAACAGCCACATAGGTACAACTTCTATGCGAAGGCACATGAACGGCAAGCACAAAGCACTTTGGGAGCAACACCTCAAAGGCAACAGGCAAACTAAAAGCCACCCTCCTTCTGGTCCAGCATCTTACTGCTCTACCTCTGCTGTCCTTGACCCGTCTGAACCACCCTCCACTCCGCCTTCCACCTTGACCACCAGTTCCCATTCCCAGTCATCTGCCCCCAGCCAAGTTTCTGTGAGGGCCATGTTTGAGCGTAAGGAGCCAATGTCTGCGAGTCACCCCCTTGCCTGGCGTCTGACAGCTGGCTTGTCTGCACTCTTAGCCCGCCAGCTTTTACCATACCAGCTGGTGGACTCTGAGGCCTTCCGCAAATTTGTAGCAATTGGGACACCGCAGTGGAAGGTACCCAGCCGCAATTTTTTTTCAAAAAAGGGAATACCACACCTGTACCACCATGTGCAGAGCCAAGTCACCGCATCTCTGTCACTTAGTGTTGGGCCAAAGGTCCATATGACTACTGACGCATGGTCCTCCAAGCATGGTCAGGGCAGGTATGTCACCTACACTGCCCACTGGGTGAACTTGGTAATGGCTGGGAAGCAGGGAATGTGTGGCTCAACAACGACAGTGGAGTTGGTGTCACCGCCACGGATTGCACGCGGTTCTGCCACCACCTCTACTCCTCCTTCTCTCTCTACCTCGTCTTCTTCCTCTTCTTCCTCCTCTGCTGCTGGGTCCTCCTCCTCCACACCTGTGCACCCCCAGCTACCCCTAGGCTATGCAACGTGCCAGGTACGCCGTTGTCATGCTGTCTTGGGGATGACGTGCCTGGAAAGCAGAAACCATACCGGATCTGTACTCCTGTCATCTCTGCAGTCACAGGCCAATCAGTGGCTGACCCCACACCAACTGAAGATCGGAAAAGTGGTGTGTGACAATGGAAGCAATCTGTTGGCAGCACTGAGACTGGGCAATTTAACACATGTGCCCTGCATGGCACATGTTCTGAATTTAATAGTCCAACGTTTTGTCTCAAAGTACCCAGGATTCCAGGACGTTCTCAGGCAGTCCAGGAAGGTGTCGGCCCATTTCAGACGTTCCTATACAGCCATGGCACGCCTTGCTGACATTCAGCAGCGGTACAACATGCCAGTCAGGCGTTTGATTTGCGACAGCCAGACTCGCTGGAATTCAACGCTCCTCATGTTGGAACGACTGCTGCAACAACAAAGAGCCGTCAACGAATACCTGTTTGAACTGGGTGGTAGGACTGGATCTGCAGAGCTGGGGATTTTTTTCCCCCGTTACTGGGTGCTTATGCGCGATGCCTGCAGGCTCATGCGCCCTTTTGAAGAGGTTACAAACATGGTCAGTCGCACCGAAGGCACCATCAGCGACCTAATACCCTTTGCTTTCTTCCTGGAGCGTGCCGTGCGACGAGTGACAGATGAGGCTGTAGACCAGCGTGACGAGGAGCAGGAAGCGCACGATTTCTGGACGGAATCACCAGAACGAACCCAGGCACCTGCTGCAATGCAGGGAGAGGTGTCAGAAGTGGAGTCAGAGGAGGAAGGTGGCTTTGTGGAGGAGGAGGACCAACAGGAGCAGGCTTCACAGGGGGCTAGTGGTGACCTTTTGGGGACCCCTGGTCTTGTACGTGGCTGGGGGGAGGAGACCGTGGATGATGCAGTCCTTGATAACGAGGAAGCGGAGATGGATACCTCTGCATCCAACCTTGTGAGAATGGGGTCTTTCATGCTGTCATGCCTGTTGAAGGACCCCCGTATCAAGAGGCTTAAGGAGAAGGACCTGTACTGGGTCGCGACTCTACTAGACCCTCGGTACAAGCATAAAGTGGCAGAAATGTTACCAACGTACCACAAGTCTGAAAGGATGCTGCATTTACAAACCAGCCTGCAAAACATGTTGTACAATGCTTTTAAGGGTGATGTCACTTCAGGAACTCATCAACATTCCAGGGGCAGAGGTGCCAGTAATCCTGCCACGAGCGCACCTGCAAGGACAAAGCACTTTGGCCACTCTGTAACGTCAGACATGCAAATGTTTTTTTGTCCAAGGCAGCGCCAGAACCGTTCTGGTTCCCCCCTTAAAGAACGCCTCAACTGGCAGGTAGCGGACTACCTGGCATTAACTGCAGATATCGACACTCTGAGGAGCGATGAACCCCTGGACTACTGGGTGCGCAGGCTTGATCTGTGGCCAGAGCTGTCACAATTTGCCATGAACCTCTTGTCTTGCCCCGCCTCAAGTGTCCTCTCAGAAAGGACCTTCAGTGCAGCAGGAGGGATTGTAACTGAGAAGAGAACTCGCCTAGGTCACAAAAGTGTGGATTTCCTGACCTTTATTAAAATGAATGAGGGGTGGATCTCGGAGGGTTACTGCACGCCGGAAGACTTGTTCTGAGTTTCTGACTCCCCATGCAGCTGTCCTTCTCTGCATGCCTCATCACTCCACACACAGCTGTCCTTTAGCGTCCTCCTCCCTCCACCACCGTTACAAACTAGGGTGCAAACCCTACTGGTTTAATTTGAATCCAGGTAAATCCTGAGTTTTTCTGGCCTCTATGCTTCAGTGGCTGCGACAAAAAAAAATGAATATTTTCAGCATTTATATGGCATATTGTTTCTGGCCTCTGTGCTTCAGTGGCTGCGACTAAAATAAATGAATATTTTCAGCATTTATATGGCATATTTTTTCTGGCCTCTGTGCTTCAGTGGCTGTGACAAAAAAAATGAATATTTTCAGCATTTATATGGCATATTGTTTCTGGCCTCTGTGCTTCAGTGGCTGCGACAAAAATAAATGAATATTTTCAGCATTTATATGGCATATTTTTTCTGGCCTCTGTGCTTCAGTGGCTGTGACAAAAAAAAATTAATATTTTCAGCATTTATATGGCATATTGTTTCTGGCCTCTGTACTTCAGTGGCTGCGACAAAAATAAATGAATATTTTCAGCATTTATATGGCATATTTTTTCTGGCCTCTGTGCTTCAGTGGCTGTGACAAAAAAAAAAAGAATATTTTCAGCATTTATATGGCATATTGTTTCTGGCCTCTGTGCTTCAGTGGCTGCGACAAAAATAAATGAATATTTTCAGCATTTATATGGCATATTTTTCCTGGCCTCTGTGCTGCAGTGGCTGCGACAAAAAAAAATGAATATTGTTTGCATTTATATGGCATATTTCTTCTGGCCTCTGTGCTGCAGTGGCTGCGACAAAAAATTTTTTATATTGTTTGCATTTATATGGCATATTTTTCCTGGCCTCTGTGCTGCAGTGGCTGCGACAAAAAAAAATTAATATTGTTTGCATTTATATGGCATATTTTTTCTGGCCTCTGTGCTGCAGTGGCTGCGACAAAAAAAAATGAATATTTTCAGCATTTATATGGCATATTGTTTCTGGCCTTCTGGTTCAGTGGCTGCGACAAAAAAAACATAATTTTTCAGGAAAGTACACATGCCTAATTTTTCAGGGTTCTGCAACAGTGGCAAAATCGCATCTTTTATGGTCACCGCAGGTTATCAATAAAGTAGACCAAAACTGGGCCCACACTGCAGAATCAGTGTTTTTTTGTTCACTTCACTGTACATTGAATTACCTCTGCCTGACCGTGCACGTGCGCACAAGCACGGTGACTGCTAAACACACCACTACAGAAATATTGCCACCAACAGGACGAACATCCTGGAGGTGACAAGCTCAACTAGTAATTAACAACTATCATTTGCTCACTTGACGGTATCATTCATTAAAGCTCTTTGCGTTTTTTTGCGTTGCAGTAAGCGCCGCGTTTCGTCTTTGCGTGTGAACAGGCTGTAACCTTTACATGTAGACGCCGGACGTTTTAAAGCAGTTTATTACACAGGTTTAGAAATGTAGTGTGATTTCTGCCCTTTACAGCACAAAACGCAGCGCTGTGTCAACAATGTATTTTTCCGATACATTTTTGCCCTTGATCCCCCTCTGGCATGCCACTGTCCAGGTCGTTGCACCCTTTAAACAACTTTAAAATCATTTTTCTGGCCAGAAATGTCTTTTCTAGCTTTTAAAATTCGCCTTCCCATTGAAGTCTATGGGGTTCGCGACGTTCGCGAACCGTTCGCATTTTTGACGCAAGTTCGCGAATATGTTCGCGAACTTTTTTTCCGACGTTCGCTACATCCCTAGACATGATTCAATGGGATACATTTTGAGCTGAATACAGCTTCTAGTTGGATAGTTTGTACAGTGCTGCAGAATGTACTTTTTGCCGCTATTATGATGTAAAAATGTAAAATGCCGGCTATGTGTTGACTGACAATCCATACACATTTCTTTCTTGAGGTCTCTACATGTCACACTGTTTAGAAGACCATATGACATGTGGGAGATATACACGTGGAGTCGATTTTCAGAAATTTTAGAAAATTGAACAGTCTGTGTTATGACAATTAGTACATTTTCGATAGTCTTGATATTTAGAGTTGTATATCTTGTTAAAGAAGAGGTAATTGGTTGTTCCATTCAAAAGTTCTCCTAGTAAACTAAAAATCCCCCCAGGAAATACCCCTAGAGCAATGTTCAAACATTATCTGACTGTAAACATAAATACAGCATAAAAACCAAGTTTTCACTTGCTTTTGATTTTCTATTTTATGTATATTTTTAAAAAATATGATCTCCCCTATGTTAAAAGTAGTATAATTATGCCCATTGCTGGGGTTGGTAGCCAAACAGAAAATAGACTAGATTTTCACTGTTACCATGTTTGTTAGATCAAGAAGCCTAGAAATAATAAAACAATTCAACTGCTCACCTCCTGTAGCATATTTTATTAGATGCCCCCTGAGATACTGAATCCTGATACACATCCATGGTTAGTAAAAAGGTTAGGTGCCTAATTATACAATCAAGCCTGTTTAGTTTCTGTTTTGCTACTGGTGTTACATGGAGGTATCTTATTAACTCTGGCTCTACAGAATAACCTTTGTGTGAAAGTAGCAGATTCTCTTTAAATGACTGGATTGGAAGATAAAAGGCAGCTGAGGGTTTAATAAATATTGCCTAATGACTATTTATTCAACATTCATGTCTTTTTACCGTAAATGTGAAAGCCACATCTTCAACCTATCACTGGTGTTACAAATATCCTCACCTCCTGTGACTTGAGAACCACTTACATATTTGCACCAGCCATTATTCTTTTTTCACGTGTGAGCTGTCTTTTCAGATTTTCCTTATAGCTGGTTCAGATGGAGACCCTTTGTCATTTTATTAGCCCTTCTCTGCACAGTTTGCTATTGATTTATGTCCTTTGGAATAGATCTTCAGAACTCAACACAATGCTTTATGTGATGGCTCCCAAATGACATATAAAGGGATATCAATTTCTATCTCATTTTGATGATAATACTTTTTCTATATACTGCAGCGTCCCGCTGGGTTTCCACATCACGTTGTTATATTGCCTTACTGTTTTTAAGTATATTGACATAACTGGCCCTTTGACACTGTCCTATAATGCAGTTGTCATTAAAGTGCTGTTAATGCTGCCACTGGACCCTCCTGACCTCTGTAAACGATTTTGGTATTTTACTTATGTACACTATGTGTTCAGTTCAGCAAATCTAGATCATTTTATTTTCTATGTCTGTTCTCAGTCCATTTTTCTATTTGAAGCCTCTTCATTCTCATTTAATTTGTTTTATTTTGCATTTTTTGGAAATGAGAGTTTAATAAAAAAAAAATAGACGTGTCTGAAGTGCACAACTCTATTGTAAACAAATATAAAAATAAAGTTCTATAACACCGGTGAAAATTATTGCCTCCTCTGCATTTAAAACAACAATAAAATATCTCTTCATTTCAAATGGAGTCAAAATGAGTGACCTGGAATACAACATTGCTCCGAGTGAAAGTCAATGCCCCAAACCTTATCATATGTTGCATATGGCAGGGAGGGATACATTTACTATTTTCATGAGGTTGCTAGTCATTGTAAATGAGTTCCAAAAAAGTACTAATAGGATGCTGGGCCAACAGACAAAGCCAGGATAACACATGATGTTTCAAGATGTTTCAAACTTGCTTATCTTAAATAGTTACAAATGTGCAAGTGTTATGGGCTCTCTGTCAAAAAGCCTCTTATTTAATTAAGTTTCAGAAACTTTGTAGCTTTTTCTGGTGTCAGTGCAGGAGATCAAAGAGAAACTAGGGACATTTCAGTAACAAACCTGGGACTGACAGCTGAGCTGTCAAAACCAGGACTGTCCTGCAGAAAATGGGACAGTTGAGAGGTATGCAATTTTGGTGCTGTTTATAGAAGGTGTCAAGACCAGATCATTGCAAACCATACATTTTTAGAGTAGGCACTCAAAATCTTTCACCAGGCAATACAGTATAATTAAGTAAAAATGTATTGATTATGTCAAATCATTAAAACCTTATGCATTTTGTGTTACACACACAGTAATAGACTAACTACAAACAGTTCAAGACACAGTGTTTAAACACAAATGTGCCAATCCAACAACACTTCCAATTATACAAAAAACAATTTGTTCTTACGCTCAGCCGTGCAGGGGTTAATTCCTCAATGCTTCGATCCTCAGCAAAGGATTACCGCAATCCTATGTAAACTCAAAATTCTGCAGTATAGAGGAGAGCACTCAAATAGCAGTTACTGCTAGAAAAATATTTTATTGACTACAAAAAGACTTCACGCTGTATACTGGGATTACACTTGAGAAAGGGCTAAGCCCGAAACATGTCGTGTGATTTGTAGTCAATAAAATATTTTTCTAGCAGTAACTGCTATTTGAGTGCTCTCCTCAACACTTCCAATTAATCAATTAACAAATCAACATAAATCAATCACAGTTAAGAGCATACATGTCAGTTAGGGCTCTTACTGACGAGAGGTTGAAGCTGCACTCCCCTGCGTTCCATTTTTCTGCGTTCAGCCACAGGGGAGCGCAGGAATAGACGCATTAAGTTTTTTTCAGGAGCGTGTAGGCGCCGAACGCAGGAAAAATGCCGCATGTTGCGTCTCAACCTGCGTTTGGCGCCTACATGCGCCTGTGTGAGTACAGCCCCATTGAAAAAAACTTAATGCGTCTATTCCTGCCCAAACGGAACAGGAACGCAGGGGATCACAACTTCAACCACTTGTCAGTAAGAGCCCCTAGGGTTAAAACCACACCCCATGTGAGGTAGTGGATGCCATCTTTGTACACCTTTACCTTGAAGCAAAATCAAGATATTGATTATAATAAACAGTTATAATGATTTGACATATTACATACATTTTGACTTAATGCTATTGCCTAGTGGAAGATTGCATTTTGAGTGCCTGCTCTACAAATTTCTGGTTTGGACCGCTCCCCTTGCTGAAGGCTTAGAGCAGTGCACCTGGTCCTCTTCCATTACTTGGTGAGTTACAATTTGATGTTGACATTCTCTGTCTACCAGATATCTTTGCAACCTGATGGACTTAACTTATTTATTAACCTGCTTGGGTAGTGATCATGTTGCTCACCAACCCCTTGGATGTTGCTTCCAGTTACCTCAAAGCAGGTGCTTATATTTTTTATATTATCATACCTTAAGTCTACTAAATAATCATTTAAACATTAAATAAACCCAATAGGCTTGATTTGCCTCCAATAAGGATTAATTATATTTTCATTTGGATCAAGTACAAGGTACTGTTTTATTATTACAGAGATAAAGGAAATACTTTTTAAAAAATTTAATTATTTGAATAAAACCGAGTCTATCCTATGCCCTTCCCATAATTCACCACTTTCTGGATAATAGGTTTCCGGAGTACGGATCCCATATCTGTATCAGTCTTCCATAAAACTCTACCATTGTTCTCCACAGCATGTGTCAAAAACTAAATTACAGATGCAAGAGAGGCCTGCCATTAGTACTATGCGTATCACTGTGTCTGCTGCATCAGTCATCTTGTTGCTATGATAGGGATATTACGGTGAAATTTTGACTTGCTCATGTTATACTCAAATTAAACACAAGGGAATGCGTTTTGGGATTGTGGTGCTAGCATGCTCTGCAGAGCAGAAGTGTTCACTTCCTCTTTAAAATTCAAAACCTTAATTAAATCATGGATAGATTCAGACACAAGTATTCTCTTTGCAAGTGGCAGAGTTTAAAGTAAAGTTGCGCAAATCTTTGTGTTTTTAAATGTGTGATTAAAGGCTGGTTAATTTTCCATACTGCAGTCTGTAATAATAGAGTTACTGTAGAATAAATCAGGTAAATGGTTGCTAGGGCTAACAGAAACATAAGTATTCTGTTAAAGAAATGATTGTTATTCATATTCACGCCCCAAGACTGTGCTTCCTAAAGTCCTTCAAAGTATTACTTAGCCTTACAGTCAGCCGCATATATCTGCCAAGACAGTTCCTGCTGTGAGAGAATGAAAGGTTATATAGTTTTATTTAAGTTTAACTGAAAACAATTTTTTTTCTAATACTGCAGTTTGTATTCCCTCCGTAGTGTAGTAAAATAATAGACATACTATGGGAAGCCAAGCAAGACAAACTCCCAGGAACAGTCTGCAAGAAAGATAAGCAGAAAATGTCCTGTTTAGTGGGACACAAGTAAGGCAATAGCTAAGGCACAGTCAAACTGATGTAGTTTCACTCATTCATCATACAGTATATCAGTGATCCCCAACCAGTAGCTCGCGAGCAACATGTTGCTCTCCAACCCCTTGGATGTTGCTCTCAGGGTCCTCAAATCAGGTGCTTATTTTTGAATTCCAAGCTTGAAAGCAAGTTTTAATTGCATAAAAACTAAGTATACTGCCAAGTTGAGCCTCTTGTAGGCTGCCAGTCCACAAAGGGGCTACCAAATAGCCAATTATAGACTTTATTTGACACCCCAAGGGACTTTTTTCATGCTTGCGTTGCTCCCCAACTCTTTTTACATTTGAATGTGGCTCACAAGTAAAAAAGGTTGGGGACCCCTGCAGTATATGAACCCTTTTTTAATAGTATTCACTACAATGGAAGCTAGTTTATAGGTGATGGCAGAAATACTTATACTAATTATACAGCTCCACATCTATTAAACCATACCAAGGGGCAGATTAACTCAAGGGCGAAATGGCTAACGCTATCGTCAATTTACTAGCGTTACCTCCCGCAGGGACATCACCAATTTACTAACGGGCGCAGGCGTCACTTCACTAGCGAAAGACATAGCCGCTAGCAGTCATTCACACTCTATCGCCAGGAAAATGGACGTTACTCCGCAAATTCAATGAAATGCGGATTTTACGGAACGTTACCTCTTTCACCAGACTTGCCTTCGCCAGCTCAGGCCAGGCAAAGTGCACTGGAGTGCATAGATCTTCCTCATACTTCTGTTACTTACATCATATTTTTTAGTGGAAAAAGCTTCTGAATCCAAAAAATGCTGGTGTCTTTTCCTTTTTCAGAGTGATAGCCTGCAATAGCACTTACATTTTTTTTTTTAGGTAACCGGGTTCCCCCATACATTTTCTAACATATAGAACATAAACTATACAGTGGACTCATGTGTAGGCCATTATAACAACTCTATTTTTTTTTATTAAGGTACCCTGGAATTGTGTAATGTAATGTATTTGCTGCAACATATATGTGTAGTCAACTTTAAATTTCCCACCTTATGCAAATTAACCTGAGCGCAAGACCTCTAGCGAATTTGCGCAAGGCAGAAATGAACGTTATCTTCGCTTTCAATTGCTCGCATTGCTGGAGTAACGCTAGCGAAACATCGCCAGAGTTCGGCACCGACAAGGAAACTCCGCATTCCACTGAATTAGCGTTGTCTGAGCGAATTTTCGCCGCACAAAGTGTAGCGATGGGTGTGAAGCGATCTATTGCGAATTTTCACCCTAGAGTAAATCTGCCCTCAAAGATCCAGCAGGTAGCATTTGCATGTTTGGAAGCCATCATGACCTCAAGCAGCTCGGTGAATGCATGTGTAAGAGGGTCAACCATGGCTGGTGGACACTCATTATACTCAGGGGTATATGAACAGTCTATAGGAAGCAGGCATACTCATAACGTTTAATGCGTAGAGCAATGTTTCGTGGTCACACCCTTTTATCAATCCCTTGATAAAAAGGGGCGTGACCCCGAAACGTTGCACTCCGCATTAAATACACGAGGCAACCTTGCATGCAGTATTCTATGGATTAGTACACATGAGACGGCCGAACCTCTACCTCTGTGCACCAGGTATCTTTACCTTTAATGAAGTCAGGGTGGGCGAGAGCCAAATTTGTTGCATACTCATAACATTGCCATGAAAAAATGCACAGCTTATACTGAATACGTCAATATAAACACTATAATAAACACTATAATAAATGTTGTAGAGCAGCAATCTGGAAGGTAATGATATAAAATATGGAGTGCATTGTGGCAGAGGTTAGTACTAACCCCAAAATAGTTTTTTAAGTCTATTAATAGTAAAAGGATGTGGGTTGAGTGTGTTGATCCTTTAAAGGAGCAGTAACAACAAAAAATGAAAGTGTTTAAAAGGAATGACAATATCATGTACTGTTGCCCTGCACTTGTAAAATTAGTGTGTTTGCTTCAGAACCACTACTATAGCTTATATAAACAATCTGCTGTGGGGGCAGCCATTCAAACACAGGATACACAGAAGATAACAGATAAGTTCTGAACAATCACATTGTATATTACAGAGCTTCTCTGTTATCAGCTGTGAATCCTGTGCCTTTTCTGCTTTTTCAGCTTTGAATGGCTCCCCCCATGGCTACACAGCAGCTTGCTTATATAAACTATTGTAGAGTTTCTAAAGCAAATACACCGGTTTTACCAGTACAGGGAAACACTATATTATATTATCATTCTTTTAAAACACTTTAATTTTTTAGAGTTACTGTTCCTTTTAGTAATGGTACCAATATGGTTGTAACAGATACAGAAAAGGCAAATGTGCAAAATCATTTCTTTTCTGTACATATTTTTTTATACCTGCTGGCTGGGCTAAGTTATTGTCTTACGATTTACGCATGACAAATAAAACATGTTTGTAAAGTTATTTTTCACCTTTTTGTACACAGGACCACAGGAAGCACAACACTTCCAATGTGTGAACCAACAAAATATCCTGGGTTGGTTAATTTTTGTTAAAAAAGATAAATAGGGTGTAATGTTATTGACTTTAATCACTGGGAAGTGCCTCCTAAATTGCTATCCCCTTTACTGTACTTGTTCTTATGTGTCGGTTTTCTGTCCCCAGGCCCGGGAACTAGGGGTAGGCAGAAGAGGCACATGACTAGAGTGCCCACATGTGATCCAGGCCTTGTTCAGTGCACACTCTCAATCATGTGCACATACACATGTGAGATGGCTGACCAGGTTGCCTAGCCCATCTTGGCCCGCCGATGTCTTCCTCTAAATATGGTTGGCAGATCAGTAGCCCATTCCTACTGTTTGACTGTTTTAATACAATTATTTTCACCCTGTGCTCTGACAGGACACAGTTGGACTCTCCAAAATGTCATATGCAAATATCCCTGTCTGACAGTCTATGCCACAGCTCCCTCTGATTTCCTTTCAGGCTATCAACCTAAAGGAATGGATTAAGTAAATTAAGCCTGTAGAATGCAAAAAACATCTGCCAAAATCAGACCAACATACAGCACTTGCAATTTAATATTTTAATTCTAGTTAGCAGCACATGTACTTTGCATTTTGCTGGACTGAGATAAGTAGAATCTTCATGAAAAAATGATTCTACCTTTAAACAGTAAAAACTGCATCTTGTGCAAAAGAACCATATAAATCCTCCTTATCTATTATTATGCCCAAGTGCATGCCTAAGCATGGGGAAAGCATGATTTCTATTTGCTTCTCACGCAGAGCTCATCTAGGCAGGGAAGAACATTTTACTGTTTATCAGAACCACTGTGTTCTAATCCTCTCCTAAATCACCTTTCTTATCTTGTTAAATACAGATGTCTTTTTCTTAGATTTCCTTCTCCCCATCCTGACTTGAGAGTTTTTTTTCTACCCTTAAAATGTCTTATTTTTTGCTGTAAATTCAAAAAATACATGCCTGTCAACAGAAACAGGTGTCTATGTCAACTAAATCAAATATCCTATTTTTTACAGAAAGTTTTCTTTTAAATCCTGCAGATAAAGGCAAAATGATTGCCACACAGGGGAAGGAAATATGTACTTTTAGGAATATGTGAAGTTAATTGGGTATATTTATAAAGCTGCAGAAAAGAAGGCTCTGAAATACACTAAACTTCACTACTTTAACTTTCTAATATGCCTTGTAAGAGCACACATATTTTTATGTGACTGAGAAATACAGTGTAACATTCTAGCATATAAAGGAGATGCGAGTTTGAAAAAAGCAGCAAAAAACAGTGCTAAGCATTGTATCTTTTTCTACATAATTTTATACCACTTTTCACAGCAGAAATTCTGCTCACTGAAGCTACAAATTAAGGTCACCATGGCCTTTACACATACAATGATCAGTTTTAGCAGACACATCAAGCCTGCCTGTACTGTATTTTGAAGTGCCACTATGCTGCCATGGTGCCACCATGCTGACAATTCAAATATTTTATCATTTTGAAGTTTATATACAAAAAAAAGCTATTACTGCATAGTAGACATCCCTATATACATATACTACCAGCACATATAACTGTTTACAAAACTTTAAATATTATTTAATATAATGATCAAGTTGTTCTCCAGTAGACCTCTCTCAGCAATCTCTCTCTTTATGCAAGAGCCAGAGTTACATTTTGATTGATTAAGTGAAATATAATGGTCTGTGTTCCCTGCTCCTAGACAATGTATTAGAGCTACAGTACCTGTCTTTCAAATATACCGACTCAAAGCCTACATGTAGAGGGGTTAGAACACGTGTTGCTAGATCTGGGCAAACAAAATTTTTTTATAACATTACCTCCTTGTAATTATAATTAACATAACTGTTGAAAGGTAAACGTAATTCAGTTTCTTTTAAAGACCATCACAAGCTTCTTCTGCTTGTAGTTCCTTCAGACATTCTCTGGCCCATTTACTTAGCTCGAGTGAAGGAATAGAGGAAAAAAACTTTGAATTTCGAATGTTTTTTTTTTGGCTACTTCGACCATCGAATGGGCTACTTCGACCTTCGACTTCGATTCGAACTAAAAATCGTTCGACTATTCGACCATTCGATAGTCGAAGTACTGTCTCTTTAAAAAATTCTTCGACCCACCTAGTTCGCCACCTAAGGCCAATGTTAGCCTATGGGGAAGGTCCCCATAGGCTTCCTAACAATTTTCTGATCGAAGGAATATCCTTCGATCGATGGATTAAAATCCTTTGAATCGTTCGATTGTAGGAATAGCGCTAAATCCTTCGACTTCAATATTTGAAGTCGGAGGATTTCAATCCGGCAGTCGAAATATCGAGGGTTAATTAACCCTCGATATTCGACCCTAGGTAAATCTACCCCTCTGTGTATCCTCACATTTTCATGGAGACATCTGCATGAAGAGATCCACTTCTATCCCTGATTGACGCTGTCAATGATGTGTATATACATTGTTTATCTTTCTATTAATGTATTACATTCTTGTCTTGTCTTCTTGTCGCAGAGGGTTTCAGCAGAAAGGGATCTGCTTCCTCTATAGCAGTTTTAGCTCCTGGAAATTAGCACACCCGTTGCACATTATCAGCAGGGAGCAGGTACGTGCGTGGTTGGTAGGTTTCTATATGGAGGAAGCCATATTTCTTGCAGGGGTCTGGCACTGTTGTTACTCCAGTTTTGCAAGTCTATGCTTTTAGGGTATGGTGGAATCTTTAGCATTTAAAGATAAGTTTATAACTCTGCATTTATACAAATTATATTCATACTTTAAATTGCTTCTTTTGTTTAAAATCCATTGGGGCGCATGTTAAATGAGTGAGGAATACATTTTAGGCATTCATCTTTGGAATAATGGCTGGTACACTTTAACAGAGCACAGATTTAAAACATCAGTAATACACTTTGTTAACTCTAATAAACACCACATGGCCGCACAGCCCATCTTTTAGCTTTTATCCTCGAAGTGCAAATCAAAAGGCCCGCCTTGGTACATAAATAATCAACTGTCCAACTGCCATCAGACTTACATCTCAGCATTTCACCCCTCCTTTAGCAGGAATGTGAGACATAATCAAATGCTACTGTATTATGTTATGATACTAATGTTTAAACTATTACTATTATTTACTTGTGCATGGAATTTTGCATGGAAAAAAAATGCATGTTTAATAAACGTGAAATAAAAGTCACCACAAAAAAAAACACCCATAGATTTTAATGTATTTTGCATGGTAAACATTGCTGTAAAATCGAGTTACCATGCAAAAATTTGCTGTAAAAAAAAGTCTTTGCAGTTTGTGAATTTTTACTTTTGCAAATTGCAAGTGCGGGGAAAGTCGAGAAAAAACTTGTTATAATTCAAATCATGTGACTTTTTCAGATTGCCACTCAAACACCAAAAATTTTCCAATTGTTAAGGAACATCTGCCATTGACTTATACATGACAGGTTTTAACATGACAGGTTTTAACTGTATTTTCAGATTTGGATTTTAAGCAGTTTTGGAGCATAATTAATCTAAAAAAATTAAGTTTTTTCTCTTGAAAATTCAGATTTCCCCCGCCTAAAAACTCAACCAGAAAATTTGGAGGCTTAGTAAATAGGCCCCTTGGTGTTAGAATCATAATGCATGTCTGAGAGAAAAAAAGGATTTTTTCATTTTTTTATTGTTCATAAAAACAATGGCTCAATAAATTATCCTGGGTAGCCTGCTACATAACTGTACAAATAAATAATCTCACAAAAAGTAAATAGACCCACTGTAGCTTCATGGTAGTGGCTTTCTGCATTTAACAGTGTTGATCTGTGCCAATGAAAATGCCCAAGTGGATCCCCATATTCTCTTCACAGAACATGATCTGTGCCACAGTCAGTTACCTGAGGGATTGACTCACAATATATACAGGTATTGGACCTATTATCCGGAATCATCGGGACCTGGGGCTTTCCGGATAACGGGTCTTTCCGTAATTTGGATCTTCACACCATAAGACTACTAGAAAATCATGTAAACATTAAATAAACCCAATAGGCTGGTTTTACTTCCAATAAGGATTAATTATATCTTAGTTGGGATCAAGTACAACCAACTGTTTTCTTCCTACAGAGAAAAAGGAAATCATTTTTAAAATTTTGGATTAGTTGATTATAATGGAGTCTATTGGAGACAGCCTTTCCGTAATTCGGAACTTTCTGGATAACGGGTTTCCGGATAACGCATCCCATACCTGTATATAGAATATAAATGTCACAATACAAGGCTAACTTGTAAAAATTTCAGATTCGTATTATATGGCAACTCAGAGACCATTAGAGTTAGCACCAGAATTTAATAATCAGCACTGTAGCATCAGATATGAAAACCTCTGCTTGATGATTTGCGATGACCCCTAAGCTTGGCTTCTCAACAAGCGCACTGAGAATGTGCAACATAACTGACACTCCTAACAAAATCCAAGATGGTGACCCCCCTTTGAAGGCCTGAATCATAACTCTTTAGTGAAGCTTTCAGATGGTGCAATAAGTTCAGTATATAAATAACAGCATTTTTAGCCATAATCATTTTTAGGGTATAACCGCTCTTAAAGAGAAACCGAATTCAGCAGTGCACCCTGAGGGGTTGAAAATAGTTGAGATAGTATAGTAAAACCATTTTGTAAAGGAATGAACTGTTTGTGTATATACTGTGCAGATGACTACTTTTAGCAACTAATATTTTACTACTGAAGCCACAGTTAAATATTGTACATTGTTTGGATAAGTAGGGAATGTTTAAGGCAATTTCAAGAGATATAATGCATATGTGGAATGTTTCTATTATGCAAGTGATATAATAAGTTTTTTTCCCACCAGGTAGTACATTATAGAGGCTTACACTCCCATTTCAATATGTGCAACAGGACTGGAAACTCCAGGAGGAAAATGCATAGTGCAGATTTAAAGCATTTTAAAAACAACAACAAATTAAAGTTTGCCTTAAGCATATCTTCCTCAAGCCTACAGATGTACTCTCTAATGCTTAATGGCTGTCTTGGTAATCTCCATTTGCTTTCACTGCTCCCTGAATATATTATTCACAGCTTTGATCTTTCAATAATGTCATCTACTGGTCACATGGAATGGAAAATCTGGAAATGATACAGAGAAAACTATAAAATACAAACCAAATCGAAATGTTTGAAATGCCCTGCACTTATAGTTACTGTTTATTTTTCCTAAAACCTATTTCCTCACAAATTTTCCAGAATGAGAAGGAAATAGAGAGGGCAGGTACCCTTTGATGTTGTGTTCTCAAAGAGACCACAGCTACTGCAACTTTAATTAATGACTTCTCAGTGAGGGATACTGACAGTGTGTTAGCAGACATTGAGATAAATGTATGCTACTGGGAATTATGCAGAAAAAATATCCCTCTTGGTTATTGCTGTGTGGTACACTGATTTTAGAACTCTCCAATGATTAAATTTTTATATATTTTCTTCTCTTCAGTCGCATCTGACAAATGAATGCACAATTAAACAATACGTGCCTGGGTAGACACAGGAAAATAATGTCTGTAGTTCTAAATTACTAACAAACCAACTTGATCAATGCTCAGCATTTTGAATCACTTAGGGGAGTTTCTTTCTTTTCTATTACTTCTTGTTAAATAAAAATAGAAAACTACAAAATACTACACTCATGTCATAAAGATTTTAGTGTTTCCTAACAGTTCACTTTATAATTTTAAAGGTTTATTTTGTTTGGGATAGGTGTAGAAACAGTGCTGATTTTGCCATACTAAAAAGGCAGCCCTTTACCGGGACCAGCAAAAAAATCACCCCTGATAATGCGAAGATTGGAATTACAGTTCAGGGTCGAGAGAAGGCTAAATTGGTGTTGCTACCTCAGGAGCCGCAAGTTAAAAAAAATCCACTGGATAGAACTTCTGTGATAAATTAAGCTCTAGAATTAGATGGCCAACACATGCACAAAGGAAACACAATGTGTACCTTACACTTAAAGATCTGTTAATTTGATAAGGTTGCTAAAAGAGTTGATCTTTGCCATGAGCTGGGCCAAATTGGACTGATCCAATTATGCATTCATAATTAGAGCCTATGGATATCTGGGAGAGGACCATATCAATGCACCAAGATAATCCTCATCCAATAGGATTTTCTAACCTGCCCAATAGGTATACAGTATGGGTGGTTTTTGGCCAGATAACAGTTGGGCCAGCCAGTGTTCAGGTGCCATACACATGCCAATAAGCTGAAAGAGTCTCAGATCAGCAGATGTTTTTGGCCCCTGTACCGCCTTTAAATATTATAAATCAACTTGCAAATATATTACTTGTTTTTTATTTTTGGTGACAACTAATATACAAAAGTGATGATATAATAAAAGATACAGGGGCTCATTTATATACACTGGCCAAATTTGCACCCCATAGCAACCAATCAGTGGTTAGTTTTTTCAGCCAGCTAAAGATTGAGTACTTAAAGTAATCATCTGATTGGTTGACCTTACATCCCTGGAGCAAATTTGCCCCAATGTTTACAAATGACCAACATTATGTTTGCACCAGGTCTAGTAACCTATTGTAAAATACCACATGCTTGATTTTTAAATGAGTATACTTTTAAATCATTCTTACTGATTGGTAGGTTTGGCCTGCTAATGTTATTATACCCACAGTATTGAAAAACATGCTAAATAAATTTGTTTATCAGTAGGACTCATTTCATAACATAGGTGCTAAATTGCTATAGTTACCCATAATGATTATTCCTTTTAATCAATCTACTTCACATTTTGACAGTTACTTATCCCCAACAAGTTGACAAATAGTTGAACTGTGGGATCTGGTCTACTACCCAAGAAATTTCTTGATTGACTGCATGTACAGATCTCTAGTAATTGTAGTACTGCAACATCCTGGCTTCCCTGTTAGTAAATTCATAAATGTGTAAAGAAAAATGTTCTATTACAATAACATATTTATGTCCAAATACTATGTAGCTAACTTTGTGTTGTAGGTATGACATGTTTGCAAAGTTGTTGTAGCAACAGCATTTATACCAACTATAGAAAATTTATAGGGAAAATCATAGAAGGAATATTCTTCCCAAAATTCTTTATGAAGCAGCACAGAGGACCATAGAAATAAGGGTTTGCTCAGGCATGAGGTCTGATTAGGCTCGCTTGTAATTTAAAGGTGGTTTTTAGGTGTAGCTGCTACTCTGGGAGAAAGGTAGGGAGCAGGGGATGTGTGAGGAGCTGAAAACCCCAGACAATGTGAGTGTAATTTTCATTTAAGTTGTGTTGAATTAATTTGCAGTAACTGTGGCTATGGGGAAAAAAGCTAAAGTTCTCTGGTAGCCAGGATTGTCTATTTGCTAACCCAAAGACTTAGCAGTGTGGTGGAGGCTGCTGCTGAAAGAAGCACAGGGAAATGCAAAAAAACTGACTGTGAGTGACTCTTGTGACTCTCTGTTATTTCTGCTGAACTTGTATTTAACTGTCACATCAGTTAGTGCCCGTCCCATGGGAAATGTTCATGATTTATGAAAGCTGCAAGTTGCTGACCCTACTACTTAGTCAGAGAAGCAAATCTGTATGTGTTTGGTTGTATGAAAAAAACTTTTGTTTCTATTTGCCTGCTTGTGAATAAAATAAAGCCAGAGTGAATTTTACCTGGTGTCCCTGATGTATGTATTTACATATTTATAAATATATACCAGTGTATACAGTGCTTTAACAGGCTTAATAATATTGTTATTATAAATTATACAGTATAAATAAATACATCTATGCTTAAGTGCTTAGGCGTTACAATGCACAACTGGGATGAAGTCCCTACCCAGAAAGGCTTACAGTCTATAAGGGAAAACTGAAGCAAAAATTGGTGAGATTTAAGTGAATTTCTTATCTATAAAAAAGGTGCCGCTACTGCCATAAGATTGATTTCCTGCACAACATTATTTCCACCCAAATAATGTTGTGCAGGGAATAATAAATAAAATGTCAAGAAAACATTGCTACATTGTTTGCCATAAGTCAGTTTAGAGAAACATTTTTGCTGCACAAAAGATGGCCTAACAAAATCAGAAGATGTGTTGATGTGAATAATTTTGAAGGCCTGGATCATTCCTGATATAGAGTATTTGGCAGAAATGTAATTATATAAAATACAACATTTATATCTTTATTCTCTTTTATTGTCCTTCAACTCAGCAGACTGATACAACCAATCCTTCCCCATTAACTTTTAACTGAGAGCAGTGACAGGCGTATCCCATCAGAAGCCATTTTGTTGTATAACTAAACACGCAGAGCAGCTTCCGGTGGGATTGGCATTTTGTCCACAGGACAAGAAAATACTTTTTACTTATTATTTACTGCAGCTACACCTAAATTAAGTTGGCCCTAAAAGTGCAGGTTTCATTTTGGATAATATAAGGTATAAAATAATAAGTGTGCGTTATCTTAATTCACACGCTATTCTAGAACTAAAATAAAAGGAAATACATTATTAATAAGTAGTTTATTTTCCTTTCTTACTAAGTAACATATAATTGCATAATTTTAATTTATAATGAACAAATATCCTTAATAATGTAAAATAATTATAGTCAATATGAATGTGAGTTGCTCTGACAAGCAGAATGAAATCTTCCATCAAAGAAATATAAGTATATAGTGAAAGTAACTACACTGCTGGAATAAACTGAAGAATGCTTGTACAGGTATAAACAATGATATTTTAATCAGCTACCCACTTTAGTCACTAGTTGCATCCCAGGCTGCTCATATTCAGTGCTCATATCCCAGGCTTGTTAGAGGAGTGTTAGAAATGTTAATGTTTTGCAGTTAATCTCTTTGGAAAGTTGATGTGAAGAAATGGAGAACCATCAGCAGCAGTCAGAAATATATCCCATGGTAGAACTTCAGCACAATACACAAGCATTCTTTTACAATTCTGGACAATTCTCATATTTAAGAACTTCACTTCAAGATTCAGGATTCTGGGCACCTGGGGTTCATAAACAAATGGAGACCCTTAATCAGAAATATATATCGTTTTGAGCATGTGGACTAAAAAAGTGAACTGCACTGGTGCTCCTGTTAGCAAACAAATTGCGCACGCCCAGGGAGCCCAGATTTGTGGGCAGGCCAGAAAGGCCTGGGCAAAAAAAGCAGTTTTTTCACTCTATTGCACATGCATCTGCCACAGTCATTGAAGGAAGAAGAGGATTGCTCTGTAGTGCTCACTCAGAAGTACCCCAGGACTGTGCATTTTATATTACATGAGTACCGGCCCCAGGTCTCAAGTAAGTGATTATAATCACTGGGGTGTTGCCTAACATTTTCCCATACCACCACCACCACCAATGATTTAACCTTTCCTTCTTTTTTAAAGACAAAGCAGAATGAGCAGCCCCGTGGTACAATCCCCATTTCTCCCCTTTAGTTTCACCCTCCTTTTGAAACACTTGTTGAGACTACACTCCTTGACGATCTGATGCACATTTACATCAGATGGACAAGGGCCATTTGTGATGTTTTGTATTTCTAATGGGATGAGATACTCATTAGCCATATAATTTCAAAATAGACAAATATATATCCTATGTGTGCAGCAGACTTATTTGTTTTTTCAAAAATAGCAGTTCTAAAATGCAGCATACACTCTCTAGTTTTATACATTATTTGTAAAATAGGTGCAGAGTCACGTATTTCTGTGTCAGCTTTAAGGGTTAAGGGAATAGCTCACCTTGAATAACTTACATGCATCATCCAAAACATCTTTTGCTGGCTAGAAAGAATCACCTAATCTTTAGTTCCTCGTAAGAAGCAGTAGACATATGGCATTCAGAGCAGGAAGTAAGTATGAAACAATCCAAGACTTTCAATAGCAAACATCTAAAGCATTTGGGAATAATGTTAGGGGAAAAGTAAAACAGGTCTTATTGGGTTTTTTTAGTTTCATAATAAAAAATATACAGTAAAATTGCAGGTACGCAGAAAAACATTTCTGGCCTCCAATAAAAAAAATCAATTAGTTATGCTGAAGATTACATATATATGTAAATAAAGTTAATATGGCACATATCAGCACTTGTAAAAGGTTAACATGGGATCTAGGGTTTTCTGCTTTTATATTTAATTTAGATCAATATGCTTAATGTTTACTAAAAGCCAAATAGGCAGTTTTTGTAAAACTGCCTTTATTACATACCACAAAGCAATATTTCAAGCTCAACAAAGCAACCGCAGAGTATTCTGTATAATGGATTTCCATTTTTTAGGATATCTAAGATTACACAGCATTTGGATCAGGGTCTCTCTGTAGGGTGTTGGAGAGAGTTATGAATGTTAATTGTTTTACCAGGATGAAGAGTCATTTATAGTAGTGAATTTATATGTATTATCTAAACATGTCATACAGTTGCAAGAATATACACATGCGCCAGGAAAATAGCGGCTCCAGGCCCATAACACAATTTTAAGCTCAAATACTAAATGGAAAGAATATGGGCCTTTTTGTTGAATTCTTATTTTTGGTAAGGCACTTTTTATATAAATTAGTTTTACATGTGTATTCCCATATTGTGTAACATTCAAGCTATTGCATATCTTTAGTAGCTTTACCAGAATGCTGTGCATTTTAGTATAGAGAATTAAAAAATTCTGATAAGAATGTAACCCACCATACATAAAAGCTTCTTTGTGATGGGTCCTGTATTTTCTTTTCTAATTTTGTTGTATACTGGGTAAAATAAGTAGCATTTACTAGTTACCTGTTTGAAGCAAATATCTGATTGGTAGCTATGGGATACCAAACCATGCTTTTTGTACTACATTTCCCCCAAAGTTATTTATGTGAAACCCATTCTGCAAGGTCTAGCATTGATATACCATATATCAATACTTATCTCATTTGCTTTAGCATTTTGAATTAGACTAACCAAGGAAATGAAATGCTAACTTTACCCTGATCAGTTTTTGATTTTGTAATATCTGATTGAGAATTAAATATTGTTTTATAACATTTTTTGCCTTTAGTGCAGCTTAATAATGTTCACAGTGAGCAGAAACACATGAAAAAAAAAGATGCTGGACAGACATCAAACCGAAAAATATTTAACTTCCTGTTTGGTGGATCTGTATGAGTAATATTAAAAGGAAGTGTATTACCAGCTTAGCTAAAAGAAGCAGCGGGCAGGGGATGTGTAAAAAAAAACAGGAACTACTAATTATAAGAGGGAAAAATCAAAGAAGTTGAGAAGAAACCTTTAAATAGTACCAGCAATAATAAAAATTAATAATGTGGTTTGAGTGCGAAAGATGCTATTTAAAGAACACAATGGCACAAGAGCTTAAAATAAGTGCCAGGGGATGAAATCGGTCAATACATGCTTTCTCAAATCTAATGCTAATCATTGTAATATCTTTAACAAGCCGTTTCTGCCAAGTGGAAAACAGGCAGTGAATGACTGCTGCCTACAGCATTTTTTATGTAAGAAAGAAAAACATATCTGCTTAGTTGTCTTCATTGTTCATGTAGGATTCCGCCAACTATAGGTATAGGATCTATTATCCAGAATACTTGGGACCTGGGGTTTTCCGGGCAATGGATCTTTTTGAAATTTGGATACCAGAAAATCATGTAAACAAAAAATAAACCCAATAGGCTGGTTTTGTCTTCAATAACAATTATTTGTATCTTTGTTTGGATCAAGAACAAGCTACTGTTCTATTATTAGAGAAAAAAAGGGAATCATTTTTGGATCATTTACACCGTTACATAGTTAAATCTGGTTGAAAAAAGGCAAAGTCCATCAAGTTGATCCCTCCATACACACACACACCCCTCCCTACTTTCACATAAATTATATATACCCATACCTATACTAACTATAGAATTTAGTATCACAATAGCCTTTGATATTACGTCTATCCAAGAAATCATCCAATGGAGTCTATGGGAGACAGCCTTTCTGTAATTCAAAGCTTTCTGTGTAACGGGTTACTGATTAGGGATCCCATACCTGTATATCTTAATTCAGTGATCCCCAACCAGTAGCTCGTGAGCAACATGTTGCTCTCCAACCCCTTGGATGTTGCTCCCAGTGGCCTCAAAGCAGGTGATTATTTTTTAATTCCAGGCTTGGAGGCAAGTTTTGGTTGTATAAAACCAAGTGCACTGCCAAACAGAGCCTCAATGTAGGTTGACAATCCACATACGGGCTGCCAAATGGCCAATCACATCACTTATTTTGCACCCCAAGAACATTTTTCATGCTAGTGTTGCTCCCCAACCCCTTTTACTTCTGAATGTTGCTCACAGGTTCAAAAGGTTGGGGATCCCTGTCTTAATTCATAGTTGTATTTGGATTAAAAGTTAAATAAGTCAAGTCTGTCTATCTAAATTACTTGTTAAGATTTTCACCTGGTTGGATTCATTTTTTAGCTCTTTTATATTGTTTTTTAACTAACAATATGATTTATATAATGCATCTCCATGAACATTGCTAAGCATTTACCTGTGAGAACTAAGAGAGGTCCAACAGCAACTCGGTTATATGTTAGTGTTACATGGGTAACCTATTCTAACATGGCCCCATTCGATCTGCTCTACTGAGGAGTAAGCTGACCAGATCAGTGATGTAGATCATGTATTAAGATCATTTACAACACTCTACCATGCAGAGCAGTGAGGGATCTCATGAGGTGAACTTTTTCTTTTCTTTTTTTATTCGTGTTTCTGAATGTTCTTGTTTTCCTTTCTTCGTTCTCTTGCCTCTTTTTTTATATGCAGGGTTCTCTATGTCGCCAGTTGAGGTGGTCTCACTATTGACTCCGCAAACATAGTGTTCTCAGATGTAGTAAATACCATTTAAGAGCAGAACCCCTTTCTGATACTAGTAGTTTTACTTCTTATATATAAGTTACCAGCTGGTTTCCCTCAACTGCTTTTGAAATTGAATGCAATATTGTTGTGTACATGTGTTTGTGTGACTAAGGGAGACGTAAAGCTGGAGACAAGTTTATTGTATATGCCTTGGAAAAAACTGTTCTGTTTCATATAAACACACATTTTACTTTCAGATATTTTAGATGAATTCATGGAGTTATGCAATCTATTTTAGTATGAAGCTACACACCCCATCCAGGCCAGAAACAGAGATGATAAATCATTGTCATTTCCTATGACTGCATAAAATAATGGGTGAATGCTACTATTTATGCACTTTGAACAGATGTCTGAATGATTGAGAACATCATCTTACAATTTCATCTAAGATTCATTCTTAGCTCAGCATACCGTTAACACTGATGACTCTTTATATAACTAAATTCCCACATGTTCTATATTTATCTATTTATCTTTCTTATTTAAATGAGTTGACTGACTCATAGTAATGAATATTTTATTTTAAAAGTTATTTTGAAATATTTTATGCCAGTACAGTCATACTAGAATACACATTTTATTTAACTTGGAACTTAGATTTATTCTTTATAGCAATGATCCCCAACCAGTGGCTCTTGAGCAAAACATTGCTCACCTAATCCTTGATTGTTCCCAGTGACCTTAAGGCAGGTGCTTATTTTTGGGTTCCTGGTGGAGGCAAAGTTTACAGCCAAACAGAATCTCCTGCAAGCTGCCAATCCACGTAGGGGCTACCAAATAGCCAATCACCACCCTTATTTTGTACCCTACAGGAATATTTTTCACACTTGCATTGCTCCCAAACTTCTTTTACATATGAATGTTGCTCATGGGTAAAAAATGTGGAGGAACCCTGCTTTATAGGCATGGTAAGTGTTTATTAACTTATAACCATAACAAGAAACAATTCATCTGCATTGTTTTATTTGCACTTTATAAATATCTTCATATACAACTAATAATGTAGGGTAACACAATGGCGTAAAAATGTGTTCTGGGTGTAACAGCTGATGGATTGTGCTCCACACCTCATCCTTATTTTACTAGTGAAGTGGTGGGGTTGTTAACCAAGCTTTGTACATTCCTTATCATTTATAAATTCATAAAATAAACTATATAACATTAAATTATATTTGCTTTTACAGGTGCTAAAAGAGAAACTCACCATTCATGTCAGCTGCTAAACATTTTAATACCTTTGCCAGTTGTAACCCTACTACTCCTTGCTTTCTGCAACTCACCATTCAAATCAGCTGCTAAACATTTTAATGCCATTGGCAATTATTCAATTGTGGGGTGTATGTTCTATTTCTATTAAGTTTATTAATCATCTTTCCTACTTGCTTGACTGAATGGTTGGTATGTCTATTTTATAGCCACGTCTGGCTCAGTTCTATTAATTGCTTAATTACTGATGTTCTGTCAGGTAACCAGGAAACTTTTAACTTGTCTTAATTAATCAATTGCCCATTCTCACCCATGTGACCCTCTTGCTGTATATCAGGGCATTGACTTAAGGAGAGCATGGCATGAGAACTATGGCAGATGTAACAATGTAATGTCCAGCAATTTAAAGAACAGGAATTTTAAGTACAACAGATAGAGTTAGACAGAGCTGACCAGCAGTTGGATTGGAAACTCCCTGCAAACAATGGACATCTCATTCAGACATCACTGCACATCATTACTTCTGTAAATAAGATAGGCCTAGTTATACCATTTAACTATGTTTAAATTGATTGCCTTCTTTATCTCTCTCTCCTCCATTCTTCTAGATATATCCTCTGCACTCCAACATCCATCCTGAAATTCTGATCTCCTCCTCACTGATCACCCTCTCTAAATCTAAGCACACTCTCTTGTAT
This sequence comes from Xenopus laevis, assembly GCF_017654675.1. Classification (NCBI taxonomy): domain Eukaryota; kingdom Metazoa; phylum Chordata; class Amphibia; order Anura; family Pipidae; genus Xenopus; species Xenopus laevis. The sequence goes on along the minus strand of NC_054376.1, from coordinate 94,220,132 downwards.
TGTTAACTCACTTTACCCCTCTTAACCCATCAAACAATACAATGCTCATTCTGTAGTTTCAAATCTAGGTCACACCTAGAGTCACTTTTCTTATTTCTGTTACTTGAAGCTAGGGATATCTCCCAAAACCCTGGTCCCACTTTTTCATCATTCCTACCCTTGGTTATTCCCAAACACAGGCACATAAAATTCTCTTTACAATCTATAAGACATTACACACTTCTAACTCTTAAAACCTCATTCCCATAAAGCCTTCACCCTCTCTTATTTCTCATGTGGGGTTGGATTTCTTCTCTCCCCCAAATGTAAATTTCAAACATTAACCAATCCAACTTCACTTTTCTTCTCTTCTTTTGAAGTCCACACTATATGCTTATTCTCTCCAATCTTTCTGTGGGTCTCAATCATATATGCTAATTTCTGTAAAGAAAAAATCTTAGACTGAGCATACCATCTGACAACAATCTCAGATTATCTTGCAGTCCACTTACATCCATTTTGTACTCATTCACCCCCGCAAAATTAAATGAAGTTAGCAAACTTCTAGCCTGCTCAAACCCCACAACCTGCTCCCTTAACCCCCTAACCTCTCGCCTCCTTTATCCAATCTCTGATACAGTCTCTCCTGCACTTACCCACCTATTCAACCTTTCACTCTCAACTGGTACTTTCCCATCTTTATACAAACAAGAACAAATCACTCCTTTAATCAAAAATACCTTCCCTTCATTCCAGCTCTCCCACCAACTATTGTCCAGTTTCCCTTCTTCTAGTCACATCCAAATTTCTGGAAAGGCTTGTTTACAACACCTGGTCCAGCAACTCACTCTCAACTCCCTTCTCAACACCTTGCAATCTGGCTTCTGCCCAACACACCTGAAACTTCACTCACTAAAGTAACCAATTATCTTCTACTGGCAAAGTCTAAAGGTCACTATTCCAAACTCATCCTTCTAGAGCTCTCTACAGCCTTTGACATGGTTGACCACCTACTCTTCCTAGACATTCTATACTCAGTTGGAACATCGTATCTTTGTGATTGTCCCTTTTAAGTTGCCTTCTCTAACTCTACTTCTACCAAGTTCCTCAAGGATCTGTCTTAAGCCGCTGTTCTCACTCTACACGACTTCACTATTCAGTTATTGGACTTTAATATCACCTTTACGCCGATGACACCCAACTCTACTTATCTACTCCTGAACTCTCTCCTTCTGTCCTTTCCTTAGTTATAGACTGCTTTTCTGCTGTCTCCTCCTGGATGTCTCAGTGCCAGTTTAAATGAAGTTAGCAAACTTCTAGCCTGCTCAAACCCCACAACCTGCTCCCTTAACCCCCTAACCTCTCGCCTCCTTTATCCAATCTCTGATACACTCTCTCCTGCACTTACCCACCTATTCAACCTTTCACTCTCAACTGGTACTTTCCCATCTTTATACAAACAAGAACAAATCACTCCTTTAATCAAAAATACCTTCCCTTCATTCCAGCTCTCCCACCAACTATTGTCCAGTTTCCCTTCTTCTAGTCACATCCAAATTTCTGGAAAGGCTTGTTTACAACACCTGGTCCAGCAACTCACTCTCAACTCCCTTCTCAACACCTTGCAATCTGGCTTCTGCCCAACACACCTGAAACTTCACTCACTAAAGTAACCAATTATCTTCTACTGGCAAAGTCTAAAGGTCACTATTCCAAACTCATCCTTCTAGAGCTCTCTACAGCCTTTGACATGGTTGACCACCTACTCTTCCTAGACATTCTATACTCAGTTGGAACATCGTATCTTTGTGATTGTCCCTTTAAAGTTGCCTTCTCTAACTCTACTTCTACCAAGTTCCTCAAGGATCTGTCTTAAGCCGCTGTTCTCACTCTACACGACTTCACTATTCAGTTATTGGACTTTAATATCACCTTTACGCCGATGACACCCAACTCTACTTATCTACTCCTGAACTCTCTCCTTCTGTCCTTTCCTTAGTTATAGACTGCTTTTCTGCTGTCTCCTCCTGGATGTCTCAGTGCCAGTTTAAATGAAGTTAGCAAACTTCTAGCCTGCTCAAACCCCACAACCTGCTCCCTTAACCCCCTAACCTCTCGCCTCCTTTATCCAATCTCTGATACACTCTCTCCTGCACTTACCCACCTATTCAACCTTTCACTCTCAACTGGTACTTTCCCATCTTTATACAAACAAGAACAAATCACTCCTTTAATCAAAAATACCTTCCCTTCATTCCAGCTCTCCCACCAACTATTGTCCAGTTTCCCTTCTTCTAGTCACATCCAAATTTCTGGAAAGGCTTGTTTACAACACCTGGTCCAGCAACTCACTCTCAACTCCCTTCTCAACACCTTGCAATCTGGCTTCTGCCCAACACACCTGAAACTTCACTCACTAAAGTAACCAATTATCTTCTACTGGCAAAGTCTAAAGGTCACTATTCCAAACTCATCCTTCTAGAGCTCTCTACAGCCTTTGACATGGTTGACCACCTACTCTTCCTAGACATTCTATACTCAGTTGGAACATCGTATCTTTGTGATTGTCCCTTTAAAGTTGCCTTCTCTAACTCTACTTCTACCAAGTTCCTCAAGGATCTGTCTTAAGCCGCTGTTCTCACTCTACACGACTTCACTATTCAGTTATTGGACTTTAATATCACCTTTACGCCGATGACACCCAACTCTACTTATCTACTCCTGAACTCTCTCCTTCTGTCCTTTCCTTAGTTATAGACTGCTTTTCTGCTGTCTCCTCCTGGATGTCTCAGTGCCAGTTTAAATGAAGTTAGCAAACTTCTAGCCTGCTCAAACCCCACAACCTGCTCCCTTAACCCCCTAACCTCTCGCCTCCTTTATCCAATCTCTGATACACTCTCTCCTGCACTTACCCACCTATTCAACCTTTCACTCTCAACTGGTACTTTCCCATCTTTATACAAACAAGAACAAATCACTCCTTTAATCAAAAATACCTTCCCTTCATTCCAGCTCTCCCACCAACTATTGTCCAGTTTCCCTTCTTCTAGTCACATCCAAATTTCTGGAAAGGCTTGTTTACAACACCTGGTCCAGCAACTCACTCTCAACTCCCTTCTCAACACCTTGCAATCTGGCTTCTGCCCAACACACCTGAAACTTCACTCACTAAAGTAACCAATTATCTTCTACTGGCAAAGTCTAAAGGTCACTATTCCAAACTCATCCTTCTAGAGCTCTCTACAGCCTTTGACATGGTTGACCACCTACTCTTCCTAGACATTCTATACTCAGTTGGAACATCGTATCTTTGTGATTGTCCCTTTAAAGTTGCCTTCTCTAACTCTACTTCTACCAAGTTCCTCAAGGATCTGTCTTAAGCCGCTGTTCTCACTCTACACAACTTCACTATTCAGTTATTGGACTTTAATATCACCTTTACGCCGATGACACCCAACTCTACTTATCTACTCCTGAACTCTCTCCTTCTGTCCTTTCCTTAGTTATAGACTGCTTTTCTGCTGTCTCCTCCTGGATGTCTCAGCGCCAGCTGAAACTGAATCTTTTTAAAACAGAACTCATTATATTTCCTCCAAGATCTTCCCCAGCTCCTCAGATCTCACTGATAACATCACCTTTCATTCAAACACACGGCACACTGCCTAGGAGTTATCTTAGGCTGGCATCTGTCTTTTTCTCCACATATCCAAACACTTGCAAAATCTTGTCATATTCAGCTGCTCAACTTAGCCAGAATATGACCATATTTCACTTCACACACAACCAAAACACTTATCCTGTCTCTTATTATCTCCCACCTTGATTATTGCAACCTACTCCTTGCAGGTATTCCAACAACTCTAATCTGTTCTAAATGCTGCTGCTTTCATGACTTCAGCCCATTCTCGTTTACAAGACATCTCTCGGGCTTGAGCTGTCAGACTGTCTCCTCCTTTCCAAACTTTCAAAAGCTCCTTAAAGACCCACCTGTTTAGGGAAGCATATTCAATGCACCTTAATTAATCAGTCATTGCTGTGTCATTAATCACAAATTTGTTTAGAAAATCCCTAAGTCTCATTTGTACCCTAACCTTTAGTTATAAACTCTTGTGAGTAGGGCCCTCTATGCCAATTGTACTCTGTAAACCCTTGTTTGCTATTCACTATTTATTCCCTGTTTATTATATACTAAGGTAAAGCACTGCGTAACTTGTGCTATATAAATAAATGATGATAATGAAATAAATTATGATGATTATGATGAAAGAGTATAGATTGGGCAAAGATTTCAGATGGGTGAAAGGTTATAAAGAAAATTGTCATTGGTGTATGCTACAAACCAGCCGTGTAAGTGAGGAGAGTAAAGCCCAGCTACTGTTACAAATGGATTGTGGCTTCACAATTAGATCAAGTTGTTATTATGGATGATTCTAAATTGTTATTCTTCATATGTCTTCACAACTGAGGAATCAGCTAAAGAAGACTTCCTTTTTTTCCTTTTTCCTTAGATACATTTATACTAATATAACTAGATTGGGCAGAGATTTCAGATGGGTGAAAAGTTATAAAGAAAATTATCATTGGTGTTATCTACAAACCAGCCGTGTAAGTGAGGATAGTAAAGCCCAGCTAATGTTACAAATGGAAAAAGCTTCACAATTAGATCAAGTTGTTATTATGGATGATTCTAAATTGTTATTCTTCATCTGTCTTCACAACTGAGGAACCAGCTAAAGAAGACCTCCCTTTCTTTCTTTTTCCTTAGATACATTTATACTAAGATAACTAGTGATACATGAGTCACTCAGAAGGAAATTCAAAAGAGACTAAGTTGGTTATTCAACTTTGAGGGCAGTGAGGTTGTGGAATGCCTTTCTTGTTGTATTGAGAGTTTCTATTAATGTCTTTAAGAGTAGTTTGTATGGTTTCGTTGATTATATGCAAGGCTATAGTTTTTTTCAAGATTTACACTAATTAGTATAGATATTGGGGTATATATACAGTAGTTTATATAATATTTTGTTGGCAGTAATGTACCTTTTTCTTACTGTTGAATGGAAGCAATGGGATGGTGATATCTGGGGAGGAGACTCTTCAAGCATAAACATTGTGGTTTTGAATAAAATGTTGAAATGCAGCACACTATTTCATTTAATGCCTACAGTGTTTTCTCAACACTCATGTAAACAATTTTTTATTAAAATGCCTGCTGGTTCAAACACTGAATGAAAATATTTTCCATGGTGGTTCTGACCTAATTCCACTTCTGCTTTGCTTGTTTAAAAACAATTTCAATCCAATTCTTTTAGCTGTGGGGCTTTCTAGAACTATTTAACTGCACTGTAAAATAAAACGGAGTCTAGAATAATGGCAACTGAGGAATGCATCTTTTACAAACAATTAAAAATTAAAGGAAAACTATACCAACCAAAATGAATACTTAAGAAATAGATAGTTTATATCATATTATGTGGCATACTAAAGATTCTTACTAAACTGGAATTTATATATAAGTAAATATTGCCTTTTTACATCTACTCCCTTGATGTTCTCTGTGCTGCCCCAGAGATCACCTGACCAGAAATACTCTAACTGTAACAGGAAGAAGTGTGGAAGCAAAAGACACAACTCTGTCTGTTAATTGGCTCATGAGACCTAACATGTATGGTTTGCTTTGTTTGTTTGTGTGCACCGTGAATCGTAGGATCCCAGGGGGTGGCCCTTATTTCTTAAAATGACAATTTTCTATTTAGGATTACTAAAAAAGTATTATTATTTTGAAAATGGTTTATTTAGATGACGCTGGGTTTTACATATGAGCTGTTTATGCAATATATTTTTATAGAGACCTACATTGTTAAGGGGTATAGTTTTCCTTTAAAGCAATATAATTTCTAACATAGGCTACACACACACACAGGTACATGTTTAAAATAACTATTGCAAATAAAATACATAAACTAACAATATTGCATTGGTTTTATTGCATATTGTGAGAATGCCTGGTGGTCCAGTGGTGATGCGGCGGGGACCTTCTTCAAAGATTCCTTCTTCCAAGATCGCAGATCCAGAGTGATGCATGCCCGCGCCATTTTTGGGGTTTTGACGTGAATGCAGCATCTGACCTCATTGTGCATTGGCACAAAATTGAAATATTTAATGGGGCCATGGCCAATAGCACACTGCCCAACGTAGGTCAATCTCCATAGTTCCTGGTTGTGTTTTCTTGTTGTCTTGCCTGTTACTGACCTAGCCTGTCCCTAACCAATCCTAGTCTGCTGCCTGTCCTTACCTCTGCATGTTCATTGACTTCTCTTGTGATCCTGTTACTGTACTGTGCTACTGTTGGTTCTGACCTTGCCCTGTGACCCCAACTATGGGGCAAATTCACTTACCTAAACTAACTTAATTCGGCAGCAACGGCTTCGATCATATCGCAACACTTCGACAGGCATAGATTCGCCAGGACAATGCTAATTCACTAAATCCGAGCAAGGAAAGTGATGTTATGCTAGCATTGGCTAATTTGCATACGGCGGGAATTTAAAGTTAAATGGACATATATGTTGCAGCAAATACATTACACTACACAAGCCCGGGAAACCTTAATAAAATAAAATAGAGTTGTTATATTGTCCTTCACATGAGCCCAGTGTGCCATATGTTAGGAAATGTAGGGGGGGGAAGCCAGGTACCCCAGAAAAAATGTACGATCTTTTGCAGCCTATCACCCTGAAAAATGAAGTCGTCAGCGTTTTTTGGGACATTTTGAAAGTCCTATCTACTCTGTTGCACTTCGCTTGGTCTGAGGTGGCGATGGCAAGTCTGGCGCAAGAGGTAACGTTCAGTAAAATCCGCATCTTAGTGAATTTGCGAAGTAACACTCTTTTGCCAGAGCAAAACTTTGCCTGGTGTAAAAATGCGAAGTAGCACTAGAGTCTATCTCCTTTGCTATCGAACTTACGCCAGCGTTAGTCATTTCGCCCTTTAGTAAATTTGCCCCATATCTCTGATTTCAATTTGTTTCTGCACTGCCTGATTGATTCCGACCCGGTCTGACCTTGACTATGCTTCCTGTTCTCCATCCCTCTAGTAAATGTTCGGTTTCCTTTGTCTGCCCAGAACTCTCCCCTTGGTCCTCTCGCTATAAGACCTGGCAGAATCCGAGTAGCGAAGGGCTCCTACCAAAGCAATAGGCAGAACTGTGAGCCATGACCACGACCTTGGTGTTAGTTCTGGGTTTTGGGATACCCTACATTACACATATACTAGATGGACATCATTCATAAAACAATATGGTTATACAATTCATAAAACAATAAGGTTATATTTTAAAAAAAAGAACTACTTATGGTAAAGGGAAGTGCAGTCATGATCATGTTTTACATTTCTCAGTACATTTTTAGATTTGAAAATTCTTTAAGATAAAGAGCCCGGTTTGTGTGCTATTTATGGTGTGAATCTAGGAATTTCACACATCTGCCAATCACACATAAAAGTGCTTGTTACTACGGGTGCATGAATATTTTACATAATAATTTCCCACTACACTGAATATTCCTTTGGTCTGTCTGTGACTTTAATAATCATGCACATCATAGCACATCAGACATTTGTAGCAAGCTGGCTTTACAAAGCATGTCAGCCCTAAACAGTGAAATTATTAATAGATAAGCAACTGGCAGTTTGTTTAATTCAGCATAGCTAAAAATATATTGTATTCCAACTTCCTGAACCACTAAAAAAGGATGAATGCTTTTGCTGAAATCAATTCCAGGTTTATGAATCACTCAATAAGCATTGGTCCTTGTACATCAGGAGATTCTTATAAGTAACCCATTTGGGCTTGTTTAACTTATGTGTATTGACCAGCAAAAAATCTTGCAGTATGCCTTTGCCTTTGCCTTTACATAAACTGTAAAACTAGGAAATAAAACAAGTTATGAAAAAACTACTCTTTCGTAAAAAGAATTCTATATACACATGCATCAATAGGGTTTGAGGACTTGCCAAAAAATTTAAATTAAGTATGATGTAGTCAGTGATATTCTAGGAAATATTGCAATTGACCATTATTTTATGGAGGTTGAACGAGTTAAGATTTTCTGCAGTTCACCAGCTTTGAATTAATATGCTATCTGGAATCTAGAATCACCAGTTCTAGCAATGACATAATAGGATAAACAACAAAATAAAAGGAACTGTACTGAGAAATAAGAAATTTTAGAAAGTCATACTGAATCTTTCAGGTTATTTAATGGCAGATGTGAAAGTCAAATAAAATTAGCACAGAAATAAGCATTAAGACTATTTGAAGTGGTGCCTTAGTGCTTAGAAGTGGCTTGTAGCTTTCCTGAGGAATGCATATATATGTACACTATGCATAAATTATTATGTGAAGCAGTAACCTATACTTATGCTACTGCTCTGGTTTAATTTTCTCTTATTCCTCCTAAAATCCAGCTTTGTTATGCAAATTGCAGCCTAGGCATTAAATTTATTGCATTATAATTGGGCATGGTGGTTGTGTAAGGAAATTATCACGTGTTCATAATGACGTCAGTGCCCATGCATTTGGAAGCTGCAGCATCATGACTCCAACGTGTGTGTACACTCTGATGCTTGCTGTATTTGCACTGTGCTTAAAAAGATGCCAATGGCCAGCATCTTTAAGAATTGATTGTTGCTTTGTTGAGAGACTGAGCATTAATTTTGGTTCCTGTTTTTTCTGTTTTACTTGCCTGTCCTGACCTTTGCCTGCATTACCTGCCTTCTGATTCTGTTTTGATGTTTGTACTCTTGGCACTCCTCCACTAGGTCCCAGTCCTGTTACCACCTTCAGTGACTGTTTGCCCTCAGTGGGAGGCATAGGAGGGGTCTACCTCTACAAGCTCTTCTATCAAGCCTTCTGATAAAATTTAGTAATCTAAATGATCAGCTAACTGTACACATATCAGATCACTTATTAATGGCTCTCACAGAATCACATTTATCACGTAGTACAGGTCCTGGAATCTTTACAACAATTGTGTTGCTGAAGGAACATCAGAGGTTGCAGCTTTTAAGGTTGCAATCATATTACTCTAGAATTAAAACTAGATGTTACTGAACTGATGATTAGTTTCTTATTTTGCATTATTTATAGTTATAATTTATCACCTTACTTTAATATATGGATATATTTCTATCCTGTAGCATGGTTCAAGAATGATGGTTATGGTAAAGGCATGGCCGATTGCAGCCCTTTAATACGGCAATCTTCTCAGCATACTGATTAATGGATGAAAAAGCTGGTTATATTTGCTTGCCAAAACATTTCAACCACTAAGATTTGAATTTACTGGCTCTGCAAAAACATTATTTAAAGTGGATCTGTCACCCAGACACAAAAATATTTATAATAAAAATCCTTTTTAAATTAAACATGAAATCAAATTTCTATTTTTTATTAAAGCATTCGTAGCTGTTGTAAACTCGTTTAAAAATCTCAGCTGTCAATCAAATATTATCTGCCCCTCCTACATGCCTTAGGCATAGAGGCGGGGCAGACAATTACTGTCACTTTCCATTCAGCACTTCCTAGATGTCACTGCTCTCCGCACATTCCCTCATTCTCTTCACTATTTTATTGTGTAACCAGGACATGGGGATGGACATCAGGTCCCCTATTCTGGTGCACAAACAAGATTCTGGGATGATACAAGGCTTGTCTTAATAACAGTGTCCACAAAATGGCTCCTGCCTGCTTGCTATAATAATGAATTCCCAGACCGAAGGAAGCAAGTTTCAAATTATTTATATAGTGTAATTAAAGTTCATTTTGCTTGACTAATGTGATAAAATAGGATTTTGAATATTTTTTTTGGATGACAGATCCCCTTTAACTCTTGTTTGATTTTATTTCCATATAATTGGTATGGGAAGGCCTTCCTAGTGTTACTGCTTGACACAGCTCAGCCTTAGATTATTTTTAAGATACAGAAGCTGCATTTTAATTCATTTTGAACAAGTCTCCCTTGGAATGCTGTGCCCAAGGCATTACCATGTACTGTATTATATATGCACATGAAATTATATTAGGCATAGATTCCTTCTCTACATATTTGTATATGCACTGTATGCATATGAGTAAACATTGTCATTTTGTGTTTGCTCCTAGGGTGGTGCTGCACAATATATTGAACTATGAACAGTGGTCCTCTAATTCCATGAATCTTTTATGCTTTTTAAAAACTAGGAAGAGAAACATTGATGGTCCAACCAACTATCTCTGACTTATACAAGTGGATACAAAATATATTTCTGAGCTCCACATATGTGTCTGCACTGGTGTTACATACACACATTAGCATAGACTAATAGCAGGCCTTTGCTAGTGACTGCTGTTGTCAATAAAGGGGGGACATCGGCATTTAAAACACCAATATCATCTGCTTCTCATCCAAATGAATTGGAAATTACATTTGCATGGTACACACTGTGGAAATCTGTTTTCCCATGTGATAGCCACTTACCAGCACAAATATGCTATCAGACTATTTATTCTGAGAAATAATATGGCCCATATGCTTTGGATTCTGTTGTAGCAATCATAAATACTCATGCACTTTACTGGAAAACAATGGAATTTCTTTTTTTCCTTTAAAACTATCAGCAAATAATTTCAGACAACAGCATTCTAAGCATTCTAAGCACATTCATTTGCCAGAAAAATAATCAGTTAACAAACTTCATTGCTGATACGTCAGCCATTAAATCAATTAACATATTCAGTACAAGGTATGCTAGCAAACTGCAAAGAAAACATTTGCATTGTTACAGAATGCAAAACAAATTATAAATGGAATACAAATCATTTGATTAAATAACTATGATTAGAGTTGTTCCCCCCCCACAAAGAGAAACTGAAATTTGTCTTTTAAGCCTGATCTTTCTTTAAGATTATAGCTCTTGCTTTACTGTTAGTCTGACTGAAGAGATTTGTAGTGAATATCTGATGCTGTCTTAGAAATTCATGAAATTACAGTGGGGCAGAAGACTTTCTCACTTTAAGAGCTAAGGGAGGCTGACCAACGGTTTCACTTGTATAAAGTTACACAAACTTGTATTCATTGTTTTACATCAACAAGTACAGAAATTCAAGTAGGTCTAATTAAGTGGCCATATTGAACAAATGAATTGATATGTGTGGCCCATAGGCCCAGACTATTTTATACCCTTAAACTCTTTTCTGAATTTCTCCGAATTTAAGTATATGTCCAATAATCTATTTTGCACTTTAAAGTATTCAAGTATCATGCCTTTTTATGAACATTTTTAGTTACAAGCATATTATAAACTGGATATATTATTCTTCATATGAGAGATATCAATTCTGTGTTGGCAATTTTTTTGCTGCTGGAGTGATATACTGTATAGAAGTTTATTCATGTGATAATTAGTAGCTTGGCATAAATTAAGAATGGGCCCGCCATTGATTTAAATGATTAATTAGAGCATCTTGTACAGCATGGTCCAAAAATGTTGATCTGGTGTTTTTAATCAAAGAGTAACAGATAATTTAATTCAGCTATGCAATCTTATCATTTACACTTGCACTATTTACACTTGTTATTTATATTGAATTTTAATGATTGTATACCGTATGTGTATTTGTCAGGGCTGGAATAAGGGGTATGCAGAAAAGTCAAGTGTCTAAGCTACAACAGTGTGGGGGTATAAAAGGTATATACCTATTCTTTACCTTACCCCTAGTCCAGGACCTTGTTCCAGCTTTGTTTCACACAATCCCCTTGGCGGAGCTGACTTGCGTGGCTTTTGTGCGCTGGCTGGCTTGGTCCGACTCTAGTATTTGTATTCTGTAATGTAATTGCATTTATTCACTTAAAAACACAAGTCACTTTAAGGTATTTCACTGTGATGTCATTTCCTATGATTGAGGCTAAAACCATAGCCAAGGTCTCAATTGGAACTGAAAGGTCACGTTGCCTGTTCATGCTGCAGTAAATACACATTCATTTTTTAGCAATAATCTGTCGTGCTGTTTATTTTTCTACAGTATATATTAAATTTATCTGATATTAGAAATCTGAACCAGAATTGCATTTTAACATTAGTTGCTTGAATATATTCATATTGGTAGAACATGCTTGACTGAAAACAGATTTGTTTCAGTAAGAATAAGGCCCATACTATATAAATCTCAAATGCACAAAATGTTTAATAGATATGCAAACAAAACAATAATCAGATCATTCACTTTTAATGTCACAGCTGTAAATTTGATGTATATGGCCTTGAATCATATTTCCTAAGCGCATGTATCAGATTCATTTTCTTTGGCAAACACACATAATGCAATTTCCATAATTTAATTTCAATTATGAAAAGACAAAACTAATCAAAACTGAATTTGAAAGTCTCTGCATACTATGCCTCTGCATATTAAAATCCCGAATTACCCCAATAATCAAATTGTTCCACTCAAATGTAAATTTATAGATCTTGTTTTTAGCAGTTTTTAGCAGTTTGCAACAATCCTGTAGTTGACTTGCAATCTTTTACATCACCTGCCCAGTCTGCCTCTACATAACCAGTTAACTTTGCTAAGTGTACTGCTGGCAATTTGAACTTCTTATTGATAGTCCCTTTCAGGTATTTTATGATACACTTTTCCAAATTCCAATTACAATGTGATGGAGCTGAAACCTTTCAGTGTTGCTATGAACAACAATTTGCCAATAACCTTTCGATACTGGTGGTTGTCTGTCAACAATCGCTCACCATTCTCGCCTTTCAGATATTCAACTTCCATAGGTTTTTTCACTTCCTTTGCTACCTCCATTATCAGTTCTTGAATTTTATTTTTCATCTCTCTCAATTTGTATTCCAAGGTAATATGTGACGTTTCCCAAATCCTTCATTTCAAAGTTTGCCTTTAGTCTTTGAACAATATCATCACTGTCCCCTTCTTGCTCATAACAGACTAGCACATCACCCACATAGATCAATACATATATCCATCTGTTGGTTTCTTTCTTACTGTAAATACATGGATCTGCCTTGCTTCTGGAAAATCATCCATGTTAAAGGATTTGATTTATCTTCTCATTCCAGGCTCTGGCAGCTTGTTTAAGTCCATATAGGCCCTTCTGAAGCTTTCATACCAAATATATGGTGCGAAGTTGCGCTAGCGTTGATTCGCTAAGCAAAGCGAAGTTACGCTAGCGATGGTTAATTTGCATATGGCGCCAAATTCAAATTTCAATTTTGCCTTACACATGTGCCCACTGTATAGTTAAGTTTCCATGAGTTAGGAAATGTAGAGGGGGAAGGAGGGGAGCCCCAAAAAATTTTTTCGATCTTTTTCAGCCTATCACCCATAATATAGAAAAAACACCAGCGTTTTTTGGGACTTAGAAAAAATTTGAACTTTTTTTGAAGCAATCCCTATCTACTCTATTGCGCTTCGCCTGATCTGAGGTGGCGAAGGAAGTCTAGCGTAAAAGGTAGCATTCAGTACAATGCGCATGTTAGTGAATTTGCGTAGTTACGTCCGTTGCGCAAATTCGCCAGGTGTAAGGGTGCGAAGTAACACTAGCGAATTTACGCCAGCGTTCGTTAGTGAATTTGCGAAGTAACGAAAATGACCAACGCTAGCGAATTGACGCTAGCGTTAGGCGCTTCAGCGCATAGTGAATTTGCCCCCTAGGCATACCTTTGCTGGCTGCCATACATAAGAGTGTTCTCACAGTTGTACATTTTACTACTGGAGCAAAAGTTTCATCATAGTCCTGACCAAATTTTTGTGAGTACCCTTTGGTTACTAATCTAGCCTTGTAACGCTCAACTTCTCCATTTGCATTGCATTTCACTCAAAGTCCATGTTTCATTTTTGTTCAAGGAATCAATTTCCTCTTGTGCGGAAACTTGCCATTTTTGGCTTCACTTTTTGGTAGCTGATTGATCTCTTCCCAGGAGTTTGGTTCAAATATTTCTTGTGTGTAAGCTTTGTAAGAGTATCTGGGAGCTGGTATCCCTTTTGTGGTGCTGGTTGACCTTCACAGTTCAGTTTCCTCTGTGACATTTGGTTGTTGAGGTGTACTTTGTGAATTTTCCATTGTGTGCTTCATAGAGTCACCTGTTTTGGCAAGTGGTTTTTGATAAGGAAGACTCGTCAAAATATATGCTGTGGCGTACTGTCACTTTGCAGGTTGTAGCATTTAGAACTCTGTAAGCTTTACTTTGTTCACTGTATCCAACCAATACACCTTCTGTAGCTCTGTCTCCCAGTTTGTGGCATTTTTCACTTGTAATGTGCACATATGTCTGGCAATCAAATGTTCTCAAGTGATTTACACTAGGTTGCTTACCATTCCACAGCTTGCAAGGGGTAGCTGCTATAGATTTTGTTGGTAGACAGTTTTGTAGGTATGTTTCTGTGGTAATTGCTTTTCCCCAGAATTTGTTTGGGAGGTTGGCATCATTTAGAATACACCTTGTCATCTCTACAAGTGTGCGATTCTTTCTTTTTGCTACACCATTCTGTTCTGGAGTGTATCGAGCACTTGTTTGATGTTGAATGCATTGTTCCTTTAGATATGCTTTAGCTTCAATGCTTGTTTACTCCCTTCCATTTCAGATCTTAAGGGTGAATTCGAGGGAATTTTCGAAGTAAAAAAAATCGAAATTCGAAGTAATTTTTGGGATACTTCGACCATCGAATAGGATACTACGACTTTGAATTATATTTGAAGTAAAATAGTTTGAATATTCGACCATTCGATAATCCAAGTACTGTCTCTTTAATAAAAATTCGACTTCAATACTTCGCCAAATTAAACCTGCCGAAGTGCTATGATAGCCTATGGGGACCTTCTACAGCATTTTTTTAAATTTTTTGAAGTCGAAGTAAAATCTTTCGATCGTACGATAAAATCTTTCGAATCATTCGATCAAACGATTTTACTTTGACCGCAGAATACCCAAATTCGATGAAAAAAGTATTTAAATTCGATGGTCGAATTTCGAAGTATTTTTTACTTCGAAATTCGGCCCTTGATAAATCTGCCCCTTAGTGTCACAGGATTGCGCTGGAGTTTGTTTGTGGATTCTGCTATATACTCCTTGAGTTTATCCAGTGTTTTGCTCTTCATTAGTTATACTTTTGTGTATCTGGAGTAATCATCTATGAAGGTCACAAAATACTTGTTTCCAGCTGAGGTCTGTGTTCTCATTGGTCCACACACATCACATTACTGGATTTACTCTTAAGGGTTGACTTGCCCTGCTCTGACTTGTTTTAGTTACAGAGCACCCTGCATTTTTTAAACATTTCAGTGTAGGAGGCTCCCCTCTAATTCTGTTACATACAGTACATCCTTCACAAGTATATTATGTTTTTGTCCTGTGCTTGTGACACAGTTCACATAGCCTTGACCAATTCCTTTCACAGTGATGCTGTCCCCATTTTCAAGGAACACTTTCTTGTTTGTATCACAGTCTATTTGATATAAGAAATGCTTATCACGTGTCATGTGACTCGTTGCTCCTGAGTCAATACACCAATTTGATAAGTAGTTATCTTGAGTAAGCTTGAAACATCCACTCCACTGTGTATCTATATTATCTGGAGTTTTATGTGCAACACCCTTTGCAATTTCTTTTGCTGCCTTTGCCACTGCATGTTTTTGTTCATTTTTCCATATAAAACAGTCTTTCTTTAAATGGTCTGGCTTTTTACAGCAAAAACACACTCTGCTCTGTGCATCTCCTTTTGCAACGTTTCTGGTGCTATAGTTTCTTTCACAGCTCTGTTTTCGTTTCTGCGATTATATTCATAAATTCACTTGTCTTTGACATATTCTAGAGTTATTTTTGACTCTGGTCTGACTTCAGTGGCATTTATCAGAGGGCTATATGATTCAGGAAGGCTGCATAGAAGGAGAGCTGCTAAATGGCTTTAATTTCCTTTCCAGTTCCTGAGCTAAAGTTGCATTTAAATGTTCCTGCATTCCTGATTTTTCTGCAGTCTCATGCTGTATAGCTTACATAGCAGGTACAGTTTACTGTTAACGTTTGATCTCTCATGGAGTGCCTGCAGTGCAGATTCATTCCTGATTTGAATCAGTTGATCATATTCCACCAGTAGGCTAATAACTGCTTTAGCCTGTCTGTTTCTTTTATCCCAGTCCTCAGGATTGTTTTCTGGTCTCTCTGTGCTGAGTACCTCTGTGTATCTCCCACAGGTCATCCTTACATAAAAGCATTTCCACCTTAAATTTCCATAGGTGATAGTTGCTGTTTTTCAGCTTTGCTATGCCTGACCTGAACTCCAGACTAGCTGCAATTTTACCATTTTACTCAGCTTCTGTCTGCCTCTCCAGAGATTCTCAGGATCAGATACCAGTGGTGCTGTGATCTGGGCCCATCACCTGTAAGCAGAGAGCTGATCTGAACTGCATGTGCAGCTTTTCTGTAAGTGAGGACAGACACACCAAATTCTGTGTGAATAGTAACGTGGTTGCTTTATAGAACTCAGCATAAACACTTTCAGCATAACATGTCTGCAACAGGAACTTTTCATAGAGCGTATACACAGGAAGAGGAAGAAGAAAATCACACAGGGTTACAGGTCAAACATGACATCACAGTAGTCCCACTTTAGCCACCTGTACCACTTGCACCAAAAACAGGCAATGGGTGTAACTGAGACATGTTAGGACACTAGATTAAGAGATAGAAAGCTTCAAGACTAAATAATTCATGTAGAAATTACCCCACCCCCAATCACACTATAAAAATGCATATAGTACCCCCCGCACGCGAATTGCCTCCCTGTTTTGGACCTATACACTGAGAACCTGCTCATGGGATTTGCTGTTCTGTGCACCTTGAGTCAGATTAAAACGCCAATGTGCAGCTGCTAAATGCAAACAGAACTGTATTTACAGGAAACTCACAGGTCTTTGCCCCATTTTTTTTTTTGACCCAATTGTTGCCATTTGTAATTAAGCCCTAGTATTGAATATATTAAGCATACTTTTTGTGAGTTACCATGCTGATGTCCCTTTCTTCCTTATAAAATTGCTTCATATTAAGCATGTAGGATAATCTCACAGGCTTTCTTTAGTTACTACATATGTTTATTCACTTGCTGTACAGTACAGGTATGGTATTCATTATCAGGAATACAGTGTTCTTTGTTATTTGACCTAAAGTCTACTACACTTTATGAAATCATATTTAATACTTTATCCACTTAAACATATTTTTATGTCTGTCACTGATAACCAATAATCTAATTTGTGTAAATCCAGAATTTTTTCATTTGTCCTTATTACTCCATGAAGTCATTTTTTTGGAAACTATCTGCTTCCATTTTTCTCTTAAATAATGTTAAGAGTTTTCTGTCATGTTTTTTTTCTCCATTGGCTGTCATTTGATGCTTACAGATTTTGCAATTCATATTTTTCATAGCATACCAATCTGTATTTAGCCATACTGACTAACCAAATATCAACATTTGACCTATAGCCTGTTATCAATGGGCAGGGTTGGTCTGGGCTGGCGGGGCACCGGGAAAAAACCCGGGGGGCACCCGGCTCTCGTGGGCCGCCCCAGATCCGCTCCCTGCCGCATCTCCCTGGCGCAACTTCCTTTGCGGTAAAAACAAAGTTCGCAGTTTTTGGTTTCCAAAATCAAGCTGAAAAAAAACCAAACATACTGTAAATAACAATGGCATTTTTCTCAGGACAGACCTCTAGGTTGTGTTTACATGAGCACTAATTCTGGGGTAAAGGTACTAGAATGGTAGCAGTATTTACAAGATTTTGGGGTGGAGTTAACTTATTTTTACTTTCCAAAATAAGTCATCATAACATCATAAAATGATTCTGAAAGACAAGCCAATTCTAAATGTAAAAGTTTAACCTGCCAAGAAACTGTTATGCAACAGAACTAAAATCTGTCTTGTCTGCAAATGAAGCACATTTAAAAAAAGCAAAAACTTGGAAAGAATTTAAAGCAATAATAAATAATAATAGGTTTGACTACAAATGAGTTGGACTTTTGATATTGTAAAATGTTCTGTTTATAGTATATTTAAGGAAGCAGCTTCCTTACCATCTGTTTTGTTTGGATCTTCAGAGCTTCAGATGTCAAACTGGCTTCTAAAAATATGTGCAAAATATTGTCAGGAATTGTCTCAATAAATAAATATATATATATATATATATATATATATATATATATATATATATATATATATATATATATATATATATATATATATATTGATTTACACTGTTATGTACATGTGGGGCTTGCATATTTGAAATCTTTCCTTCTACCCCATAGGGATTTCTTTGCTGCATTTTGTAAAGAAAGTTAACAGATTTGCTATTAATGTTGATGTGCCTTTTATGAGCATTGTGCTGTCTCATTTAGTCGAATTAATACTAATTAAAAATAAAGAGTCTATAAGGCACCATAATCATTATTATGAAGACACAAACTTTTGTGATCTGGAGAATTTAATGTCTCTCTAGTGCATATATTGGAGAACAAACAATTTCACCTATAATGAACTTGGGATCATTGATGAAGCGTCTGATTGAGTAGAGAATGTAACTAAAGTTTGTCTTTAATACAAATTGTTTTTGTTTTTTTATACACAATGCAGTTGTTTATATGGCTTTATTAAGTTTTTCTGCACAGTTCTCCTTCTGGCGCACAATACTGTAAACAGGTGGAATGTTAAGTATCCATGTTAAAGTTTTATAAACTAATGCCATGTCCCTATACAATTCTGTGAAAACTGGGTATAGTCAGTTGGCAGCAGCTCTTAAGGTTCCCATCTTAAAAAACTTGACCTATGCAGACTCAGCTTATGGGGTTTTTGCCAGACAACATCTACTGGACTGTGAGACCTTCTATATCAGTGATCCCCAACCAGTGGCTCGTGAGCAACATGTTGCTTTCTGACCCCTTAGATGTTGCTCCCATTGGCCTCAAAGCAGGTGCTTTTTTTTGGCTTGGAGGCAAGTTTTAGTTGCATAAAAACCATGTGTACTGCCAAACAGAGTCTCCTGTAGGCTGCCAGTCCACATAGAGGCTACCAAATAGCCAATCACCACCCATATTTGGCACCCAGGATCTTTCTTCTTGCTTATGTTGCTCTCCAACTTTTTTTTACATTTGAATGTGGCTCACGGGTAAAAAAAAGTTGGGGATCCCTGTTCTATATCATCACTGCCAGCACATGGCACCAGATCTGGCAGCATAGGTGCAGAAGATTCTTTGGCCATTCTGGTGTTAATTCTGACAACATATGAGAGCAAATCTGGCTCAGTTGAGTTTCCTGAAGGAAATGATATAAGGAGGTCAGTGTCTAATGAAAGGTGATGGCTAGGGTTGCACCTTCCTCCTTAAACTTGCCCTCTTGCTATGTGGTGTATTGAAACTGTGGTACTTGTATTAATATGGTCTCCCACACTCTGATACTGTTCTCCTTTAATCCTCAGGGTGATGGCAGTAACATTTCACAGCGCATAGTACAGGGAGAGATATGTCCGGCAAATATTTGGTTCTGTTTTGTGTTCATGCAGATATTGAGGTGGAAGGGGAGATTGAACCAAACAAAACTTTTTTTTCCTGATATTGTATTGTGAAGGCTCTATGGACAAAAACAAGACTTTGAACTTATAAGCTAGCCACGGGCTCTTTTGCTAGTGAATTGTCCTCTATGCCTGTTAGGAAATTGGTGATGTCCCTGCAGATGAGATTTCTGGCATATTTTTCGCTAGCAATAGCCACGTCGCCCTTTAATAAATCTGTCCCTTTGTTGGTGGAGAATGGAATTTGCTACACTGTTTGAAAAATCAGAACCAGCCATACTTATGGACAAACACTGCTTTAAATTGCAATTAGAATTAGATATAATAAATGGATTTTTTTAGTTAAAATATATTGTAAAGTTGTAAAACAGTTTCTATTTCATTCATTCAGGTTTTATCTTTGAGTTTACATCCCCTTTAAGTGTCATTCCAACAGCACAGTGGGCCCAATCAGGAAGGCAGCCCAGGCATATTGTAAATGCTATGCATCAAAAATATATAAGTATTAGCTGTGAAACACAAATTTGAACCCACAGTTGCATGCTGAACCCCTGCAGTAGATACAAAGAAGTATATTTATACAGGTCTAAAAATCTAACTCCAATTACATATTGCAAGGGATTCTTGCATTACATTAATTCTTTTCTCCTGACTTTATCACTGTTGTAAAATAAAGTTGCTTTTTTGAGTTTCTCATAAATGGTTATGCCAAGCTATGTTCTTGTCATTTCTAACATTGATAATCCTAAAGTCACTAATATTTGCCGTAGAAGCCTGTTACAATAGTAGCAGGAGCACCGCTGTTCTTTGTATTAGTGTGGATTATCCTATGGATTTCAACAGGGTTTCTTTTTCAAAGGGAAAAAAAATCTTCATAGAATTCTTCAAAATAAAAACTATAAACCCCTCCAACAGCATGTTCCAGTGTCTCGTTGGGTGTATTTTGAAACAGAGACGTGCTCCTCACATAAGAATAATAACAAATAAGAATTCTAGATTTCCAGGATGAGAGAAGGGTCAGTGTGCAAACAACAGGAATCCAACAACTAATTAAATATATGAATCTTGGTTTTGCTACATTCTCCTGCTCCTGGCTTCCTCCAGGCTCCTTGCCTCCTACTTGGAAATAATTCTATGACTGTTTATTGAGTATTGAGTGTAACCATCCATTCCTCATTATGAGATTTGAGCAGTTCAAGTAGCACTGCAATAAAAAAGCTGTACAAATTTTTATAAACAAGTGCACCGTGTCTTATTTCACTCAGGAATATGCACTTATCAGGTTATAAAAATTGTTTTCTCGTTTCTTTTTCATTTCAGATTTTACAGAGAAATCACTCTGCTTCAATAGAATCCCTCCCTTGGATATCATCCCTTTTTCATGTTATGATGTTTTTTCCAAAAAGAATGAAACAAAAATGCATGTGTTTTATATCAGACACTTTTCTTTTACACTTTGTAGCGATTTGTTTGACATGCATTTTTAATTTCAATCAAGTATCTAATTACTGGCTGCCACTCTGGGCATTGCTGTAACCAGGGATAGACAAGGGTGTCATACCAGCTGTCGCAGAATTCTAACTTCTAGTATTATTCCACTCAAGTAGCTATTATTGTTTCCCACCAGGAATTCTAGGCTTGAAATTCCCCTCCAACTAGAGTACTATCTAATTCCTATACGGAATATAAATGAATTGTAATTGGAAAATGGTAATTCTATTATTATTGCTAAAGGATGATAATTATATAAAGATTTGCCACTTACTGGGAATCATGAATGCCTAAAGAGAAATGCTTAAATTAGTATATCGCTCTCACTGATCCACAGTGTCACTTTGTCACACAGAGAGATGCAGTCACCTGTGATGAATGCTGCCAACTTCGGAGGGTTTGGAAGTACGTCATACTGTAATCGAATGCATTGTACCTTATAGATTAGTCTTGTAGTTCTAAGGAATAACAAATCTCAAGCAGTGATATTATTCAGAGCCACAGCACTGGCACAATTCCCGAACGATCTGCTCATTTTATCGGCAGTGTCTGACCCTGAATCATTGCTGTTTCCAAGCACGTATTGAGAAAAGTCGGGCCCCATATAACATCTTTCTGGAGCTACAGTTAAAGGGTATTACCATATAAACAATAGAGATCTCTATCTATATATCTGTTTTTTATACAGTATCAATCGAATCTTTCTATTGACATATCGCATATTGCAATGCTTTTTGGGACTATCTGCTCAAGGAGGTGGGTTCACAATAAATGCAAAAATGTACTTATTGAGGTTGAATTAAGACTAATATTGACATTCAGTCTTTAAAAGACAGTTCATTAGTAGCTGATCAAGAGGCAGGGATTGTCAGGTATTGCTGGGATTCAAGCCGGGGACCTTTGGGTTTCTGGCTCGATACCTTAACCATTTGGCCAGGTGAGCAGCCTGTAGGGTTGCTCGCTATGTGTAACCTGGCCTCTGCAGTCCCAGCCCAGCTGCCACCTGATTGGCCTCTTCAGCCCCAGCTCAGCTGCAGCCTGTTTGGCATCTACAGCCCCAACCCAACTGCTGCCTAGTTTAATCAGCCAATCAGGGCTGACTCTTCCCTATTTAAGGGCAGCACTTAGACCACTCCTTGCCAGAGCATTGCATGGTTTTCCTAGTACTGCGGCAGCGCCCCTAACTAGGTAGTTCTAGCTCTTGCCCCTTTTCCCTTATTATTCCGCCTTACCTTGTCTGCCTGTCCTTGTCTTGCTTTACCCTATCTTGTACCTTCCCAGCCTTGACCTTGATCCTGCCTTGCTTGTTCCTGATTTCTGCTTCCTGTTCCACCTTGCCCTGACTCCACCTTGTACCTGACTTCACCTTGTACCGACCTTGTCTCGCCTGTTCCTGATTCTTGCTTTCTGACCCTGCCTTGTACCCAGTCCTCTCTTGCTATCTTGCTCCAGTCCTCTTGCTATCTTTCTCTAATCTCCTTCTGCTCCTGTCTTGCTATCTGCTCCAGTCCTGTCTTGCTATCCACTCCAGTCTCCCTCTGCACTCTATCCCCAGTTTGATCTGATCTACACCCGCACCGTCCTGTCCCATCCAGTCTGTTCCTGTTCCACTCCTGCCCCATTCAGTCTGTTCCTCTTGAGTCGTCGCCCTCCTCTTCCTGCCTAGTCCAGTCCTGATCTTCGCCCTCCTCAACCTGTTCCTGCTTTCCCTTCAAGTGTTCCCTAGGCACATACAGCTCCTTCCTCAAGGACTCGCCCTTTCCCTTCAGTCTCCACAGCTCCCCCTACCTAATCCTTGACAGGGCTGCAGTGAATCCAAAATAGTTGGACTAGGGCAAATACCAAACAAACAGAAGAATAACAATAAATTAACAAATCCGGCAGAAAAGCACAGACATTGCAAACTATGCTTGTCAGTCTAAATACTAGAGGAACAATTAACAAATAAGATAAGTAGTGATTCTGTTTTATATTGTGTGACAGAGGAGAGTCTGCTAGGGAATTTTAAGAAAAATAGATTTAAGGGGAAATCTTGCCTGTGGCGGCTGGTGTGGTTTACTGACAAGAGAAAAAAGACATGGTAAGAACCACTAGTTTGGCATGGTCACACAAAACTTACCTGATATACATCTGAGCAACGGTATGACAGATCAGATAGGGCCTCCTGAGAACCAAATACACGTTTTAACTACTGCAGCAGCTGCAGCAACAGTGTCAGCAGCGGTGAAAGTTGCCCGTGTGATATTAGCCTAAAGATGCAAAGACAAGAGGTCCTCTGCACTCATTATCAATAGCGATTAGCAAATTTCACAGTAAATTTCCAAGTTCAGCCACTGGCGAAAAGTTTTACGGAACGGCAGAAAAAACTTGCAACACATTTAGTTTCACATGCGTCATGTTTGCTACATAAAAGTTACCATGAGAAAAAAGTCAGCATAACAAAAATCCCTTGGACTTTAATGTGTTTGGCATATTTTTCGCCGTTTCACAAATTTTCTTCTAGTTTCGAGAATTTTTCGGCAAAGCAAAATAGTACAGATTCACTCATCACTAATTATCAATAAGTTTAGGACATTTAGGGGTAAATTTATCAAGGGTTGAATACTAAATTCAAATTTTCGAGTTTCATAATTCACACATTCAAATTTTAACCTCAACCATGGAAACAGTCCTAATTCAAATATTCACCACCAAAACCAGTGGAATTCATGTACAAGTCAATGGCAGAGGTCCTTTGAGCCATTGGGAGATGTTAATAGCCTTCCTGACATTCAGAGAAAAACTCGATTGGTACGAATAGAATACGAATCGAAAATGATTTCAGTTTTCAGGTTGGAACCATTCGATAGTACAGTATATTAGCCATTTGAATAACCTCCCAGTTGACTTGTGAGTATATTTGAATTTAAAAAAATTCACATGAATTCAAAATTTGATCTTTGACATATGGGCCTCTCAGACATTTTGTGCATTTTAGTGCAAGTTATTAAATCAAGGGTTGTTTGTCCATATATTGTAATATATTCAAGCTGGCCAGTTACGTCAAATCAATCCTACATTCACTTTGATCTAATTCATTAAGAATTTATTAATTCATTAATAATTCTATTGCTTCATTCTACATTTCATGGAGAGACTAGGTTTTACCTTCATTGTTCTTTTTTTCAAGGTAGAATTTTCGAGGTAGAATTTTTCCAAAACATGCCACTCATGTCATACAAAAGGAACAACACCATTGGATCCACACTGGTCAAATCAGATTTGGGAGGAAATTTAAGGGAAGAACGGGTCTTACGCCCTAGAAACAATGGCACTTTCCCTTGCCTGTCGTGCAATTGTTGCTCTAATGTTCTTAAAGGCGATGTTGTATATCATCCACGGAAGGGCACTCCAATAAAAATAAATGGTTTCTATACATGCAATACTACATTCGTAGTCTATGTGATAAAATGCCCATGTGGCCGACTATATGTGGGGCAGACAACCCGTGCCATCAAAGATAGAATACGTGAGCACAAATCTGCAGTGAAACTTAAAAAATTAGATCAGGCGGTATCTAGTCATTTTGCTGAAAAGGGTCATGGGGTCCAGCAATTAAAGTTTCAAGTAATTGACAATATTCCAAAACTTCGTAGCGGTGGTGACCGTGTCAAAATGTTATTAAAAAAGGAAGCTAAATGGATACGTCGCTTAGAAACGCTGGAGCCCCATGGCCTTAACCGCGAATATGACTTGCTTCCCATATACCGATAGAACTTTAATGGTTGTTTTTAATATTATTATGATCAGACAATTTTTTACAAACACTGTCATTTTTATTGTTTTGCAGATACTGTACCATGAGATTCAAACCTTTACCTTGATGAATACAATTACCAGGAAATAAGTGGATACTTTACTTATATATTACAATGTATCTGACAATATTGCCTTTATGACTTTTCTTTGTATCAATTAATTCTTATTGCTCACCTATAGATGGCGATCTAATGAGTGAGTATAAAACTTGTAACCAGCAGTAGTTCATTAACTTGACAAAAGGCCATGTAGGCCTGAAACGTTGTTCGTTTACGGAGATCCAAGCCAGAAAATCCAATAAAGGCTTTTTAAGATTATACACAATTTGGATGGTGCTGTGATTTCGTCTTGCATTTCTTTCAAGGTTAAAACTCCTAAATGGTTGCCCTTTTATTGGCCACCATTAGGATCACCTGACTGGAGCTGAGAATGATAGGAGCTACAACATGGAGCTGGCCATTGTTCCTTTATTAAAGGACCAGTAACATCAAAATTTTTTTTTTAAAAATTCGTTAGTATACAACGAAAAAATAACACCAAGACAAATTAAAGTTTAAAATAGCAAAGCCTTTATTAAGAAATAACTTACATAAACTCGACTTCCTGTCCTCTTCAGAAACGGCGAAAAGGCGACCATCCATTCTGCTGCGCTTGACTTCTCCTCCCTGGCTATTCACTGACAGCCATCTCATTCTCCAGCTCTTCTTCATCCTCCCAGGAGCAGCAGTAGGAATGCAATGTCGACGGGCTCCCCGTTGGATTCACGAGGGGTGCAGGAAAGTAGAGGAGGGCAGTGCGTCCATTCCTGCCTTGAAGAACCGGTGCCGATACCGCAGGGTGTGTGTTCAGCGTGGTATATTAGCATGGAGTCCAGAAGCAGCCAGGAGAGGGGCCACATGAAGATGGAGCACTGAGCAGCTAACTCCAGGTTCGTCGCAACAGAGTCACCTGGTCGGTTATGTGCAGATCCGGGAAGAAAGGGATGTTCCTGGCCCACAGCGCTGAACAGTAACCGGCTGGCAGCTCGCAGATTTCCACAGCACTGAACAGTAACCGGCCGCCAGCTCGCAGATGTCCACAGCGCTGAACAGTAACCGGCCGCCAGCTCGCAGATGTCCACAGCGCTGAACAGTAACCGGCCGGTATCTATATAATATGTGTTTGCGATATTTCCCAGCCCTGGCTGCAAAAGGGAAAGTTGTGCTCACCACTAAATTTTAAACTTTCCTTTTTTTGCAATTAGCCTAGAGATGCCATTAGAATTGGTAGAGATGTGGTCTGATGTGAAAACTTTGAAGCATCCCCAACAGAGATAGAGAGTGAGAAATATGTAACACAAGAAAGAACAACTGAAAAAGAACATTTAGAAGTATGTGTTTTGAACTAAGAAAAAGAAATGTCAAGTACGCCACTAAAGTTGAAAATATCAAGGAGAGATGCATCACTACCTGTGTCTAAGGAGAGAGATCTAAAATGATGAGCTGGAAGCAGAATCTTGATGTTCAAAATTTGATAAGAAAAGGTTCTTGGCCACAGTGGGATGTGTTTGTCATTGAACAGTTCTCTTTATACTACTTTCAGGGCTCAAACTTACTGAGGCTTAGGTCTAGACCAAGGAGGAAGCAGTACTACAGACTGGCAGGAACAACTCACAGA
This sequence comes from Xenopus laevis, assembly GCF_017654675.1. Classification (NCBI taxonomy): domain Eukaryota; kingdom Metazoa; phylum Chordata; class Amphibia; order Anura; family Pipidae; genus Xenopus; species Xenopus laevis. The sequence goes on along the minus strand of NC_054376.1, from coordinate 94,193,592 downwards.
AGTAAGAACTATTTTTGGGCATTGAACCTGGGTCAAACTGCAACATGATAACTTCAATATGTCAGTCAGTACAATGCAAGCCGCCTTGATGTTGCGGCCATCAGAGCTGCCTTTTTTATTCAGAAGCAGAGCACTCCGTAATGGAGCTTTTCTGACAACTGCATGGGAAATACTGTTTTTCTAAAAGGTAAAGACACAATTCTTTATAAATCACTTTCTAAAGTAGTCAGAATCCTCAAATCACAAAAAAAACCATCTATTCAAAGCTTCTGTCAAGCACAAGTACTGCTGGGAAAAAAAGTGATTAAAGTTACACTTATTATACACTTGTTTAACAGGATTACCGTGGTTCTTAGTAAACATTTTACAAGGAAAATAAACTACAACATTAATTTTCATGTCTGCATGTCAGAATATCAGATAATATTCTATGTCTCAGTTAACAAAAACACACAGTCAATTTGCCACTTCATAAATATGTAAATTAAAAGGAAAACAGACCAGGGAAATTTATGCAAATTAGCGGCTACGCTTACTCGTGTCTCTTCCTCAACCAGCTCTATGTTCAGAAGTTAAGACTCTGTAGACTGACTATACAGACTTCTGGAAATGGCCCGTAACCCTTTGTGTATAGGAACATCCAGATGTGCAGTTACTGTTCAAATTAAAACAGTATGTGACTGTATTCCCATTGCATTCATTGTTTTGAGGCAGTAGGTGGGGATAAATGGAGTTAATAACTTGTTATTATAAACTGAGAGCTCCTTTTGGTTCCTATAATACATCAATAATGCCAACATCAAAAACTAAGGGGGTTATTTATCAAAATCAAATTTTTTCTGATATTTTAAATAAACAACAAGAATTCACAATTTATCTTTATCATTAAAAAAAAAACAAGAAAAAATCAGTTCGGGAAAAAACTTAACGTTTTTTCGAATTGTTGCATAAAAATCGGATTTTTTTTGATTTGACACCCGAAAAGTCAGAATTTTTAGTGAAATCAGAGGAATAGGCAGGAAAGTGCTCGGATCATCATATGAAACCCAATGCAGACCATAATATCTTCAATTTGCAAATAGGACCTCTGCCATTGACTTCTACAGGACCTTGATAGGTTGAAGATGGAGTATTTTCAGATTACGACTTTTTGCATCCTTGGGGTATAATAAATGTTGAACATTTTTTCGGATTTTATATTAAAAAAAAACTCGAATTTTTGAGGTTTTTTTGCATTTGGACTTTAATAAAAAGCCACCCAAACGTTAAAAGTATAAAAGTTATTTTTTATATATTTTTTTTCAATACAGGGATAAGGCTACACTCATTTCTGTACATCCCATTGACACAAATGAGCACCCTCTGCATAATGACTTTTGTTAAACAATCTTTTTTAATGCTGAAAAACCATGATTCTTTTTATATAAGATGCGTGCAGTCTGCTTTCTTGTTTTACAATTTTTGGTTCTGAAGTGTAACCAACATTGTGGGTCCAGATGTGCTGCTTGAGAATAAATGGTATAGTGTTGTTGTTGTTGTGGCTGCTGCTATTTCAGCTGACATTTACCCTGTCTTCTTAAAACCTGGGCTTTATGCCATCAGAACTCTGTTTGTTCAGTGGATTGAACAGCGTGAAATTGAAAAAAAGGGCGACTGCAGTAGTGGAATAGCCAACCCAAATGCTTGAAAATTAATGCTTGAAACATTAAAAATCTTAGGAGGAAACAGGGGAAAGATAAAATTAGGTAAAATGTGCTCCAACCACATAACCATTTTTAGAGGTAGTATAACTGCACTAAACCACAGAAGAAAAAATCATTTTGGGATACTCAAAGGTGTTTTCATTTTCATGTTTACTGTTTGCTGCCATCCTAAATGACAGTAGATCTCAGTAAGCTAAAATGTCTTCAAAGGAGAACTAAGGCTTAACAATATATATATATATATATATATATATATATATATATATAAGGCTGATTAGTATTTAATTATCTGTATCAATTACATGGCAGCTACATGGCAGCACATAATCCAGTGCAACTAGCATCAGAATTTAATCACCCTTGTAGCATCAGATTATATTACAGGCAAACCTAATGTGCTTGATAATCTGCAACAACCCCTAGGGGCACATTTACTAATGGTCGAATATCGAAGCTTAATTAACCCTCGATATTCGACCCTCGAAGTTAAATCCTTCAACTTCGAAGGATTTAGCAATATTCGTTCGATCGAATGATCGAAGGAATAATCGTTTGATCGAACGATTAAATCCTTCGAACGATTCAAAGGATTTTAATCCATCAATCGAATGATTTTCCTTTCGATCAGAAATTGGCTAGAAACATTGATGCTCGGTAGGTTTTAGGTGGCGAAGTAGGAGGTCGAATAGTCAAACGATTTTTAGTTCGATCGTTCAATTCGAAGTTGTAGTCGAAGGTCGAAGTAGCCAATTCGATGGTCGATGGAAGTAGCCAAAAAAATTCTTCGAAATTCAAAGTATTTTTTATTCTAACAGCCCATGTGAGCCCATGTCGCAGACACTTTCCAAGATGGTAACCCCCTGTTACAAGTTTGAAGTCATTGCTGCTATTGAGAAGCTGAAATTTTAGGCTGGTGCAATAAGGTCATTATATAAAATATGGCAGTTTTAGCCATATTGATTTTTAAGGTTTAGTTCTCCTTTAAGCCAAACTCTATATTTTCCAAAATGTAGTGTGTTTGCAGCTGTTAGTAAGCCCTTCCTGACACTTAGAGGTCCATTAACTTACAATCGAATTGCAATTTTTTTCCACTAATCACAAAATTTGTGGTTTTCCTATATTTCTAAAAAGCTCTAAAACCACAAAAGTCCTTAAAGGGTTCTGACGTGATTTTTATGGAGTAGTATTTCTAAATTACACTCTTTACACTGCAAATAATTCCATGTAAAATGTAATTCCTAACCCAACAAGTGAATTTTTTTTCAAGTTGTAATATTGTTATGTAGGCGCCATCTCAGGCCATTTTGCCTGGTTATGTGCTTTCAGAAAGAGCCAGTGCTGCAATATGAAACTGCTTTCTGATAGGCTATTGTTTCTCCTACTCAATGTAACTGAAGCAGTCGCAGTGGGACATGGATTTTTTATTATTGAGTGCTGATCTTATATCTACCAAGGAGCTGTTATCTGCTTACCTTCCCATTGTTCTGCTGATGGGCTGCTGGGGGGGGGGGAGGAGTGATATCACTCCAACTTGCAGTGCAGCAGTAAAGAGTGCCTGAAGTTTATCAGAGCACATGTCACATGACTGGAGGGACCTCCGAAACCAACAATAAAACTAGCACCATGTCAGATTTCAAAATGAAATATTAAAGAATCAGTTTGCTCTTTTGAAAAATGGATTTCAGTACAGAAGTCAGCTGTAGCAGCACTATTAAAAAAAATATTTTTACCATGTCCGCATCCCTTTAATGTCAAACTTTGCCAAGTAAAAGTTGTCGAGGTGCTGTAGTCAATTGGAGGTGTGCTGGTCCTATCAGAATGCTGGAGCTTTTTGGATTTTTTTCGCAATGAATTGTTGGAAAATCTAAAAATTTTTAGAGGTTTTCAAGTTACCTATATTAATCATTTTTTTTTAATTTTGTTCAGCACTTTTTTCGTTTGTACTTTTTATAATTGGAACTTTTAATTAATTCAATGACAATTATGGTTTTAGAGTGTGTTTAGTTTAGAGTTAAGTTGTGGCTTCAAAAACCTCTAAAACCACTAAAATCCAACCTTTAATAGATAAGCCTCTGCTACTCATGTGACCACAAAAGATGCAAAAGTAGGGAATCAACCCCTGACATTACTGCTCCTCGAGTGGTCACATTGAGCTGGTGGCCTCTAAAGGAGTCATTTTGCATTTTAATGCTTGCATAGTATTCTTATATTTGCTCTATTGCTAACTTCCGTGCATTGCTACATGTACAAAGGAACCTTTGTGTCACTTTGTGTCTTTGGTTCTACAGACGAAAGCTGCTGTTAAGAAACTGGATCAGGTAAAGGATTTGAGAGTTAAATCCCTCATGAAAACAAAGGCTGCTTAACCACAACTGTGGCAGGCTGGGTTTTATTTTTACACATGTAGATTATTTGTAGACTTGAATACATTTTACAGGAGTGATTGCTAGACGTTATAGTGAGCAGATGTCTTAAATGCCAGCATGTTTCATCAAACATTATGTCAAGTCAAGATGTGTTTAAAGCTTTACAGACAATGGAAAAAATGACTAGAATATGGTTAAACAATGGTTTTCTACACCCAGTGGCTATGGGAATGTCTCTGGGGTCTTTCTTGAAGTTTTTAAATTTCAATAAATACTTTTCTGACTTACTGTACATACTGCAACATTTTTGGGGCTGCTGCCACCTGAAGTAGCAGCCCCAATGTTGCCCTCTTCCACTCCATGATTAGAGATGTCGCGAACTGTTCGCCGGCGAACTTGTTCGCGCGAACATCGGGTGTTCGCGCTCGCCGGAAGTTCGCGAACGTCGCGCGACGTTCGCCATTTTGGGTTCGCCATTGTTGGCGCTTTTTTTTGCCCTCTCACCCCAGACCAGCAGGTACATGGCAGCCAATCAGGAAGCTCTCCCCTGGACCACTCCCCTTCCCTATAAAAACCGAAGCCCTGCAGCGTTTTTTCACTCTGCCTGTGTGTGCTGAAGAGATAGTGTAGGGAGAGAGCTGCTGCCTGTTAGTGATTTCAGGGACAGTTGAAAGTTTGCTGGCTAGTAATCGTTTTGATACTGCTCTGTTATTGGAGGGACAGAAGTCTGCAGGGGTTTGAGGGACATTTAAGCTTAGGTAGCTTTGCTGGCTAGTAATCTACCTTCTACTGCAGTGCTCTGTATGTAGCTGCAGTGGGCAGCTGTCCTGCTTCTGATCTCATCTGCTGACTGCTGCAATAACAGTAGTCCTTGTAAGGACTGCTTTTATTTATTTTTTTGTTGTTTTACTACTACTACTACTACTACTACTACTATAAGAGCCCAGTGCTATTAGTCTAGCAGTGTTGGGGAGTGGGACTGGTGTGCTAATCTGCTGCTCCTAGTAGTTCAGCAGCACCAACTTTAATTTTTTTTTTTTAATATTCATTTTTTTTTTATTTTACTTTTTTTTATTTTACTACCGCTGTAGTAGTGTATAAGTTGACCTTTTAGGCATTATTTGCCCTGTAGGCATTATTTGCACAGTGTTTTCTTCAACCCGCCATCGAGCTGTGTGACCTTGTTCACATTCTGTCTAAATATCCATAATATTACCGTCTCCAGAAAAAACACCGGAGTCACTTTTTTCAAGCAGCCATAATATATTTTACGTAATCCGTATCCACCGCTGTAGTAGTGTATACGTTGGCCTTGTAGGCATTATTTGCACACTGTTTTCTTCAACCCGCCATCGAGCTGTGTGACCTTGTTCACATTCTGTCTAAATATCCATAATATTACCGTCTCCAGAAAAAACACCGGAGTCACTTTTTTCAAGCAGCCATAATATATTTTACGTAATCCGTATCCACCGCTGTAGTAGTGTATACGTTGGCCTTGTAGGCATTATTTGCACACTGTTTTCTTCAACCCGCCATCGAGCTGTGTGACCTTGTTCACATTCTGTCTAAATATCCATAATATTACCGTCTCCAGAAAAAACACCGGAGTCACTTTTTTCAAGCAGCCATAATATATTTTACGTAATCCGTATCCACCGCTGTAGTAGTGTATACGTTGGCCTTGTAGGCATTATTTGCACACTGTTTTCTTCAACCCGCCATCGAGCTGTGTGACCTTGTTCCCATTCTGTCTAAATATCCATAATATTACCGTCTCCAGAAAAAACACCGGAGTCACTTTTTTCAAGCAGCATTCATATATTTTACGTAATCCGTATCCACCGCTGTAGTAGTGTATACGTTGGCCTTGTAGGCATTATTTGCACACTGTTTTCTTCAACCCGCCATCGAGCTGTGTGACCTTGTTCACATTCTGTCTAAATATCCATAATATTACCGTCTCCAGAAAAAACACCGGAGTCACTTTTTTCAAGCAGCCATAATATATTTTACGTAATCCGTATCCACCGCTGTAGTAGTGTATACGTTGACCTTGTAGGCATTATTTGCACACTGTTTTCTTCAACCCGCCATCGAGCTGTGTGACCTTGTTCACATTTTGTCTAAATATTGATAATATTATCGTCTCTAGAAAAACCACTTGAGTTACTTTTTTTCAAGCAGCATTCATATATTTTACGTAATCCGTATCCACCGCTGTAGTAGTGTATACGTTGACCTTGTAGGCATTATTTGCACAGTGTTTTCTTCAACCCGCCATCGAGCTGTGTGAGCTTGTTCACATTTTGTCTAAATATTGATAATATTATCGTCTCTAGAAAAACCACTTGAGTTACTTTTTTTCAAGCAGCATTCATATATTTTACGTAATCCGTATCCACCGCTGTAGTAGTGTATACGTTGACCTTGTAGGCATTATTTGCACAGTGTTTTCTTCAACCCGCCATCGAGCTGTGTGAGCTTGTTCACATTTTGTCTAAATATTGATAATATTATCGTCTCTAGAAAAACCACTTGAGTTACTTTTTTTCAAGCAGCATTCATATATTTTACGTAATCCGTATCCACCGCTGTAGTAGTGTATACGTTGACCTTGTAGGCATTATTTGCACAGTGTTTTCTTCAACCCGCCATCGAGCTGTGTGAGCTTGTTCACATTTTGTCTAAATATTGATAATATTATCGTCTCTAGAAAAACCACTTGAGTTACTTTTTTTCAAGCAGCATTCATATATTTTACGTAATCCGTATCCACCGCTGTAGTAGTGTATACGTTGACCTTGTAGGCATTATTTGCACACTGTTTTCTTCAACCCGCCATCGAGCTGTGTGAGCTTGTTCACATTTTGTCTAAATATTGATAATATTATCGTCTCTAGAAAAACCACTTGAGTTACTTTTTTTCAAGCAGCATTCATATATTTTACGTAATCCGTATCCACCGCTGTAGTAGTGTATACGTTGACCTTGTAGGCATTATTTGCACACTGTTTTCTTCAACCCGCCATCGAGCTGTGTGACCTTGTTCACATTTTGTCTAAATATTGATAATATTATCGTTTCTAGAAAAACCACTTGAGTTACTTTTTTTCAAGCAGCATTCATATATTTTACGTAATCCGTATCCACCGCTGTAGTAGTGTATACGTTGACTTTGTAGGCATTATTTGCACAGTGTTTTCTTCAACCCGCCATCTAGCTGTGTGTATTATCGTTTCCAGAAAAACCAACTGAGTTTTTGTTGTTGTTGTTGTTTTTTTAAAAATAATGCCAGGCAAAGGCAGGCCGCCATGCAGAGGCCGTGCTAGGGGCCGTGCTGCTATGCAATCCTGTGGCCCTAGCAAATTGCCCAGTTTTAAAAAGCCAATGACCCTGAACTCCCAAAATGCTGAAGAGGTAGTTGACTGGCTTACACAGCACACCCCATCCTCTACCGTTTCTAACTTTACCACAACATCCTCCTCATCCTCCACTGCTATGGCCACCCCACGTAACACTTCCTCCACCACCGGTGCCCCTTCTTCACTGGGGTCAGAGGAGTTATTTTCCCATGAGTTTCTTGAACTGAGTAATGCGCAACCATTATTGCCAGAAGAAGATGAAGGAGATGAGGACCTTACACCAGATTTAATTCTGGCAGAGAACACGATAGAGATGGACATAATGAGTGATGAGGAGGAGGTCCCCGCTGCTGCTTCCTTCTGTGATGTGTCAGAAGAAATTGATGCATCTGAGGAGAATGATGATGAGGAGATTGATGTTTTGTGGGTGCCTAGTAGAAGAGAGCAAGAGGAGGGTAGTTCAGATGGAGAGACGGAGAGTCAGAGAGGCAGTAGGAGAATAAGACTTAGAAGAAGCAGGGAGGACAGCCCGCAGGGATCAGTAGGGCAACAACATGTATCGGCACCTGTGTTCAGCCGGCCAACGCACCCGCCATTGCCGCCAATACCGCCAACTCCGCCAACTTCTACTGTTACCGCCAGATCGCACACTTCCAAAAAGTCAGCAGTGTGGGATTTTTTTAATGTGTGTGCCTCTGACAAAAGCATTGTAATTTGCAATGAGTGCAGTCAGAAACTGAGCCTTGGTAAGCCCAGCAGCCACATAGGTACAACTTCTATGCGAAGGCACATGAGCGGCAAGCACAAAGCACTTTGGGAGCAACACCTCAAAGGCAACAGGCAAACTAAAAGCCACACTCCTTCTGGTCCAGCATCTTACTGCTCTACCTCTGCTCTCCTTGACCCGTCTGAACCACCCTCCACTCCGCCTTCCACCTTGACCACCTGTTCCCATTCCCAGTCATCTGCCACCAGCCAAGTTTCTGTGAAGGCCATGTTTGAGCGTAAGAAGCCAATGTCTGACTGTCACCCCCTTGCCCGGCGTCTGACAGCTGGCTTGTCTGCACTCTTAGCCCGCCAGCTTTTACCATACCAGCTGGTGGACTCTGAGGCCTTCCGCAAATTTGTAGCAATTGGGACACCGCAGTGGAAGGTACCCAGCCGCAATTTTTTTTCTAAAAAGGGAATACCACACCTGTACCAACATGTGCAGAGCCAAGTTACCGCATCTCTGTCACTTAGTGTTGGGCCAAAGGTCCATATGACTACTGACGCATGGTCCTCCAAGCATGGTCAGGGCAGGTATGTCACCTACACTGCCCACTGGGTGAACTTGGTAATGGCTGGGAAGCAGGGAATGGGTAGCTCAACAACAACAGTGGAGTTGGTGTCACCGCCACGGATTGCACGCGGTTCTGCCACCACCTCTACTCCTCCATCGCTCTCTACCTCGTCTTCTTCTTCTTCTTACTCTGCTGCTGGGTCCTCCTTCTCCTCCTCCACACCTGTGCACCCCCAGCTCCCCCTAGGCTATTCGACGTGCCAGGTACGCCGTTGTCACGCTGTCTTGGGGATGACGTGCCTGGAAAGCAAAAACCATACCGGATCTGTACTCCTGTCATCTCTGCAGTCACAGGCCGATCGGTGGCTGACCCCACACCAACTGCAGATCGGAAAAGTGGTGTGTGACAATGGAAGCAATCTGTTGGCAGCGTTGAGACTAGGCAATTTAACACATGTGCCCTGCATGGCACATGTGTTAAATTTAATAGTCCAACGTTTTGTCTCCAAGTACCCAGGATTCCAGGACGTTCTCACCCAGTCCAGAAAGGTGTCGGCCCATTTCAGACGTTCCTACACAGCCATGGCACGCCTTGCTGACATTCAGCAGCGCTACAACATGCCAGTCAGGCGTTTGATTTCTGACAGCCAGACTCGCTGGAATTCAACGCTCCTTATGTTGGAACGTCTGCTGCAACAACAAAGGGCCGTCAACGAGTACCTTTTTGAACTGGGTGGTAGGACTGGATCTGCACAGCTGGGGATTTTTTTCCCCCGTTACTGGGTGCTTATGCGCGATGCCTGCAGGCTCATGCGACCTTTTGAAGAGGTGACAAATATGGTCAGTCGCACCGAAGGCACCATCAGCGACCTAATACCCTTCGCTTTATTCCTGGAGCGTGCCGTGCGACGAGTGACAGATGAGGCTGTAGACCAGCGTGACGAGGAGCTGGAAGCGCACGATTTCTGGTCGGAATCACCAGAACGAACCCAGGCACATGCTGCAACGCAGGGAGAGGTGCCAGAAGTGGAGTCAGAGGAGGAAGGTGGCTTTGTGGAGGAGGAGGAGGAGGACCAACAGGAGCAGGCTTCCCAGGGGGCTAGTGGTGACCTTTTGGGGACCCCTGGTCTTGTACGTGGCTGGGGGGAGGAGACCGTGGATGATGCAGTCCTTGATAATGAGGAAGCGGAGATGGATAGCTCTGCATCCAACCTTGTGAGAATGGGGTCTTTCATGCTGTCATGCCTGTTGAAGGACCCCCGTATCAAGAGGCTTAAGGAGAAGGACCTGTACTGGGTCGCAACGCTACTAGACCCTCGGTACAAGCATAAAGTGTCAGAAATGTTACCAACATACCACAAGTCCGAAAAGATGCGGCATTTACAAACCAGCCTGCAAAACATGTTGTACAATGCTTTTAAGGGTGATGTCACTTCAGGAACTCATCAACATTCCAGGGGCAGAGGTGCCAGTAATCCTGCCACGAGCACACCTGCAAGGACAAAGCCCTTTGGCCAGTCTGTAACGTCAGACATGCAAATGTTTTTCTGTCCAAGGCAGCGCCACAACCCTTCTGGATCCACCCTCAAAGAACGCCTCGACCGGCAGGTAGCGGACTACCTGGCATTAACTGCAGATATCGACACTCTGAGGAGCGATGAACCCCTGGACTACTGGGTGCGCAGGCTTGATCTGTGGCCAGAGCTGTCACAATTTGCCATGAACCTCTTGTCTTGCCCAGCCTCAAGTGTGCTCTCAGAAAGGACCTTCAGTGCAGCAGGAGGGATTGTAACTGAGAAGAGAACTCGCCTAGGTCACAAAAGTGTCGATTACCTGACCTTTATTAAAATGAATGAGGGGTGGATCTCGGAGGGTTACTGCACGCCGGAAGACTTGTTCTGACTTCTATGCAGCTGTCCTTCTCTTCAAGCCTCATGACTCCACACACAGCTGTCCTTTAGCGTCCTCCTCCTCCCTCCGCCACCGTTACAAACTAGGGTGCAAACCCTACTGGTTTAATTTTTTCTGGCCTCTGTGCTTCAGTGGCTGCGACCAAAAAAATGCCTATTTTCTGCATTTATATGACATAATTTTTCTGGCCTCTGTGCTTCAGTGGCTGCAACCAAAAAAATTTATATTTTCAGCATTTATATGGCATAATTTTTCTGTCAACTGTGCTTCAGTGGCTGCGACCAAAAAAATGCATATTTTCTGCATTTATATGGCATAATTTTTCTGGCCTCTGTGCTTCAGTGGCTGCAACCAAAAAAATTACTATTTTCAGCATTTATATGGCATAATTTTTCTGGCAACTGTGCTTCAGTGGCTGCGACCAAAAAAATGCATATTTTCTGCATTTATATGGCATAATTTTTCTGGCCTCTGTGCTTCAGTGGCTGCAACCAAAAAAATTTATATTTTCAGCATTTATATGGCATAATTTTTCTGTCAACTGTGCTTCAGTGGCTGCGACCAAAAAAATGCATATTTTCTGCATTTATATGGCATAATTTTTCTGGCCTCTGTGCTTCAGTGGCTGCAACCAAAAAAATTTATATTTTCAGCATTTATATGGCATAATTTTTCTGGCAACTGTGCTTCAGTGGCTGCGACCAAAAAAATGACTATTTTCAGCATTTATATGGCATATTTTTTCTGGCCTCTGTGCTTCAGTGGCTGTGGCCAAAAAAACTGGGCAAACAATGCCTACAAGGTCAACGACGTTGACCTTGTAGGCATTGTTTGCCCAGTTTTTTTGGCCACAGCCACTGAAGCACAGAGGCCAGAAAAAATATGCCATATAAATGCTGAAAATAGTCATTTTTTGCCATACGTTGACTCAACGTATATGGCAAAAAATGACTATTTTCAGCATTTATGTGGCATATTTTTTCTGGCAACTGTGCTTCAGTGGCTGCAACCAAAAAAACTGGGCAAACAATGTCTACAAGGTCAACGTATGGCGAAAAATTACTATTTTCAGCATTTATATGGCATATTTTTTCTGGCAACTGTGCTTCAGTGGCTGCGTCCAAAAAAACTGGGCAAACAATGTCTACAAGGTCAACGTATGGCGAAAAATGACTATTTTCAGCATTTATATGGCATATTTTTTCTGGCAACTGTGCTTCAGTGGCTGCGTCCAAAAAAACTGGGCAAACAATGCCTACAAGGTCAACGTATGGCAGTTGTTTAAAGAGAACAGTAGATTACTAGCCAGCAAAGCTACCTAAGCTAAAATGTCCCTCAAATCCCTGCAGACTTCTGTCCCTCCAATACAGAGCAGTATCAAGCAGATTACTAGCCAGCAAACTTACTATCATCTGTCCCTGAAATCACTAACAGCTCTCCCCCTACACTATCTCTTCCAAGTACACGCAGGCAGATTTTTCAGATACATTTTTGCCCTTGATCCCCCTCTGGCATGCCACTGTCCAGGTCGTTGCACCCTTTAAACAACTTTAAAATCATTTTTCTGGCCAGAAATGTCTTTTCTAGATGTTAAAGTTCGCCTTCCCATTGAAGTCTATGGGGTTCGCGAACCGTTCGCGAACCGCTCGCATTTTTGCGCAAGTTCGCGAATATGTTCGCAAACTTTTTTTCCGACGTTCGCTACATCCCTATCCATGATTAAAACCTTAGCCAAGAAGTGGGTCAAAGGGGGGCCACATCACTAATGCTACCAGAGGCTGGTTTCTGGTTTTAAAAATGGAAATTGGTCTTAAAATTACAGAGGTGGCTTTTTGCAGCCCCTGGTAACTAGCTGCTTGCTGTGGTTCTCCTTGTCTCTTGGCATGAGTGACCCTGTGTATACGTAACATGATTTTTTTTGCACTGGTCTTCTCTATGTCAAAAAGTTATTTTGTGGGGACAGCTGATTAGAAAGCATTATGGACGGAAAGCCTCAACAGATAAGACAAAGCTGTCCAACCAGCTGTGTCTTATCATTTTCTTTTAAAACTTGATTATTTGTACTAAAAAATCTAAGACGTTTGTAATTTTGATTGAGCTTTGCACACGCTATGAGATTTGGAACAATTACTATTTAAAGGACAAAAGCCCCTTCACATTACGTGGCAATTACACACCACCCAGTGGCTACCTGATTGTCCCTGTCATGCTGAAATCAATGTTTCATTTTACAAGGGGTTTCTATAAAATGTGATATGCACAAACCTTTTGCTGTTTGTCCAATAAATCCATACAGCAAGCAGTACTCTATTGTTTCTTTCCAGTGTATTAAGCAGTTGACATGGTATGCCAAGGTAAAAAAATGCCTTTTTATATAAAGTTGTACAGAATGCCATCATCATTGCCAATGGGGCACGACGCTGGGTATGCAAAGTTGCCCAAGAGATTTGATGTTGCTATTTGAAAATAAGATATTTTTTTTTAAAAAAAGATTTGTAATACTGAGAAGTGCTCCATTGCTGCCAAATGCAGGCCTGTATCCAGCTTTGCCAGGCATACCAGTGTTGCAGTCAGACAGGCAACTTAACTATGCTCAGCAACCCTGTGAACCCCTACATATATATATATATATATATATATATATATATATATATATATATATATATATATATTTATATGTATATATATATATATATATATATATATAGTTCCTACTTTGCACTGCTGAATAGGTCTCAGATACTATGAAATGGTAAAATCTGATTGGTCAGATAGTTAAGCATGTGATTTGGGTGTAAATGAATGTCCGCTTGAAGTTCTGCAGCTTTAGAAACCCCTACGTGAATGTTTTTCACTTTGCACAATTCACTGTGCTGACATTGGACCTGGTCTGATAGTTGACAGGCCATTGTGGGTGATGGGACCATTGTTTTGTGAAACAAAAGTAGTCAGTACCCCTCTCCCCTATGTCCTTTTTGCTTTTAACCAAAAGTACTTAGTGGATAATTGATCTCTGAGCAGTTTAGTTGCACTCGGTCATGCAATGTCCCAATGCATAAAGAACACCTAATAAACCAGAAAAATGAACAAACTCTCAAACACAACCACCATATTTTTTAACCGTAATACAGGTATGGGACCCATTATGCAAAATGCTAAGGAAGTGGGGTTTTACTAATAGGGTTTTTTCTGTAATTTGAATCTCCAAATCATAAGTCTAGTAAAAATAATTCAAACATAAATGAACCCAATAGAATTGATTTGCCTCCAATAAGGATTTATTATAGATTAGTTAGCATTAAGTACAATGTACTGTTTTATTATTACACAGAAAAGGGAAGTTTAATTGTTTGAATTATTTGATTAAAATTGAGTCTATGGGAGCCTTCCTTTAATTCAGAGCTTTCTGGACAACAGAATTCCAGATAAGGGATCCCATTCTGTTCTTCCAGAATTGCAGCATCATTGCAGTTGCCAGGGTGAGGTGCATCAGTTGTAATTGTGTCCCTTGACCCAGTCAATGCAAATCGTACACAATTGGACTGAAGTTATTGTTAATCTGGAAAATATAATTTCCAGGGTTTGATGTGACAGTGACATATGATTCGATTTTGATTGGTAGCGGCAGCAGCACTCAATTAGGAGGGCAGGGGGAAGGCAGTGGCATCAAACTATACAGAAATATAAGTAGCGAATGTTGCCTTTAATACATGGGATGCTTGACTGTGAGGTAATGTATGGCCTGCAAATGCAGTAGGTAAAGAAGCTCTATAAGCTTTAATATGTCTCCGCTTCTACAGTCTCACTGCCATTACTCTAGGAAATTAATATATTCTTAAAAAAAATGAACTACTGTATAACAGTTTATAGCAGAAGCTCAGTCAACATTTACCAATAACTCCAGTTGCCTATACAGTCATGCAGCGCTGGGTAATTAACAACAAAACCATTAGAGGTGCAACAGAAGAGTAAAGGTGGAGGACAAATAACCTTTTATTCTCACCACAATAAATAAAAAACTAAGAGCACCCCATACAGGCAATTGGAAAAGGTCTGAATTGAAAAAAAAAATGTTTGCAGCTGTCAGCTTCAGTTTAATCATGAAGGGAACTAGAAAGCCATGAAATGCCAAATTATTCTTTACCCATTCCGAAAAAGGTCTCCCTGTTGCACAACAATCATCTCCATTTACTACAAAGACTATTTCCCTTTCCCATTACAGTTAATTACCCCCATTTCTCAATTGAATTTACAAATACATCATCTGTAAACGTTGGTATAATGTATGAATCTCTACCTCAGAGTTTAAAAATTGAAATGGCAGCTGGAGTTCACACTGCAGATTTCTGCTAATGCAGCCGATCTGGGATTCCTGTGACTCATGGCTAGTTACCTATAATTTACTGTAGCTATTCCTTTTTTTCAACCCCAAGGGTTACTCTTCAGATTCTCTGTTTGGAACATCACTGTACACTGAGCACTGCTTTAGCTATTTGATTGTAAAATTCCATTTGCTGTTTTATATATTATCTCCACCTAATAACTTACTCATTATGATCTTAGCCAGCTGCTTTTAGTTGTACATTAATCAACTCTGCAGGAACATTACCACACTGAATCGGAAAACTAGGAAGAGATCTATATGTACAAGAAGCATTGCAAATTATATAGGCTGTACTCTTACTTTAGCGCCATTAGTGTGATTGCAAATTGTATTTTTGTTATGTAAATTCTTTAATGTTATGTGTGTTTATATCAATGTTAGTGCTGTTTACTACTGCCATGTGCCCACAATAATAAAAGGCAACAGTGACCACATACACCAAATTTAAAGAAAAGGTATTCCTTATAGGAGAAGGAAAGCACTACCAAGGCAGTTTATTGTCAATAGATTAGCCACAACAGTGCAAGCTAGAATGCCATTTTTATTCTTTACTATGCCTTTCCAAACAACTCTAGACACTGGAAGTTATTTATAAACACTGGGCAAATTTGCACCTGGGCAGGAACTCATGGCAACCAATCAGATGATTGCTTTCAGTATTCAACTTGCGGCTGGCTGAAAAAAGTTAATCACTGATTGGTTGCTATGGATTACTACGCAGGTGCAAATTTGCCCAGTGTTTATAAATGAGCCCCACTGTCTCTGTTTAGGGTAGCAGCTGCCATATTAGATTGCTGTGAAATCACTTCCTGACTGATTCTCTCCCTGCTCACTCATAGCTATGAGCTCAGATTACAGCAGGGAGGAGAGGAGCAAACTGAGCATGCTCAAGCCCAAGCCCTGGTTTAAGATGAAAACAGGAAGTCTGATACAGATGTCGATGTGTAAACAAAATAAGGAAAGAAATTAGGTGTTTCTTTTGACAGAGGACTTTGACTGAGGAGCATTACTTTGAGGGTTTACTGGTGTATTCATATAGACCTTTCTGATAAAGCTTACTTAGTTTTGGCCTTTCCTTTTCCTTTAACAATTGGTTTTGTTTTAAAGAATATTTTCTATTAATATAGAAAGAGAGTTAAAGTCAAAGGTGGTTGACTTCTCATCTTTAAAAACCACACCCATGTCCACAGTCCTATATATTGGTGTGATTTGTTTTCTACAAGATTTCAAATCATGCACATAAGTAGAATGAGGAGTTCTGCTTAAAAGTAGACGTGTATGGATCAAGCACCATCTTCTGGGTGACCCCAAAACATATGTCCACTGTCATAAACTGCCCTTTAATCCTACTTTAGGCTTTGATAACTACATGAAGGATGGTGTGTTGGCTCCTGTATATTTACAGTCATATGAAAACGTTTGGGAAACTCTCTCAGCCTGCATAATAATTTACTCCACTTTCAACAAAAAAGCTAAAAGTGGTATGTCTTTCATTTAGTAATGGGTGGAGGGCACACCAATTCAGCAAATGCTGTAGGTAAACAGTGCAAGAGGTGCAAACATCAAAAGGGTACCCCTACAATGGGTACCCCACAACGTAACAATATATAGATAGGTATGCACACTCAAAAGAAGGCAAGTATGGTATATTTAAAATAAAGTTTTACTTGTTTATGCAAATAATACACACAAAGCCACAATAGTAGGCCTGTATAATACAATACATAAGCTTACATGGTATATACCTAACGTTTAAACATAGCCACAATTACATAACAGTAAACAGTAAGTATTACAATTATACAGCAAGGAGCAGATACACCTACCACCAGTATGAGAATGGCCCCAACGTTTCGGCGTAAGCCTTTGTCAAGGGGATTCTTGGTATATACCATGTAAGCTTATGTATTGTATTATACAGGCCTACTATTGTGGCTTTGTGTGTATTATTTGCATAAACAAGTAAAACTTTATTTTAAATATACCATACTTGCCTTCTTTTGAGTGTGCATACCTATCTATATATTGGTATGTCTTTCATTTCCCAGGAACATCTGAGTACTGGGGTGTTTTCTGAACAAAGTATTTTAGTGGAGCAGTATTCAGTTGTATGAAATTAAATCAAATGTGAAAAAATTAAATTTTGCTAATTTGAATGCATGTAACTGCTCAAAACTGATTACTGCCAACACCAAATTGGATGGATTATCTTGTTAAGCCTTAATCTTCATAGGCAGATGTGTCTAATCATCAGAAAAGGTATTTAAGGTTGGCCAACTGCAAGTTGTGCTTCTGTTTGACTCTCCTCTGAAGAGTGACAGCATGGGATCCTCAAAGCAACTTTCAAAAGATCTGAAAACAAAGATTGTTCATTATCAGTATCATGGTTTAGGGGAAGGCTACAAAAAGTGATCTCAGAGGTTTATACTGTCAGTTTCAACTGTAAGGAATGTAATCAGGAAATGGAAGGCCACAGGCACAGATACTGTAAAACCCAGGTTTGGCAGGCCAAGAAAAATACAGGAACGGCATATGCGGAGGATTGTGAGAATGGTTACAGACAACCCAAAGATCACCTCCAAAGACCTGCAAGAATATCTTGCTGCCGATGGTGTATCTGTACATCTTTCTACAAATCAGAGCATTTTACACAAAGAAAATACAAGTATTGATGTAATATCTCTGTTGGGTGCCCAAATGTATGCACCTGTCTAATTTTGTTGTGATGCATTTTGCACATTTTCTGTTAATCCAATAAACTTTATGACACTGCTAAAATACTACTGTTTCCATAGGGCATGTTATACATTAAAACGAAGTTGCTACTTTGAAAGCTCAGCCTATGATAAACAATTACCCCCTGTACAACCATTATTACCAAGCTGACAGGTGTTTTTATATATTATGTATTTGGTTGGCCATTATTCCACATAAGTTTAAAAGGTCCTTGTTCAGACTTGGCAGCATCAATGTCCTTTAAAGGGGTGACATCTGTGCTATGGGCCAGCAGTAAACAGCTCTGTCCTAGATCATACAGATCTTCCTCCCTTTAATAAAAGAAAAAAAATGTGAATCTGTAATGGCACTTGATACTTTATAAGTCATTCTTGAAATAGATGCTGTTTTTCATTCAGAAAATTTGATTTAGTGAAATGTCTGTGATTAGCTTTTTGAAATAAACAGGTGCTTTTAAATATGCTTGACATTTTCACTGAAACAGTCTCTGTACCCTCATTTCATTTATGAGCAATATCTTATGGGGAAAATTAAAGATGGGCAGAAAAACAGGACGTCAGCATTTGTGCAGTCATACAGAGTGTGTAATATTGTTTTGATAGCAAGTAAGTGTTTTTTTTATGACAACCGGACTACGGGATCATTTACAGGTCATTGCACATTTCCACTTCAGAGAAGCTGTAGAAGCCAAACCACAGAGCTTTTCAGCACAGTACTCAAGTCATAAGATGCTTATAACACGGAATCTGTAAAGTCTATTAAGCCTCCTGCTTTTGTGATAACATAAATGTATCATCCCTACATTTCCACAATGACTAAAGATAATTAAACATGTAAAAGGAAAGTAGAGATTTTCTCTTATTTTATGTATACTGGCCTCCCAAAAATTGTCTGAAAATGTACAAATATTGTGTCACAGGAAGAAATCAGTAAGAAGAACCAGATTTAGTAATCCTCGTGCAACAGATACGTTTTACTGGTCTAGTACTGTTGCCTTAAAGGAAACAAGACTTCTGTGGCCTCATTGAAAAATGCAGTGCACATTTTGGCCAAAAATCTTATCAACAATACAGTGTTATGTCTCAAATGTCTACTATAATTGTAGGGGCATGCTAACTTGCATCCATTGCAACTTTCCCTTTATATACCAATATGAACACAAATTAGTATTGGTAAATTTCTCTCTTGCTGCAACAGATGCAATTTCCCCACCATTTGTGTTAAAATGGCTCAACCTCCAGCAGCAGCATTAATAATGACATTAACATAATGTCTTGGAACTAGGGATGTAGCGAACTGCCGATTTGGTGTTCGCGAACGCCGTTCGCGAACACCGGCAAAAAATTCGAACGTTCGCGAACAGTTCGCGAACTTCGAACACCCGCTAAAATCGTTCGAATGGAACGATCGAAGGATTTTAATCGTTCGATCGAACGATTTTCATTCGAATCGAACAATCGAAGCATTCGATCGAATGCTTTTCATTCATTCGAATGCTTACAATCGTTCGAACGAATGGAAATCGTTCGATTTTTAGCGGTCGAAGGAATTCGAATGGTCGAACGGTCGAACGATTTGTATTCGAATCGAACGCGAACTCAAAATGCGAACGTCGCGCGACCTTCGCGTACATTTGGCGGACGCGAACGGTCGAAGTTCGCCGGCGAACAGTTCGCTACATCCCTACTTGGAACAAGTCATTTGCGTCTATTGAATCAACCTGCCATGAGAACCCTGGAAATACGGCCAGAAGCCTTTACAAAGGGGTGTTTGTGGCTACAAGTACATTTTGAGTCGCATTACTGCATGCTCAACTTTGCATTCATTTCAAGAAGAACCCTCCAATATATATATATATATAAATAGGGATGCACTGAATCCACTATTTTAAGATTCATTCAACCCCTAACTCCTTTGTGTATAATTCTGGCGAATACCGAACCGAATCCAAACCATAATTTGCATATGCAAATTAGGAAAACGATGGGGCAAAAGAAAACTGACTTCCTTCTCACATGATTTTTTTGGATGTGGATTCAGTTCGACAAGGCACTTGGATTCAACTGAATCCGAAAATGAAAAAGTCAAAGAAAATGCCTGCATTTTTGCGCAGTGGGTCGCATCACAGCGGAATCGTCCGTGGAGTCCTGCCCTTATAGTCAGCCTCGAATCCCCTTGTAGGCCCCTTAAGGAACCATCCAGTGTAAACTATAGAGATTCTTTCTGCAGAAATTATTTCAATAGCACAAGTTAGTGGGAGCTAATATCATTGATTAATCAATTGATTTTAACGTTTTAACACAAATTGGGTTACAGAAGTGAACAGGTTAGATGAAAGAAGATGTGACATAAAGCATCTGTACAGTGAAAACAATAGTATTGGTTTTATTATCAGGGAAGCCTTTATTGGCAGTTAAGAGAGCTATGGGACCCATAAAATTGGTCCAGAATAGCGCATGACTAGGAGGGCATGGGAATGGGCAGGCTGGCCAATAGGAAGCTTTGGCGCAAAAGTTTCAGTTTGTCGCTGCAGGGACAAGCAGGGGAGCCCACACATAGATTTGCAGGTCGGCAGAGAGAGCGCCTGTGGAAAGTCGGGTCGACATGGAGGATTTCTTGCGCTCAATTCAGTCAGCAGTGGACCAGCATGGTTTACAATGGGTGAAGGAGAGGTTTGGCGACTTACCGGAGTGGTCACAAGTTCCAGCTGAAAGCAAAGAAATGGAGCAGCGTGTGATGAGGAGAAGAGCATGTCCACCAGAGCGTCTCACCCCTTCACAAGAGAGCCGTGCAGTCAGAAGGCGGAGGAGTAGAAGTCCTAGAATTCTGGTAGCAAAGAGGGCACTAGTGGAAGAGAGCGGTGAGTCAGACGGCCTGCTGAGGAGGAGGACAAGAAGAGTAATGAGCGGTAAGACCGGAGAGCATGGCGGGGAGGCAGCAGTGAGTTATGCAGACAGAAGGAGCAGCCGTGTGGACAGGAGCAGCAGCAGGTGGAGAGGCAAAGGAAGGGGACAGGTGAGAGGAGAAGAAAAACAGAGGGAAACAGAGAGACTTTTAAAAAAGCTATGGAAAAGGCTGGCAGTGTGGAAATGAATTGTGCTCGGAAGGTGGGAGACAAGAAAAAAGCAAGCGATAGTACAGCACACAAAAAAAAGGGACAAGTTAAAAAACCAGGCAAAATGGATACAGTATCTAATAAAGTATCGAGTGAAGGGAGTGATACAGTATACAAAGTTGTGGGCAGTAACAGTCTTGCAAAAGAGGACACAAGGGAGAAAAGGATTTTAGGAAACAATGTTGCGGATCTTATCACTACCCAGCAGCAGTTACATTTGATAGACTCCCCTTCCTCGGCATCATTAGAATCCTTATTAGAATTAGACGAAGATGGCGCAGATCCAAGGTCTGCAAATATCCAGTCGCAATTGAAAGAGAAGGATTTACAAAGGGACAAAGAGAGGCTTGCAGAACAACAGGCAGGCACGAGGGGCTTTGTGTCTTTTAGAGCTTCAGGTGGGTGTCAAGGTTTGGGTAGTTATTCAGTTAATGCTCCTATGAACAATTTTGAAAGGGAAAATGTGTTGAATAATACTGATGATTTATTTATTGCAAAACTGAGAGATTTGGTATCCGTTTTGGAAAAGAGGGAGGTTAATGTTAACAATTTATCTCATGTATGGGGTAATGTGACAAACATGGGGCAGGAGAATTGTGACAGAATGTATAACAATCATATGTTGGATTTAAGGATAGCAGGTATGATTGCTGCAGCTAGGAATGCGGTAAGTACTTCGGGAGTGGAGGTTTCTATAGTCACAAAAGAGCAAAATTTAAGAAATGCAGAAAAAAATGGGAGGGAGACAATGGTACAAAGCGCAGTAGCGGCAGAACCTGCAATATCTAAAGGTAAAGATAAAGAACCAGAGAAAGAGAATACAAAGAGTAAAGAGTCTGAGGTGGGTAGATCATTACCAATGTCGAATAATGCTAGAAATCAAACATATATATGTTTTGAGGGTCCGCTAGGTGCGCATTTGTCCGTGGAAATAAGGGAAAAAATTTGAAAAATTAATATGTAGATATTTTTACACTACTGCCACTGGAGAGATTTAACTTAGACAAATGGGAAAAAGGGAAGGAGGAAAGAAAACAGGAGGATGAGGACAGAAGGCGTTTTAGGTTGATACCCCGTACCTTTAGTAACTGGCTACAGGCGTTGCCATTTTAGCAAGCATTATAGGGGAAAGGAAGCCTGAAAAATGCTCAGCATTATTTAGCTATATGGACATGATATTAGAAGCTTTCAGAGTTCATGGCAGGACAGCATGGCTCAGATACAATCAACAATTCAGGCAAAGGCTAGCTGTTCGGCCATCACTTGAATGGGATCATAAAGACATTAATCTTTGGATAAAATTAATGAATGCGAATAGACCAGGACCCAGTGGTTTTTCGGACTGGGACCGGCGGGTCAGGAACCGGGAACCCATCGGTCAATAACAAGGCAGGTTATTGTTGGGCATTCAACGAAGGGAGTTGCAAGTGGGGAACAGCATGCAGATATAAACACGAGTGCTCACACTGTAATGGAAGGCACCCAATGCAGAAATGTTTCAAGAAAAACGAATTTGGAAAATTTGGTGACTCCAATTCAATAGGGGAAGACTCTGGTGAACGTAGGAGAGATGGGGCCATGGTTAAAGGTTTATCCTAAAAGACAAGATGCCATTACGCAGGAAGGTTTTAGGTTTGGTTTTGTTATTCCGGCAAAGATGATAAATATGGTACAGGCGTCAAATAATTTAAAATCAGCTTATGAATTCACGGAGGTGGAGAAAAAATTGGAAAAAGAATTAAAGCTGGGGAGAATGGCTGGCCCATTTACAGAGCCTCCTTTTGAGGATTTACGTATCTCCTTATAGGAGTTGTCCCTAAAAAAAGAAAAGGAAAATATATAGTGAATAAAGTAACCCCTTTTGTAAAATATATGGATATTATAAGTTACCGAGGAGTTTGATGACCATATAAAAATACGAGGCCGAAGGCCGAGTGTTTTTATACAGGTCATGGAACTCCGAGGTATTAAGGATATTAAGGAAGATTGGAATTGGAGCTCTTTTGGGAAAGACAGACATTGAGTCAGCATTTCGGCTATTACCGGTTCACCCGGATAGTTTACATTTGCTGGGTTGCCACTTTAAGGGAAAATACTATGTGGACAGGTGCCTTCCCATGGGGTGTTCGATTTCGTGTGCTTTTTTTGAGTGTTTTAGTTCATTTCTGGAGTCGGTGATAAAACAAGAGTCAAGAATTACCTCTTTACTCCATTATTTGGACGATTTTTTATTTATTGGGCCTAGAGGCTCAAATATATGTGCAGCTTTGATGTTAAAAATGGAGGAAATAACAAATACATTTGGAATACCATTGGCCAAGGATAAAACAGAAGGGCCTAAAACATGCTTGAAATTTTTAGGTATAGAAATAGATTCTATACAAATGCAATGCCGTTTGCCTGAAGATAAACTGGCAGAGTCAGGTGAAGCAGTTAATACGGCCATTAGAGCTAAGAAAATTACTTTAAAGAACTTGCAATCATTATTGGGTAAACTAAATTTTGCTTGCAGGATAATACCAGCGGGACTGATTTTTTCAAGACGATTATCTTTAGCAACTGCTGGCATTAAGAAATCACATCATTTTATATAGAACACAAAAATGATTTATGTACATGGCAAACCTTTTTACAGGAATACAATGGTATTTTGGTTTGGCAAGACAGTGAATTATCTAACATTGAAATGGAACTGTTCACAGATGCAGCTGGCGCAAGGGGCATGGGGGACTATTTCAATGGTAAGTGGTTCTCAGAACCTTGGCCACGCAGCTGGTCTGATACAGATTTAGTTAAGAACCTAGTCTTCCGTGAACTTTTTCCAATATTAACAGCACTGGTAATTTGGGGCGAAGTCTTAAGAAACAAGAGGGTAACTTGTGACAATTTGGGAGTGGTGCAGGTTTTAAACAATATGAGAACATCTTTGCTGCCAGTGGTAAGACTTATGAGGGAACTAGTGCTGATAAGTATGAGGAAGAATATTTGGTTAAAGGAGAAGTAAAGGTTAAAAGTAAGTAAGCTTTATCAGAAAGGTCTATATAAATACACCAGTAAACCCTCAAAGTAATGCTGAGTCCTCTGTCAAAAGAAACACAGCATTTCTTTCCTTTTATTGTGTACACATGGGCTTCTGTATCAGACTTCCTGTTTTCAGCATAAACCTCCAGGGCAGGGCTTGAGCATGCTCAGTTTGCTCCTCTCCCCCTCCCTCTTCCCATCCCTCCTGTAATCTGAGCTCAGAGCTGTAAGTGAGCAGGGAGAGACTCAGGCAGGAAGTGATGTCACACCAAGCTTAAATGGCAGCTTCTATCCTAAACAAACAGAGACAGTGTCTAGAGCTGTTTACTCTGGTATGGTAAAGCATTCTGCAGAATAAAAATAGTGTTCTAACTTGCACTATTGTGGCTAATCTGTTGGCAATAAACTGGCTTGGACATTTCCTTCTCCTTTAAAGGCAAAACATGTACCAGGTGTTGACAATAACATTACAGATGCTCTTTCTCGAATCCAGTTGGATCGGGTACGAACCAGAATACCACAGCAGATGTGGAAAATTGGGTTTGAGGATTAAGGGACGCAATTAGGAATTCTTTGGCACCTTCAACATGGAAGGCTTACAGAGACATCTGGATAGAATGGATTCAGAGTGGAGGAAGTATTGGAGGCAGGGTGAATGAACAAGAAAATCTGGATAGATTATTATTATATTTGGCGCAGCAAAAGGAAAAAGGGAATTCATATAACATGATTAATAAAAGAATGTCTGCGCTTAGTTATTTATTCAAATTGTTACATTTTAAGGATGTTACTAAGAAGTTCGTTGTGAGGCAAATTTTAAGAAGCTATAGAAAGGAACAAGCTAGGAAGGATAGGAGGAGACCTATTTCATTGTCATTACTGAACAAATTATTTGACCAGTTAAGAGGAGTTTTTTTTCGGGATATGAGGAAAATCTTTTTAAATTGGCATTTTCTTTGGCATTCTATGGGGCGTTTAGAATTAGCAAATTAGTTTCTAAAGATAAAAAAATGAAGAGGGGGTTTGTTGTTAGAGGATATTTAGTGTTCCGAGAACCATTTATCCATTTGCCTTAAATTTTCTAAGACGGATGTTTTTGGTAAAGGCAAAATGATCACTTTGAACAGGATAAAAGAAAGCCCAACTTGTCCTGTGAGATGCTTAGAGAATTTTCTAAAAGCAAGACCGGATAAGGGTTTAACTTTTTTGATTCATGAGGATGGTTGGGCCTTTTCGGCATTTCAATTTTTAGCTGTTTTAAGGAATTGCCTGATGAATTTAGGTTTGAACGAAAAAGAATACGCATCACATTCGTTTAGAATTGGGGCGGCTACACAGGCAAAGATGTGGGGCCTTGATCCGAGAGCCATAAAGAAGGTTGGGCGGTGTTGTTGTTTAATATTATTAATGAATAGTAGTAGTATGATTCATTGTAGGTACTCAGCTATTTGCTGAGAGAGTTTACAAAACTCTTTATAACACAATTTAGCAGTGCAGAGCTATATTTAGTTAGAAAGCAAATGTCTGAAACAATTTGCAATTGGTTTTCACTATAAAAAATATATAATGAATACGAATTAAAAAGATGCTCATACTGTAACTGGCCATTCTATAATATAACAATGGGGGAATGTAATAAAATCCGGTAACGGGAAAATATTCGCAATGCGAAAAGTTATGCCTTTCTGCAAACAAATTTTCCTTTGCACAAATTTAATATAGCTTTTGTGAACCCGGAAATAGTTTAGCTACCTCTTCTGACAGTGTAAGCGTTATGTTTTGGGTAGCCAAGGATGAGTAGCGAGAGTCATGCAGTCATTACACAACAGTAAGCTTTCACTTTCACTTTAAAGCTACCAGGAAGTATGCACAGTATAAGTATGAGCACAGTGACATCTACAGACCATTTGCATGAACACCACAGTAAGAAGGTTTGTGAATATTATAGTTTGCCTCAGTGCGAAGTGAATGTAATAAAACTACTTGCTAAAAAAGTTGCAATGTTTGCTCCAAAAGATTATGACAACGTTAAACACTGTGCGCAATGTGCAATTAAAATTTGCAATGCAATAACAGTTTAAGGAAGAATATCATATTGCGAAATGCAAATGTTTCTTCTTATATGTGCAAATTGTTTTACTCTTTTTGCGACTTTTATTACATTCCCCCATTCAAGTTAATTTAAAGGTGAACCACACATTTAATTCATAAGCCTTAGAAAAATACAGGATGATATTAGGGATCATACAGTAATTTTTATAGTATAAAAAAGAGAACATTGATTTCAAATAAATGTTGTATTAATTTGCAGCATGTTTAAAAAGAAAGTGAAAATGAGACACCACTCCCCAAAAGCCATGCTAATCCAATTTCCCAAATTGGTTTCCCAAACTGATTGTAGGCATAAACATTATTATTCATGATAATAAATTATTGTATGTAAATGATGCTCTGCATGTGATTGAAAGCATTGTAATAACTATGTCAGTACAATCACTATGGATTATTGTCACATTTAGGGGCAGATTAACTAATCTCGAGTGAAGGATTCGAATGAAAAAAAATTTGAATTTCAAAGTATTTTTTTGGGTACTTCGACCATCGAATGGGTCAAATTGGATCGAATTCGATTGAATCGAATGATTCGAACGATTCGAAGTAAAAATCGATCGACTATTCGACCATTCGATAGTCGAAGTACTGTCTCTTTAAAAAATACTTTGACTACATACTTCGCCAGTTTAAACCTACCGAGGTTCAATGTTAGCCTATGGGGACCTTCCCCAGCACTTTTCTAAGTTTTTTGTGGTCGAATAAAAATCCTTCGATTGATCGATTAAAATCGCTCGATTGTTCGATCAAAGTATTTGCGGTAAATCCTTGGAATTAGATTTTTGAATTCGAAGGATTTTTCTCTGAGGGTCGAATTCGATGTTTTTTTAACCCTCGAAATTCGACCCTTAGTAAATCTGCCCCTTAGTGAAAAATTTTCTTTAATGGTAGATTCTTTTATATACTTGCCTATATGTGAAGTTATAAATGTCTGATAATGCAACAAAAAATGCACTACTTACTGCAACTTTTTGCAGATAGATTATTTATAATGTCTTTCTATTTTATCCTTGCTTCTTTGTCTTCCTTGTATCTACTTCTCCCTTTCTCTCTCTCTTCTTCCCATGAATCTCAAGCATCCTTTGCTTTTTTCTGTCTCACAGTGACTTGATTCAGGCTACCATTCTTAGAACATATTACATGTGATAGCAGTACAATTCTCACTTTTATTGAAAAGTGAAGATTAAACACAAATTTGTAGTAAAAGAAAATGTATCTGGTGCACATGTTGCCACTGTGGAACACCAGTGAAAGTGCAGTGTGTTTGTTTAAGCATGTGTTGTTTTAAAAATATGTGTGAATGAGGTGTTGAAAAAGAACATACACTTGTCTCCAACCCTAATCCTCAAAATTGTTGAGGCCTGGGTCCCTTTCTCATGTTACCAGCACAGCCAA
The DNA here is from genome assembly GCF_017654675.1 of Xenopus laevis. Lineage (NCBI taxonomy): Eukaryota > Metazoa > Chordata > Amphibia > Anura > Pipidae > Xenopus > Xenopus laevis. The sequence goes on along the minus strand of NC_054376.1, from coordinate 94,166,202 downwards.
AGGATCTTAGCTTGATTACTTTTTATTTGATGTTACCATGGTTAGATTACACAAATAGTTACTGTGTAAAATCAATTTACTTCAGCTCATTTTCATTCATAAAGTTCTGTTTGATATGGTCAGCTGGAGATTTAGTTCTAAAAACAACATATAAACAAACCTGCAATTGAACTCCCACAACAAAATATATATCAGGAAGGGTACTGCAAACTGTAGTAAAGTTGTAAGCAATTGTAACAAACCCTGTAATAAAGTCGGTGCAACTTTTTTTTTTAATGCAAAAAAATACCTCTAAGAGTATGCTAAGATTGTGGGTTTTTTCACTGGCTTAAATTTGTTTTCCATTATGAAACAAAATGTAATTCTAAACACTTTCTATCTGAGTATATTTTTTTAGAATCCCTCACCCACAACAAAAGGTATGAAAATGATGAGATGGTTTTTTTAGATGTGAATACAATCAACATCTGACCATTGCTGCAACTTGTGCAATAGCAAGGGAAATGCAAGCAATCAGACTTTTTGACATTGCATTTGATTTTATTAGGCGTTAGCAGGTGCTACCTCTGGTTACAAGCTTAAGCTATTTGTTCAGCACACATCTTTAAAGGGATACTGTCATGGGAAAAAAACTTTTTTTCCAAATGAATCAGTTAACAGTGCTGCTCCAGCAGAATTCTGCACTGAAATCCATTTCTCAAAAGAGCAAACAGATTTTTTTATATTCAGTTTTGAAATCTGACATGGGGCTAGACATTTTGTCAATTTCCCAGCTGCCCCAAGTCATGTGACTTGTGCTCTGATAAACTTCAATCACTCTTTACTGCTGTACTGCAAGTTGGAGTGATATCACCCCTCCCTTTTCCCCCCCAGCAGCCAAACAAAAGAACAATGGGAAGGTAACCAGATAGCAGCTCCCTAACACAAGATAACAGCTGCCTGGTAGATCTAAGAACAGCACTAAATAGCAAAAACCCATGTCCCACTGAGACACATTCAGTTACATTGAGAAGGAAAAACAGCAGCCTGCCAGAAAGCATTTCTCTCCTAAAGTGCAGGCACAAGTCACATGACCAGGGGCAGCTGGGAAATTGACAAAATGTCTAGCCCCATGTCAGATTTCAAAATTGAATATAAAAAAATCTGTTTGCTATTTTGAGAAATGGATTTCAGTGCAGAATTCTGCTGGAGCAGCACTATTAACTGATTTACTTTGAAAAAAATGTTTTTTCCCATGACAGTATCCCTTTAACGTGGTCGTATGTACAATGTATGTGGTGCCAATCAGACTAGATATGAATGCTCAGATCACAGGTCTACCACACCAGAAGTGATCATTGCATGACCAACTTAATCACTGTTATCTAAATCCGCATTTTACCACCTACTGTATTTCTTAGCCATCAATGAAATTAAGCAGTGACACCAAATAATTTTTTCATTGCCACCATTTTGGAATACAAATACTGTATCATTCTATACAAGAATGTATTGTCTTCCTATACAACGTTGACATAATGTCTGCATTGTCAGAAGCGGTGATGCCTGCCTACTCTTCTCCATAACTATTAAAGCAACTTGAACTTAATAATTTAAATATTATAAAGCACTGACTCTTTCTTACTTTCCCAAGCCAGCATGAAACACACTTCATTTTTTAATGTCCATGTAATTTAATCTAAAGAACAGAGGGGAAATGAACAGATTCATTCCAAGAAGCCTGTTATATTTGTGTTTCCTGTTCCATTTCTGTCTATGCTTAATTCTGTTGTAAATTGATTTCATGCTTCAGCTGTGACCATCCTTAACAAAAACAGAGATACTCTAGTCATCCATTGCCTTAAATGTGATAAGTGGGCTCTCTGCATATCAAACGGTTTAATGTTTTAGTCTCCTTTACAAATGTTGCTTTTGTAGTATTGATAGGAAGTTAAAAACCTCCATATGATTTATACATTTATATCATGTAGAAAAGCAAATTCTGTGAAGTTTTGGTTCATTTCCATGTGTAATATATCTAGTTCCATTTCAAGGCACCTGTGGACTCAGGGTAGAGTTCCTTTTCATGGTTTCACCATTAGTCATTGAGCCCACCCCTCCCTAATAAAAATAATGTGGCAGTTCAATGCAATTCATTATGTATTAATACATACACATACACAAGTGCATATTAGTCATAGAGAATCCAATAGTATTTAGCATGGTTGTGATCTTGGATTTAGCCTGGGGCACTATCTGCATTTGTATGTTCCCTTGCTTTGTGTGGTTTGCTGCCAAGTGCTCTGGTTTCCTCCCACAGTCTAAAATCATAATGGTGGTTTGATAACATTTTGATAAAATTGCCCCTGGTATGTGTGACACTAGTGATCTAGCACTTAGGTCAATTTGCATAGGGCAGGAAATTTAAAGTTGTCTTTATTATAAATGTTGGTGCAAATGCTTGAAGTTACCACTTTTTCTTACAAATGTCCACTGAACCTTAATAAAGACAAGAGAGTTAATATAATGCCCTACACATGAGCTCACTGTAAAATGAATGTTCCATATGTTATAAAATGTGTGGAGAAAACCAGTCACCCAAAACAGTAAGTTTTGCAGCCAATCCCGCTTAAAAAAAGGAAAAGTCGCCAGCGTTTTTTGAACCTTAATGCATTTTTGGCACACAGGATATGATGTAAGTGACAGAAGATTGAGGAAGATCTAGCTGCTTTTTAGCACTTCTTATGGTCTGAGGTGGCAAGTCAACTCTGGCTGAATTTGTGGAGTAACGATCGTTAGAGTGCGAATGATCAATAGCAAAGGTCCCGTTCGTTAGCATCTGTTAGTGAATTGGCAATGTCCCTGCGGGTGTATGTAATATATAAAGGCTGGAGTGACTGAATGTCTAACATAACAGAACAGAACACTACTTCCTGCTTTTCAGCTCTCTAACTCTGAGTTAGTCTGCGACTATAAGGGGTGCCACATGGGACATAACAAACTGTTCAGTGAGTTTGCAATTGATCCTCAGCATGCTGCTCAGATTCAAAAGCAACAGTTATGACCCATGTGCCCCCCCCCCTTAAGTCACTGAACCAATCAGTGGATACCAAGAGAGCTGCAAAGCAGGACGTAGTGTTCTGGCTATTATGTTAGACATCCAGTCACTCCAGACTTCATACATTACATTTTTGGCTAACTAACTATATTAGAAACATTTTTTATTTTGCACAGCCTACCTATTTACCCAATTTTTATACTGAACAATTCCTTTAAGGAATGTCCTTAGTCTTTCCGAATGTCAGGGTTTTTGTTGCTCCAGTGTGTTACAAGTCAGCTGATTAAAAACTTGACGGTGCTTTAAAAATGAGACCCAGAGAACAAAAATGGATAAAATAAATACTGCTTTCAATAGAAATCACATTTACAAATAACTATAAAATCAAACTGCATTTCTAAAGAATGTATACTGGAAAGTTGCTTAGAATCATGGTTTCTTTCATTGAGGAGTCGGTGCTGGAGATCCTGAGGTAGGAGGCCTCAGTAGGAGTAGCTAGCTAATGTCAGGGAAGATTATGTAATAATGATGGTATTTAGTAGAGTAGCCAGAGGCTCCAACAAGGAGAGAAGATAGGGTTAGTGCATCAATGTGCCACACCCACAATGGGTGAAATTACTCTATTGGGTGAAAACATTTGTTGTGCATCAAAAAAAATCTAATTTTAATCTAACTAATTTTCTGCGAAGTGAAACGGGTCAGATTTTCCCCTTACTAATAGAGAGGCCTGCTGAATCACACAACTCTAAGTAGCCTTCAAAGCTGGGGGACTAAAACTGTAATTCCCATCCCCTGAAGACCTGAAGCTGATTTGAAAAGACCAGAAGCCATACCGAAAAGGCTCAAAGCCATTAAAAGACCCGAAGTTAAAGTCCTGAAGCCACAAAAAGAGCCGAAGCTATGAAAGGAGCCGAAGAAGCAGAAGAAGAACCTAAGGTAAGTTTCACTGAACACAAAAGTTTTTTGTTTTTTTTTGAGCCACTGGCCACCAATGATTTTTTTTAAATATTCTATAAGGCCCATGACCACCAAGGTTTATGAAAACTTTTATGGGGGGGGGCCTTGGACAAAAATTTTTTTTATTTATAGGGTGGCCCTGACCACCAATGTTTTTTTTAACTTGCAGGGGTGCTCTGATAATGTTTTTTAAACTTTTATGTGGGACCAGAAAATTATGCTGTACGTGCTGTGATCTGTAATGGTGGAAGTAATTGTAATTGTTGAAATACTGTGAAGTTATTGTATTCTGAACAATGTACTGTAGAGAAAGCAACAATTTGTGATCAAGTAAACAGTTATTTGTTTCTTAGAAGCACAGGGGAAATAAATTTTTGTGTGTGATATCGGATTGGTTAAGGTTTCCTCCAGAGAGAGGCCCGTGTAATTTCTTTTTATGAGAAGGTAAGCAGGGGCCTCGATTCTGGGATGGCAGTGGATGTGATTTACTTAGACTTTGCTAAAGCATTTGATACAGTGCCACACAAAAGGTTACTGGTTAAATTAAGGAATATTGGCCTGGAACATAATATTTGTACCTGGATAGAGAACTGGCTAAAAGATAGACTATAAAGAGTGGTGGTAAATGGAACATTTTCTAATTGGACCAGTGTTGTTAGTGGAGTACCTCAGGGCTCTGTACTAGGTCCCTTGCTTTTCAACTTGTTTATTAATGACCTGGAGGTGGGCATTGAAAGTACTGTTTCTATTTTTGCAGATGATACTAAATTGTGCAGAACTATAGGTTCCATGCAGGATGCTGCCACTTTGCAAAGTGATTTGTCTAAGTTGATAAACTGGGCAGCAAACTGGAAAATGAGGTTCAATGTGGATAAATGCAAGGTTATGCACTTTGGCAAAAATAATATAAATGCAAGTTATACACTAAATGGCAGTGTGTTGGGAGTTTCCTTAAATGAGAAGGATCTAGGGGTCTTTGTAGATAACACGTTGTCTAATTCTGGGCAGTGTCATTCTGTGGCTACTAAAGCAGATAAAGTTCTGTCTTGCATAAAAAAGGGCATTAACTCAAGGGATGAAAACATAATTATGCCTCTTTATAGGTCCCTGGTAAGATCTCATCTGTAGTATGCAGTGCAGTTTTGGACTCCAGTCCTTATGAGGGATATAAATGAGCTGGAGAGAGTGCAGAGACTAAGTGCAACTAAATTGGTTAGAGGCATTGGAAGACTTAAATTATGAGGCCACCCCTTTAGACTAGAAGAAAAGAACTTTCATTTGAAGCAACGTAGGGGGTTCTTCATAGTCAGGACAGTGAGGTTGTGGAATGCACTGCCGGGTGATGTTGTGATGGCTGATTCATCAGTTAATGACTTTAAGAATGGCTTGGATGATTTTTTGCACAGACATAATATCAAAGGCTATTGTGATACTAAACTCTATAGTCAGTATAGGTATGGGTATATAGAATTTATGTGAAAGTAGGGAGGGGTGTGTGTATGGATGCTGGGTTTTCATTTGGAGGGGTTGGACTCGATGGACTTTTTTTTCAACCCGATTTAACTATGTAACTATGTAACACATACTCTATGGGGAGTTGCAGGGAGTTGTGACTCACTAGGTCTGTGTCTAAAAGTAACATATACCACAGATGCTCAAATCAGCATTATTCTGTCTGTATATAAATGCTAGTGTTGTTGCAGGTGTGTGAATAAAGATGGGGAGGGTGTGGGATGCCCATACTGCCAGCCTTAAAGTACTATCCAGTGTCGGACTGGCCCCCAGGGATACCAGGAAAAGTCCCGGTGGGCCCAGGTGTCAGTGGCCCTCATGCTGCTAAACATTTGGCCTATTTCATGGACATTTCCTATTTCTATGAGCACAAAGGGGCTAAATAGTTGGAAAAATAGAGTATAGTATGTAAATAATAGAGACTAGGGGAATAGAGGCTGAGAGAGGAGAGGAAGATAAATAGTGCTAAGAGTGGGCCCCTGGTGGAAGGTTTTTGGGTGGCCCTTGGACTGTCCCAGTCCGACACTGGTACAATCCCACAATGTCTTTAGGACTACACTATACACAACAAAGGAGAGCTTGGTGTTTCCCCAGCTCTAATGTGGAACGCAGCGGCAGCCGGAGTGAAGAGCAAACAGATGGGATCCTCTGAGGAAAATGAGAAAGGTAAAGAGACCCTGTGAGGGGCGGACAAGGCGGAGGAAGGCAAGGTTAGAAGAATGGTGGGAGGGGAGACGGGTGATGAAGGGAGTTGTTGCACGCATGCGCACTGGCTGAGACTTGAGCCCCACGCGGCTGATCCCTGGATGGTTTGTGTGCAGCCTGGGCTCTGAGTGCTGCTGCTGACAGTGTGCTCTGCCGCTGCTACTTGGGAGACTGGCTGCTCTTTGATATCAGTCAGCGGCATCTCTGCTCCTGTAGCCCAGGCAATCCAATAGAGAGCACATCATTGCTTGCACTCCTTGCTGCCTGTGCCATGGGTTAGGGAGCGAGAGAGAGAGGGCGAGCAGTCCGGCATTGCCGAAGGAGCTGAGGGGGCAGAGCTACACTATCCCCGGCAATGGGCTGCGGCCGGTGATCTCTTGCCTCCTGCTGCTGCTGCTGCTGTGGGATAAGAGCGAGGAGCGACAGCCCTGGGGGATCCGTGCGGGAGAGATGATCGCGGAGTTGCTGAGCAGCGCCCTGGGGCTCCTCCTGTATCTCAACACCCTGGGCGCTGACTTTTGCTATGACGACAGGTATGTCCTTCCATGATACTTTAGTCCCTTTATCTTCTTCCTTAGCTGCCTGCAATGACTGCCACTTTACAGGGGACCCTGTGTAACAAGTTGAGGGGTGCAGCAGCCACGTCCCCCCCTTTGCTAATTGCCATCATTGCTGCAACTGTCATGTCCATACCATGAACTGATTGGCTGTCGCTACTACAGAATGAGAGAGAGCTGAAACTCTGCTGTAACCCGGGCACTGATACTGACACTTTATCCACGGACCAGAAGCAAGAGAATGACATTCAGTTGGCAGCTATGGAACTTCTCCCTGTTTGTATGAATGAATGAGACCTCATTGTACCTGCAAGGAAACCTCAGCATCTGTCCCCTCCTACCACTTTTGAGCCATGTGTGTGTGTCTAATGTGTGTGTCTAATGTGTGTGTGTAATGTGTGTGTCTAATATGTGTGTGTCTAATATATGTGTGTAATATGTGTGTGTAATGTGTGTGTCTAATATGTGTGTGATGTGTGTGTGCCCTTAACTAGATTCACAGGCACTGTGCACAGACATATCCTGTCTAAATGTGTTTGTAAGGTGCAAGCTCTGGAGTTCTATCCAACTTTTAACCCTTCAGTTGTTCATCTACAACTTCCAAGTTATTTATGGACAGTAGGGGATGTTGGGAGTTGTAGTTGAACAGCAGCTGGTTGGTAGTAGATGAGAACATCCAACAGTATGATGCACTGAACCTATTTGCAAACACTGTGTGTGTGTGTAAATAGAGACATCGTATCAACCTCTTAATGTAATGTCGCTATTTTGTAAATTATATAATGTAACGTGCATGCATGGAATTCCCTGTAGACTATTTTTTTTCAGTGACATACACACAGGGATCACAGTGCAAAGAACTAGTCTCAGCACATCAACCGGTTAAAATCTGAGTTAGATGCTAGAAAGCGTGGATATACCTGTCACACGAAATACTGCTAAATAGAGCAATGTAACCTGCTGCCAGTTCCCTGGTATAGTAAACCTGCAGCAAGTCATTTTGTTTTTAGGGGTTGTTCACCTTTGAGTTAACTTTTAGTATGATGTAGAGAGTGATATTCTGAGAACATTTGCATTTGCATTTTTTTATTATTTGTGGTTATTTAGCTTTTTATTCAACAGCGCTCCAAAATCCTATTCAAGCAATCTGGTTAAGAGAAAAAGGCAAATAATTAAAGAAACTATTAAAAATAAATAATGAAGACCAGTTGAAAAGTTGCTTAGAATTAGCCATTCTATAACATACTAAAAGTCAACTGAAAGATTAACCACCCCTTTAACATATGTTTACCGGACAGACGTGACTTTTTTTATACAACGAAGATTAGAAAATGCACCTTTTCCAAGGATATTGTTGCCATTCTGGGAACAAGTGTTTGTCTTTACCAGCATTAAATGAATAGCTTAACCTGCTGCAACAACAGTCAGGTGCCTGCTCTATGACACAAATTCATAAACTTGGGTTTATAGTTTGTGTTTGATATGGGTAACTGCTCTAGCGTAATAAACTTGGGACTAATCTATGCAATGTTGTAAAGATAACGTAAGCCTGTTTCTGATTGGCTGCTATAATGGTGAATTCACAGTGACGCATTTATTAAAATATTGCCTTCTATGAAAGTACTTTGCATGTTGTTTGACGTCAGGGAAGTAAACTCGGAGATAGCACTTTAACCCATTAAGCATAGTTCAAGTTCCCTTTGCATCTCATGCTTAATTGTATTGAAGAACTGTTAGACCCCAGGCAGTTGTCTCAACCATCATGCAGTGCTTTTAAAGCTTCTGAAAATTACCAGGACTATTTATTTCTGTTCTGACAAGAAGTTTCCCAGATGGTTGGTGCATGTCAGGTTATTGCCGTTATAAGAGTAGACTCTGTAAATGTGGCAAAGTAGAGCAGTTACTTTCCAATCTTTAGTTATTGTGTTGCCCTGTTTAGAAATCAGTGCAACCCTAAATGAGTCCTTTAGATGAAAAAAAACCCCTCTTTTGAGCACTTTTAGGGATTTAATCAGATTACAATTAAGACCGATGCATAATTAAAACATATTAGGGAGAACAGCACGCCTGGCTAAGCCTATTAACCATCCTGGGGAGTTTCATGCTCCATTGAAATTAAACCATCCAAAAAGTGAGCATAGATTTACTTTGACAGCTTTCATCAGCCTCTCTTTACTGTTGAGATTGAATGGATCCCCTGGGCTTGTGTTAACTGGTGCCTAGAATTTAGCTAGCTGGCTGTGTCCTTGTGGCAAGCAACTGCTGTTATGGGGATGGCACTTTAAACACATTACATTTCTGTAGCACGTTATTCACTGTATATGCCATGAACATAGTTTGTTTCATGCTTGCTATAGACCGTCAGTTTATTTTTGGACAAACTGTAGAAGTTATCAGCAAATAGTGACTAAAGTCCTATATCCACACCCCATGAATATCAGGAAAAACGTACATAGTTCCTTGTTGAACTCAAACAGTCTGGAAAGGCTTTCACTGATATAGCTTATCTAGGGATTTTGTGGGTGAATTCATCAGCTGCTGCCAAGTTTCTCACCTGCTGTGCTTTATGTATAATAACAATATCAATGTGAAACACTTTAGATTCCTTTTATCCCCATAACTTTAGCTTTTAGGGAATGCTGGCAATTTTAATACAGCAACAGGACGGCCATTTCTGTTCATATCATTCACATGCTGTTACTTTCATGACATCAAGAAGATTTTGTCCCGTGATTATAGCTTCGAATTCTGTTGCTCCTAAATGTCAGATCAAATAGGTAACCATAAAAATCCCTTATATGTGTTTTAACTCTGTTTGGTAGGTTTGTATAAACCACAGGACTTTTTTTCTTACTCTTTACAATGAATTAGCCATTGAAGACTTTAGAGCAAAATAATATTTGGCAATTCTGACTCAGATCATTTAACATTACAACAGATCCTATAGTTTTTCCAGATAAGTTTTATCATTTTAAAAAGATGTTCTGTGTTATATGTCTTTACTAATAAGAAAAAAGTGCCATCTAAGGGTCAGTTTATACATATTATAGTCTGGTGCCTGCTAGTAATTGAGTGTAAGGGCTCTTACAGACGAGCGTTTTTACCTGCGCTCCCCTGCGTTCCGTTTTCTGCGTTCAGCCGCAGGGGAGCGCAGGAATAGACGCATTACATTTTTTTCCAATGGGGCTGTACTCACACAGGCGCGTGTAGGCGCCTAACGCAGGTTGAGACGCTACATGCTGCATTTTTCCTGTGTTCGGCACCTACACGCGCCTGTGTGAGTACAGCCCCATTGGAAAAAATGTAATGCGTCTATTCCTGCGCTCCCCTGCGGCTGAACGCAGGAAAACGGAACGCAGGGGAGCGCAGGTAAAAACGCTCGTCTGTAAGAGCCCTAATATTGTTTAGGTACACAGCATGAGATGTCCAAATGATGTTGGGGATTTTTTTTCATTTGGATGTGCAAAAGTAAATGGCTTCAGTAGGGATGCAGCATGCAGTTCCACTTACTCAATCAGGGTGGTGAGAGTTAAGTCGGCTGTACAAAACCTTTTGCTCTGTCTATGTTCACTCAAGTGAAAGCAAGACAATACATTTGAACACTGAAATGTGTTGCATGGTCTCCTGTTTATTAAGGCCTGTTGAATATGTGGCTAAAATTATCTCATGTCCAGGTCTAGACTGAGATTTTCAGTACACAGAGGGCCAAAAAAACCCACAGGCAAGTGTGACCAGAATATACAGATTGGCAGTCTTGATTTGCACATATTTATGTAATGGCAACATTTAAAAACGTTTAGAGAGTGAGGGTTTCCATACAGTCTGATTACATTTTCATAAGGTGCCAAGTTATCTAAGGGATTTTACATAAAAGCATTTGAATGCTCGTATGAAGAAACATGAACTGGTCATAATGAGTATATTGCTTTTATATGCATTTAAGGCAAATCCATTTTTGTATGTTCAGCCTGCTTTTCTGTATTTGGATCACACTTAAAATATCAATCACAATGGTAATGGGTACCACCAAGCAGAATAAAATGGAATCAATGGGCTCATGTGTTCAGGCGGAATCAGTTTTGCACCACAGAAATGTCAATTACATGAAAAAAACACGTGTGTGTGTGTGTGTAAGGACAATAACGGTATGTTTTTGTTGTATGGAATCTTTTGACAGACAACATATAAACTTACCTGTTAAAATGCACAAAAGTGTACAAATTTGGTGTTACCTTGGTGTAAAACATTTGTTTATGCCAGAAAGTCATTATAAGTCCATGCCAGCTTCTTTTCTTTTTGCTCCACTTCAGGCCAACTTTTTTATATTGTACCAAAAAGTTGTAGTAAAGGAGTTTCACCTGTTTAACTACAACTTGGTGCAAGTCACATGCCACCTCAATACACCACAAATAGATTAAGGCTTCTTGAATGTGGCATACTTTTAACTCCACATTTGTGAATTCCACCCATAGTGCCTGGATTGGAATAGAACAACAGAACTCACAGGTGCAACACGTTATTGCTAACAAACATTACTTTCATTACTTACATTTTTTTTTTTTAAAACAATCTTGATTAATAAGGCTAAGAGCTATTTTGTTGTAAGAGTTTTCTGCACTTCACTTGAGTTGTAAGTCCACTTTTGAGTAAAAAGAGATAATAAGAAAGGAAAAGATGGACATAAACAACTTGTGAATCAGACCATCATCTGAAGACACTCCCTTGGTGAACATTAATTACAACTTACCTTAGATAGGTCCTCTTACCCCTTGGGATCTGGTGATACTTGAGGAGATATCTGCTTCTCTGTTAAAGGTGTTATTCACCTTCCAAACACTTTCGGTTCAGTTGTTTTCAGATTGTTCACTATAAACAAAGACTTTTTTTCAATTGCTTTCCATCTTTTATTTTTTACTGTTTTCCCAAAATTCAAGTTTAAAGTTTAATGTTCCTGTCTCTATTGTTTCAGTCTGGCAGCTCAAAAGCATTCTGACATGTTACAATTTGATTCATTTATTTGATACATTTCTCAGCAATATCTATGTAATATTAGCAACTATTGTATCAATTCTACCAGCTGCATTTAAAGGGAAACTCTGACTTCCAAACCAAAATTTAATAAAGAGGCCCACATAACACAGAACCCCCTAATATATCCATCACAGTTACCTGTCCGTTCAAAAAGTATGAATAAATGCCATTGTCTATGCTGACATCCCACTCTTTAACAGTTCTCTTTCTGCATCATTTGAAATCCTGGCAGGGAAGGAGGGACTAAAACACTGATGTTTGAACTTCTCCACAGCTTACAGACAGCATGCAGGAACTACATAACCCACAATGCATTGCGCTGTGATGTTTCATTCCTTATTGAAATCACGTGTGCAGTGATTGGCGTTTGGAAGATGCAGGCTGAGGACAGCTGGCTGTTAATACAAAGTAACAGTAGTCAGCCAGCTCAGCAAAGTAGTCAGAGAGATCAGCAAGAGAGCAGGGGGCTAGGCTTCGGGAACTGTTAGAAACCATTAAAAATCATGAAAAGTTTGCATGTTTTTTAAATGATGTATATTGCAAAGTTGCTTGAAATTATGTTTACTTTTCAAAAAGTTATGTTTTTATGGAGTTTCCTTTAATGAAACCCATGGATTATGTTAAGAAGGGCCAAATATAACAAATGTATCAATTTAAAATAGTTAAAGAGCCGTTGACCCCCTCCCAGAGCTTTACAATTCAAATACACGGTCACAAATAGAATTGTAAAACGTCTTTATTTCTGGGGAACAATCTGAAACCAACTGAACAGAAAAAAGTGTTTGACGTTGAACAACCCTTTAAGAGAAAAAAAAAATATTTTCAAAAAGATTCTGGATTTTGTTGTGCTGCAAGGCACTCAATGAAAACCACTGGAGCTGTAGCCCAAATCTGTGCCACTTAACAATTCCTCCAATGTTTTTCAGAACAAAGCTGCTCTGCATTCTTCTTAGTAGAGCAGTCTGACAATAACAATTGCGTGCTCAAAGGGGTTGTTGGCATTTAACATTTGCAGAAGTATTTTCATGCATTTCTATACAGAATTTTTTTCTCCCATAAAAATAGACTGGCTTCATCTTTGAATGAATGAACAAACAATTTAAATATGTTTAGATTTGTAAATGCAACACTTGGTTTAAATGTTATAATTGTGTTCAAGGTGCAGTTCTCAGTATCCCTTTGGGTTAAGTCTGTAACTGGCTTGTGTGGAGGGCAACATGGCATAAAGGTTAAATATGTGGTTCCAGTTAAGTTGTTTGAAAATTGCTCCATAGAATTCACACCTAATGTTTAAGTCCATATTTAGCTTTATTATTTTTATTCCCCAAAATATATGGCTTCCAAGTTTGGAAAGTTAAAAGTGTGGTAATATAATAATACTTTTTTTGCGCTCCAAACACCTGTAGCCCAAGTAATTATGGATGATATTGACCACACTGAATATACTAATCGATATATTAATTTGTATTCAGGTTTGGGATCCTTTTGCCAAAAACAATTATCCAGAAAACTTTGCATTATGGGAAGGCCGTCTTCCATAGACATGATATGGACCCTATTGAGTATACCTATAGATATATAAATTTGTATGGGATCCCCAGAAACCAGTTATTCAGTTTTGCATTACGGGATGGTCATCTCCCATAGACTCCATTTTATGCAAATAATTAAAAAAAACATCCTATTGGGTCTATATAAGGCTTACATTTTTTATAGGAACTTTAAGGTATGGAGATTTTTCTTATCTGGAAAATCCCAAGCCCCAAACACTCGCTGTAAAGTGTTGGAGTTTCCTAACCCCAACCTGTTTACCCATCTTTATCGCTCAACACAGCATTCCCGACTCCCTTGGTTTAGCATCATTTAGCTACGCCCATGGTTGTGAGGCATTGTTATGTGTACAGCAAGAATCCTGTGTGAGTGTGTTTTATATTTATATCATGGAACTGCAAGGTGATTTCAAATATTTGTCATGTCACACATTACATCATTAAGTGCTGATGCTAACCGATGACATCACTAAACTTTTATAAGAATAAATGTTACAGGATATTCGTCTGTTGTGTGCATTATATAAGGATATACATCACTGGTCTTCTGTGTATTATGTGCAAAAATTCACCACTGCATCTTTTAAAATAACAATCCGCATACTGCTTTCATTAAGTTCTGATACAGAGCGATGCAATATTTCTAAGGTTTTAGTGAGTTATGGTGCAGATCTAGGAAAATGCTCCAAGATCTGGGAATGCTGGGATTCATCAAAAGTTGACCCCTGCACCTCACAAGGGACCAATAGACCCTGGAAACTCCCGGGAACTCCTTATATTGCGTGATCCAGGGAAACCATGCCATAATTAATAAATCATGAGAAGTAAAGACTCTGCTTTGTCTGATGGAGCAGTAGAGATGATATCCTTTAATGTCTTTTTGTATGGTATAAACATTTTGATTTTGTCTTCTATAAAATGAAAATAAAAAGACAAAAATTCAAGGATAATGGCTGTGCTATTTCTCAGCAGATTGGGTCAAGCAATTTACCATGCGTTCAGCACATACTGAGATAATGTAAGTGTAAAGCGACAGTACCTAATGGCCATAAGCATTTTCTTTCAAAGTGACAGCTGTTCAGCATCTTGAATAGTGCTTTTTGTGCCTTAAATACAGACAGGGAATTTTTCCAAAATGGTTCATAGTTAACCTTGTTTTAAAATAATTTCCAAGGACCCTTTGTCACTGGGCTTTTGTGCAATATGATAATTGCACTAATGTACCACACTTACTATGTATATTCTTATGAACATAGTTATAACCATGTAATTGCCTTCCATTTTTCATTCCATTTTTCAGTATTTAGGGACCTATTTATTAAACCTCAAGTTTTTAAAGGGTAAAAACTCAAAATTTAGAGAAAAAAAAACCTTACTTTAAACTTATTATGCTTTGAAGCTGCTAAAAATTTGAATCATGTCAAAGTCAACAGCAGATTTCTTTAACAACTGAAACATTTTTTTTTTTTTTTTACCTTCATGATTCTTGATAGTTTCGGCAGTTTGTGCTGGTTTTTGATCGATATTACGATAAATTCGGGGTTTTCAAGCAAAAATTCGATAAAATCAGTTTTTGGAGCAACCATTCAAAAAAGTTGCACGATTCGAGTTGACTGAATGTTGTCGCGACTTTTTGTTGCACCAAAAGGAACCAGATGTTTGCTGTCATTGTTATGAGCTTAATAGACAGATCGGATCCTAATCAATGATTTGTTTCTTATGTTGGCCATACATGGGAGATATGAATGGCTTATAACCATATTGGCCAGTACAAGGTGGGCATGTTGGGGGAGGTTGCCAGTCGAGTGGATCCCAAATGTTTTGCCACCTTTTGGCACCTTCATGGTATCTAGGCACAGAATGCATCATGCACGTTTAGCAATAAGCATGATTGCTGTATGCCCTATGATGTTTGCCACCATTCTGAATAAAAAGACACAGTTGGTCAAGAAGCTTATGCGTGTGGGCATTCTTACTTAAATATAATTAGCAAATAATTGGAGCACTTCTAAAGAAATGCTTGTTGCTAGGCTGCATTGTTTGCAAATCGATCAGTTTAGCCTTTCTGGATGGCATCTTAAATTCTTTGTGTACTCCTGCTCCATATATTGCATTCCAAAAGCAGTGCCATATTAACATCATGGTAATTTGTGTCAAATCCTGCTCATTTACAACTTAAAAATTCTTCAAATTTAAGCTGCATAAAAAATGGTGTTCAGTTTCACCAATTTTCGTAGCTTTTTGCACATAATTTCATGGCAAAATTTCTCGTTTGTCTTAAAAAGAGTTTAGCAATTGTATAAAATAGTCATTTGTACGTTCAGTGAACAGTTACAACAAAATAATATAGATATCTAAGCAAAAATATAATCCTATATGAAGAGACTAAGGTAATAGCATACACTTGATTTTACAAGAGTTGTGTGGTCAGGACACAGTCTGGGGGAATGTCAATATTTCAATATATGTATTTTTGCTGCCTATAAACATATTTGTCAACTATGTGAACACTTGAAATGTGCAGCATTTAATACATTTCATACAGCTCTATGTAACAGTAAAGCTGTTCACCCTACTTCTTCCTATACTAAATATGCACTTTCCTTCATGTTAGCGGCAGTAGCTGTTTAGGAATACCCAGGGGATACACAATTCAGCCGCAAGCTGTCTTCTGGATTTGCTTCTGTGTGAAGTTGAACAAAACATATTTATTTTTGAAAAGAAATGATGGCATCCTGTTAAGCAGTTATATTTGTTTAAAAGATGTCAGACAGATCCATACAGAATACAAATGGGTTTCCAGTCGTGGTGAATGCTTGAAAGTACGACAAAGACTTAAATGGGTGGTTCATCTTTCAGATAACTGTCAGCATGATGTAGAGAATGATATTCCGAGACAATTTGCAATTGGTTTTCATTATTTATTATTTGTGGTTTATGATTTATGATTATCTTTTTATTCAGCAGCTCGCCAGTTTGTAGTTTCAGCAGTCTGGTTGCTAGGGTCCAAATCACCCCAACAACTATGCATTGCTTTGAATAAGAGACTGGACTATGAATAGGAGTGGCCTGAATTGAAAGATTAGTAATAATAAGTAGCAATAACAATACATGTGTAGCCTTACAGAGCATTTGTTTTTAGATTACCGGTAGGTCAGGGACCCCCATTTGAAAGCTGTAATGAGTCCGGAGAAGGCGGCAAATAATTTAAAAACTATAAGACATAAATAATAAAGACCAATTGAAAAGTTGCTTAGCATTGGCCATTCTATAACATATCAAAAGTTAACTTAAAGGGCGAACCACCACTTTAACACTATGATCAAGATTACGGTATATTTGAATATAAAAAAAAAACTGCAGGACTTCGCTTAAATTGTACTAAGAGCAAAAAAGGTGTCATAAGATTATGCAAGCATGCTGAGGTGTTTGGGTAGTTAGAAACAAATATTCCATGTTGCCCATTTTCCTTCCATCCACAAATGTGCCTTTGCCCACACCTGTTTTTCTTCTTTTTTTTCACTTGAATTTTTATTATTTTTACAAATAGAAAAGAACAAAAATCACTATTTTTCTAACCCTTTATATTGAGGAAATAGGTCAGACATTTTTGGTTAGGTTACATTAAATCATTCCAGTAAGATATAGTTTAAAGTTTTTTTTTAATAAGCCAAAATATACATAGCAAGTGTTTTTTTATAGAGATTAGTAATAATGGTTAGTTAGTGGCCACCAAAAGTAGTTTATGTCTGTAGTGTCTTTTTAATATTTACCGACAGTGGTCAAGCCTATTATTTTCTTTGTTCTTTCATTATATTTTTCTATGCAGATTTGTGTTCATTTTTAAAATGTATTAAATTGAATTTTCTCTTTGAATATGCCTGAAAAACAAGTTATATATTCCACTGTATATACACTTTAGTTATATATATACTAGTTATTCCGATTCAGGTTTACATAGGAATGATCTTCCTTAATAAAAGTAATGACCATTAAATGATAGTTCATTGTAAGATTTTAATTGTAAATATTTTTTATAAAGTTTACATTATATAAAATATATCCCCCTTCTCCTCATCTTTCCCAGTAGCAGCTCAGGTTGCCAACTGTCTATAATGTTATCTGATTCATTAGTTAATGTTATTAGCAGCAACCACTTGAGAACCTACTGTGCATGCTCCCTGGCCACTCTCCCGTTTTTAGAGGGACAGTCCCTCTTTTGACAGGTCCCTTGGGAAAAGTTAGACTCTTAAAGGGCAAGTTAGACAGCTTAAAGGGCAATTCACCTTCATTAGCAAAACTGTAATAACTGAAAAAAACAGAAATATGTTCAAAATATGTGCCTAAACAATTTTGTACAGCTTAATAGGCACCAAAGTGCAGTCTGCCAACGCCTCCTTTTCCGTAACAATCACTTTTTGCTCCGATAGTGGTCAGTTTCTTAATCCGCACTTCCTCCACCTCAAAGCGGGGAGCAGGCTGATGATGTTGAGGGTTGAGCCAATGATATGGTAGAGGAGGTCTGGTGACGTCAAGAGTGGGGCTATGACATGTCAGTCGGCCCATCTCAGGTAATCCTGCTCAGTTTTCCTAATCTGGAAAACAGGGCAGACCGTTTTGAGCAGGGCCGGAACTAGGGGTAGGCAGAAGAGGCACTTGCCTAGGGCGCAAAGGCACATACCTCTTCTGACGCCTTCCCCAAGCTCGGGCCGCTATGTTCAGAAGTTGTGGCCGCACTTCCTAGTAGTTTAAGCATGCGCATGCGCGAGCGGCAGGGGCGAAATAGTTGGCCGGGTTGCCTAGGGCGCCCGGCCGAGTAGGCCCGGCACTGGCTATATGTAGGCTATATGCTCACATCTGACCCAATAATCACTATTTTATATTGGGTTATATATTTACATCTATTTGGGTCAACATAGCATATGCCATTTCTCTACATCACCGTTACTGCTATAGCAAAACCACACAGGCCTGGATTTGTGGAAAGACCACCAAGGCCTGGGCCTAGGGCGGCAGGATTTTAGGGGGGCGGCATGCTGCCTAACTACACCCACATTGGTTCAAAAACACTGGGGATGCACTGGAGATACAATAATTTTTTAAATTTCCCATGCACCAATCCCAATTGCTCCTGTCCAGATGATGACAATTTGTACGAATAAAGGGGAGGGGACAGGGGCGACGAACAGCAGTGGGCCTAGGGGCACCCACTGTGTAAATCCGGCCCTGAAACCACAGCAAACTTTTGAACTTGGTTTTCATCTTAAAAACAGATATGTGTCTTCACACTTAACAAGAGCCCAGCTGAATGTTTTTGTTTTATCTTTCGGTGCCACCCATTTTCTGATCTCACCACATTTGTTTGATATATTTCAACTTGTTAGGCCACATTCTGCCCCTGCCGCACTGTTATGTTTGTTAACACCCTGAGCTTTGATAAATGGTTGCTCAGACTTCGTTATCTGTAAGTTCAACAGACTGTTTGCATGTACCATTCCTTTTTACACTCCCTGTAAAATGGCTATTTAAAGTGACACTTTATGGAACCTGTTTCCCTCATCTATAGTGAGTTCCTGACCTTTAAACAGTCTGCACTTTGTCTGAATGTGAACTCTTTTTGTGCACGTCAGCTGCAGTCCTAAATGCCTCTGCATGAGATTGGCTTTGGCACTTTACAGTGGTTTTTTTTATATTTCTCTTGTTCCTTTTACACTTTGGGTTATGCTTAAAGCCTGCTTAAAAATAAGAAGCTGCCACTTTAAAAATCATTCATTTGTTAAAGAATTTTCTTTGACGTGTTCTTCACTAAACCTCTTAGGGTAAGGTCACACTGGGCGATTCGTCTTTGCAGCAACCAATCGCCCCGAATGCCTTACCTCTGTCTTGCGCTGGCTAAAATGAAAAGTCGCCTGCAGCATGGCATACGCTCAGGGGCGATCCGCCAATGAGGCGAGCTGAGGCGCTCGCCTCAGGCGGCATCGCCAGCTAGGTTTCCAGGGGCGGCAAAAAGCCGCTCCTGGTGCCTTTAAGAGCCGAATTTCCGGTTTTTGAACCGGAAATTCGGCTTTACTAGGGCGAGAGAGCGCAAATGCGCTCTCCGCACTAGCGTTGCTGCCTCCCCCCCGGAAATCGAATCGGGCTGGGGGGGCGGCATTACTGGAGCCGCCTCAGGCGGCAATGCATACAGAAACGGCGCTGCATACGCTTCACTTGGTATTCTGAAGTCGCCCAAAGTTTCCTCGCGAGGCAACTTCTGGCGACTTTGGTATACGAAGCGACGCATGTGCCATGCCGCAGGCGATTTTTCATTTTAGCCAGCGCAAGACAGAGGTAAGGCATTCGGGGGGGGGGGGTTGGTTGCGGCAAACCAATCTGCTGTTTACCGGTGACTAATAAATGCTACCTGCTAATTGGTTGCTATAGGTTGTTAGGTCTTTTGCAAACTTTGCACCTTTTTTATAAAACACCACATATTGCTTTAACGCAGCATATTTTACATTTACACTCCAACAAAAACTTACATCTGATGTTATTTATAGGGAAAACATTTAAATATAGAGTTCTATTTTTTCAGAAAATGTGTCATCCTTAATTGTGAGCTTCCCAAAGTTAATATTATATGGCTGCCATATGGAAACACTTGCAACGAAACCTGCTGCTTGGAGTGAAATTCCTGGATTATTGCTTAATGGGAAGACTTTAAAAGATATGACACTTGTTTTCCTGTTTCCTTTGTCGGGAAGTTTGTATTTGGAAGAGGTTAAGAAAAGCTTGTAACAAATATCTTTCTTGCTACTTGCATGAAGTCAGAGTAGGAGTTGCTGAGCCCTATTTGCTACACTCCTTGAAAGAATTGTACAATACAAATCTGTTATTTTAATTCATTATCAACTCTCATGGTCAGTAGCTGCCTTTCACAAATAGTTTGGTAAGGAAATGCGATTGTTAATGCTACAATGTACTGTTTATATGAATTCCCATTTTTTTTTTAAATTTAAATTGAACCTCCACTCTGTAGCACAATATCTTGCTTACCAACAAGGTCAATCATTTAGTGTCCTCTTTTATCCCTGATACAGTTACCACTAGTTGTGACTGTTATGGCTCGGAGAAAATGTGGCGTTGCTCAGTAACATTGATATGCCTGCAGAATAAACCTTGCTTGGGTAAGCATTGCTTGTATCAGCGTGCGCCACCGTAATAAATCCATCTGTTTCCCAGTCAGTCCGTAAGTAAAATTGAAATGCAAAATATCAGGTGCTGGTGACTCCAAGGTCATATCTGGCAATATTCTACAAAGCCCCATTTATTATTTAAAGCTCTATACCTATGGAATTTGATGTAGAACAATGTTTAATTCATCCCAGTGGAGCACGGTGAACTAGATACGTAGTGTGAAAAAGGAGTTATAAAACTCAATAGTCCAGCAACATGTTTTCTTCTCGACCACATCAAATAGATTGTATAGTAGCTGCAGCTCCAAATGGTTCACTGCTTTCTGTCCTAGTTGGCTGAGGAAGGTGAATTCCGAGCAGCCAGTGTTGTTGTTGGAAACCAATGAAAGTAAATAAACACGTTTAATGGGATTTTCTTTATTGCAAGCCACTGGCAAATTTTCTGTGCGCTGATGCACTGCTACTGTTTGTGTTATTTATTTCCGAGCAGCTATCACATCGTAACTGTGCTCTCTGTACAATAAAAATACAGTACCTGTTTAGCCTTTTTTTTCCTAGGGGTGGGGACAGCATGAGTCCTTTTCATGGTTGCTCACACAGTATGTAAATCACAACGGAAACGCTTTTTGCATCTTTGAGATGGGGAAGCTGGATCTTTTGTTTTCTAAACAATAATGAACTTGATGCATAAATTAGCAGTAGACTAGGCCTTGGAGTTTTGTATTATAAATCCCATTGGTTAGCCACTTTAGCTCTGATTAAGCAAGTGACCCACATACACAAAAGCAAAGGGAATGCTGGCGTGCCTCTGGGAGATGCACAAGTGCCATCTGTTTCTCTTGTATTTATATTTACACTGCATTATTAAGTGACTTATTCTGATAAAAACATTGCCTTTATCATCTTTAGTACCTTTTTGTTTAATCTGCCCTTTTTATTTGTAATTTAAAAAAAAAAAGTCCGATCAGCATGTGTTTTTATTTCTCTTCTGGGTCTTAGAAAAGATATTGTTTCCAAGTCTGTTTTAGTGTGAGATGTAGGGCACAAGTCTTACAGTATTCCAAGGGAAATGGTAATTCTGAGCATGAGTCTAGAAATTTACATCTTCAATGAATAGGCCTTGTGATTAACATGTTTTTTTTTTTTACCCTCTGTATAAACAAACCTCTCCAGTTCCTAAGCCGAAGCCTAATTAAAAGCAAATCTACAACTAAATTTAAAAGACTGTAACATATTCCTGATGTGTTTAAATACAACATTTGCTGCAAGCTACTTGCAAGAAATAAAAATCAATGTTAGTGATTTTGTTTCTGGGGTTGCAGATCTGACAGTTGGAAATGTTCTTGCTATAAGGCTGTCAAATTTTTTTTATAGAGACCTACATTTTTTGGGGGGTATAGTTTTCCTATGAATGCCGTTATGTTCATTCTTCCATAGCCTTACTGGCTGGAGTTCTTCCAGAGGATGGGTAGTTATGAGAAGTTCTTTATAATTCACTCCTTTGCATAGAAACAAGGGATGTGTGAGACAACCCCAACAGGCCTCAATCCTCACTGGAGAACAGAGCCAGTAGAATCCGTGCAACATATGACCAATGGATGCAGCTTGAAATGGCGATGACAGTGGAAAGCTCGCCATACATTAATTCAGTTCTATGAAACTGTAAATGTATGGGAGGTCCTCTGATGCAAGCCAGTATTCATGTACTATGGATATGGGTTGGTTCAGAGACCAGGGACTGTCTAAAATTCTGATCGGTAGATGCATCATACAGCTACCATCTGCCAAACTCTATTCTCAATAAAAACACTCTCTCTCTATAAAGTCACAACGTTTATTTATCTCAACACATTCCTTTGTTGTAACAAAGTGTCACAATAACAGGGACAACTATGCTGATCGTAAATAGCGATGTATTGTCTAATGAATAGTCTCACTGTTTTTCTTTGTTCACAAAACTACTGTTAAATAAAACCATTTGTTTAACTTATATACTGCAAGAGATTCTTCAACTCTCACGGTCTGCTTGGAAACAAAGACTTCTTTGTGTTCTTGAACTTCTACATACATTAGGATATCGTTACACAAAATAAGAAGTACTGTGAGAGGTTTGTTTCTTGATTCTCAATAGTAATTGTATCTAATTCTACACAATACTATGGTAATCATATTTCTGTTTTCACATATTACCTTTTGTTCAGTAAAAAATGTATCTTCAGCTATAAGGATATTATTTATAATCAAACTGCCATGTTAATTAACACAACAGGCTGTGCATTTCAAGGAAATAATCACAACTCTATAGGGGTTATTTACTAAACTCCGGTCAGACTTTATGGGCAAAAACTCAAAATTTTCTGTTTTTTTTTTTTTTTTACATACTTGAATTTTTTGAGATATATTCAAGCCTTAAGAGCCAGAATCTGCCATCTCAGACCTGCTGAAGTTGTGTATAAGTCAATGGCAGAGGTCCCTATCCTATTTTGAAGTTTCTGTGGTCTGAGCAGGAATTAGACCGGAAATCCGATTTCCCAGCTGCTCCCAGTCATATGACTTGTGCTCGGACTCGGATTTAGACTGGATGATACCTAATGTAAAGAAGGACAACTGGTAACAAGGAAGTTAAAGGGATACTTTCATGGGAAAACATGTTTTTTTCAAAACGCATCGGTTAATAGTGCTACTTCAGCAGAATTCTGCACTGAAATCCATTTTTCAAAAGAGCAAACAGATTTTGTTATATTCAGTTTTGAAATCTGACATGGGGCTAGACATATTGTCAAATTCCTAGCTGCCTCCAGTCATGTGACTTGTGCTCTGATAAACTTCAATCACTCTTTACTGCTGTAAGTTGGAGTGATATCATCCCCCTCCCTTTCCCCCCCCCCCCAGCAGCCAAACCCCAGAACAATGGGAAGGTAATGAGATAGCAGCTCCCTAATACAAGATAACAGCTCCCTGGAAGATCTAAGAACAGCACTCAATAGTTAAAGCCAAGTCCCATTGAGACTGATTCAGTTACATTAAGTAGGAGAAATAACAGCCTGCCAGAAAGTAGTTCCATCCTAAAGTGCAGGCACAAGTCACATGACTGGGGCAGCTGGGAAACTGACAATATGTCTAGCCCCATGTCTAGCCCCATGTTAGATTTCAAAATTGAATATAAATAAATCTGTTTGCTCTTTTGAGAAATGGATTTCAGTGCAGAATTCTGCCGGAGCAGCACTATTAACTGATGCGTTTTGGGAAAAAACATGTTTTCCCATGACAGTATCCATTTAGGCAGATGAACATTATTCTTCCCTATGGAGTGATAGAGTTCAGCGCTGCACTATCCCCATCCAAATCTATTCTTCTCAATGCCAATTGTATGTAGGAAGAGAGGATTCCAACATGATTTCATATTTTCGTCCCAGAGTGACAAATAAATGGTTAAAGTAATAGTGTTTTATGATCATTACCGTTAGGTTAATTTATAAATCATTAGTAAAAAGACATTTGGTAAATGGTAATGTTCATTGTTTGCTTGGACTATGTCTGACTTTCTTTTTCCTCTTACCTACAACTTCTGTTCCACACAGATACACAGACTTTGATTTTACAGTCAGATCTGTTTTCAGACAATTTGCAAGAAAACTCCATCTGTTTCATTTGATCTTTAATGTTTGTTTTTGCTGGGGTTTTTATATCACAAGCTGTTCTTACAAATGGTTTGCCTTTGTGAATAATAAGCTGATTTAGCAACCCATTTATATATATATATATATATATATGCGTTAATATTCCAGAATAAGGTTTCAAGAATCGCTTCAACACAAGGGCAAACTGTTCTTGATTTACATATCAGGACAGGAACACATAGACCGCTTCAATAAAACTTTTCTGTTTTGTCAAGATCAACATATGAGCAAATATTATTCCTAAACAAGATTCAACATTGCATTTTGTAGCATTTTTTTTTCTAAATTGCTCTGTAATTAGTAGTCTGATGAAATGCAGCCATGTTCAAATTATTTATTGGGCCTCATCACTTTCCTGCCTACACAACTTTCAGAAAGTAACGTGTCGTTTGACAGCTGCATGTGCTGAGTCAGTATTTGGCCACAACACCTGAAATTCATCCAACATCGCAGTTCTGTGCCTTAAAGTAATCTAATTCATTAAGAAGTTTTGCAATATCAAGTCCTGTTTCATTTTATATATATAGATATCTAAACAAACTTATTGACTGGAACATATAGCCAGTTCACTTGTCAGATACTCCATGTCTGAAGAGGTGATGTGATTTGGACTTGTACTTGTTTTTCATTAGAGACACATGTATAGTCACCGTAGGCCATTTATCTTCTGCATGAAATTACTCAGAATATAGTACATAACCATGTACAGGCTGCTCCTTCCATGAGGCAAGGTTAGAAAGAGGGACAAAAAAATATGACACGTGTAGTGTAGCGAAAATCATTGACCATGCCCATTTTTGTGGTCACGTCCCCTAATTACCATGTTCGTTTTACAAAAGTTGGCAGGTTATGAAAGTTTGAACACATTTCTGTGGTTTTTATGTGTTGTTACAGTTTTGCTAATGAAGGTGAATTGCCCTTTCAACTGCAAGTTACAGTTTCCCCAAGAACCTTGTTTATCTTAAATTGTTAAAATTGCTTTTTTAATTATCTTAAATTGTTACAAAAGTATTGAAGTGCCACCTGCTGAATGTTCTGGGCTCTTTGCCAAAAGTCAATTAAGTTTAAGAAACATTGTATCTTTTTCTGGCTGTTCAGTGCAGGAGATCAAAGAGACGGAACATTTCAGTAACAATCCGGGACTGCGGGTTGAGCTGTCAAAATCAGGACTTTCCCTCTCAAAATGGGATAGTTGAAAGGTATGGTTTATTCCTGTGGTGTCCAAAAGGTAGATCTACCAGTAGACCTTTAAGGTCCCCATAGACGCAAAGATTTTTCTTTGGTGAACGACCGATTTTAGCGAAATCCAACCAGTCCGTCAAATTATCATGAAGTTAGTGGGAATCTAACAATTGTACAGTTTTAGATTTTTCGTCAGACATCTGTCAGAAAACTGATCGGCCAGGTTACAAATTTTTTATTGGTCCCAGTGCAATCTATCTTATGTTTGCAGGGCCAAGCAGGCAGCTACCCTCAGTTTTCCTGGCAATATTGCCTGCAATGGTCTTTTTAGTTGATGGAGAAATCGAACATTTAAATGATCGTTTCGAGATAATCGTGGTCTCACTATAACGAAAAGATCTTTTAAAGATCTTTACATCTATGGCCAGCTTTAGCTGGGGATCAGTAGATCTCAAGACACTGTCTACAAACTTGTCTAAAGGTGGCCATACACGGGCCAATAAAAGCTGCCGACAGACCGAGTCAGCAGCTTATTGTCCCGTGTATGGGGCCCCCGACGGGCTTCCCCGATCGAGATCTGGCCGAAAGTCGGCCAGATCTCGATCGGATGGGATTAAAAATCCCGTCGGATCGCGGCCACATCTGTTCGTTGATGCGGTCCTGCGATCTGACCTCCCGTTCGTTAGGATCCGATCGTTGGGCCCTAGGGCCCACGATCGGATCAGCCCAATTGCCCAATATTGCCCACCTCAAGGCAACCTCCGTGTATGGCCACCTTAAGTCACCCTCCTATTTCATGCTTTTATTCAGATAATTATTATGTTAAGGTTACATAACAAATAGTTGCTTGTTAAATATAGCAATGTACATTTTCCCATTAATCGGTATTTAAGTAATATTTTCCATGGAATACAATGCTAACAATGCTTTTATGGATGTAGATCATAATGGGATAAAATCACTAAAAGTAGACCTCACATTAGTATGGACACTCCTGGTTTATACCATTCTACACCAGAGTTAGAGAACAACACTGGTATCACTTGGTTTGACCCCAAAGACTACAAAAATCAGAATTTTTTGGAAAAACCAAACCCTAGTGTCGATACAACACTGTAACATCGGCCACTTAACCAACTCTTCAAATTTTATTAGAAGCCATGCAATGACTGATATGTATAAAATGTATGCAGCAGACTGACACAGACAATGCAGTAACACACTTTCAACTCTTTGTCTTGTCTGATTTATACAGGAGGTGAATTATTTTGCTATATCAAAAATAAATAATATATCCAGTTTTAATAGTACTATTCTGCCTGAAGGCAAAACACACCTATGGTAGCTGGCTTAATTTTTAATATAGGAAAGAGTCTGTTAAACTTAATTAAACTCTGAAAACAGGCTGTACTCTGGGTTTTGCCGCATTTACTATTGATGCAGTTAAGCTTTCTTATTCTATCTCTGCTCACAATAATCATAGAAGATATAATTTCCTTTATTACCAGCGATAATGTAATAAAAGATGGATGATTGAACTGATTCTCAAAGGGAAAGTATCTGCCTTTTTGGCAATCACATCCTGAGGAAGAAAAGCCAAAATGAGTGTTAAAAGTGTACCCTGCAACTAGGGGAGGGTTTTTGTCTTGCACAAGTTGGGACAGACAGACTTTTACACCCTGCATTGTTGCTAATGGAGCAGTTAAAAGGGTTGTTCACCTTTAAGTTAACATTTAGTAGGATGTGAAATTCTGAGACAATTTGCAGTTGTTTTTATTTCTGCTTTTTGAGCTATTTAGCTTTTTATTCAGAAGCGCTATAGTTTGCCGTATGTTGTTTCTAAGGTCCAAATTACCATAGCAACCATGCATTGATTTGAATAAGAGACTGGAACATTAATAGGAGAGGTCCTGAATAGAAAGATGAGTAATAAAAAATAGTAATAACAATACACTGGTAGCCTTACAGAGCATTTGCTTTTGAGATGAGTCGGTGAACCACATTTGAAAGCTGGAAAGAAGGCAAATAATTCAAAGGCCAAATAAAAGTTGCTTAGAGTTAGCAACTCTATAAAATACTAAAAGTTAACGTGAAGGTGTACCAAGTGCAAAAAGTGTTCATAGGAGTTTATTCAGCAATTTAGTGCTAAGTTGCTATACAACTAATGACCAGATAGATTTAATTGGTTGCAACTGGTGAGATTCATCACCTACGTTAGCACTGAGTATTCGTAACATTGTAGTTGACTGCCATAGGACTTTCTGCTAATAGCATTTATCTGGGATTCTTACCTGAAAATGTGTGTGTGTGGTTCTTCTTTTCATGCATAGTGAATTTGTATGCTCTCCCTGTGTCTTTGTGGGTTTCCAACATGGTCTCATGGTCTCTGGCATGAATGTTATAAGGCCCTTAGATTGTAAGCCCTGCTGGGGTACAGACTGATGTGAATTATGTATAATCTCTCCAAAACTCTATAACTAAAACAATATAAATAACAAGATAAAAATGAAGGATCTATGAAAACCAAAACCCTCCATAACACAGACTTTGTAGTGATTTAAAAATACATGCGATTATTACAAATTACAGGTTTGTTTGTCACTTGGAGGCATCTGAAAGGGATCAGTAGTTCTTTTCTTGCTGATGGAAGTCTATATTTAGCAGAAAAGTTAACCTAATGCTGTGCTTAGCTCCAGCAGTAATCTACTTTTCTGCTGGCTGGAGCCAATTAACCTACCTGTATGTCTTTGGTGTTTTTCGGGCAGAAACCAAAGTACCCAGAGTAAACCAGTGGTATTTTAACCAAAGCTCTCAATAACACAGACCTTGTATTGATTTAAAATATGTCCTCTAAGGGTAAGGTCACACCTGGAGATTCGGGGAGATTTAGTCACCCGACAACTATTCGCCTCTGCTTTTGGGGCGACTAATCTCCGACTAAACTCGCGACTCTTCGTTTTCCAAGACGCCCGAAGTTGCCTCACTCGGAAAACGAAGAGTCCCGAGTGCCATGCCACAGGCAATTTCTCATTCTAGCAGGTGGAAGACAGGGAATCCGTTTGGGGAGATTAATCGCCCCCAAGAAGAGGCGATTAGTCGCCGGGTGACTAAATCTCCCCTAATCTCCAGGTGTGACCATACCCTAAGGGCAGTAATCCTTAGAATTTTTATTCATCACAATATTCTCAACTACAACATAGGTGTCTAACAGTGCGTTGCAGATTCACGTGAATGGGAATAAAAATATAATGACATTTATAAGAAATTGAATGTTATCGTTTTATTTTGAAGCTCTTTATTATATTGGTTTATCATTGCTGCATTTCTTTGTTCTTCTAATAGAAATGTGCATAAAGAAAAGACCATGGAGTATTTGTCATTTATACTTTGCCAAATGCATGAAGGATTTTTTGTCTTCATAGCTCACAGTTCTGTCTGATTTTTCAGATTGGTATAATTTGCCTCCCTGCTGCTGAACAGCTTTGTTTAGCTTTCTGCTGCCATTCCACTGCCAGTTCTGCATTATGGCAGATCTGGAATTCTTCAAAGCAGAAGGTGCATTAGTAGCTTGTGTATTTTTAGGATTAGGCAGCATAATGTGTTTTGATTTCAGTGTACTGCATGGATTTTCAGTTCTACTACAAAACCACCCAAATGGTGCACTTCCTTCACACTTTTAAGTTCTTTCCCCTTCACAAAGGCCTGCAAATGCACTTCTCCTGTTTTATTCTCTTAACAGCAGTTGTTTCTTTCACTGGTATCTTCTTCTTATGCCCAACACTGATTCTCCATTGCCAGCAATGTGGTTTATATTCACGTAAAGCAATGAATGGTTGCAAAAACAAACAAACAAACAGCAGAAATGGGACTGCCTCCTAATCCCTTATTAACAGAGGCATTCTATGTAACTATGGGTTGTATGTTGCTCTCAGTGGCCATTAAATCATCTCAAAAACAGATGCACTGATGTGATTGTGTTACTTTTGCTTTAGACTTCTAGTAACTTTAGGTTTGATGTAACACATTTTGGTAATTCTTCTTAGTACTCATTATGTGATTATGTGGCCCTGTATTGACTAGTGCCATAATATACACAAGCTGGCTCATACTGAAGTCCTTATTTAGATTGTGTGCCCTTAATTTTCCTTTTATTGCTCTCACTAGTTTACAAAACTAAAATAATAAACATTAGGATGCATTCTGCTATTGATTCTTAAGGGGATCTGTCACGTCCTGAATGTGTGTAAATATTTCAGATCAAGAAATTCTTGATTTTGCATCTGGCAGTATTTATTTTGTGTGTGATTATTACAAATAGCTATGTCTGTGCCAACTGAAGGCACCTGAATGGGCTCAGTCTTTTCTTACTGATAGCAGTCCACTTTTAGCAGACATGTTAACCTTAAGCAGGCCATAGATTACAGATTTCACCATTGTATCTGACGAACGATCGGACGTCCCAATTTTTTCGAACTGTCATTAATCATTCAGATGATATAAAGTAGTTAAAGGGATACTGTCATAGGAAAAATTTTTTTTTCAAAATGAATCAGTTAATAGTGCTGATCCAGCAGAATTCTGCACTGAAATCCATTTCTCAAAAGAGCAAACACATTTTTTTGTATTCAATTTTGAAATCTGACATGGGGCTAGACATATTGTCAATTTCCCAGCTGCCCCAAGTCATGTGACTTGTGCTCTGACAAACTTCAATCAATCTTTACTGCTGTACTGCAAGTTGGAGTGATATCACCCCCCCCTCCCTTTCCCCCCCAGCAGCCAAACAAAAGAACAATGGGAAGGTAACCAGATAGCAGCTCCCTAACAAAAGATAACAGCTGCCTGGCAGATCTAAGAACAACACTCAATAGTAAAAACCCATGTCCCACTGAGACTCCTTCAGTTACATTGAGACGGAAAAACAGCAGCCTGCCAGAAAGCATTTCTCGCCTAAAGTGCAGGCAAAAGTCACATGACCAGGGGCAGCTGGGAATTTGACAAAATGTCTAGCCCCATGTCAGATTTCAAAATTGAATATAAAAAAATCTGTTTGCTCTTTTGATAAATGGATTTCAGTGCAGAAGTCTGCTGGAGTAGCACTATTAACTGGTGTGTTTTGAAAAAAACATGTTTTCTGATGACTGGATCCCTTTAAAAAACAAATCAGATGATTCTACCCATGACAGCAATTGTACGAAAGTTATGTATGACAAATTCTATTCACAGTCACCCATTGATACTGTCAAGATAGGCAATATATTCCGAGAAATCATCATTAGCTGACAAATATTTTAACTCGTCTGATCGACTAAACGACTGATCGCCATGGTACGAAAAATGTCGGGACTATCCACACACTGTCCGAAAATCGTACAAAACTTAGATTCGTACGACTATATTTTTGTACAGCTTAACACTGTGCTAAGCTCCAGCAGTTAAACTACTTTTCTGCTGGCTTGAGTCATATGTATGGCTCCAAGAAGCACCTCATATTTAAATCACCTATACATTGTAGAAACATTAAATCTTAAATACAGAATTGGAATCTATTAAAATATCTTTTGACGTAAACATTTATTGTGCTTACTATCTGTAGCAACAACACATTTCACCAGAGCTTTACAAAGAGTATTCATCATTCAGTACTTGCTCCAGCAGAGCTTACAATCTAAGTTCCCTATTGTATTTACACACTAGGGTCAATTTAAAAAAAAATCTGAAGCCAAATAACCTAAGTGTCTTTGGAAGAAAGTAGAAGAACACACAAACTCCCTGCTGGATTCAAACGTATGTGTTAAAAGTACACACATCCTGTATAACTTTTCAGCTCCTAATGGTGTATGACATTTTTCTGGAAAACAATTCTAAATCATCTGTAATTATCTTTCAAAGAAGAGTTAATGTTTGAGAAATAGGCTAGACGTGTTACACCTTATGTTTTGGGCTTCCAGCACAAAGCCACCACAGACCTTCAGCGGTGAATATATATGTTCCTCAGATGATGCAATTGTGTTGCTAGATTCGCAAATTTTTCGCCATTTCGCGCAAAATTTTCAGCGAAGCGAAATGGCACAAATTCGCCCATCACTACATACCATTTCTTGATGCCTCTATAAAAATGTTGTTACCGGCATGGCTTTACATAATTTCATAAATCAAAAGAGTAAAAGGAGAACAAAATAAAAACTCGTTAGAAATGGGAAGCAGAATTCACATGGTAATTGCCACTTGTGAAAGTATCACCTTTAATTTTTAAAAGCAGGAGTTTGTAGTTTATTTTCTGCTGTCAGCATAGATTATTATGCTTGTCGAACGTGTGTGTGGGAATCTTGACCTGTTATTACAATCTTGTTTTGTTTCTGACCTTTAGTTTCTACCTGCTGTTTCAGAATTAGAAAAATTTAAATACAAGGCTGTCATCTTGATTTAATTTTAACTAAACTCTGTGGCTGGCATGAGTCATTTTTACAGTATCCATGACTTAAGTGGAGATTAAATGGCGCACACAGTTCCATAACCACAGCTTTCAATTCCCTTACAGGTCATAGGGATATAGTATGTTAGACTGAGCCACAGGTGGTTTGCCAATATACTTCAAACTTTACTGCTAGTGGTCCTTGAGGTTTGGAGTAGGAAAGTCCCTTTTATCCATAGGAAAGATTTTAGAAAATGCATATGTTCTGTGGAAGTTTTATTAATAAGAATAAAGTACAAAGCCCCAAATGGGGGGCAGTTTAGGCCAAGCCTTGGCTATACCGAATTACACTCAAGCATGGCCCATCCAATGTCTTGCTTAAATCTGGAGGTATTGGGAGCTATGCACTTACCTCCTGAGGCTTAATTGTGGTTTTATTGAATTAGGAACATTAGTTAATAGTATTTATTTAAAGGAGTGGTCCTGTGGAATGTTAGTATGATCTTGCCAGGTGGACTATTAAACAAAATTCTAATTTGTTATTGTAGAGTTTTTTAAAAAAAGAAAAAACTGAAGTAGACTTGAAATTTCACCAAACTGAATGTTTGCTAATTTATTAAAAAATAGAAATCCAAAATACTCAATTGAATAAAACCGTGAAATAAAAACAAAATATGAATGCATCAAATTCGTATTCTATGAATCATTTTCAATGGGTCTACATACAACAACAAAAATAAAAACCTTGAATTGAAAAAAAAATTGATTACATTTTGCCTAGGACAACTTGCTTTGACTTGCAAGCTTTTAGATGTTGATGGGTTACATTTTTTGCACTTAATAAATATCAAAGATTCAAGTTTTGGCTATCCTAATTCAAATCAGTGGGTTTTAGCATGGAAAAAATTTGAATTGCACTAAAATTCAAATTCAAACATTAATGAATCAGTTTTATGAAAAGGGAAAATAGCTCTTACTTATCAATTGTAAGTTAAAAACTAGCCATTGCATTGTCATCTCACAGACTCACTTTAAAGGAGAACTAAATCTTAACCAAAGAAATGTACATTTAAGTTTTGGGATTCTGTACCAGCCCAAGGCAGCCATAGCCTTTTTGCGGGGAAGATCTGTGCCTCTGAATATGCCCCAGTAGCTCCCCATCATCTTTTCTGCCATCATCATACTCTGAGCTGCTGTCCGTTATTGAGATTAGGTACAGACACACAATATGCTGAATTATGTATCCTACAAATGTCTGATTAGTAAATAATCCTGATTTCTGGTACATGGCAGTTCATTAACCAACACAATTAGAATCAGAATTTAATAATCAGCACTGCAACAACAGCTTCAATAAAAAAATTAGCTTAATTTTCTGCTTGATAATTTCATTATTAAACTGCTGTTTTTATTGTGCAATTTTATTATGACATAGTTATGTATTTTGGGCATTTCTTATTGGATTTTTTTTTCTCAATCTGTACATGTAATTTATTACATAATTACTGTAAATCTATGATCACGAGACTAGTTGTGTGCTTAAGTTCCTGTGTCCGTTTCTCATCATTTGTATGCAGTCAGCAAAGAGGAACTCATAGTCTAGAGTCTTTGTACAAATTAGTAGTACTAAATAAATAAATAAGCATAATGTTCTATGTACCATAGCATTCTAAGTACCATTCTGGTAGATACATAAGAGATGCCAGATGGCTGTCAGAAGAACACTTACAGTATTTTATCAATTATTCATCCTTCTTTTAAGTAACCGTGCAAGTTGTGAGAAGTGAATAGAGTGGGAAATCTAAAGAACCGGACCAGAAAGGTTAAGTACAAAGGTTAAGTTAACCTCAACATATGTTCTTTACCATTTTAAATATATATACTAAACATAGAAATTCATCTGCTCATATCTCACTGTTAAATCACATTTCTGACATAACTAATGTGATTCTAATGTAAAAGTCATAGATATGAAATATTTTCTCAGACTGTTCCCATTTACTTTTACAGGAAATCTGCTTCATTAGTTTAATTAATTAAAGGGATCCTGTCATCGGAAAACATATTTTTTTTTCAAAACAAATCAGTTAATAGTGCTATTCCGCAGAATTCTGCACTGAAATCCATTTCTCAAAAGAGCAAACACATTTTTTTCTATTCAATTTTAAAATCTGACATGGGGCTAGACATTTTGTCAATTTCCCAGCTGCCCCATGTCATGTGACTTGTGCCTGCACTTTAGGAGAGAAATGCTTTCTGGCAGGCTGCTGTTTTTCCTTCTCAATGTAACTGAATGTGTCTCAGTGGGACATGGGTTTTTACTATTGAGTGTTGTTCTTAGATCTACCAGGCAGCTGTTAGTGGGACATGGGTTTTTACTATTGAGTGTTGTTCTTAGATCTACCAGGTAGCTGTTGTGTTAGGGAGCTGCTATCTGGTTACCTTCCCATTGTTCTGTTGTTTGGCTGCTGGGGGGGAAAAGGGAGGGGGTGATATCACTCCAACTTGCAGTACAGCAGTAAAGAGTGATTGAAATTTATCAGAGCACAAGTCACATGACTTGGGGCAGCTGGGAAATTGACAATATGTCCAGCCCCATGTCGGATTTCAAAATTGAATATTGATTTCCTTTTTTTGCTATCCTTCAGTTGAATAAGTGGCTGCTATGTCCTTGAGAGCTACATCTTGAGTAAAAGTTTGCACTGTTTTGGCAGGAAGAAATATAAATATTAATGTCCGTATACCACTGTTGTCCGCATGCTGTAAATATTGCCATATACGTATATATATCTTAAGTTGTTTATTGCAAATAGAAGACGTTATTACTAGATTGATTAGATTTTGTTACTGGGTGAACTGCAATCACTGGTTCGTCTTCCAGCAAACTCTTGTTGACTATACACAATAGCAGTTGATAAAATGTATTTAATTAAAGCAAAATAATTATATATAATGTGAAATGTCAATCCACATTTAAAAATGTAGAAATTGTATAATGCAAAATACTACATGCTGCAATTTCACGTTTATGGAGGTGTTATGTAGTGTCTATTGTTAACCAACTTACCATTGAAATTTCAACCACTAATTTTTATTGAAAATATGTTGCCAGGCAAGTAAATAACACCCACATTCACTGATAGATTAACATTTAGAGCTTTAAGTGGCAGGTATGCCAAGCTCTTGAGAGTAAGGGAGACTTTTGTCTGTGGTCTAACCATGCCCCCATTGTTCCTGAACCCAGTATATAAATAAATCAGAATCCTGGAACATAGAAATGTGGATAGTTCTGTGACTGCCACCCAAACTATTCTTATTTTTTTAATTCCCTGTATGAATAATTTTGGTGTTAAATCAAAACTAAAGAATTCTTCTAGACTGGGGATTAAGGTAATTTATTTTATGGCTTGCAAGTGTCGGTCTGCAAGATGTCCGAAATTCTTACACATAAAACAAACAAAGCCAATGGTAGTGTTGAGGGATAAAACAAATACTTAGGGGCAAATTTACTTACCTTCGAAGTTGCGCCAGCGTTGGCTTTGTCGCACCTCGACAGGGCGCCGCTAATTCACTAAAATCCGAAGTTGCGCTCATGGAGGCGAAAGGTAGCTAAGTTGCGCTAGCTTCATCAAGCAAAGTTACGCTAGCGATGCCTAATTTGAATACAGCGCCAAGTTAAAGTACACTGGACGAATATGTAGCATCAAATACATTACACTACACAAGCCTGGGAAAACTTCATAAAATAAAATAGAGTTGTTATTTTGCCCAATACATGAGCCCACTGTATAGTTTAGGTGCCATATGTTAGGAAATGTGGGGGGAAGGAGGGTACCTCCAAAAAAAATGTACAATTTTTTTCAGCCGATCACCCTTAAAAAATTTAAAGACGCCAGCGTTTTTTGGGACTTCGAAAAATTTCAACTTTTTTGAAGCAAACCCTCGCTACTCCATTGCACTTTGCCTGCTCTGAGGTGGCGAAGGCAAGTCTGGTGCAAGAGGTAACGTTCAGTAAAATGCGCAAGTTAGGGAATTAGCGTAGTTACGTCCTTTTGCCATAGCGCAACTTCGCCTGGTGTAAGGGTGTGAAGTAGCGCTAGAGTAGGTCCACTTCACTAGCGAATTTACGACAGCACCTGTTAGTAAATTGGTGAAGTAACGAAATGACGTCTCGCCATCGAAATTGCGATAGCGTTAGCCAATTCAGGGCCATAGACGGTGGCCTGCACTGAAGTCTCCATTTCTTCAACAAGCAGGTATCCACATTTATAAGTCTTAACTTAAAGACTAGGTGTCACTCATGACCTCCAAAGAAGTGCACTTTGCACATTGCTTTTCCTTATTGCAGAGATTTAAGGCAGTCCAATGAACACAACACTGCCTGCAGTGGACAATTTTGATCGAGCACCAAGAGCAGCCAGAGTGGTGGAAGTAGTGCTGAATGAATGAGGACTAAGACGCTCTTGCTGTGCACTTCTGCCCCCATGCCCGGATTTGTAGTGAGGCCACATAGGCCCGGGCCTAGGGCGGCAAAATTTTAGTGATGGCATGCTCCCCATCCACATTCCTAAGGATCACTGGAGACATACAGCCCCCCAGCGTTTTGGCGCATACGTGAACCCACAGGGGTCATGCTAAACAGGACGGGCAGGTGATGGGAAATGACCCCTTAAATAATAACATGCACTTGTCTTGAATTGATTTCTTAATGTGATTGCCTTTCAATATTTCAGGGGATCTGCTATCCTAGCTAAAAGCTCAGGGCAGTGCAATTGCCTCTCCCCCCCCCCCCATTCAATGTTGAGTATAATTATAATTTATTGCAAGAATTTTGTTCACATAGCTGGTACACACAGGGGCACATTTACTTAGCTCGAGTGAAGGAATAGAAGAAAAAATACTTTGAATGTTTTTTTGGCTACTTCGACCATCGAATTGGCTACTTCGACCTTCGACTAAGACTTCAAATCGAACGATTCAAACAAAAAATCGTTTGACTATTCGACCATTCGATAGTCGAAGTACTGTCTCTTTAAAAAAAAATTCGACCCCCCTATTTCGCCAAGTACCGAACATCAATGTTAGCCTATGGGGAAGGTCCCTATAGGTTTTCCTTGCAATTTTTGATCGAAGGAAAATCCTTCGATCGATGGATTAAAATCCTTTGAACTGTTTGATTCGAAGGATTTAATAGTTCGATCTAACGATTTTTCCTTCGATCGGTCGATCGAACGATTTGCGGTAAATCCTTCGACTTTGATATTCGAAGTCGAAGGATTTAACTTCGACCCTAAGTAAATGTGCCCCGCAGTGTC
The DNA here is from genome assembly GCF_017654675.1 of Xenopus laevis. NCBI lineage: Eukaryota > Metazoa > Chordata > Amphibia > Anura > Pipidae > Xenopus > Xenopus laevis. Next base: position 94,129,086 of record NC_054376.1, on the reverse strand, counting down.
AATAATCCCAAAGCTTGTGCTGCATTATATTTGATTAATACTTTAAGCACATATTGAACATATGTTGGTTATTTGACTGTATCCCCTTTCAAAAGTGCCATTAAACTAGATCTAAAAGCTCTGTAGCAATAATACTAGCATTTATGCTCAACCACTTTAAACTGAGACCACATTAAACACACAAGTTTACAGGCTTCTAATATTGGTGAAACCACAAGAAATGCGCACAATTCTTTCTTTGCAGGCATCTCTGAAATGAGCAGTTTGCTGGAATTTTCTTCTGTTGGGGGTTGTCTGTATTAAGGGGAAATTCAGAAAGCTTTATCCCATTTTGCATCTGACCTATTGGCAGTTCAGTAAAAGAGGCTTAATATTAGACATCACTGTTGTAGCTCATCACTAATGTGTTCTGCTCGAGACAATAAAAGGAAATAAAAAAATTACATAATTGTAAAAATTAAGATTCTTTGGGTCATTAGGTTTATTTGTTATTCATCTCACAGTTTGAGCAGAGGGTAACTACTGAGCAGGAAAGGACATCTTTCTCCTTCTTATTCACAGCAGCAACGTTGCTTCATATTCATGTTGTATTTGTAATTGCCATAGTGTTTCCAGACTTGTTGAGGGTATATTATGCAGACAAATTGTGACAAAGGCAGAGCAGGGACTTTTGACAACATTGTAAGCATGGTTTGATACATTTTAAGATACACTTTTAGGTTACCAGCAATAGTGGTCTGGAACCCCTACAGCACAAATGGTTCAAGGAGTGAAATACGTCTGAATCTCTCTCTAGTACCCTTCACTTTAGGCTAGTAGTGCCTAAGAGAGTGCTACCTCCACCTATCAAGCCTGGTTGGAGCACAAGTTGCTAGTACTAGCTTGCCTTTCTGCCTTATATTCCTGGGGGTTTTCCCTCTAGGGCAGAACTCTTTACTGGGTCTTGTAGACACCAGGCTCATTCATCTGAAGAGAGGATGGAAAGCCAAAGAGGACGAACCACCCGTTCACTATATTAAAGTAGAAGAAAAGGAGCTCTTTACTTGGTGGTGCTAAGTACCCCCAAGTGATTGTATATACTTACCTCAAACCCCAGGCCGGTGCTCCTACCAGCAGAAAACTGCACCCGCCTGGGCTTCTTCCAGTGAGCACCAACGACAGCTAATTAGTTGTACTGCGCATGTGTCTGCCCCAGGGAATTTGAACAAAGGAGAAGAAGGAAGCCAATCGCTCTGTGGTGCTCGCTAGAAGAACCCCCAGACCAGTGCAATTTTCTCCTGATAGGAGCACCGGGCCGGGTTGTGAGGTAAGTATATATAATCACTTGGAGTGCCTAACTTATGACACCCCCAAGTAAAGAGCGCCTTTCCTTCTCCTTTAAGTTGTGACAGGTAGGGTATCACTAATTCTAAGAGCCGATAAGATAGATCTGCAAATAAACTAATTTAGATACACCGTAGTAGAATTAAGACTAAAGCAACTGGCCTTTTTGAGTTTAGCACCTTTAGCACTTGTAGTAGATCTAAACCAATAGGAACTGTTAACCTTAAGGGTCCCTACCTAAGCTTTGTGGCATTATGCTAATATGTTTTGGCACACAACCAACCAATTGGCTGGGAGTTCTAAAGATAAAGGGGCATATTTATCAAAGAGTGAAATGAGAACTTGGAAATTCCTCCACCCTCTACATTTTTATATTCTCTATGTAACAATCTCATAGAAATTAAAAGAGTTGTGGGCTTTCACTCTATTGGACTGCAGTGAGCTCTAGTTTCACACTTTGATAAATATACCCCCAAAGAGGCTGCTGCTCCCCCTTCCCAACAGATACACATTTGCCACACATGGGAACATTTTTGAAATACATGTTTTTCTGCCATCAATTCTAGTTCTAGTTTTGGTTTTATTTCCAAACACTACTCTATTACTGTTGTGCTTTGGAACCCCTTGGTAATACTGCTGAAATGTCAATAAACACATTACATATTTAGTAGCTGAGCTGAAACTACACACTGTTGTGTGCGTATTACTACTATAATGCCATTTCATATTACATCTGAATCAAATCAAGCTAAGCGGATACAACAAAGTATATTCTAAGTTAACTATTCCATATTCACTCTGTAGCTATACAGGCATGTTTTCTAAAATGAATTGTTGTACCTTAATCTCTTCTGATGGCGAAACCAATTTCACTCATCATTGTTTGCAAACCATTTTTTAATAAGCCCAGACAAATTAGCTCCACCAGGTATGGAAATTAGCAACAACCAATGGGATAATGTGACATGTAAATGCTTGCAAACTTTGCAAATTTGATTACATTACCTAAGGACCCCTTTTATAGAAGATAAAATGTAATTTTTCTGTCCGCATCACATCAGTTTCCATCAAAGCAGAAATTGTCTGTTTTTAAAACTTCAAAAGTTTTCTGACAAAAGTCAGGCCCATGAAATAGATGTCAATGTAAATGTAACTGTAGCAGTTAAATGTAACTGAAATGCCATTGCTAAAGCAAAATTATCAATGTCACAAGATTTTGATTTGACATGTTTATTTGGTATGTTTCTTGCAAAGGATGATGAAAAGGGAAATGGATAAAAAGTATCTAAAGTAAAAATCTTTAGAGAGGAGAAGCATTATGGTTGACATGTAAAACTTGCAGCAAACTTCAATCTTTACTTTTTTTAAACCATGCAGATTGAGAATATTTTCTTTTTATTGATAGAGCCCTGTATTTCCTTCTTTTCATCCATTACTTTCTTCTAAAGTTGTGTAATCCTTTTCGGTACAGCATTTTTAATGTAATATTTAAAATGGGTTGACATAGAGAATGATAAGCTCTTTTTATAATATTAAACCCTAATAAAAAGTAGAACTGTCTGTGGCAGCGGTTGGCAGATTTTCCTCTTAAAGCAAGAACTATCAGTCAAATTGACACTGGGTTGCAAATAAGGTTTTTATATGCGCGAGAGCCACAGCTCCATGACAAATGGCCCTCGCTTGTAATCCACAGAGGCTTCAAATGGATAAATGCAGCTGATATGATACATGACTTTAAGAACAGCTTGATGATTTTAGAAACAGGAGGCTTTGTATAGGCATACTTTAAAAAGAAGGATACATGCTGTAACCACAAAATGAGCCTGACGGTTCGAAGCTGCTGTGTCTGACTGAAAACAGAAGTTGTTGTATTCTGTTTGTTAACATTACTCTTTCTAACTATATGCTCTCAGTGCTAGAGATCTGAAACCTGTGGCTTTCCAATTGTTGTTGAATTTTAACTCCCACCATCTCCTAAAGATAAAAGCTGGAGAGACACATAGTTGGCAGTTAAGTAATGCATGTTTTGCTCTTTGTTGATGCTTCACACATACCATGAAATATATGAAGACCCCCCCCCATCTAATTGACTTCCCACCATACGTCACCATTCAAACAGTCGGATCATGTGCATGCCGAAGCTCTGAAGTTGATCTGTCCAGTTGTCATAGATATTAATGGTGCAACTGTGATCCATCTGGATAAGCCAAATTATTATGCACAAATTATTATGCACAAAAAACTAGTTTGTGCATTAACAACACCATGGATTTAAAAAAAAATTTCTTTGGTAAAAATAAGCTTGTGCACCACTGATTTATATAGTGTGGAAAGCTTAGAGATCACTGGAAACTTAAAGACGTGTCCTCCCTGTGATATATGTGATAAGTTAGGCTTTTTCTGACCCTCTTTAATTCATACTCTTTGTATGGATGTGATATATATATATATATATATATATATATATATATATATATATATATATATCCATAAATATTTGGACAGACAACTTTTTTTGTCTAATTTTGGTTCTGTATATTACCACAATGAATTTTAAAAGAAACAACTCAGATGCAATTGAACTGCAGACTTTCAGCTTTAATTCAGTGGGTTGAACAAAAATATTGCATAAAAATGTGAGGAACTAAAACTTTTTTTAACACAATCACTTCATTTCAGGGGCTCAAAAGTAATTGGACAATAAACTCAAAGGCTATTTCATGGGCAGGTGTGGGCGATTCCTTTGTTATGTCTATCAGTGAAGCAGATAAAAGCCCTGGAGTTGATTTATGGTGGGGTGCTTGTATGTGGAAGATTTTGATGTGAACAGACAACATGTGGTCAAAGGAGCTCTCCATGCAGGTGAAACAAGCCATCCTTAAGCTGCAAAAACAGTAAAAAACATCTGAGAAATTGCTACAATATTAGGAGTGGCAAAATCTATAGTTTGGTACATCCTGAGAAAGAAAGAAAACACTGGTGAACTCAGCAACGCAAAAAGACCTGGACGTCCATGGAAGACAACAGTGGTGGATGATCACAGAATCATTTCCATGGTGAAGAGAAACCACTTCACAACAGCCAAACAAGTGAACGCTACTCTCCAGGAGGTAGGTGTATCGATATCCAAGTAAAGAGAAGACTGCATGAAAGTAAATACAGAGGGTGCACTGCAAGGTGCAAGCCACTCATAAACATCAAGAATAGCAAGGCTAGATTGGACTTTGATCTAAAAAAGCCAGCACAGTTCTGGAAAAACATTCTTTGGACAGATGAAATATAGATCAACCTCTACCAGAATGATGGCAAGAAAAAAGTATGGAGAACAGTGGAACAGCTCATGATCCAAAGCATAGCATATCATCTATAAAACATGGTGGAGGCAGTGTGATGGCTTGGGTGTGCATGGCTGCCAGTGGCACTGGGACACTAGTGAATTCTGAGGTGTTCAGAGACACTGTCTGCTCAAATCCAGCTAAATGCAGTCTAAATGATTGGGAGGCGTTTCATAATACAGATGGACAATGACCCAAAACATACAGCAAAAGCAACCCAGGAGTTTATTAAAGCAAAGAAGTGGAATATTCTTCAGTCGCCTGATCTGAACCCAATTGAGCATGCATTTCACTTGTTGAAGACTAAACTTCGGACAGAAAGGCCCACAAACAAACAGCAACTGAAAGCCGCTGCAGTAAAGGCCTGGCAGAACATTAAAATGGAGGAAACCCAGAATCTGGTGATGTCCTCGAGTTCAAGACTTCAGGCTGTCATTGCCAGCAAAGGGTTTTTAACCAAGTATTAGAAATTAACATTTTATTTTCAGTTTTTTAATTTGTCCAATTACTTGTGAGCCCCTGAAATGAAGTGATTGTATTAAAAAAGGCTTTAGTTACTCACATTATTATGCAATCTTTTTGTTCAACCCACTGAATTAAAGCTGAAAGTCTGCAGTTCAACAGCATCTGAGTTGTTTCATTTAAATTGGCTTTTGGCAGAGAGCCCAGAACAGCCAGAGCTGCATATAAGAAACTTTTGTAACAATTTCGAGATAAGCAATTAATTAATTGTATAATATAAGATAACCGGTCCCTTGGGAGAAGTTCAACTCACAGCTTAAAGGGGGATTCACCTTCATTAGCAAAACTGTAATAACTGGGAAAAACACAGAAATATGTTCAGACTTTCATAATCTGCCAAATTCTGTAAAATGAACATGGTAATTGGGGTGTGGTCACAAAATGGGTGTGGTCAAATTTCCCCATATTGTTGGGAGGTATGTATTTGTATGTGTGTGTATATGTGTGTGTGTTTGTGTGTATGTATGTCTATATATATACACACACACACACACACACACACACACACACACACACACACACACACACACACACACTTTATGTATAATACAATATATGTATGTATTATATATATATATATATATATATATATATATATATATATATATATATATATATATATATTGTCCCACAGTACCCGCACTCTGACAGAAGTGTTCCAGTGGTGCACGATCAATTGTATTGAAATAGATGTGAATGGAGGATCAGCACTCACTTGTAGTGAATAATCTTTTATTGTATGTAAATATACATCTTTATCCAACGTTTCAGTCCCACCTGGGGACCTTTCTCAAGGATGAGACCTTGAGAAAGGTCCCCAGGTGGGACCGAAACCTCGGATAAAGATGTATATTTACACAAAATAACAAAATAAAAGATTATTCACTACAAGTGAGTGTTGTTCCCCTTCAGATTAACTTTTAGTATAATGTAGAGAGTGATATTATGAATGCAATTGGGTTAAATTTTTTACTAACTGCTGTTTTTTAGTTGTTTAGCTTTTTATTCAGCAGCTCTTCAGTTTGCAATTTTAATCTGGTTGCAACTATGCATCAATGTGAATAAAAGACCGAAATATGATGAGGAGGGGGCTGGAATTTGATTTTAGATGGGGTCAGTGAACCCCATTGGAAAGTTGGAAAGAATCAGAAAAAGAAGGCAAGTAAATCAAAAACTATAACAAATAAATAATGAAGACCAATTGAAGAGTTGCTTAGAATTAGCTATTCTATAATATATGAAAGGTTAACTTAAAGGTGAACCACCCCTTTAATGCTGTAGTTCAGAATATTGATTGTTATTTCTTGGAAGTTGCATACAGCAAGTTATGTGCTTAAATCAAAACAATTTTACAAATGCAACTGTAAATTTGGTTTGGCTGGTAGTCTTCCACCAGAAAACAAGGTAGGACCCCGGCAGGTAACTTAGACTTATGTGGCAATCATCGGTAACCCTCCTGCAGGTAACTTTTTAAAGAGGCCCCTGTTTTTTCCTTCCACCTCTCTGACTAGAGCATGAGGTATGGCAAAGTCAACTCTGTTACCTCTGGTACCAAAATTACTCAAAGGTTGACCTGGGAGTGAAATAATTAATTAAAGAAAAATTATACCCCAAACATAATAGTTCTTTATAAAAAATATATTGCATAAACAGCTCATATGTAAAGCCCTGTTTCATGTAAATAAATCATTTTCATAATAATTTACTTTTCTAGTATTATATGCCATTGGGTAATCCTAAATAGAAAATTACAGAAATAAGAGCCGATCCCTGGGATCCTACGATTCACAGTGAACACAAACAAACCATACATGTTAGGTCACATGAGACATTTAACAGACAAAGTTCTATCTTTTGCTTCCACACTTCTTCCTGTTACAATTAGAGCTGTAGTATTACTGGTCAGTTGATCTCTGAGGCAGCACAGAGAATATCATAAAATGGGGATCAAGGTATAAGATGTAAAAGGCCAATATTTACTTAAATATATTTTCCAGTTTGGTAAGATTCTTTATGATGTCACTCAATATGATATAAACTATTTGTTGCTTAAATATAAATTTTTTGGGGGGGTATAGATTTTATGTAACCCTTGCTTATAGTAACTATAATCTGTTTAGTGTTAAAGGTCAAAGCAGGCATGTCTTTTTTTTTTTTTTGCCTTTTCAATATTTCCTGGTATTTTTATAACAGTAACACCTTTCTGCAGAGTTTTATAGAGATTATACATCATTCACATCAGACCCTGCCCCAGAGGAGCTTACAATCTAAGGTCCCTATCACATTCACTAACACGATGGTCAATTTATTCGGAAACTAGTTAACCGGCCTGTATGTTTTTGGAGTGTGCGAGAAAACTGGAGTACCCTGAGAAAACATGCAAACATAGGAGAACACACAAAATCCTTGCAAATACTGGCTGGGACTGAACTCAAACTAAGATGCAAGGCAGAAATGCTACCCACTGAGCCACCATGCTGCCCCATTCAGAAGGGTCAATTATCGTTAAAAGTTTATTCTCACAACTTGCTTATTGGCTCAATTTACAAGGCAAAACCGATTTAGAATACAATTATCACTCTGTAGTTGAGTGTGAAGATGAGGAAATAAAGAGGACACACTACTTTGCACAAACATTTGGAACATTCAGAACACGTATCTCATTAAAACTGATTATGTGGCATTAAATACATTAAAACCAATTATTTGATTTGAGCATTATTCTTTGATTCAATATTTAGTTTTTTTTCTAGAATAGGTATGGCTTGGTAATAATCTGCAGTAAGTGTAGCTGTTAATCATATTTTGTAAAATAAATCCTACTGAAGGTCAACAGCATTTTCTGACCTATTTCTCAAAACTCTATCCTATTAAATCTGTGAAACTTGTACAATGCCAGCAATTAAGTTTCAAGTTTTACTTATTACCTACGCAATGAAGACATTCAAAACTTTAGAAATCTTGCAAAAGGAAGCTCATAAGTGTTTAAACCTAATTTCTGCATATTATAGTTAAGTTCTGTTAATGGAAGAGGCTCATTTGTTATGTGCATTCTATCTTAGGACATGCAAAACTTAATTTCGTGGTTAGTTAGGTTTTTTCTTGGACAAATAATATTTATTTTTTCACCTTAAAGCAGGGTGGAACAACCAGGGGGAGGTTCTGGGTGCACTGCCTGCACCCAGGGTCCAGACCAATTAGTTCTGTTATTGTCTTAAAGTGTTTATATTATTTATAGCCACTTTTGTAGTTATTTCTTCGTACTGTAAAATACACAGTTGCTGTAAAACACACCCATTTCCTAGCACTGCCTTTGGGTAGAATTGGCTGCTTGACATGCATTTAGACATATAACATGAGTATTACAGGGGTACTGGTATGAAATAAACTCCTAGGTCTCTGTTTAAATCTGCCATTTCTTTATTACATAAAGTGCCCCTTCAAAAACATTTAGGATTAGGAAGCCCTATTAGCAGCTAATAAAATTGGCCATTGTGTGTACTTATGTGATAGGTACTAAATGTAAACTCTACATGGACAGGAACTAATGTGAATGATGTATAATATGTGAAGGGATTTAAAACAGTTAATATGTTTCACCTTGACAGGATGTGATGTTGGGGTGAACTTTGCCCTGTAAGAATGAGGTGCTCTCCCATTGGTTCTGTGATATTATGGGATGCCCTGCACCCTACATGATAAAAGTGGTGGGGTCACCATGTGCCTGGTACTTAGTGCTCCAACCGAGAGGCAGGCGGGAGTGCTAAGGCTACAGAGGCTGAACTAGGCTTCACTTTATGGATTAAGCTGGTGTACAAGGAACCCATGAACAGTGACGGAACCTGGGGAGCCCTGTGCATTAAATTAAACCACCTGTGATTTTGTGAGTGTCACAGTCACCGCAAACCCTACTTTATGAGCCTCTTCACCCCCCTACCACCCAGAGTACAGCATTACATTTACAAATAGTGTTAAATCTGTAAATGTACTGTGGATGCATTGGTGCTCTATAAATACAGGATGATTATAATATGTGATGAAGTGCTTGGGACTTCATAGAAAGCAGTCGAGGGTTATGGGCACAAAAATGTTCTGATGGCAAGTCTGAGCTGGCAATCTGTAGGTTCTGACAAATGGGGGCTGCTGTAAGCTGTCATAGACAGTCACTATTTATTGGAATGGTAGGGGGCTTGTTGGGTCTCTGTGTCCTTGAAATACTAGGGCCTATTTTGAATCCCAGCCAAGACCTGCCTGATGGTATGGTTAAGGGCGAAGGGCTTTCTTCGTGTAAGGCTGTGCTTATGCCCGCAAGCAGGTCCGGACTGGCAATCTGTGGGTTCTGCTATAAGGTGCCATAGAAAATCAGTATTTAGTGGGCTGGTGGGGGCTGTTTGGGCCTCTGTGTGGGCTGATTGGGCCTCTGTGTACCTGAAATGCCAGGGCCTATTTTGATTCTCAGTCCATTATTTTAATGGAAGTATACAACCAAATTTATTTAGTTTTAATTTGTAACCATAAATGGACAGGAAAAAGGAAAATATATTTAATTTTTAATACAGGTATGGGATGAGTTATACAGAAAACTCAATTACTGTATTGAAATATCCCATAGACATTTTAATAATATAATTTTAATGTAGTTTTCCTTGTAAGAAGAACACAGTCCCTTTTACATGCTCCAAACTAAGATACCATTAATCCTTATTGGAGGCCAAACAATTATATTGGGTTTACTTAATGTTTAAATGATTTTAGTAAACTTAAGGTATGGAGATCCAAATTACAGAAAGACCCCTTATGTGGAAAACTACATGTACCCAAGCATTCTGGATCAAAAGCTGTATAACTGTAGATATTTACATGTATACATCTACATCTATTTGTATGTGAGTCTAGGAATGTTTAAGGGGACCTATAATTTTTCATTATGACAAACTTTGTGTCCTTGGGAAAGGGTGCAGTCTATGCCTTTAAATAAAGTTTTCTCAGGCCTGCACGTCCATTGAAGGAAAAGGCTTTGAACACTTTGTATGAGAAAGGAGTTGACTGACTTAGTCTTCTGTGTGCTGACCCGGGATAACTTTCTATTCATAAAGTGACTTGTCTAATGCTAATTAGCCTAGCAAAGCCACATGTTGTTTACAGCTATGCGCATGTGAAATCAAAATTACAGCCAGTGCTACACTGGTGGTCTTTCATTTTGCCAAATAAACAGATTGCAAAATATGCACATAAGATCATTTTTTTAACTATGAACATTTATGGGTAAACAGGGCGTCCTGATTACAAGAAGCATACAGTTGTGTGTTTCTTAAATTTGTAACTTCCACTTGTGATACCTCTATTTCATTTTTTTTTTTAAAATGCTATTGTTGTGCTAGAGCAAGTGTTTCTGATTACTGTTCTGCTTGCAAAGAATTTAATTTTGAGTTTACAGGCACCATTTGTCTTTGTTCAATAGTATGTTTAATTTCAATAAATCTGGTCCTAGAAATTATTTGTCTTATTATCAGACAATTTACTTCCTGGTCACATATTGGGTAATGAATTCCAGCTTGTGACGAGAAGCGCCTGCAAAGGAAAGATGAAATTCTTTTGTATGCTCTGTGGAGCTTTCCACAAGCAGTGTTGAGCATGCTGTGAAGGCGGCTATACAGGACCGCCATCAGAAATAGCAGGGCCCCATATGACAAAATTTCCTGGGCTGCGCCCACCGCAAGCCCCACCCACAGGTCCGCCCTCCCCACCCCACAGGTCCGCCCCACCACACGGTAAAAAAAACAAAAAAACATATTGGTGGCTAGGGTTCCCACATGTTAATACAAAATAAAAGGATATTGGTGGTCAGGGCCCCTCATAAAAAAAACATGTGTGTGTGGCCAGGGCCCCCCATTTAAACATATTGGTGACTAGGACCCCACATGAGAAAAAAAAAATTGGTGGCCAGGGCCCCCCCTACATTATAAGAAAATTGGTGGCCAGGGCTCCTTAAACGTCCATGCCTTCCCGAATCAGCAGCTCTCAGAAAGACGGAGGGCCTGGCTAATCAAGTAAGTGTGGCATGGCCGGGCCCCCTTACCCTCGTGGCCCCCTACAACTCTTCCCCCCTGTCCCCCCCTGATGGCGGCCCTGCGGCTATATATGGTAGATCAAAATCAAATTATTAAGCAGAAAAAGTGATCGTTTTAGTGGTTTCATGATCTGCATTGGTTAAATCTGCTTATTGCCAGTGGTCCTTTGGTAAGATGGACTTGTCTGCTTTTGATCTACACAGTTTAGCACATACATGTACATAGTGTGTGGAATTGCTATTTAGTTGAGAACTTCATAACATCCTGCCAAATAGTGTTCTATGCTGCATAAGGTATACTACATAAGGTATTGACATATTGGGGTGGTTTTTAAGCATTTCGCTAAATGTGCATGGAATTTTTTCTGTAATCTTGGAAAAAGTCTGGCACGCTGTAGCACATGCTGAAAATCCCAAATACACATGGGATTTTTATTCTAAAAAAATCTTACTGTCACTCTGCTTATAGAACTTGCAGGTTCCAATGGCTTGAAAAAGTTGCCATAACCAAAGGCAATTCTTGGGCATTTTGTTTCTGTGATTTTTGTTCCTGAGAATGAAAACTGCTGTATTGCATGCAAATGTGAATACAGCTGTACAGTGTGGCTGCCATAAAATAGGCTTTAGCTGGAGGCACAGACTAATATGAGTTTATTTGGCCATGCGTGGATAGTGACGCTACCCTGATAAGCTTGCCTAACTAGTGAAATATATAAGTAGGTCTCAAGGAATGCACATTTAGTCCCTGTCACTTCCAGGGTGGCTCATGACTTTGAAAACATTCTAATGTGAAGCACTGGCAGATATTTTATGTGGCCAAGACTGGCTCCAATGTGATTCAGTCCTCACATTGATGAAATCACCCTGCTATATCACTCTCTGCTTGGCTAAGGAGACTTATGGCAAAAATTGATAATTTTGCTCACCAATGAACAATTTTAAACCATTAGGCAGGGTGTGACCTCAAAATTCATCCAAAGACAAGAATCCAATGCACACACCCATTATCATCAACATTTTAATGACTTATTTTGTGCATTAAGCTACAAAAAATGCCTTCCCCTTTAAACAAAATAGGGATTGCTTGCCCATACATGCAATATATATATTCAAGCTGCCCAACTATGTCAAAGTTATCCCAGATCTGGCCAGTCCTGCACTGACTTTCACCTCGTTTATTAAGAATTCTACTGCTTAATTATTTGTTTTTCACAGGGACTAAGTTTTACCGCCAACTTGCTTGCTTCAACGTTAAACTCCCAAATGGGCTTTTTATTGGCCACCCCTGGGACCACCTGACTGTAGCTGAGACTGATGTGCGTTCTTACATGGAGCTAGGATTTCTTGCCTTTAGCTTTAGTAGAGTGAATCGAGGGCGGACAATGTAAACATTATTACAAAGCAGAAAGATTGAGATAGAGCTATGGAAAAGTACAGGAATGTAAATGTCAGGAGGTTATGTGTAGGATACACTACTTATAATGTAAAGGACAGAAAAATGAAAACGGCAAAATGGTGAAAATGGAAAGTAATGACATAATCATGAGAACATGGAGCACAGAATGATGAGCATGTGCCTGATGGAGTGGAGTTTGTGGGAAAAAAAGGATTAGTTATCTGCAGTAGAAAGGAAAGGGGATTATATGGAGGAAATATGTGCACAGAATGAATAGAACGAACACTGTGTAATTTTCCATTTTAGTTTTTACTTGAATACATTTTTATCTCACCCTTCTTGTGAGTGCAGCTCACTTAAGGAAGTGTGTGGGGATAGTTGTGACTCTACTATCCCAAGCAGCTGTGTGATATTCTTTTTCCCTAAATGACCCCTTATGTAAACACTGAATGGAAGATAAATCAAAGATCAGAGATCGGAGATTAAGAGCCTCAGAATTAGGCTGAAAAGTACTTTACAGAAAATGATCTGTCGAAAAAGAAAAGCATGCTCAAATTCCATTGGTGGTGTAGAATATTAGAACCTGACTTTAGAAAAGCAACTTTATTTTGGTGTGTTTTTATTTTTTTGAATGCCAGGAAGCACAAGTTATATATTCAATTGGGTTGGCCATTTCTTAAGAGAGAGATGAGAACATGTCTCTTTCCATTTTTGGAGTTGCACTGTCTGGTGTTGCCAATAAAACTGTTCTTTGACCAGCTGAATCAATACTTCCTTGTATGGTTTCTCCCTTGTAAAGGCACAAATGGTCTCCTGACAGGTTCATAGATGGGTTTTTTTGTAAATCAATGCAAACTTTTCTTTTCCCCATGAGTTCTGGCTTTTTCTTTTCAAGCAGATGAAGGCTTACTATAAAATCCATTTAAGTAAATGCATGTTTTTATCTTTGCTGAAAGTGTGTTTACAAGGTGGGATTTCAGAGACCTAAAAAGCAGTCATTTTTAGATGTGGTCTAATGAAACAGGATATGTTTCCAATCAAATATTATAGGCTATTGTTTTAGAAGCTGATTTTTCCACTTTTTGGTTACACATAGTTTCTTCCTCTTTGCTCATTTAATTAAGAAAATTGGTTAGCAGCGTGTTTAGTGTGCCAGATTACAATGAAAAACAGGACAGTTACAGTAAAGGATGTAATGAAGGCAATTATGTTATTTATTAGAAACAACACATGTCCTATTTAGCAAAAAAGATCATTTTAAAATACTTGTCCTTATATTACAACTCTGCATTAAAAAAAATCCTTGCATCTATTAATTAATTGATTAATTCATTCATTTTGAATGTTGTTAGAGAGGGTTGTTCAGTTGCAGTAGAGGGGCAGTTTCCTGTGGTTTTTCACCCGGAAATCACAGGGGCAGAAAAAACACTCTAAAAGTGCTAAAAGTGATGGCTCAGTAGAGGTGGGTTGACTGTGGGAAACCCACACTGCCTGTGGGTAACAAATCTCCCAAAAATACCTTTGCAATTGTATTATTGGGAATCTCCAGCACAAAAACATATACCTAACTTCAGAAAATTGATTTTCCTTGCATTTTCTGGCACTGACTTGATTCACGTTTTATTGCAAGCGATTCACACTGACACCAATGAAAAATTAATTTTTTGCAGATTTGTCACCCATCCATAGTGGAGAATTCCTGTGGGTGATAAATCTCCAAGTGTGCCAGGCAACTTGCATCTTCTTCAATTTGCTTACCATTCAATAGGAAGATACAGCGCACATGCATTAAGCATATTTACTGCCTGTGACCAATATCCCCCAAATCAACATTAAAAATTAAGTTATAAACTATTCCCTGTAGGTAAATGATTGCAGTGTATTGATTGAAATGAAATACTAATGTTTGGGGGGAATGTAAGCTCAGGCTGTTATACTAAGGTCCGCTTTAGAATTTATTTTCTTAAAGGGGCTTTACCTGTATAGGTTTTGTAGCAAAAAAAAAAAACTTAATCCCAATGTATATTTAAATATGTGAGATAGCAAATCGACTTTGAAATATCAATGAATGTTTCCATATCACATTCTTTCCCATTGTTTCCCATGTTCTGTGCTCTCGCTCATAGCAGAATCGATTTGAAAGGCTCATTTCTATTTATCACTATTTCTATTTAGCAAGTTTAGGTATGATACTGAAAAAGATAAGAGATTTGGGTAAGGCAAAACTAACAACTGAACTTATAAAATACAGATATGGTGCTTGCCTATGTCCCTCTCTACTGGAGGATACAGGTCAACTCGGTAGTACATGAAAGGTGAGCCAAGTGCACAATACCTAGAACTGCTTTTAAAGGGATACTGTCATGGGAAAAACATTTTTTTTTTTTTCAAAATGAATCAGTTAATAGTGCTGCTCCAGCATAATTCTGCACTGAAATCCATTTCTCAAAAGAGCAAACATATTTTTTTATATTCAATTTTGAAATCTGACATGGGGCTAGACATTTTGTCAGTTTCCCAGCTGCCCCTGGTCATGTGACTTGTGCCTGCACTTTAGGAGAGAAATGCTTTCTGGCAGGCTGCTGTTTTTCCTTCTCAATGTAACTGAATGTGTCTCAGTGGGACATGGGTTTTTACTATTGAGTGTTGTTCTTAGATCTACCAGGCAGCTGTTATCTTGTGTTAGGGAGCTGCTATCTGGTTACCTTCCCATTGTTCTTTTGTTTGGCTGCTGAGGGGGAAAAGGAAGGGGGGCGATATCACTCCAACTTGCAGTACAGCAGTAAAGAGTGATTGAAATTTTTATCAGAGCACAAGTCACATGACTTGGGGCATCTGGGAAATTGACAATATGTCAATATTGTGTCAGATTATGTCAGATTTCAAAATTGAATATAAAAAAATATGTTTGCTCTTTTGAGAAATGGATTTCAGTGCAGAATTCTGCTGGAGCAGCACTATTAACTGATTCATTTTGAAAAAAAATCATAATCATACTTATTATGATTTGTTCCATTTATATCCATAACCATTTAATGCATATGATCACTGAATTTGTAATTCGACTAGAGAAGAACAAAGTAATTGTGATATTCTTTTAATAAATCAAATATAAGTAATTGCATCTTTACTACAAACTTGTGAAAAGGACGCACACTGATTTAAAGTTTAATGTTTTATATGTAGATGTACAGCCTATTTTTTTAGGGACAATCCAAAGACATTTGAACCCATATAAGATAAGACAGGTATACAATAATAGAACACAGTAAACAGTATTTTATCCACCTTATGTAGTGAAATCCAGTATTCACATACCAATAATGTAGCTAAAGGAACCAGGATTTTTCTATTTAAACAGCATTTGGAATCTGGCGCTTCTCCTTACATTCAAGTGAATACCTTTTTGCTTTTGGTTGTCAAAAGTTCATTGCAGTCTTTGTTGCAGGAAAGTGTTTGTCTCCTTTGTCGTTACAAATGTGGCAGTTGACGGGGAATAATAAAGCTCACGTGGCTTGAACTTGATGGTTTCCCATCAGAATTGGTTGCTGACTATGGAACAGGACACAGTTTGTCCTTGTTTTTACAGCTATTACCAGCTCTCCGTGCACCACCTTTTGTTTCTTCCTTTTCTTATGCCATCACTTGAAAATTCAGCGTGTTCTTTGAATGTTTGAAATGGGAATACATTTTTCTCCCCCTACACTCCGCAACATGCCATGTAATAAATTTTCTTCTTTCAGCAAGGAAATGATATGCATTCAGGAGTCTGTGTGGAAGAAGTGACATCCCAAATTAAGAGTTATTGCCTCCTCCTAGGGATGCTTTCTAAGAGAAATGTATCCTGAGCTTGTGTATTTATCCCAGATGATCTTCCTATTTCTCCCTTTCCCTATAGAAATTCTGTACGAGCAGAAAAAAACAGCCTGTTACCATGGAGTCTAAATACAGGAGCATTAAGGGGCTATCTTGAATGAAAAGGAGTTGCTGTTCTGTAATAAAGAAAAAGTAAAAGTGGTCTATTTTCCATTTTGATTGTCCTTCATAGAAGCCAATGCTTGTCATTTTCTGTCTCTAAAACTGCTCATTAAAATTGCTCTGAGTGCAAATTATTTCATTTTCTAATTAATGTGAGGCATAATGTGGACATTTGTCATGTGCAATGATACTTTTAGCCTGCCATTTTTACATTATTGTCATGAGATTAACTTGATGCATGGAATTAATTAGATTAATTGGACTAATTGTAAGATAATTCAGACTGTGAAATGTAATTCCCCCTCCTGTTTATTTAGCTTAGTAACCAATTACTGTTTGATCAGTTGCATTTATTTTTCTGCTATCCACTGTCTTTGACAACGTGTCCCAAAGGTTTATAATGCCTTTTGTGCATTTATTTGATAATATTGATAATATTATCTGCAGACCCATTATCCAGAAAGCTCCTAAAGGCACAAAGGCCATCTTCCATAGTCTATTTTAAGCAAATAATATTTTAACAGTTTCCTTTTTTTCTGTGATAATAAAACAGTAGCTTGTACGTGATGGTAACTAAGCTGCATAAATCCATATTGGTGGCAGAACAATCCTATTGGGTTTATTTTCATTTTAAACATTTTTGTAGAGTTTCAGTATGGTTATCTAATTACAAAAAAAACTATTCTCTGGAAAACCCCAGGCATTCCAGATAATAGGTCCCATACCTGCAACACTGGGAAGTGTAAGTGCAAATAGAAGATGAAATAACCATCTAGAAGCTTTGGTATGAAAGGAAGGGATGGCACACTGGCTGAAGCCAATTACTGTAACTGACCAATGTTCTCTCCATCTATTAACCTCAAAACATGTTATGATAGGACGATAAGCATTAGCCAGAAAAGCATTTCAAGTAGAACATGGAGTAAAGTTCCTTGTATAGTAGGATTCAGTGCACTGACTCCTAACAGTAATTTTTCCCTCATATGTTTAGTATCGGTACAGGTATAGGATAGGTTAGTCAGAAACTGGTTCTCCAAAAAACTCCAGATTATGGGAATGCCATCTCCCATACAATCTAGTTTATTGTTTCAGTTATTTCCTTTTTTCCTCTGTAAAAATACTTGATCGTACTTGATCACAACTGAGATATAATTAATCCTTCTTGGAAACAGAATAATCCTATTGGGTATATTTAGCTTATTTTTTAGTAGACTTAGAAGTATGGTGATGCAAATCCAAGCAGAGAGACCCGTATTTGGGAAACCCTGGTCTCAAGAATTATATATCTGTACAGGTATCGGATCAGTTATCTGGAAACACGTTATCCAGAAAGTTTTGAATTAGGGAAAGGCTGTCTCCCATAGACTCCATTATAATCAAATAATCCAAATTTTTAAAATGATTTCCCCTTTTCTCTGTAATAATGAAACCGTACCTTGTACTTGATCCAAACTAAGATTTAATTAATCCTTATTGGAAGCAAAACCAGCCTATTGGGTTTATTAATGTTTACATGGTTTTCTAGTAGACTTAAGGTGTGAAGATCCAAATTACAGAAAGACCACCTTATCCGGTCCCAAGCATTCTGGATAATAGGTCCCATACCTGTATAAACATTAAAGGGAACTAGGGTTACACAGCTTCCTTCACCCACCCAAACATGCATTTTTTCTGATTTGTAAAATTATTGCTTGCAGCACCTTCCTTTGGGGTAAATGGAGCAATACTGCCAGTTGTTAGAGATTGGTTATTTTATTCACATAGAGTAGGAGTGAGCAGCAGTTTTGTGTTTTATTTTTCATTCCCAAAGCCTGGAAATGACAAAAAGCTGCTGCCAAATTCAGTATTTCACAATATAGATGCATTTTTGATCTGTACTTTGCAGATGATTTAGTTAATAAGATTGTTTTTTTATATTTTATTGAAATATCTTGACAGCCCAAATAATTATTGTCACATTTTCAAATTCTGCCAGCTATGGACCATTTGTTTTTAGGCTGACAAAAGAACTGGTTGTTTTGCCTTTAAATACTCCCTGACTCTCATATATTGTTTTGCATTGTAGAGCAGGGGCCAACAGAAGCTGTAAAATGATCCTTTCCGACCCAAGTAAAAGTGGGTTCCTGCCAGCTTTCAGGCCGGGTGATTTGTTTCTCATCAGTCATTGCTGTGACAGAGGCATGGAAAGCTTCACTGAATGCTGTTGTTTTCAATTTGATAAAAAGTGTCCCTTTCTAATGTAATGCAGGCTTTGTGACACCTTGCATATATTTGCTTCCCACTAAAAGGAATGCTTCTCATTTGTGCCAGCAGTCAATTTTGGCTGTATTGACAAAACAGTATATTTCAGCTCATCCAATTTTCCATCCTTCCTAAAGGTATAAAAAGCAGAGCTGCAAATGAGATAGCTGGAAGCAATTTACTAAGGGCTTTGTCACATTTGCTTCATTTTAAGAAAAAGGCTGATCTGACTAGGTGTACTGTTCCAAATAAAGCAGTGTGCTAATAAAAAATATTGTTCAGCATTGCTGAGTAGAAGGGAGCTGTGAAGCTTGTACAAATATTCAAGAGCGTTCAATTCAAATGGACAAATGTAACTGGGCTGTTCAGGGCTTTTGTAATATGTTGTGCTCATCTCTACTCCCTAATGGACATCCTGCTGTAGAACTGTACCCCCCCACTGAGACGTTTAAAGGAGACATCTGCCTAAAAAAAGACACAGCTGCTTAATGGACTTGCAATTTTCACCCTAAACCTATTTAAAGTGAACATTTTAAAACTGTTTAATTAGTAATGTCTGAGTGCAATGTTTATTTCCTTACAGTTGATTCAGGCAAAACCTCCTTTAGTCAGATTAGTCCTTTACTTCCTTTTCTGCCCTACACTGGTTCTGGTGGTCTTCTCACAAGATTACACAAGATTGGGTTCTCTCTATTTTAGTTACTTGCAAATAAATCAGCAGCTTCAACTTATATAATCAGAAATACCTTTTTAAATAATATTCTGCAAGTAGTTCAGCTTACTGTACCTTTCCAGAGTCAGGTTAACTTATTCCCTTAGCATACATGCCCCTGTTGTGCCCATTTAAGCCCTTGGGTATATACAACATGACACTTTCAATGTTCAGTACAGTGTGGCATGACGTAGCACTAGCTCTGGCCACATCAGTGAAGACATCTGTAGTTAACCTGGAATGTGCGGCTGAATATTTATTAATGTATTTTCTATTACTGCAAAACAGCTGATATCCACTATAAAACAGCATCAGACTATCCACTGAAATCCTTTTTGACTTTTTTATGTCATTATGCTCCCTCAATTATTTGAAGGATTACTTAAACTGTTGCTTTAGTGTCAAGTATCTTTTAGTGACGTGTCTTTCTGTATGTTGCTAAGAGGACACACTTATTCTTGTTACACTTAAGTGTTGTTTTTGTTCCATGTAATTGCACCTAAAATCAATTATATTTATAATACACTAATTATATATCCCTTCACAGAGTTTCCTGGTACTCTTAGTTATTCCACTTAAAACATGTATGTAACACTTTTGTCTGTGGGTGTTGTTGCTAAATTTCAATTTTAACTTTGTTTTGTACCCAATTTTGCCACTTATAGTTTCACAAATGTATCAAAAAGATGCCTAGGAGCCTTTTTAACTTCATAGGGATTGAAGTAGTTTGAGAGAAGTAAAATACACAGGTAATTCTGTGAGTTTAAGAAAAGTTTGAAGTTGTTAGTGTGGTGACCCTAGTGGGGAAATATCATAGTTCTTCTTAATTTTTATATCATAATGTAAATAAAGCTGTAGGATCTCCAATATACCACCATCAGTATGTGGATGGACTCATGCAACCTCCTCTAGTTTAGGTTAGCAAAATTAGGGCTGTTTGTGCTGCCTTGCAAAGTTTCAAAATCAGCACAATTCACAGTTAGGTATTATCCACAGGGCAACATTACTTTGCATAACTCAAGGATAGTTGTGCCTAAGGGCAGATACTAGGGTTGCCACCTGTCTGGATTTCACCCGGACATACCAGTTTTTGAAAGGGCTGTCTGGGTGAAAACTGCCTGTCCAAATTTCCAAATCGAGAAATCCGGACAGGACATTTAAGTTAATGATATGGCGATCAGCCAAGCGATGATCCCCATGTCATTTGTCCCATCCATGACATCATCCGTCCAGCCCCTGATGTCATAAGCCCCTTCCCGGATGTCATCAGCACTGCCCCCTGCCCCTTCCCCTAACTAAAATGGTGGCAACCCTAGCAGGTACTGAAGGTGCAAACTTGTGAGGGAAGGGGTAGCAGGAGGGACATGGGTATACATTTACATACCCTCTAGTTGTTTGTGGTGCTACACCTGGTAAAGACAGTTGTCCCCTTGCCTTGTACTCCATACATCAAAGGAGGCATAGCAAACAAATTAGTAGACAGTGCTTGCATAGATAAGCATAGTCTGCAGATATTGGCTATGGCACTTTATACACTCTGTGTTGTGCCCAGCATTTATACATAGGCCCTAGACTCTTAGGGGCAAATTCACTAACAATCATAGTTTCGCCAGGCGCAACTTCGCCACACTTCGCCACACTTCGCCAGGCGTAGTTTCGCCAGCGCTTCGCAAATTCACTAAAATCCGAAGTTGCGCACAGGGGTAGCGTAAGGTTGCGAAGTTGCGCTAGCTTTGATTCGCTATGTAAAGCGAAGTTACGCAAGTTAGTTAATGCTAATTTGCATAGGGCGCCAAATTCAAATTTCAATGGAGGAATACGTATCAGCACTACAAATGCCTAGAAAACCTTCAATTCATCAAATAAAAATTTTATTTTGCCCTACACATGTGCCCACTGTCTAGGTAAGTTGCCATGAGTCAGGAAATGTAGGGGGGAAGGAGGGGAGCCCCAAAAAATGTTTCGATCTTTTTCAGCCTATCACCCATAATGTAGAAAACACGCCAGCGTGTTTTGGGACTTAGAAAAAATTTTGACTTTTTTTGAAACAATCCCGATCTACTCTATTGCGCTTCACCAGGTCTGAGATGGCGAAGGAAGTCTAGCGTAAAAGGTAGCGTTCAGTACACTGCGCTCGTTAGTGAATTTGCGTAGTTACGTCGCTAGCGAAAATTCGCCAGGTGTAAGGGTGCGAAGTAACACTAGCGAAACTACGCCAGCGTTCGTTAGTGAATTTGCGCAGTAACGAAAATGCCTAACGCTAGCGAATTAACGCTAGCGTTCGGCGCTTCGGCGCTTAGTGAATTTGCCCCTTAGGGGGTTATGTAATAAAAGGAATTAAGTTTGCCCAGGAGCAGTAACCCATAGCAACCAATCAGCAGGTAGCATTTACTGGTCACCTGTTTAAAAGTAAACATCTTATTGGTTACTATGAACTACTGCTCCCGGGCAAACTAAGTACGTTTAAGTACATATCGAGGATAGAGTCACTATAATTTTTCTAAAATATCAGCTGTGGGAAAGTAGGGCCAGATGTACCATGCAAGTTCTCAAATAGCTGAGATCATGGTTAAATGAGCACAAGATACAGATCATGTATAAAGCACACTATAAAACCCGATCCAGAATCATGCAATATAACATTAATTTAATAGTCCTAACAGTTTTTTTTTCTTCAACCGCAGAAATTGTGTTAACTGCTCAGAACAAACTGACCTAAATATTCAATTTCATTTTTTTTAACTGAATACTGTTCAAACAGATCTGTCAATTAATTTCATACTGGGCAAAAAAAATATATTTACATTGTTTATTCAGTTGAACAGCATGCATTCATTTCCTATAATTTTGTAAGGCCCGTATTTACAGTTGGAGCTTTGTAGACTTTTGTGGTTGGATATGGATTTACAAATATCAACGGTAAAAATGTATTTGTGTGAGTGTGGGAGAATATGTCTATTGTAAAAGGTATTTTAAAAACACTGGAACTCTAGAACTTCTAAATTCTAGTATATATATATACGTATATATATATATATACGTATATATATATATATGTATATATATATATATATATATATATATATATATATATATATATATACACACACACACACACAAAAAATCTGAGCTCTACAGTATGCCCAATTGTTCTATGCGTTGTAAAACACTTGCCTAATTTGTTTTTTTATTGTTGCTTTAGCCGAGCCATCAAGACTAATCAGGATCTTCTACCAGAGACACCATGGAACCACATATTCTTTAATGACTTTTGGGGGACCTTACTTACACACAGTGGGAGCCATAAATCCTATCGTCCATTATGCACACTGTCATTTCGCCTTAACTACTTATTTGGAGGTCTGGATCCCTGGAACTATCATCTTGTAAATGTTTTATTGCATTCTGCTGTCACAGGCCTCTTCACCAACCTCTGCAAAGCACTTTTTGGGAGTGGATGCTGGACTCTTATTGCAGGCCTTTTGTTTGCCTCCCACCCAATACATACAGAAGCAGTTTCAGGAATTGTTGGAAGGGCTGATGTGGGTTCAGGACTCTTCTTTCTGCTCTCCTTACTGTGCTACATGAAACATTGCTCAACACGAGGGTACTCGCTAAGCAGCTGGTGCTGGATCCTTTGTGCTGGATTTTGGGCAGCTTGTAGTATGCTGTGGAAGGAGCAGGGCGTCACTGTTTTAGCAGTTTCTGCTGTCTATGATGTATTTGTATTCCATAAATTAAAGATGAATCAAATCATTTCTGTTGTCTTTAAGGTAAGTTAATACTATTATATATAAATAAATACTATAAAAATACTATACAGGTATGGGACCTGTTATCCAGAATGCTTATGATCTGTGGCTTTCCAGATAACAGATTTTTCCATAATTTGGATCTTCATACCTACCTAAGTCTAATAGAAATAATGTAAACATTAAATAAACCAAATAGGCTGTTTTTCTTCTTTCAATATGGATTGATTAAATCTTCATTTGGATCATGTGCACAATATTATTATTACAGAGAAAAACAAAATAATTTTTAAAGATTTTGTGAGTTCAGAATTTACGGAGCTTGTTGGGCCGCGGGTGTTCTCAATATCGATTTTTACTCCCTTTTTTCTGATCACGCCTACTTCTGATGATGCCACTTCCGGTTTACAATGACAGCACTTCCTGATTTTTGATGGTAAGCGGGTCTGGGTTGCGGATAAGGTACTTGCAGGTCGGGCTGGGTAGCGGGTCTAAGCGAGTAAGAATGCGGGTCCGGGATGCAGATTGCAGGTTGCGACCAGACTCTAGCTGGAGATGCCACCTGTCTGCTTCTCACCCAGACAGACAGGTTTTCAGCGAGAAAAAAAAAAATCTGGACAGGACATTGAAGTTAATTGGCTAATTACCAATTGCCATGTCATACCACTGCCCTCTGATGCAATAGGCCCACCCTGAATCATCACCTACCCCACCCCAGACATCATCTGTCCTGCCCCCTGCCCAAAGTTTCCCACCGGAAAAGGTGGAAACCCTAGAAGGATCCTTATGCTTACAATCTGTGTTCAATTGGGTTTTGATGTGAGTAAATGATCTCTGTTTATTACAGATTTATACATATAATCTATATTAGTCCCCTTACCTAACCCAAAAAATAAATTAGGCCAATAGATCTGCAGGCTTTTAAAGGGGGAGTTAACCTGACTTGCCTAGTTACAGAGTCTTATCAAAATATATCAGAGTACTATAGAGAGAACAAAACATTTATAAGACATGTATTTTGTTTATAACTTGAAAAAAAAAAGTTTTCTTTCATATGAAAAGACATGTTTTGACTTTTACAGTCACGTTTATTTTTGTACACTTATTCGGTAGTGTAAAATACAACCTTTTGTTCCTGCACTGGTTTATGCATTCAGTTCCTATGACAGTGAAGATAAATAGTCTCAATAATGTGATTGATACACACGGAGGATTGCAGTGGATCCTATTACTGTTCCTATGGTGCTCCGTCCAAGCACCTAAAATATCAATCCAATATCTGTAGTCTGGAACAAAGGACCAAATCGCAGGATAACTGCAAATGTGCCAAATTTTATTTTAATCCACACACGACATGTTTCGGGCGCAACTGCCCTTTTTCAAGTGAAAAAGGGCAGTTGCGCCCGAAACATGTCGTGTGTGGATTAAAATAAAATTTGGCACATTTGCAGTTATCCTGCGATTTGGTCCTTTGTTCCAGACTACAGATATTGGAGTGAAGATAAATAGTACCCATGAACAACATGCTGTTTTGAATAAATATTTTAAGTATTAACATGAACAGTAATAGATTTGTCTCTTTTTCTGTGTATGTTAATTAAGCAAAGACTTGCTTATTCCAATTCTATTCTCACTGTTCTTGTTTCCGCTAAGAGTTGTATAAATGAAGGGGTTAACTTGAATTTTCTGTGTCCTCATTTCTATTGTGTCCTTGCAACCTCTTCAGTAATCCCCTTTCCTTATCTTGGATCATTCCCAGTGTTCAATACAGGCTATACCCAGACAGGGGTGATTCTGGCTTTTCTGCTGCCTGAGGCAAAAGCATGGCAATGCGCCCCTGTGCCACGCCCCCAAGCCACGTCAGGAATTACATTTTATATTGTATTGTGAATTTTATAGAAAATGAGGTGCTCATAGTGCGCAAAGTAACCTTAGGTGTCATTGCCCTCAGACTAATATTGTGAGATTTGTTGGTGACTGCACAACTGGAATCACCTGAAATTGGCAAGGGCACCTGCACAAGTGAGGACTTTTATACATACTGGCTTTTGATGACAGACACTGGAGAAATAACAGGCAGACTCAGTACTAGTATAACATTATTCCAAAGATTTGTTCTGTACCTGTGGTGGATGTGGTTTCTGAATAAATTTGCAGCGCGGAACTGATTATGTAAAGATCGGAGCGCTGTGCTGCTGCACAGGTACTCTCACACCAAACAAGTAAGGGGAAGCAGGAGGGAACTGACGGTAGGCGCATATTTAATTTACGTTAGTTGCAGATATTACAGTGGCTAAAATGCCGCCCCTTCTGTTGACCCAAATTTTGCTGCCTGAGGCGAAAGTCTCAGGCCGCCTCATTATAGAAACGCCCCTGAGCCAGCAGACATCTGGCTTAACTTCTGGTTCATTTGTTTTGTTTGTCAAATAATTTTACTTGGACTTTTGTAGTAATGTGAGTGTTAGCATTTGTAGTAGGGATGCACCAAATCTACTCATTTGGATTTGGCTGAATCCCCGGATCCTTCATGGAAGATTTGGCTGAATGCTAATTTGCATGTGCAAATTAGGGGTGGGAAAGGAGAAAGTGGGAAAAAATTGGTTTACTTCCTTGTTTTGTGACGAAAAGTCACGTGAAATCCCACCCTGCCGACAATTTGCATATGCATATTAGGATTCGGTTCGGCCAGGTACAAGGATTCAGCCGAATCCGAATCCTGCTGAAAAAGGCCAAATTCTGGCAATGGCACACAGCAATAGATTGTCCCATCTCTAGAACATAACTGGCACTGTGGCCACTGGTTTAATCTAGTGACAATGCCATGGAAACATTTATACGTTCGCAAACATATTAATAGGGTGGACAAAATCCCATTAATAGGAGCTGAAAGTGTTTGAACATTATTTGTTTCATCACTCAAAGCAGCCATAGTGGAGTATGAGGCTAAAGCAGGTTATATGTATGTCAGACCCCAAATATGAGCTTTAAATAACCACACTTTCACATTTGTTAGAACCAGATGATCTCCTATGATAGTCTTTTATCCTACAGCTTAAATGAGTGGTTTACCTTTACGTAAACTTTTAGTATGTAATAGAAAGACCAATTCTAAGCAACATTTCAATAGGCTTTCATATTTTTCTTTCTTAACATTTTTCAAATTATTTGCCTTCACCTTCTGACTCTTCCAGCTTTCAAATCGGAGTCACTGGCCCCATGTAAAAAACAAATGTTTTGTAAGGCTACAAATTTATTGTTATTGGTATGGCTGATTACTCATTTTCAGGCCCTCTACATTTCACATTGCAGTCTCTTATTTAAATCAATGCATGGTTGCTATGGTAATTTGGACCTTACCAACCAGTTTGCTGAAATTGCAAACTGGAAAACTGCTGAATAAAAAAAAAACAAAAGTAATAAAAATTGCAAATGCAACTGCAAAGTGTCTCCGAATATCAGGGGTCCCCAACTTTTTTCACCCGTGAGCAACATTCAGATATAAAAAGAACTGGGGAGCAACACAAGCATGAAACAAGTTCCTTGGGTTCCAAATATGGGCTGTGATTGGCTATTTGGTAACCCCTATTTGAACTGGTAGCCTACAGGAGACTCTGTTTGGCAGTACATCTGGTTTTTATGCAACCAAAACTTGCCTCAAAAATAAGCACCTGCTTTGAGGCCATTGGGAGCAACATCCAAGGGGTTGGAGAGCAACATGTTGCTCATGAGCTACTGTTTGGGAATCACTGCTCTACGTCATACTTATAGTTAATTTAATGGTGAATAACCTTTAAACTATTCCTGGGTTTGGCAGGTAGTGGAGCAGCTGTAAAACTACAACTTTCAGCAGAGCTATTGTGTCCCTTTGACCTTAGACTGTGTAATTGTTCATGAAGTAAAATTCATGCTTATTCTGTAATGGAACAGCTTTTGTACAGGTGAATTCTGCATGCAATCCCTGTTTTTGGCTTGCTCAAGCATCCCGTTACTATGTTCCTGAAAGGACATGGAATCCGTGTGAAATTGTGGTCATGCTGTGCTTTAATGACTTGTTGTCAGCAGGCACCCAGTATCAGTAAACAGAATGGCTGACATGCAGTTGCTATTTGTAATTTCCAAAGAGCTGTTCCACCCAGATGGCTTCTATATGCTCTGTTAGCCTGATGCTATAAAGTCATTTAATTCTGTGTGTAAAATAAGGGCTGCAATTGGCTATTTGGTTGCCCCTATGTGGACTGGCAGCCTACAGGATGGTCTGTATGGCAGTACACTTGGATTTTATACAACCAAAACTTGCACCCAAGCCTGGAATTCATAAATTAGCACATGCTTTGAGGCCATTGGGAGCAACATCCAAGGGGTTGGGTAGCAACATGTTGCTCACTAGCTACTGGTTGGGGATCACTGATCTAGAAGAATTTGCTTTGTTCAAAAACTAAATATGGATGGTGCTAAAAGGATGCTAGAATATGACAAACCATTGCTAACATGGGGTTTTGTCCTGTATGTTTCATTTATGGCCAAGGAGAAGCCCTTATAAATGCATTGTCCACACACATGCAGGCAAATAGACATGCCCGCTCCTAAGACAAGACAGACTTCTGTCAGACATATCAGGCTAGATGGGGGTATTTTTTTAAATAAAAAAGTCATTATAAAACCCAGACCTAAGGCACACATAATATTTAATTCTTTATATGCCCTCCATGCTTCCAATCAATGCTATGTATGGAAACCACAACCAGTACCGTTGCTTTTCAGCCCAAAATGAAAGTGTATTAGATGTTTTTCTTCTGACTGAATATGCCATCGGAGAAACAACTTGTTTACTATTAGTCTTAACCCCTCCAAATGCTGGTTTACTAGATGCCCTTCTTTACTTTGTTAGCATTAATGCCATCCCAGATCCCTTTAGATCTAGGTGTCTAGATAAATGCACTGCCCCGCATACCTTCTAAATCCTCCTTGCAGCCATGATTGGTGGTGGTAGTGGAGCACCCAAGGTTCCTAGCGTAGAGCCGGGATCAAGCCTGGTTTGGCAGGGCCCACCAGGTGTTTTCCCAGTGTCCAGCCAACCCAAGATTGTAGCTGTCTCAAAGAGGAACCTAACATTGACCTTAACATAGACACTGCTTTTACTCTTGAATTATGTGTGCAAAGCACGGTCCAAACATAGAGGCCAATGTACTTGTGTAACTCTCTCAGTTGTAAAGGAAATATTTGTGCTCTAGTTACAATAGTTGGGCCTAATGACACAATGTACACATGGCACATGTCAAACACAGTCCCCTAAGAAAACGATATGAGGGGCTCTAAATGTAGTTTCAAGATATGAAACATGAAAAACAATACATTGTTTTAGAAATGTTAAAAAGTGTTGTTTTTCTTCCTGAAACATTACCATGATTCTAGTTCTCCTTGCAATTCTGTTAAAAAATTCAGATTTATAATTGGGGTTGATTGAGATTAAACAAGTTATATTTTGTTTCATATTTGCTTATCTACTTATAGACTATATACTATATATAAAATATATAGTTCTTACTAATAGCCAGTTATTGGATCTCTTTTGTTAATAGTTAAATATGGAATTATGCTAATTAATAGAAATGAATTAATCACTACCTTTGTTTTTTCATGGGCATTAATGTTTACTTTGGCATTTATTAATTCTGATGATAAAATTCTGCTCACTTGAATAGGATAGAATTGTTCCCTGATAAAATGAAATAATGGCATGCCTTCATTTGTCATGGAAACCTGGCTGTTTAATGGTACATGGCCAAATACTTAACAGAAGCCGATGACAAACGGATTTTGGAAACATTGCCATGCATACTTATTCATTCCCCCTGTAACGGAAAAGCGAAAACAATCTTAGATGGAAAAAGTGGTGAAAATGCATGGTCTTTTAACTGCTTTGAGTTTAACATTTGTTAAGCGTTCCACAATACATAATTGAGCATATGTAATTCACATTTTCTGAACTTGTGTAATTTTTTTAATTACTTGAGACTAAAGAACTCCTTCACTTCTTTCCTAGAGGCACTTTACAAAAATGGTTCCTATTGTGATAATTTAAGGCAGTAGATTGGGATGGATTTGCACATCTATGAATCTGTGTATGGCAGTAACTTTTAGGGGCAAATTCATCAAGGGTCGAATATCGAGGGTTAATTAACCCTCGATATTCGACTGGGGAATGAAAATCCTTCGAATTTGAATATCGAAGTTGAAGGATTTTGCGCAAATACTTTGATCGACCGATCGAAGGAATAATCGTTCGATTCAAAGGATTTTAATCCAACGATCGAAGGATTATCCTTTGACCGAAAAAACTTAGCCAAGCCTATGGGGGACCTTCCCCATAGGCTAACATTGAGCTCGGTAGCTTTTAGGTGGCGAACTAGGGGGTCGAAGTTTTTTCTTAAAGAGACAGTACTTTGACTATCGAATGGTCGAACGATTTTTAGTTCGAATCGTTCGATTCAAAGTCGAAGTTGTAGTGGAAGGTCGAAATTCGAAGAATTTTTTCTTCTATTCCCTCACTCGAACTTAATGAATGGGCCCCTTAATGTTTGCTTTGGAATAAAGGATTAAAGGATTTTAACTTTTGTCCGATGTTCTGGACATTGGCACCCGGACCACTATGTTAATTTGGGGAGTTTTAAGATGGCTTTTCTTTTTGAAGATTTGGGGATTCTTTGTGTTCTCCACTTTTATGGGCAGATTAATAAGGCTCGAATTTTCGCATTTATTATGGTCAAAACTGTTAAATTCGACTAGGGAGTTATTCAAATTTGTTTGAGTTTTTTAAAAAATTACAATTTGGTTTTCAAGATTTATCATACTCTGTCCCTTTAAGAACACAAATTAGACTATTCGCCACCTAAAATCTGCGAATTGCTGTTTAATTCAGTGGGAGAGGTCCAGGGATCAATTTTGAGTTGTTTGCAGAATTCCTGACGTTCGAGTTTTTTTCAGAGAAAAAACTTAAATCAAGTTTTTAAAATTTGATTTGAATTTGATTCGAGTTTTTGTGTCGATTCCATTATTCCGAGTTTAAAGTTTTTTAATACATTTTTTTAATAAATTTCGATTGGTCAATTTTTATCTTTTTGGGAGTTTAGGGGAGTTTTTAAAAATTCATATGAATTCGAAATTTGACCTTTGATAAATGTGCCTCTACGTGTGTAGTCTCTAGTCACAAAATATACATGGTGAATTTCTTTTTGGATCTTTGAATTATAATTGCATTCTTTTTTTTAAATGTCAGATCCAAGGTTTAAATACCTGGGCCATGAGATATGGCATAAGTTTACACTTTTGGATATTATAAATATCCATTGTTTGTGCCATTTAATTAGATCAGAGTAAGAAATATTTTGATTAGTCTGATATGGTCTACAACTTGGGTATCCAAAATAGACTGAATTATATGGCCAAGTGAAATTCTTAAACACGGAGCAGCAGTGGCACTAAAATCATCACTTTATTGAAAAATATTTAAATAAATGGAGTGCACCAAAAGGGTACATGCTTGACACCAGGGGCGTAACTACCGGGGGAGCAGGGGGTGCAAATGGGCCAGGGCCTGCACCCCCGCAGGGCCCCCCCCGGAAGATCGTGCTCGCTGCAGCCGGCTGGAGTTGGCTGCAGCGGCACAGAAAAATCACGCACGGCTCGCACCAGGGCCTGCCCCCACCAAGTTATGCTACTGCTTGACACGTTTCGTGGTCAAAGCCACTTCCTCAAAAGCATGATCTAATTTAGCCCACGTGAACATTTAAAAGACTAGAGGACACACCCCCTAAAAGCAGTAACCCTTACAATACCAGACACACATACCCTACTAAAGGGCATATGTATACATAATAAGAAGAGAACTTGTGCCACTAAGTTATTTTCATAAATATAGGTATTTGATATATTATATAATGACCCATTGATCTATAAATATTAACCATAAATCTTATATTGCAATACATGAACTAAAAAGTGGAGGAATCTATAACAATATTATTTCCCGACCATACAGAATTAATTGGAAAAAAATGGGAAACTAAGAAAATTAGATTACTAAATAAATGTATTAAGAAAATTGAATTACTTAGAAATAATCAGAAAAAAAATCAAAACAAATAAATTACTTGAAAAAATAAATGAATCAAGTAAAAAATTCATTGCAAAAAAATAAATTAATTAGAAGAAACATGTTAATTCCCATTTACGATTTAAGCCCCCGTATGTTTCTATAGTTTTAAGTTGGTATATGCTTCCATCTTGGAAGGTATCTTATCTTTATCGCCCTGTCTTATATTATATTTGGGGCTATCAATAATCTGAAAAGTAATTCCAGATAATTAGATGCTTTATCGTGATGCTCAATTATATGCTTAGCAATGGCAGATTTGTTATCCCCCCTTTCAATGGCCGACACATGTTCTAAAAACCTGTCTCCTGCACACAGTGTGGTCTTCCATATATTGGGCCCCACATGTGCAGGTGGCCAGGTAGATAACCCACCTCGACCTACAATTAAAATATTGTTTGATGGTATAATGTTTACCTGTATACAGTACTGTATATACTGGTAAACCTGGTGGAGACATTTAATACTGTACATGCTTTACATCTGTTTCGACCACACCTATAAATGCCTTTATACCTCAACCAAGCTGAATCTATGTTCTGTTTCTTGGATTCA
The DNA here is from genome assembly GCF_017654675.1 of Xenopus laevis. Classification (NCBI taxonomy): domain Eukaryota; kingdom Metazoa; phylum Chordata; class Amphibia; order Anura; family Pipidae; genus Xenopus; species Xenopus laevis. The sequence continues at coordinate 94,097,050 of NC_054376.1, read as the reverse complement.
TATAAACTTGGAGATAACCAAGATGCCAGGGATATACCTTTCAGAAAAACAAAAGATGGATGCTGATCTAAAACATCCTTCAAAACCGAATCTTGTAATGCCCTAGTGTCTACGGATGCTTCATTGTATGTAATAAGCATCTCTAGTATATACTGTACTGTATGCAAAGTGGACACTTGTTCTTTCGTATCATAGCTACGTTCTATGAACCTATCCCAAAATTCCATTACCCTCTCCTGAAAAGCATCCCAGATAGAACATAAAATCCGCGAAAGGCCCAGGATGTCCACTCTGGGCATGCAATAAGGTATTCCATGTAATCGACTTACGATACGGTGTAGTTTCAATCTTGCTCTGAGCAAATAACCTCTAAAAAGGGCAACAAATTTTCATGTGTATCGAAGGTGAACTGTATGTCATCTACTGCCGTATTGCAAAGCTCAGTAAATAGTTGTAGAGACTGGCCATCTCAGTTTTTCAATGAAGTGATGATTTTAGTGCCACTGATGCTCGTGTTTAAGAATTTCACTTGGATCCTTCACGCTTTGGGGGCATCTAAACTTGACATCACTGCGGATTAATTATCAGGTCACTATGATTGGATGCAGGCCATCAGGGGAAGCAGAGTAACCCAGCTGTCCACCTTGCCCCTTTGTGTGTGCGCATTCACACGGTGATGTCATGCATACATGTGCTCATTCGTGCAGTGACATCACATGTGGCCTCCATACAGCAAAATGCTATCTCCTGTGTGGGGAAGAGGTAAACAGATGAAAGAAGTACTGTTTGGTGCCCCTTCACCTTTGCACCCTAGGCACATGCCTCTTCTGCCTACCCCTATTTCCAGCCCTGAGGGCAAGAACCATATCAACAAGCCAAAGTGGTCCTTGTCCAACTGGATTTTCACACCTGCCTCACTGACATCTGTCCCATTTTTGGCCAGATAATCAGTCGGGTAGTTCCGTCAGAAGGCCCCATAAATGGGCAGATAAAGCTGACAACTCTGTCCATCTGCAGTTGTTATCAACCATTGTATTGCCACCTTAGGATCCACAGATGACAGATAACCTATCTGACTACAGTATAGGTTTATTGTACACTGCGCCACTTCACCAGGTGAAAATTCGTTACCACTATTCTAATTGACTAAAATGCAAAGTTACATCCTGGGCACCAAACACTGGCGACTTCAGCAGTGCAAGCATTTCAAAGTGTTTCAAAATTACGCCAGCAACCGATTCTGCCTGGCGAAACTTTATTCCTCTTACGCTTAGGCCAATTTGAATAGGGCGGGTACATTAAAGTCATATGGACGTCTTTATTAGAGATGTTGGTGCAAATGCCACTTTTTATTACAAATGTCCAAGGAACCTGAATAAAGACAAAAGAGATCTTCTAATGCCCTACACATGAGCCCACCCTAAAACAAATTGTTCCATGCCCCTTAAAGCGGTGGTTCACTTTTAAGGTAACTTTTATTATGTTATAGAATGGCCAACTTTTCAATTGGTTTTCATTATTTCTTTTTTATAGTTTTATAGTTATTTGCCTTTTTCTTCTGACTCTTTGCAGCTTTCAAATCGGCGTTGCTGACTCCCTTCTAAAAAACAAATGCTCTGTAAGGCTACAAATGTATTGTTATTTTTACTTATTATTACTGATCCTTCTATTCAGGCCTCTCCTATTCATATTCCAGTCTCTTATTCCAATCAATGCATGGTTGCTAGGGTAATTTGGACCCTAGTTACCAGATTGCTTAATATGCAAATTGAAGATCTGCTTAATAAAAAGCTAAATAACTCAAAACCCTTCAATAATAAAAAATAAAAACCAATTGCAAATTGCCCCAGAATATCACTCTCTACATCATACTAAAAGTTATCTCAAAGGTGAACAACCCCTTTAAATGACTAGAGAAAATTGTTAACCCCAAAAGGTTTAATAGTTAGAACTTTTGCAGGCAATCCCGCTTAAAAGAAGGATAAGTCTACAGCGTTTTTTTTTTTTTTTTTTTTTTACAAACTTTGCTTATGCAAGTTACAAGGGGAGTTGAAGTTTTCCTGGTGTTCTGAGAAAATAAGCCTACTTGCTGAAATGTAAAAACATCATTCATTAATTTATCAGATCACAGTTACAGAACTCTGCATTTAGCTATAGTATTATGATTGTTCCCCATAAAAACAGCACAGCTAACAGGGTTAGACCTTCTTTTATTTGAGCCTACAGTTTCCCTAAATACTTTGCTTGAAATAAAGCAGCCTTATTAACGAGTGATTATTATAACAAAATAGCTTATTTCCCAGCCATTCAACTATGTATATAATCAAACTGACAAACTAGCAAATTAAACAAAACATACAGCATTTGACAAAGTTTCTTAAGCCAGCAGGTTATGTTTTTCTGTTTATAGTATAAAAGAGTTGGTGCCTGATTAGTTTATTTGCTAAGCCTTTAATAACTAGAATGAGACTGCTTTCAATCAGACTTCTGTATGATAGTGAAAACAGCATAGTCCATTTTGGGATTTGGTAGAAAGAATAAATAAACAAAAATTAATTAATTTTGTTAATATGCTCTTAATACATAAACAAATTGCTATATCCATTTAAGTTATTTGTACTCTTCAGAGAAGCATATCATCCAGCCATTATTTGGTGAAAATGAAAACAAAAAGGGGGTAGAGGTGACAGAAGCAGCATGAGGAGCAAATTCATTGTGGGAAGGAAAATATATAGGAGACAATAGTAGCAGCAGGGGAGCGATAAGAAGTTACGAGTTACACTGGAGTACTAGTTTTTACAGCAATGGGTTCAGTACCCTTTTTTCACATTTGGTTAGAACCATACGTTAACAATCCCTTCATTTGATAATAAGAATACTTTGGAATACAACTGTTACGGATGAGAATAATTTTGAATGTCTGATGGATGCAAATGTAGTGGCCATGTAAGGAAGGTGCCAGTGCTTGACAAATTGAAGGATTTGGGTATGGTAGGCCTAATGTGTGTCCAAGGATATTTCTTTGTGGATAGGAATGTGGTTCATATCGGATATGGCACCCTCATTAACAGAAGTAGAATCAAGAGCCATAAATAGAGACATTAGTGGAGCAATATATGCTGTACTGTGTATATACTGGCAGTAAAATCCTCTAAATCACAAGAATATGAGATGAAATGTCTCTTCATATCTAACCAGGACCGCCATCAGAAATCGCAGGGCCCCATACGACAAAATTTCCTGGGCACCCTGGGCTGCGCCTACCGCAAGCCCTACCTACAGGTCCACCCTCCCCATCCCACAGGTCCGCCCCCCACCACACAGTAAAAAAACAAAAAAAATTTTGGTGGCTAGGGTTCCCAAATGTTAATAAAAAACAAAAAGATATTGGTGGTCAGTGCCCCCCATAAAAAATATTTGTCGCCAGGGCCCCCCATTAAAAAATATTGGTGGCTAGGACCCCACACGAGAAAAAAAAATTGGTGGCCAAAATTGGTGATCAGGCCCCCCCCCACATTATGAGAAAATTGGTGGCCAGGGCCCCTTAAACGTCCATGCCTTCCCGAAGTCAGCAGCTCTCAGAAATATGGGGGGGTTCGGCTAATCAAGTAAGTGTGGCGTGGCTGGGCCCCCCTTACTCTCGGGGCCCCCTACAACTCTCCCCCCTGTCCCCTCCTGATTGCTTCCCTGTATCTAACCATAGTAATGCTTACCAAAGTGGAAGATCCAGGCTTTGCTTGATTATTGGTTTGGTTTACACAAGCAGCATGAACGCTGTTGCATTTCCTTTCTTAAATCCATTAACCTCTTTTACCTATAAGGGCAGAGTCACATGTAGAGAGTCGGGGAGATTAGTCACTTCAGGTGACTAATCTCCCCGAACTGTCTTCCCGCCAGCTAGAATGTAAATCGCTGGCGTGGCGCTTTGTTTCCCGAAGTCACCCGAGGTCTCACGAGGAAATTTCAGGCATCTTTGGAAAATGAATCGCTCCAAGTGCCATCCTGCTGGCGATTTAAATTCTAGCTAGCGGAAAGGCACTTCGGGGAGATTAGTCGCCCTAAAGAAGAGGCGATTTGTTGCCGGGCGACTAAATCTCCCCGAATCTCCACGTGTGTCTCTGCCCTTACTTTTTATTTGTGGTTGGTAAATGTATTTTTTTTTATCACTCTGCATGTTTGGAACCTTTGTTGCGGTCTTGCAGCTACAGTTTCTGCTATTGCAATAAATATGCGTTTGAGTTAAGAGTGTAAATGATCTCATTTGCATTTATCAATGAGGCTGTAAATGAGTGCCAAGACAAAAAACAATAGTTTGGTATCATTTCTAGATAAAGTGCCTTTGTCTATCTTTTCTTTCCCAATTATACATCCTTCAGTGACTTTACTTGTGGCTTGGCTAGTCTTTTTCATATGTGGGCCAAGTCTCTTGAACAGTTGCCATAACTGAGTGGTGAAAGAACTGTATGTCATACAAAGAAAATCTTTCACATAGAATGTCAATATTTGTACTAATTATTTCTCTAGTCATATTGAAAAAGCAGTTACCTTTGATTTGATGTTAGTTAGAGTAGATCTCCACGGGCAATTTTACCTGCGATACCTTCCATTCCGACACAATGAGACTAATCGCAGGTGTCACGTCGGATGCGACAAATCCGACATGACACGACTGTCGGATGTGAACGATGCATGTTGCGTCTTCATCCGTCAGTCGTGTCGGATGCAATCAGCTTCAGCTCATCCAACGTGACGCCTGTGATTGGTCTCATCGCGTCGGAAGTTATCGCAGGTAAAATCTCCCGTGGAGTTCTACACTTACTTGGATGCAATTAAAATAGTAGGCATATTAATATGTTAAAGCTTTCCTTTTTTATTTAAAAACATCAAAATGCCACTTTTGTCCGATTTAAGCAAGCAAATTTTTTTTTTAATGATTTCATTTTTTTTTGTAATAAAATACTTGTACTTGAGGGTAACCAAGCTGCATAAATCCATGTTGGGTTTATTTAATGTTTAAATATTTTTCATTGGTGTTAAGGTATGCTGATGCAAATTTCAGAAAGACTTATTCCCCCAGCCCCAAAATAGATACAGTACATAATTTACAATTCTGAAATGTATGCCAGTGCCTGTGCTTCTTTAAAATCAGTTATTTTGCTACTGTGGGATACTTAAACTGACCAACAGCTGAGAACACTGGTCTGTAATACATGTTAAACCTCTTATTTTTGTCTCCATGAAAGAAGATTACAGCTGAATCAAGCATTCAGTAGCTTTTACTGTAATGGGGTGAGAGCTCTGGCAAAACCATTGCTGCTTTTGCACTCTGTCGGATATTCAACCTGTAATTCTCTAGTTACCTTGCTAACAACTGCTGGATTTTCTTGCATTAACTGATAAGAGGCATGACTCAATTAGAGTATCAATGTATTCTTTGATAGTTCAGCAACTGCTTCTCTCTTTATTCGTTATGGGTTTTATACAGATAAAGAGTAAGGACATTTATTTGTAACACTAATGCAAACAAGTAGGTTCTGTGATTAGGATATAACATATCCCAGGCTATTAACCTATAAGTCTTTAATACTTTGTCCATATTTGTGTCACATGTACTTGTAATACTTTTCCTTTTTTTACTACACATTCTCTTGTGCCCTTATTGCTCTTGCACTTCTGCCCCAGGTCTTTATAAATGACCCTTACAGTTTCTCTGTAGATGTGCCATCTAGTGGTCATAAGTACATTAGGTTATTGGTACATGAGTCAGTTAAAGAAAATTCTATGAATACAGTGCCATCATAATGTCTGCTATCAAGCGTAGATGGGGTGTCACCTAATTTGTGATGGAGTTGCTGGTATCCTTGATTTTAGAATAATACTGGCCATGGATGCAAAGATCTGATCATACGAATCAGAGGGCCGTGTGTGGAGAGTCCCGTCATTTTTCGTCAGGCGGAGATCAGTCGTTTGGTCGGGAGATAGGAAAGTCCGATCGTACGATAATTCGTACGATCGGATCTTTGCGTCTATGGTCAGCTTAAGACTAAAAGCATATTTCTATTTGATATGCACTGTTTTTATGCAATGTTTTATATATCTGTAAACGTTAATAAACTGAAAGTTACAAAAAAAGTCTAGCCTTTTAATATGCCTTTTGGTTGCCGGGGTAATTTTTTGGAAAAGTATGGATCATTAATTTGATGGGACTTAAAGGACAAGGAAAGGCAAACAAATAAAATCCAATTTTTACTTTCTTTAATGAAAAAGAAACCTATCTCCAATATACTTTAATAAAAAAATGTGTACCGTTTTTATAAGAAACCTGACGGTATGCAGTGAAATTCTCCCTTCATTTACTCCAGTGGATAGAAATAAACAAGTTAGCAATCAAACTATATAAGATAAGCAAACATTAACTGTAACAAAAAGGAATGGAATATAAGCCAAACGACATCCCATCCTCATTGTAACAAGCAAACTAGTTCAGGCAACAATGTATCTAAAACATAACTTTTACTCTTAGTTGCAATATAAACATCTCCAGCACAGCCAACAACGACTCACAGCATATTTAACTCAAAGCTGTGCAGGACCATGTCCCTAAAATAACATCTAATTAAAAACTGGTGCATAGAGTGGATAGGTGGTGGATATTCTAGATTAGTCAATGAAAGTTTCTAGTATCCGTAATGCTAATCAAGCGTTATATGGGTAGGTAGTACAGCTCCAGTGACCATTGGTGCCCACCCTTCCACCCCTCCCTTCGCAGACACCCTGCTTAGCTACATTGGGAAGAGTGGGAGCTATCCACACCACCTGCCTAGCAGCTTCGTCAGGGGCATAAGTGCTGCCTGCGCTCCACTTTTTAATTAAATGTTATTTTAGGGACATGGTCGTTGTTGGCTGTGCTAAAGATGTTTTTATTGCAACTAAGAGTAAAAGTTATGTTTTAGACATTGTTGCAACAGTTGCCTGAACTAGTTTGCATGTTACAATGAGGATGGGATGTCGTTTGGCTTATATTCCATTCCTTTTTGTTACAGTTAATGTTTGCTTATCTTATATAGTGGATAGAAATTGTCAGATGCTCCCTAACTGCTGAGCAGGGAAACAATCATACTTATGAACAGTAGAGGGAGCCCCCACTTTACTTCCCAGCCATGCAGAATTCAAGCAGCTTTGTTTATGACGATCCCTAAGCAGCCCAGACCACACTGAGCATGTGCAGCGTCAGGGTCAGGCAAAGATGTTTAATAAAGTTACAAGATGACAGCCCCCTGTGGCCAACTTTGAAAGCATAAATCATTTGTTTGATTAGGCTTTGGGGTTCAGTACGTTCATGCTTATGTTAAGTATACAAAATACAGCATTTCTAGCCTTATTCTATTTTAGACTTTCCTTGTCATTTAACACAGTATTTCACCCAACTGTGTTTTGACAATGTATCTGTCCATGGTGCAGGGCAATTCATGCTCCTAGATGCTGCTAGATTTACCAAAGCACAATAACTTTAAGACATTGTATGAGGACTCATGTGAGATTTACTTGAACAGGCATTGTATGCTAAGGGAAAGATTTATCAAAAGTGAGATTAGATTCATTCCTATGAGAAATGTATTTATCAATGGGTGAATGTTTACAGTTTGATAAACATGCTTCTAAAATCCCATAGGAATGAAGAAAAAGTGGCTTAGTTTATCTGTGGTGTGGTGAACTCTAATCTCACATTATGAGAAATCTGCTATATACAGTTAGAATAATAGCAGTCTGACATCACTAACCTGATCAATCACTGTTTTTGGTACAAATTATATTTTATACTGCTCAGCTAAACTGATCTCAAATGCTTTAAAATGGCAACCAAAACCTGAAAGAAAACTGAAAAATACTGTTTCAAATAGATAGAATAATACTATCTATAAATGGCTCAGCCAATGATCAGCTTCAGGAAGACCAAAGGAAGTCTAAAGTTACCTGTGAGTACTGTTAGAAGACGTATATGTAAAGCCAAGCTATGAGCAAGAAACTTCTGCAAAGTCCCATTGTTAAAAGCAAAACATGCTAAAGAGGTTACAATTTGCCAAAGAACACATTGACTTGCCTAAAGAGAAATTAAGCAACATTTTGAGCTTTATTCACTTTTTGAAACACACTGCTATTATTCGGTGTTATTCCGTGTGTGTGTGTGTGTATATAAATAAAATGTCTGGCAGGCTAAATGGACTTTATTATTTAATGCAATTGTACAAATACATCAAGCACCCTATTCTCCAGATGCAAAGGTTTTCTTGGTCAAAAATAGATACTGTATGTCTCCAGTTATGTGACTTCTGTAACATCTACAATACTGTTAATGGCCTTGATTGGCATTTGCTGTCAACTGGTTCATTTTCACAATTACTTTTTATCTGATTATGATTTCCACTGAGACTTTAGTAAATGCCAACATTCCTGTGGCCATTATTTCTTATGGACCATCAGCAAGCTGAGCAGTCATAATTGCTGAATCTCCTGCCATATGAACCCTAACCATTATCCCAACCATAAGACTCCAATGTGATTGGCAGCTGAGCCCAAACTAGCTATGACCACTGACTATAAGCATGATGGGATATAACTTTACTTGACTTAGAATCTTCCTTTCTGCATACTCTGTATAGCAATTCCCTTTATTTTTGCTATTAACCTGCTTGTAGAGCTATGGTATATACAATTCTTGCTTGCATAGTGTATAGAATTTTTGTCTGGAAACTCTGCATGTGTAACATTCCGTGTCAGCTTTTTATAGGCTCAGCCCCTAGTGCGCCGGCGAAAAAACGCCGGCGCAGCTGCTGTAATTGAATGGGGACGCACACGTCCCCGTAATGCGGCTCGGCGGCATGCCGCCCCTATTTTTTTGCCGTCCTAGGCCCGGGCCTATGCGGCCTTGCCACAAATCCGGGCCTGTATAGGCTGTTGCCGACGAAAAGGACCACAGCTTAGTGAAAATATCACGGTCGGCACCCTGATTCCAGAACCAATGCTAAGCACCCTGTTCTCGGCTCTTGCTTCCGCCTTTAACAGCCGCCTTTCACCTCGGCTAATTGGATGCCGTCAGGTCTTATTAAGAGAGGTGCCAAGCGAAGGGTTCTGGACGAGCAAAGGGGCACGACGGGCAGAAAGTCTCTGGGCAGAAGGTTTCAGTACAAGGCGTAGACAAAAAGGCGTAGTCAATCAGGCTAGGTCGGGGCAGGTAGATTACAAGCAGAGTCAGACCGGCAAGGCTCAAACCAGGAGATCAATCAGGAGGGATACGGAATAGAAGAGTTGGTTACCAGGCAGGATCAGGATTACAGAAGTCAGAATGATCCAAAAACAGTCAGGGGTCACAACAGATATCAGAACACAGAAGCTATACAGCACAGAGGCACCAGGAAACGCACGAGGAACAGATCCTATAACGGGCAATGAACTACAGCCCAAGTGCGCCTTTTAACTTTTCAAATTTTGCGCCATTGCGCGCTGACGTAACCATGCCAACGCGAATGCGCCTACAAAGAAGGCAGAGGCACGCAAGGTGTATTCACAGTGCGGAAGAAAAGCCGTCCCTGCTGACCCCCTCCCACTAGACCACCACGGTAATTTGTTACAGAAACCATGTGAGCTCAGTTTTCTGTTGACCATGCTAGACAGTTAGTTTACATCAGATTTGTTTGTGTTTAGGTTTTCTCACTTATATATTGAAGATTAAAGTGGGCTAGATAAACTTATTATATGGTCTTGCTTTTTCAGCCTCATGGAAACCTGTTTATAACACATACAATTTATTAAGAGTGCCGTGGTTCTGAAGACACTGAGTCACAGAGATGTAAAAAAGCATTGGTCTGCTTAGAGTGATGCAGATCCAGAAAATCTTAGAGGGACATATGCAGATGTATGTTTTTCACATAAAGCTTCTGTAACTGAGGCCCCATAAAAATAAAGCTGCATATTCAGTCTATCTGCTGGGACTCCGACTGAGCTGCTGTGTAACACTGTAACAGTCCCTCATGGCTCTGTACAAGATCTTAACCCCCTACCCTTCCTATTCAGAGAACTGTTAAATTCATGTTGTACAGGGAGGGAAGAATTTCATGAATAATTACTGTAATGCTAAGAACTGACAAATAGCGCAATTTCGAAAGCTTTCCTTACTGTATATTTTCATTGTAAAACAGTGAAACAACTGAATTCACTGCATAACATCTGAATTTGAAGATTATCATTCATCCTCAACTGGACTTGCTTTATTTTACCATTTTTTCCCCTCTCTTAAAGAGTTGAACTGGCTTTCTCAATTCCGAATCAAAACGGCTTCAAGAAAGAGAGAAAAAAAATAAGTCCAGCTGACTTGACTTTACTATAGATCTGATAACATCTGAAATTATCTTCAGTTATTTCCTGTGAGCAGTTGTGTTGTTTTGTGTGATTCGCTTTGGGAGTAATGGAAGGTTATGTTTTCCACATACCCTATTTACAGTTTCACCATGTAAATCACGTTACAACTCTCCACCTTGTTCCAGATCACCCACCATTTCTTGCATGGAATGTGCACCCACAAACTCTGCTTAGGTGCAACATGAACTAGCAGCTGTGGATAATTGGTTGTAGTGACGGGCGAATCAAATGTTTTTTCTCTTCACTGAAATTACATGAAATGGCAAAAAATTTGGCAAACACATTTTCAATTGGCATTTTTTTTTTGCGCAAGACTTTGTCAAACCGTGCAACTTTTTTTTTCCACTATACATTGGTATAGTATTAGTACATTAGCAGCAAAATATTTCACTCCGCAATACGCAATATGTTGGCGCTATATAAATACATGTTAATAATAATAATAATAATTTTGCTCATCACTAATGACTGTTATATTGCAAGCCACATCCAAAATGGCTAGAGTTTAAGGTTCGGCCTCAAATATGCAAATGCTTAAAACTTTTCAAAATGTTTCATAGAAAATTCTCTAGATCAGATCCACATTCCAGCAGTGATATGGACTTATTCCCTAACAGTACATATGGTCCTGTTTTATCTCTGAATTCTGACTTTCACAGACAGGAGTAACAAGAAGGAGCCAATCTGAACTCTACAACTACTTTTTTTCCTCCATCAGGTCCAGTTTAAAAATAATCTATCCTGGTTGGGGGGTAGTGTTTATTTGTTGCTCAGTACGGATTTCTACGATTAGAGAATTATATTTTTTGCAGCTGTAGAGACCATGTTAAAACACGGAGGGATCTTTTGAAGCTTGAAATCACATTTTTTGTAACCATTTACCACAAAAAAAAGAGAAGGGGCGAGTTCTGGCGAATACCAGCATCATTCAGCATTGTGCGCCAACCACAGGATCTTGTCAAAAGCTTTATAGTTTCAGCTCTACAGCAGCTGAATAGACTGCCCTGAATCTTCATGGATGTTGAGTTGCCGCTCACTATTCTCTTTGAGGGCAACCCAATTTCCAAATGCTCCATAAAGAGTGGAGTCTGTAGTTTTAAGCTGCTGTAGCTCTGAACATCCAGACTTTTATGCATTATATAGAATTTAAAGTGATACTGACCACATATTTTTCTATCATACAGTATTAAAGGAAAACAATACCTTTAAGAAGATTATATTTAGTGGCATATTAAATAATCTTACCAAGCTGTAATATAAATTTAAGTAAATATTTTAGAATATTCTCTGTGCTGCCTCAGAGATCACCTGACCAAAAATACTGTAGCTCTAACTGTAACAGGAACAAGTGTGGAAGCAAAAGACAAATGTGTCTGTTAATGGGCATGTATAGTTTGTTTGTGTGCACAGTGAATTGTAGGATCCCATGGGCGGGTCTTATTTCCTAAAATTCCAGTTTTCTATTTAGGATTATCCACATACTACAAAAAAGTATATTATTTCAAATGGTTAATTTGCATAAAGCAGGGCTTTTTTATTTGAGCTGTTTTATACAATATATTTTATAATATAGAGACTTACAATGTTCGGGAGTATAGTTTTCCTTTAAAGCTATTCACAAAGGGGATAATGTAGTCCAATGTGTCTTAACAATGTACGAAGAGGTATACATGTACATCTATGAATGCAATCGGGAAAACTTTTGGACAGCTTGAAAAAATAAACTTTACTTTTGCTTCAGATGGTCATTATTATTTCTTTATGTCTTAGAGCTGGCTATAGGTAAATCTAAACAATCTCTGCTCTATCTCCCTAAATAATGACTGTTTGCTTTTGATTTTAGGAGAAGAACGTGTCTTTCTTCTTCAGCGTTGGACTGCTGTTTGCCTGGGGCGTTATTTTATTGGGTGCTCGTTTTTACTGGATGGGAAATACGCCACCAAGCTTTTCTAACTCTGACAACCCAGCAGCAGACTGTGAAGTTCTTCTTACACGTACCCTGACCTTCTTTTACTTGCCAACCAAAAACTTGTGGCTGCTTTTTTGTCCAGATACTCTCAGCTTTGATTGGTCTATGGATGCGGTGCCTCTGATTAAAACCATAACTGACTGGAGGAATATACACACTGTGGCCTTCTATATTTTACTTATCCTACTTGCCTACTCAAGTCTGAAGGGTTCTGCAATAAAGAGAGACTGCAACGGGAAAGTATTCATGAATGGCAAGCAGAATACTAATGGGCATAGCTGTCAATCGGATTTAGAACACAAAAATGCAGCGCAAAATCCTGTGATTGCCTCAAAACTTGAAAATGGAGTAAAACACCATAACAGTCATGAAATGCAACTTCCTTCAACAGAAAACATTGTTGTTTTAGCTTTATCTTTATTAATAGTACCCTTTGTGCCAGCCAGTAATCTATTTTTCTATGTTGGCTTTGTTATTGCAGAGCGTGTTCTATATATACCCAGCATGGGGTTCTGTTTACTTGTAACAGTAGGTGCAAGAGCCCTTTATATAAAGGCCCAAAAAAATATTCTCAAAACCCTTTTTTTTTATGCAACAGCTGCTTTAATTGTTTTTTATGGCCTCAAGACTGTCGTCAGAAACGGGGATTGGAAGAATGAAGAAATGTTATATCGATCTGGAATTAAAGTAAATCCAGCAAAAGGTAATCACGAAGATAAAAATTATTTTTCATTTAATTGTATTTACCACGTGTTACAAAGTGCTGCTGCACAGATTATATTTAATTTAAAATAATCGGTGCAGCCCAGCAACTTGCATTTTTTAGACGTGACCTAAAATCATCTGGTATATCGGTTATAAGTCACAGTGGAGTAGTAAAAAATCACAATATTTCTTCCACTGTCAAAACTGGTCGCTAAAAAGTTTCCAGGTTTGCAAAAGCTTTATCAAACTCATGCAAATGAAAATGTGTTTGTTTGTGTTATCCCTTTCATAACCTAGAATTTTGTCTAGGCACCCCCAAGTGATTGTATTTACTTACCTGAAACCTGGTGCTCCTATCAGCAGAAAACTGCACGTAAGTCAATACAATCACTTGGGGATGCCTAACATTTGGCACTCCCAAGTGCAAACAGACTTTCCTCCTCCTCTCTCTCTCTCCCTGTATAAATAAATAAATAAATAAATAAAATGTGTGTATGTATGTATATGTATGCTCACTGCAGGGAGGGCTACAAGGGTGCTAGCAGCCTTATCTATCCCATCCCGGGGAAAGTGTTTAAGGGTCAGTTCACACTACCCGATTCGGGGAGATTTAGTCACCTGGCAACTAATCGTCTCTTCTTCTGGGCGACAATCTCCCCAACCTGCCTTCACGTGTCTTCTAACTAAGTGAATGTGCCCCTACGTGTTCAGGTTTAGTGTTGTGCTATGGAAACAGTTGAGCTATATAAAAGGTACAGTTTAGAAAAGAACAGCAACTTGAAGCTACTTTACACACCAAATTTGAAAGAGCAAACTTTATGTGGTCTGTACCACACATTTTGGAGTGCTGTCACTATTGGAGAGCATCTAGCCCTGTTTTTGAAATGCTTGTATAAGCTTACTGCACTCAAGAGTTAAGGTACTCGATTGTAAAGGAAATGTGTGCTATAAATATTATTCTACTCTGTATAATGAAAGCAAGTTATGTTGTTTTTATTCAAAGTGTTTGCTGTTTTATACAAAGTGCATTCCTGTTTTAAACAACATGTTTTAAAAATGACATTTAGATTTAGGATGCAATGTACATTTAAAGTGTAACTAGCAAGGAGTATATTTTTATTCTGGATCATTTCCAGTGATATGCTATGAAACTATGCAAATATACATTGCTATATTTCTACACAGCTTTGGGAATGCTCCTGTCTGTCGCTCTACCCCACAGACATTTAGGGGCAGATTTATCAAAGGGCGAGGTGAATTTTCAAATGAAAAAAATTCGAATTTCAAGCTATTTTTTGTGTACTAGGGAATAGTCTAAATTCAATTCGAATTTGAAAAAAAATCGAAAAATTGAAAATCGAAATTTAGCATCTACTGTCTCTTTAAAAATTCGACTTTGACCATTCACCATCTAAAATCTGCTGAATTGCTGTTTTAGCCTATGGGGGACCTCCTAAAACCTATTTGGATTCAATTGGTGGACTTTAAAAAATCAAAGGTTTTTTTTTGGGATAAACTTTGAATCGAATTTGATCGATTGCGCTATTTATTTGATTCGAACAATTAGAATTCGGCCGAATACGGACCTATTTGATCGAAAATGGGCATATTCGACCCAAAAAAAACCTTAGACTTAATTTCGAAGTTTTTTTCAATTCAAAATTCGACCTTTGATAAATATGCCCCATAAGATAGAATATTGCTTAATAAGCAGGCCAACAAAAAGTCATTCAGAATTGTAGAGCTTTGTTATCCCTGGTGCCAATATGCCGAGGGGTCCTAGCGCTGTCTACCTCTGCGATTGCATGCACACTTGTGCCGGAGTTGCGCGTCCCCAGTGCTCCTTAGAAAGTGACAAACTCCAAATTGCTTCAGCGCACACCAAAAGGTCAGGGATTGCTCAGTCCAGGTTCAGTTTAAAAACGATCATCTTTATTCTTACATTTGATTAAAAACACAGCATCCAAAGTCTCCTTAGAAAGCAGCTGGGTGGCATGCCCCCTTAATATTTTGCCAACCTAGGCCCAGGCCTTTGTGACCTCACCACAAATCCGGACCTGGTTATGACCTGATCTGCTCAGGACATAACTGACATGCACTTACCCCATATAATGAAGTCCTGGGTACTTTTATTTATTTATTTATTTTTTATATTTTTTTTGAAGTCTTATGAAAAATAAGATAGGTAAACAAATGAGATGTTCTATTCAATATTTAATTCTTCTTGCTCTCATGTTCTCCTTAGTATTGTTTCCTTTTTATTTTATTTTCATCAGGACGATTGTAATTCCACATTCAAAAATGTTTATTTTTATGCTGTGAAAAGTTTGGCATACATGGCAATAACCGCTCCGATGATGAGGTCACCAAACAATTGGATCTTTCCATAATTTGGCCACTCACATGCTGGCTAAATAAGACTGATCAGATAGTCCCTGGGCCAGCAATAACATCATACCGTGAGTCTATAGAGCCCCAAAGAGAGAAGACCACATGAACACAAAAATGACATTCTGATCTAATGGGAATTTCTAACTTGCTGGACAGATATCTGGCTTCTACCAAAATATCTGACAGGCCATGAGAAAGGATCCAGTAAACTGCCAACTCAATCTGGTGGGCCCAAATTGGCAGCTTTTATTGGCTCATGTATGGCTATCTTTAGTAAAATAATCTATAGTTTTTATTTACTTATTTAAAGAATATCTATTTTTTTTTGCATAACCATCAAAACAATACAAAAGCTGTACTAGTTCAAAATACATATATATACATTTTTTTTTGTTTAACATTCTCTTCCTGGACTCTGCATCCTCACAGTGGGAGAAGTGGTAGTTATTTAGCTAAGGCATACTTAACATGCACAGCCCCCATATTGTCCCTTTAGCCTTAGTTGTCCTTTGAAATCTCACAAGCAAGTATATTTATAAATCTTTGCAATGAGTAATAAGTTATTCCACAAGTGAAATGCAAATCCGATAGGAACATAGCTGGCTCTAATTTTAAGCCGAATGGAAAGTTATGGTTTATATTAGAAATATCATTTGCTATGCACTGAAGCCCCTTGAAGCGCTGAACGGATTAGCAACAATTTACTCCCTTGCTCGATCCTCTGAAAAGTGATCTGTGTGGGAGGTGACATGACCTGCCTCTAGGCACATATTCTTTTAAGGAGCCCGTCAAACTACAGATATCTGATTAACTCAGTTGTAATACACCATGTTTTTGGCTGTGTTCATGGAAACTTACATTGGAAAACAATGCCTAAAATATTCAAATGACTGTCCAACATGAAAGTATTTTTTCCTTTATATAAAATGTATTCGGTTTCATCTGCTTTTCATTCCTTTCATTTCAGAAAGTTAACAATATGGGGCAGATTTATCAAGGGTAGAAGTGAATTCGAGGGAATTTTCGAAGTAAAAAAATTAAAAGTAATTTTTTGGATACTTTGACCATCGAATAGGATACCACGACTTTGAATTTACTTCGAATTTGATTAGAAGTAAAATAGTTCGAGTATTCGATAATTGAAGTACTTTCTCTTTAAAAAAACATCAACTTCAATAGTTTGCGAAATTAAACCTGCCGAACTGCCATGTTAGCCTATGTGGATCTTCAAATTCATTTTTCTACGTTTTTTGAAGTCTAAGTAAAATTGTTCGATCGATCGCTGAAATCCTTCGAATCGTTCGATTCAAAGGATTTAATCGTTTGATCGAACGACTATTCCTTCAATCGTTCGATCGTAGGAATAGCGCTAAATCCTTCGACTTCGATATTCAAAGTCGAAGGATTTACATTCGGCAGTCGAATATCGAGGGTTAATTAACCCTCGATATTCGACCCTATGTAAATCTGCCCCTAAGTGTTTCTTATTACTTTCTACCAGTCTCTGACATCAACTGAGACATATGCAGTTGGGTTTCTTGCATGTACAGATGCTTCAGATCCCCCATACAGCATCAGGCTTTGACTTTATTCCTTAACCCTCATTTTTGTTTAGCCACTACTTGGAGGCTATACTGGAATGTTTAGGGCCAGTGTCATGTTGTAAGTTGTGCTTTCAGTTGAACTTTAATCTTTATACTGATGGTTTCAGATTATCTGCAAGAACCTTCTGGTACAATGTGGAATTCCTAAAATGGAGAGTTGCCCCAAACCTTAACAGTTCTTTCGCCATGCTTTATAGTTGGTATTAGGTGGTTTAGTAAAATGCTTTCTTCTGGTACTATAGCCAAATAATGTGTTTGCTTCATCTGTTCCAGAAGTCCTGGTCTTTGCCTAGTTGTTATGGGCAAACTTAAGTCTTGTCCTGATGTTTGTGGCAGCAAAGGTTCCTTCACATCTCATATGTAGATTCCATTTGTGCAGCCTCTTTCTAATGGTCCACTTTGACATCAGTTGTGGTGACAGCTACCTGTAGGTGTACTTGTACGTCCTATATTTTTTTCTGGGTTGATTTAAATTTTGATCCTGGAATCTGCATCCACCCTCACAGTGGAAGAATAGGTAGTTATTTATCCAAGGCATACTTAACCTGCATAGCCCCAATCGACAGTGTCAAGTGGGGGACTTGAGATTTTAGAAAAGGGGAGCAAAGATGTTAATGTAACTGTGCTCCTTACATGAATGTGCTCAAGTCTACCTCTGCATTTTCCCTAGTTCACAGCCTACAACAGTACCACTATCCTCCAGTGATATCCTGGTCAGTTAGTTTATTGTTTTGGACTTTGCCTTTAATATCCGCTTTAGAGATTCCACATGTGTGTGTTTTCTTTAAATACTGCAAGGTATATGTCCTTCTTTCACAGCTATATTTACCATCATAATTGTGTGGATTATATACCCACAGCTGCATATCAGGTTTTCTGGTTTAAATTCATAATCACTTATTTATTTTATTAGTTTTAATCTGGCATTTCCATATGAGCTTTCCAACTTAATTAATTCCATTTCTGCCTCAAGTTACTGTTATAAACATTTTATATGATATCCTACATCAAAGTGTGATAATGTTAAGATAGACTTCAACCTGTATCACTTTCCTTCTAAACAAGAGCTTGGTAAGACATGCAAGTATACAGCGATCCATGTCTTCCTAATCAATGTTTGTAATGTGAGCTACCATAGTAATATTATTTTATAGAAACAATTTGTTTTGTATTATGAATTAGGGATGTAGCGAACGGCGGAAAAAATGTTCGCGAACATATTCGCGAACTTGCGTCCAAAAATGCGAACGGTTCGCGAACGTCGCAAACCCCATAGACTTCGATGGGAAGGCGAATTTTAAAAGCTAGAAAAGACATTTCTGGCCAGAAAAATGATTTTAAAGTTGTTTAAAGGGTGCAACGACCTGGACAGTGGCATGCCAGAGGGGGATCAAGGGCAAAAATGTATCTGAAAAATACATTGTTGATACAGCGCTGCGTTTTGTGCTGTAAAGGGCAGAAATCACACTACGTCACTCAGGTGATGTTTCTGGACACGGAATGTGAAAAAGCTCACACAGCTAGGTGGCACTTGGTTAAAGACTGGGCAAACAATGCCTGCAAGGGCAACGTATACAGTAGTGGATACGGAATATATTATTGCTGCTGTAAAAACATCACTCAGGTGATGTTTACGGACACGGAATTATTATTGTTATTTAGACAGAATGTGAAAAAGCTCACACAGCTAGGTGGCACTTGCATACCTCCCAACTGTCCCTCTTTTGACCACTCAACCCCCTGTCCCTCTTTTGTACTGGAAAGTCCCTCTTTTCTCTGCACTGAACAGCCAGAAAAAAAACAGTTTCTAACTTAATTGGCTTTTGGCAGAGAGCTCAGAACAGCTAACAGGTGCAAATAAGATACTTTGTAACAATTTTGACTCTGGTTGGTGCTGGTGGCGGTGAACTACTAGGAGGAGCAGCACACCAGTCCCTCTTTTCTCTGAACTGAACAGCCAGAAAAAAAACAGTTTCTAACTTAATTAGCTTTTGGCAGAGAGCTCAGAACAGCTAACAGGTGCAAATAAGATACTTTGTAACAATTTTGACTCTGGTTGGTGCTGGTGGTGGTGAACTACTAGGAGGAGCAGCACACCAGTCCCTCTTTTCTCTGAACTGAACAGCCAGAAAAAAACCAGTTTCTAACTTAATTAGCTTTTGGCAGAGAGCTCAGAACAGCTAACAGGTGCAAATAAGATACTTTGTAACAATTTTGACTCTGGTTGGTGCTGGTAGTGGTGAACTACTAGGAGGAGCAGCACACCAGTCCCACTCCCCAACACAGCTAGACTAATAGCACTGGGCTCTTATAGTAGCAAAGTAAAAAAACAAAAAAGAAAATAAAAGCAGTCCTTACAAGGACTATTGGGTTATTACAGCAGTCAGCAGATGAGATCAGAAGCAGTGCCCACAGCAGCTACATACAGAGCACTGCAGTAGAAGGTAGATTACTAGCCAGCAAAGCTAACTAACCTAAACTCACTGTCCCTCAAATCCCTGCAGAGTTCTGTCCCTACAATACAGAGCAGTATCAAGTAGATTACTAGCCAGCAAAGTTACTATCAACTGTCCCTCAAATCACTAACAGCTCTCTCCCTACACTAGCTCTTCCAAGCACACACAGGCAGAATGAAAAAACACTGCAGGGCTTCAGTTTATATATGGAAGGGGAGTGGTACAGGGGGTGTGGGGGCGGTCCAGGAGGGAGAGCTTCCTGATTGGCTGCCATGTATCTGCTGGTCTGGGGTGAGAGGGCAAAAATAAGCGCCAGCTAAGGCGAACCCAAATTGGCGAACGTCGCGCGACGTTCGCGAACATTCGGCGGACGCGAACGACCGATGTTCGCGCGAATTAGTTTGCGGGCGAACAGTCCGCGACATCCCTATTATGAATTCTAAACTTCATGGTTTCAAAGATTTTTAGACCAATTTCCCTGCAAAACAAATATACTTTTAAAAGGCATTGTTGAATAGAGCGTATTCAGACCTCTAAGTGCAAACACCCTCTAAATTGTAAGCAGCTTTTTTTCCTGATTACCCTTTGGCTTTCTCTCGCTGGGATGTAATTTGTGCTTTATTTTCTCAGACTGAAGTACCAGCATTTTATGACTCAGCACCACTTCCTGTGCTAAAGTAATTACTGTACCAGGAACGTATCGGTCATTATTATCTGATAGTTGAAACACTCCATTATTGTCTGACAGTGATATAGCTTGTACGCAACACAATCTGGAATGTTTACTACAAGAAGTGGACATTTGTTATCAATGTGCAGGTGTATTCGGCAATGTCAGGTGGTGTTGCTTATATATTTTATGTCGTGCATTTCTGCTTATCCCATTACTATGAAAAACGTTTTATATTTTTCAGCTAACTAACCGTGTACTTTGGCATTTGTTGCTATTTAGTTTGATTTACTATGATTGATAAATAATTATATGTAATTATTTATTTTTCAACAATATTGGGGAGGGTTAACAGAAAGGAATGGTGGGGAAGGATCAGGAATCATACATTAATTACATTTCTTCATACAAAACCATTGCATCATTAACATAGTAGCGACATAGATCTATAGTGACATTGGATTACTCAATGAGGTGTTTGTGAGGTAAGAACTTGGGGAAAGGGGCAAGGTTTTTAGTTTTGAGATAACTTTTACCGTTTCTTTGTATAGGTATAAACTATGTACCGTATAAGCCGACCCGAGTATAAGTCGAGGTACCTAATTTTACCTACGAAAACTGGGAAAACGTATTGACTCGAGTATAAGCCTAGACACAACTACAGCCCTGTCTCCCAGCAGCACACATTCCGCCAAAGCGACCCCCCCAGCGATCAACCGGACATCTTTGCAAAGTTGATGGTGACAGAGAATTGCCAAACGGATTACTATTATTCTTTCATATAACCAACAGATGGCGCTGTGAAATATTGCAGTCACTGTTATTCTTACATATAACCAACAGAGGGCGCTGTGTGATATTGCAGGCTCTCCCCAAGTGAACTATTGGTATAGGTATGATTAAAAGTGACTGCAATCTCAGCTACTGCCCACTGACTCGAGTATAAGCCGAGGTAGACTTTTTCATCACATTTTGGATGCTGAAAAACTCGGCTTATACTCTAGTATATACGGTAATGTCCTGGTATATCAGGTTTACGGACCATCATCAAAAACTATTGCATTTCAGTTGAGCATTGTGATAAATTTGTACCTGAGAGAAAGTTTATTTTATACAAAATCCAAGGGTTCCATATGATTCTGAAGTTTCTGAAGGAGCCTTGTCTTAAAGTTCTAATTTCTTCCATAGACAAATGCCATTCATTCAGAGCGGGGGGGGGGGGGTGTTTGCTATTCCAATTTTGAGGAATTAATGCCTTTGAAAACTGTGTCATGTATAATGTCAAGTGATGTGTTACTACTTGCTTGGTAATTGTATTGTAGTGTAGTACAACAAAGAAAGGGATGCTTATATAAGTGTCAGATTTCTATAAATACATCTTTCCAGAATGTTTTGATCAAGGGACACTCAAACCACATATGTATGATAGAGAATTGTACGTCATTTTTATATGTGGGTGCTAGGTTTGGGATTTCCTTCCATAATACTTGGTGAATGGCTTGCTGTCTTCTTCTTGTAACTTTTACCCTGTTACACTAGCTTCTCAATTGTGCAAGCAGTGGCATAAATAATTACAGCTAACGGGGCCCCCCCTACAAAATAATTAGTCTTTAGGGGGCACAACTTAGCTGCATGCATTGATCTCTCCTCCCATCCAGCCCCGGCTGAAAGCTTTGGCACATATGCTGTCCTCTTCTTCCCTCCAGCCTCTGTCAGAAACCCTTAGCTCCACCATAATAGTCCGTTAAATGTTGTTGGTGGCAATCTTCGCAGCAAACAGTGAACAGAGGGTTTTACTTCAGCAGACCCAGTGGTCTGGGTCCCCCTGGGCCCCCACAGTGACCTCAGGGTCTGCTGTATTATAGTTATGCCATAGTGTGTAAGCATAACCAGTATTTGTGGCTATAAACAGTTTATTTTAATCTTAGGCAGAAGGGACACCAGCAGAATGATGCTTATCACCACTCCGGCTGGCCGCCATTAAGCCAAAAAAGTGAGCATTTTCAGGCCAGAGGTAAACCTCTGCTTATAACAGGCATTTGCCATTTAAGTCTGCAGCAGGCAACCCAGGACATAATAGGAGTCAGCAGGACAAATGCCTGGTGTTCAATGGGCATTTATATTGCCCCCATGGTTCTATGGAAACATTTGGGGAGAAGTTATTTAGTGGCAAATGAAAGGGCCTGCTTGTAAAAGAAAGTGTATAAAAGTATTTAGAGCACAAATATTATTTTTAAGGTGTTTTAAAGTGTGAATTTCTCCTTACCAGTGCACTGGTCATGGAAATAATCCATTATAATACAAGAACTAATGGCAGCATTTATCAAGTGTGTTTTTTATTCAAAGTCAGACTAGGGCTGTATTTAATTCCATCATTGTACACCATTGTGTTTTTTTGTAATCACATTATCAACCTGGCATAAGTCAAATGGTGGAAACTACAACTCTTTTTTTTTTGTGCTGGAATTGTACACCTTGTTACAAATATGCAACAATTTATAGTTGACAAATTCACATTCCACAGCATTGTATTTGTACTGAGCGGAGATGTTTCGTGTATTTCGGTGCTGGTTTTTAATATACCTTTATTAGTAGGCCTCTATGAGGCCATGGATTTTTCTTAAGATTTGCCCAATGTAACCAAGTAAAATGCTGCACAATTAGTTCTATAGAATGCTATGGGGAGTCTTATTTGTACTTATCTGATGAAAACTGCTGTCTATTTATTTACAACTACCGACTGCCTTTGCATTTTATTAGGGCTGGACAGACTTGAAACTACGCCAGGGAGAAGACAAAAATATCTAGGCATAAATAACTCCAAATTTCTGTTTTATCTTGGTGAAAATGTACCTTTTAATAACTATTGTACCTGCTGCAATGTATATAAATGATCTTTTCTGGCAATCGGTCATTGCAGACAGGACCACTTAAGAGTGGGCCCAGGGTGAATATCTCATTGGCTGGCCCCATAAGCTACCCCTATTTGTACAAGGACTTAGGGTTATCACCTGACTGGTTTTCACCTGGACAGCCCCGTTTTTGGACAGGACTCTGAGGTAAATGACATAGCGATCAGCCACTCACGATATCTGCATCATAGCCCCGCCCCTGATGCCATCACCCCGCCTCCAAAACATCATTGCCCCAGCCACTCAGACCTGTCGTATTGAAAAGGTGGCAACCCTAGGACTACCCCCAAGCAAAAAAACTTGAATATATTAAGGCAGGAAAGCAAGAAATAGTCTATACTTACTGATGTAGACATGTGGTCCAGGTGAGATGTCCTGAACCAAGAGCAATGCGAGCAGATGTCATAATCATAAATACCAGCCTTTTATTAATAAAATATATGGAATGGTTATGCTGGGCTCTTCAGCTGATTAAATTAAGGGTCTGTCATTCATTTAATGCCCTGATATAAAACTTTAACACTGTGTTGCAGATAGAAGCTGAGGTCAACGTTTTCACCAGTAGCATAAGTGCATGGCTATATACAGAAGCAGCAGGTTGCTCTCACATACATTGCAATGGCAATTTTTTACTTAACATTTTCATATAACTTCTCCGTGCGGCAATGCAGAACATATTGCCAGTTAACTGTTAATTATAATAATCATGATTCGCTTAACTTTTTATAGCTTATATGGCCATTATCCTGTAGCTCAAGGTTATTAGTAATTCTTTCCTTTTGTAATAAGGGTTCAACCCTGGTATGGAACTGAAACTGTTCAGTGATTAAACTAATCTCAAGGTGAATCGAACAATTGGTTTCTAAATATGAATATACCCATTGAATAACTATGCTACTTTGGTACGTTTTATTATTTCAACCTTATAATTTAGATACTTTGCAGGCTGCTCCTATCTATCTATCTATCTATCTATCTATCTATCTATCTATCTATCTATCTATCTATCTATCTATCTATCTATCTATCTATCTATCTATCTATCTATCTATCCTATCTATCTATCCTATCTATCCTATCTATCCTATCTATCCTATCTATCCTATCTATCCTATCTATCCTATCTATCCTATCTATCCTATCTATCCTATCTATCCTATCTATCCTATCTATCCTATCTATCCTATCTATCCTATCTATCCTATCTATCCTATCTATCCTATCTATCCTATCTATCCTATCTATCTATCTATCTATCATCTATCTATCGTCTATCTTTATTACATTTTACAGTAGCAAAATTGAATATTTTCGATGTTTTGAGTGCAGATTTATTAGCATAAACATATTGATCTGTGTTTTTAAATCTTTTTCTTTTCATTTTTCTTGGCAGCATGGGGAAATCTTGGCAATGTTCTCAAGAGCCAAAGCAAGATTGATGAAGCTGAAAATGCCTATAGGAATGCCTTGTACTATCGTAGCAACATGGCAGACATGTTGTATAATCTGTAAGTATGCCATACCTTGTTGCATTGTTATCCATAAAGCTACAAATTACTGGAACAGCCCATTTTATACAAATAATTACATTTTTGCTTTTTGGTATTTTTGTCCAACTGACTGACCAGATCTTCTGAGTCTTGTTTTATTAACCAAAGGTAAAAAAAGAAGTAAAAGTGAAATATTTTATTAATTAAATAATTCCCTTGCCTGTTAATTAAAACACAAGATTTTAATACCAAATTAAAAATGTTATATTTTTGGAGTAATATAGAGGTGATTCTAGTTGGTTTATATTATCCATATATCAAGTCAAAGATTGCTAAGTAACCTATTCTCAGTGGGGAATACAGAGTGAGCACCTCCATACATTTGAGTCTGAATTTTTTTTTGCCTTTAGCATGTGGACTTGGTTATTGTATAAGGAAGCAAGTTTGTCTAGCAAGGAGGTGTGTTTAAAGTGTAATGCGGTTTATGTATGGTTGTGTCACTGACAATAGGTCAGCGCTTAAGCAGTTCTACAAGCTTTGAAGTATACTCAGGGCCGGATTTACATAGTGGGCTGCCGTTCGTCGCCCCTGTCACCTCCCCTTTATTAGTGCAAATTTTTATCAACTGGACTGGAGCAATGGGGATTGGTGAACGGGAAATTTAAAAAATATTGTATCTCCAGTGCATCCCCAGTGTTTTTGAACCAAAGTGGGTGTGGTTGGGCAGCATGCCGCCCCCCTAAAATCCTGCCACCCTAGGCCCGGGCCTAGGTGGCTTTTCTACAAATCCGGGCCTGAGTATACTACAGAACAAATAAAAACACACTTGGTATGTTTTAACCACAGAACGAAAAACTTGAGGCCTCAAAATGCAGTCTTTAGAAAACATATGAAACAGGTGCAGCAGAATTAAAATTACTAATTTACTACTAATTTACTACTAAATTATTGATTTAAAAGAGAAGGAAAGGCTAATTTGAAGTAATCTTTATCAGAAAGGTCTATATAAATACACCAGTAAACCTTTAAGGTAATACTGCTCTGAGTCCTCTGTCAAAAGAAAAACAGCATTTCTTTCCTTCTATTGTGTACACATGGGCTTCTGTATCAGACTTCCTGTTTTCAGCATAAACCTCCAGGGCTAGGGCTTGAGCATGTCAGTTTGCTCCTCTCACCCTCTCCCCCTCCCTTTCCACCCTCCCTGCTGTAATCTGAGCCCAGAGCTATGAGTGAGCAGGGAGAGACTGAGGCAGGAAGTTATATCACACCAAGATAATATGGCAGCTGCTATCCTAAACAAACAGAGAAAACTTTTAGAGCTGTTTACTCAGGTATGGTAAAGCATTCTACAGAATAAATATAGCATTCTACCTTGCACTATTGTGGCTAATCTATTGGCAATAAACGTTCCTTCCTTGTAGCTTTCCTTCTCCTTGTATGTTGCCAGTTTGCCATTGCCTCTACATAGACCCAAGGCACAGCATGTTCCAGTGCAAGAAATTTCTGTACTTATCACCTGCTATGACCATGTCACTTTTTTGTTGCATCAGTTCAATTACACTGTATGTGCCCATGTCCTGTTCCTTCCCTTGCAGGTGCAAGTTGTGCCCACTGGCATACAAATTAGCTACTAGTGCAAATCTTTGCATCTCTAGTAAGTTCTGGTGTCGAACGTTGCACCTGATTGTAGCAGACATGGTTACGCTGGTATTCTGGACATAAATGTTACTTGGAATCCCAAGACTGTGCATGTTATACAGACTGCCAGGCAAAATGAATAGCTTGTCAGAGAGCTATAATAAAAGAGATGGCTGGTTGCTGAAGAAAGCACCCAAGAGAATATTAGAGGGATGCAAAATGATCGCACTGTCAGTCTAATATATTCAACATACAGAAATACTATGACAAATCTCTAATCCTCTTTTCAGCTACATTGGTAGAAAGTAGTGTTACAATGAAAAAGATGTGTGAAACTTCAAATACATTATAAAATATGTATTGTGTAATATACTTTTGAGTATGAAAATACTGAAAGGGGTTGATTTTAAATAGTTTAGTTTATGCCAGTATTTATTCTGTAGCTATATTACGAATTACTATCAATTCTGCAACACCTTCAGGAATTGACTTCTACTTGGATTTACAGTATCATTTTGTGGACCCTGTATAATTCTTGATACCGGAATGCAGATTATGGTGGAAAATGCCTCCCCTCCCCCCGTGTTTAGGCCTGTGCGAGTATGTAGACCTGCTTGCATTATTTCAATATGACGGAGAACAATAAAGGTGGAACTAAGTTACTTCTGTAGGCAGGTTATCCAGCGCACCTGGAGTTTTCAAGAAAGTTTTTATTTCCAGGCTTATTTTCTTGAAATGTAATGTAATTCTTGGAAGTCTGTAAAAAAAAAAAAAAAGATTTGTTCTTATAATACAAATTCTGAATTGCAATTTAGAAGCATCCGAAGTGAAATATGTGTAACTTAAACCTTATCTTGTATCTTTAATTGGTTAAATAGATTTGATTCTCTCTACCTAGGGTGAACAAACAGCATAATTCTGCAAATCACTGCACATTTGTACTGTACACAGCTCCTATTTATATGAGTTGTAGAGGTGTATAAGTACCCAGTAATGTTCCCAAGCAAGTAATCAGATATTTAAGTTAAGTTAGCTAATGAGAATGTACATTGACACAAAATAATATGAAAGTTGTGCAGTTTGGCAGTGTTTTTCACTATTTTGCCATTATCAAATAGAATCATTTAGGTAAGACACAATGGGGCTCATTTATAAACACTGGGCAAATTTGCTCCTGGGCAGTAACTCATAGCAACCCATCAGATGATTGCTTTCAGTGTTCAGCCTGCAGCTGCCTGTAAAAAGCTAATCACTGATTGGTTGCTATGGGTTACTGCCCAGGTGCAAATTTGCCCAGTGTTTATAAATGACCCCCAAAATGTTTTCATAGTGCTGTTTAATACTTTTTATTATAAGGATTGGCACTTGTTCAGCACACATATTAACAAATGTGGTATTTCTCCCTGACTATTGCCAGTAAGAAATAAATCATTGCAGGTTCTTTGTAACAAAGACCTTCTATTACAAGTGGAATGCTTAAATGTTTGTCATTGATTATCCTGAGCATTTAACCTTCCATGAGGGGAGATAGGGTCACTGTCAATTCATTATTTTAATGGTTCCACATGGGCAGGAAAATTAAAAAATAATGGCAAATGTTTTCTGGTACCCTATGAAATTATAGATGAGAAAGAATAGATTTAAAAATACTAATCTTTTATTACCTGATAAGTTTATTTGAAGTAAATCACAAAGCATGTCTTTAACTGTACTTTGTATAAATCAATGTTTAGCAAAGCAAATATCTAATGTGCCAACATGGTTGTCTTAATTAGTCAATAGACATTGAACAAACCATGCTTATTTGAGTGCGTGTAACATTTCTTCTGTTTTTCTATATTTAATAATAAACTCCAGCAGTGTGGTTTAAATTCCATATTACTGTAGATGAATCAATTTTGCCATCTCCCAGGTGTAATTAAGGTCAATACCGTGATTAATAACTGTCAAGAAAAAAAGGAGTTTGAAAAGAAAACTGGGTAACATTAAATCTTGATTCAGTCAGATGCTATTTACAGTTTACTTTACAGAAGTGTCACACGAAATATACTCTCAGTAATCTTTACTAAATTCCCCTCTGGAAAGGCCAGGTTATTAGTTCAGAAGTATTAAAGGAGACACATAGGATAACTGAAATCCCCCTTAATCTTTTAGCCACTAATGCATAATATATGGTACCAATTCCACTTTGGGTTAAACATTATTACTTTTAAAAATGTTCCCTTTATTAGATCTCCTATGGGCTCTATCTATGTTTCATATGAGGGGTGGTAGCAGGGCCGGACTGGGAGTAAAAAGCAGCCCTGGAAAAATAAATCAAAGCAGCCCACACATAAATGCGTGATAGTCTTTTACCTATACACATGCATATTTTTTATAAATATATATTTACAGTAGGGGGTACATTATCCCTTATAATACAAGAGTGATACTCAGAGTTCCCTGTATAACTCAGCCTGCAGCCTTGTGCTTTTATATGGTCACAGAACAATCCCTCAGTGACTTCTAATATCCTTATCATTTACAGTAGGGGGTACATTATCCCTTATAATATATGAGTGATACTCAGAGTTCCCTGTATAACTCAGCCTGCAGCCTTGTGCCTTTATATGGTCACAGAACCCCTCAGTGACTTCTAATATCCTTATCATTTACAGTAGGGGGTACATTATCCCTTATAATACAAGAGTTCCATGTTCCAGGCCAACATCCTTAACTTAACCAGTAGCCTTATGTGTGGCACTATATCAAATGCTTTAGCAAGTCTAAGTAGATCACATTCACTGCCATCCCAGAATTGAGGTCCCTGCTCTGTGCTGCACTTACCTACACTATCCCCCTGTACCCTGATATATACCTCCCATCCCCCCATATACACTCTGTGCAGCACTTACAAACACTATCCCCCCTTTCCTTAGTGCTGCAAATCCACTTTCCCCAAGATGCATTGCTTGTACACCCCAATAAACTGAGCCCTGTGTTCCCCTGGTATATCCTGCTTATATGCTCCCTCCTTAATAGATAGCAGTGAGACGGGAGGAGGCTGCATGAGCTTAATGCCAGAGAGTGGGGGAGGATACAAGCACAGAGGGATGACAGGACTACGTGGAAGACACGCATTTTAAGACAGCATCAGGAGTAGTATGCAGGCTCTCAGCATGTGATACTCACATATCGGAAGAGGCTGCATTCAGATCTCTGTGCTGCCCGCAAAACTTCTTTCAGTCTCAGCCCTCGTCGCTCAGTCCCCACCCCCGGTCTGCCTCTTCAGCCCTCCCTCCTCCCTCTGTCCTTACATGCTTGCCGTATACGTAAAGAAGACGGCATGTCACGAATTCTGACAGATAAGCTAATTAGGTGGCATAGCAGACAAGAGTAGTGCCGCATCTAATAAGGCGGCGGGCGGCCCACTTGAACACAGTATAGAGCGGCCCCACGGGCATTTGCCCGAAAGGGTAAATTACCAGTCCGGGCCTGGGTGGTAGCGTGTCTTTTCCTGCCAGAAAGGAGAAGGATAGCCAATCACAGCCCTGTAGTCACACAAGCAAAATATAGACTTAAGTTTCCAAGACTTAATTTATGAGGGTAGACTGTCAAGGTTGGGGTTGTTTTCTCTGGAAAAAAGGTGCTTGCGAGGGGACATGATTACACTTTACAAATACATTAGAGGACATTATAGACAAATATCAGGGGACCATTTTACACATAAAGAGGATCACCGTACCAGAGGCCACCCCTTTATACTAGAAGAAAAGAACTTTCATTTGAAGCAACGTAGGGGGTTCTTCACAGTCAGGACAGTGAGGTTGTGGAATGCACTGCCGGGTGATGTTGTGATGGCTGATTCAGTTAATGCCTTTAAAGGGATACTGTCATTGGAAAAAACATTTTTTCCAAAATGAATCATTTAATAGTGCTGCTCCAGCAGAATTCTGCACTGAAATCCATTTCTCAAAAGAGCAAACAGATTTTTTAATGTTCAATTTTGAAATCTGACATGGGGCTAGACATATTGTCAATTTCCCAGCTGCCCCAAGTCATGTGACTTGTGCTCTGATAAACTTCAATCACTCTTTACTGCTGTACTGCAAGTTGGAGTGATATCACCCCCCTCCCTCCCCCGCCAGCAGCCAAACAAAAGAACAATGGGAATGTAACCAGATAACAGCTGCCTGGTAGATCTAAGAACAGCACTCAATAGTAAAAACCCATGTCCCACTGAGACACATTCAGTTACATTGAGAACGAGAAACAGCAGCCTGCCAGAAAGCATTTCTCTCCTAAAGTGCAGGCACAAGTCACATGACTGGGGCAGCTGGGAAATTGACAAAATGTCTAGCCCCATGTCAGATTTCAAAATTGAATATAAAAAAATCTGTTTGCTTTTGAGAAATGGGTTTCAGTGCAGAAGTCTGCTGGAGTAGCACTATTAACTGATGCCTTTTGAAAAAAACACATTTTCTGATGACAGGATTCCCTTTAAGAGTGGCTTGGATGATTTTTTGGACAGACATAATATCAATGGCTATTGTGATACTAAACTCTATCTTTAGTATAGGTATGGGTATATAGCATTTATATGAAAGTAGGGAGGGGAGTGTGTATGGATGCTGGGTTTTCATTTGGAGGGGTTGAACTTGATGGACTTTGTCTTTTTTCAACCCAATTTAACTATGTATCTGAACATTCCCCAGCATTCAGAATGGAAAACAATGTCAGGCATTGCAGGGGTTGCCCAAATGCAGCCCAACTCCTGCACAGATGCGTGTTTAGCTAAACACAGGCATTGCCAAATACACAGTGAGACATTTTAACACATATAGAATGAAATATATTAACATTTGCTTTGCTGACAGTGGAACAAACCAGATGGCAAATACACCACCTGTGGGAACAGAGTTGTAAAAAAATACCAGGTACTTTAAATAAACTGAAAGGCAAGAACTTTTCAGAAATGGGTTCCCCTTGTTTGTTCTTTCTTGTTTCAACTCTAGTGGCACTGATTGAAGGTCACTGGCGAGCCACTTCAATGACATTGCTTGACTAAAGATAACTTACTGCATGCAAGCATATGCAATAAAACACACATACATTAATACATAATACATTAGATTTGCATTTCCACCTCTGAACTAGATAGAAAGTGACACCTTTTATTAGGTACAATGACTGGAATATAAATTAAATGCTGCAAATAGAGTGTAGGGTCTTCAGATAAAAACATGAATGTATCACTGATTGTTCTTATAATTCTTAAAAGAAAATATTTCCTAATATGCCCACAGTTTGTAAAAATGCTAATATTTATACCTTACTATACAAATTAATTTTTTCCAGGTCATTTATAAAAAATATTCCAAATCCTATTTTATGTTAGTCAAGCAAAATGAACTTTAATTACACTGTATAAATTATTTGAATCTTGTTTCCATCAGTCTGGGAATTCATAATTATACAAGCAGGAGACATTTTGTGGACCAGTAACACCTTTTAGAGAACCTAGTCCCAATCAATAAACTTACTTTGGTATCATCCAATATGCTGCTGCATCCTGTTTTCAAGTTAGGAATCCGGGAAAAAAGGAAACCACCACTTTCCAATGGAGTCCAAAGGGTCCCGCCATCTTATAACAGTAAAGAGATTCTTCTCCCTTGAGTGCGCGCTGCCAAGGGCCACTTCCTTTTTTGGGGTCCTGCTTTGTGACATCACTTCTCCCGGCAACGCTAGCTTACTTGCAGCCAGCTTCTGCAGTTTCTCCCTTGCACGTTCCGTTCAGCTTTTTCACAAAGCAGCTTTCCCTCCTCCAGCCCTTCCAGTAGCCGTGTGCCTCTCCCCCAGCCCTTCCAGCAGCTTTGTGCTTCTCCCCCAGCCCTTCCAGCAGCCTTGCGCATCTTCCCCAGCCCTTCCAGCAGCCTTGCGCCTCTCCCCCAGCCCTTCCATCAGCCTTGCGCCACTCCACCAGCCCTTCCATTAGCCTTGTGCCTCTCCCCCAGCCCTTCCATCAGCCTTGTGCCTCTCCCCCAGCCCTTCCATCAGCCTTGCGACTCTCCCCCAGCCCTTCCATCAGCCTTGCAACTCTCAGGGAGGACTGCACATGATCTGACTTCCGGGTTACAGACAGGCATCCTGTGAGGCAGTCGGCAGATGTCAGGGGCGTGCACGCAGTCATAGGAGCCATATCACCGTTTTTCAATATGCCTTACAGAGCATGGAGAGGTATTTTATTTTGGGATTTTTTTGGATAAATGCAAATTAAAAAAGTGACATGAAGTAAGACATGGGTATTATTTGGAGGGTGTAGTTTTCATTTTTTTAATAAAATGGTGTTTGTGCACCAGAATGGGGGACCTGATGTCCATCCCCATGCACTGGTTACACAATTAAATGGTGAAGAGAGAGGGGGAATGTGGTGAGAGCAGTGACATCTATTAAGTGCTGAATGGAAAGTGAAAGTAATTGTCTTCCCCGGAGCAGGAAGAGGGGCAGCCAATATTTGATTAACAGCTGAGATTTTTAAATGAGCTTACAACAGCTATGAATTTGGATTTCATGTTTAATTTGAGAAGGACTTTTATTATACAGCTTTTTATGTCTTGGTAACTGGTCCACTTTAAATAAGCGGAGATCTTTTATCACGTGGTTGAATGTATTTTTGTTGTGTTTTTGGGTGTCTTCATGTTTGCAAACAACCAATGCTTATTTTTGCACTTGTACAGGTATTGGATCCATTATTCGGAAATCTGTTATCCAGAAAGCTCCGAATTGTGGAAAGGTCATCTCCCATAGACTCCATTTAATTCAAATAATTACATTTTTTTAAAATTATTTCCTTTTTTTCTGTAATAATAAAACAGTACCTTGTACTAGATCCTAAGATATAATTAATCCTTATTGGAAGCAGAACCAGCATATTGGGTTTAGTTTACAGGATTTTCTAGTAGACATAAGACATAGAGATGCAAATTACAGAAAGTTCTGTTATTTGTAAAGGCCTGCTTCTTACCCCAGAAGGGTCTGTTTTTGACTTTTGGTATATCAATTGAAGTCTCAAAACACCAGGATATGAGCTCTTAAAACCAGCAATAAAGACCTTAGGCATAAAGAAAGTATACATATGCATAGATATATATTTGTTGTTTCTGGTATTATTGCCCATATATACTATATAGAAATTGATATAATAGTTCTATTCTGTAGAGCTCTGTTGTTGCCGTGCTAAATTGGGCAAACATACACAGTGTTACTACATACACATTAAATGTCTTTGGATGATTCACTGCACATTGCTGTGTAAAACTACTCGCACTGTATAAAAATTGCATATTTTGCTTTTCATCTCTGCCAATATTTTGCTTGGTGTTTAGTGCAGTCAAATTGAATGTGCCTAGTACTGTAATAATTCCTCTAGTGCCAGATCAGCACAGCACCATTAATCATGCAGTTTGCTGTGCTTAGAGCACTACACTAATAATGCCTGGCCATTTTCTACTCTGTGCACGTGCCCCTCCTTTTTAATATAGAACAGAATGATTACAGACTGCTTCTGTCTATATAATTGCTGCCTAGTGTGGTAATTAGAAGCTCTTCCTTTATATTTAGAAATAATTAGATGACTCTTTAAATAAAAGAAAAAACAAATAATTAACACACATGAAACTATGAAACATATATTACATTTAATTTCTAATTAGCGGCTCAACATGGTTATTTTTTCTATATGGGTCTTCAGGGCTAAATTTAGGTATTCTACAGGGAGGATTTTCAAATGTATTAATAAGCTTGCTAAGTAACATGGGTTGGTACATACGCAAGCTTAAGGATTTTTGATGTATGTACTTGTTTGTACAATATGTCACTGGTTTCCCAATACTATTCAAATGAGATGTAGAATGACTGGTGCTTTATAAATAATAGCATTTTTGAGAATGATGCATATTAGGATCATTATCAACCGCATTTTCTCTTGGCTATTATATTACAGCTTCTGTCTAAAGCCTTCACTGTTATATTTAACCTGAGGCACTTTTGCAGTTATTGCACTGTATCTGCCATAATCTGATGCCTATGCCCATATGGCTTGGGTTGTGCCAGTCCCGCTAGCATTTGCTGGTACTGCTAAATAACAATTCCTGATCTGTTTTGCCTTGAAGCAAGATGGGTGACTGGTGTCAAATCAGATCACATTAGAGTTCCCCCCGAAGCCATCCTATGAAAGGAGAGGATACTAATGGTAAATGATGAAATTGTAGTTTTGTACCATGACATTAAAGCAGATAGGTTTATTCTCTGCTTGGTATTACTACCTAAAAAATACTGGTATTTAACTTTATATTCTTTGTCCAGATATTGATTGGAAAGTATTACTTATATGTATATACATGGTCACTGTTTTACTATAAGTTCTACTGTTTATAGCATTTGGCTTTGTGAACACCTCTTATACTAGTATTTTCTTGAGATGAATGTTCTGTCTGGGTTATGAAGTATGGGCACACGTGATTGATTTTTTATTACTCATCTAACAGTTAACCAATCACTTGTGTTTTGGCCCATCTTTTTTAACCTAGCCAAATTATACATGCTCATTTTACTCATTTACAATATATAGATTCATGATGCTACTAAAATGTCCCAGAATGTTGTAATTTTTTTCAGGGGACCAAGGAGAAAGGGTAGAACATTTTAAATCCACTTTCAAGTTGTTTAAAGATACTTTGGCAATATAGCGCTAAAATTATTTCCTTAACCAAATCGGTGCAATCTCTCTTTTACGTATGTGACTGTGTATTCTACCTTAAATACTTGTATGCAAGGCATGTTTATAAAATGAGGTTTACAAGAAAGTGAGGTACAGAAAAAGAAACACACAAGAAATTAGGCAGAATTGAGATACAGGGATGATGTAAACGTGAACTTGAACTCACTATATTGTGAAGACATAATTGTGCTTTATTTGTTGGGAGCAGGCTGAACATAAGGGGGATTACAACCCACAGACTGGTGCTGTGTAGCACTGACAGTCTACATCCATTCCAAGTATATTATATTTAATAAAGCATGGTAGTGAAACTTATTTTTTAATAAAATCACTGTGTTCTATCCAAAAATAATCAATGTTTATTCTGTGTTTCTGTATACAACACTTCTTGAATTTGAAATTGTTTTATCTTGGCTGAAATACTTCCTCTTGTGACTTGGCACGCTGTAATACCTTACATGGAACCACATAATATAAAAACACAGTTTATTTATTCTAGTTAATAATCTTTTACATGAGAACCACATTAAAGACTTGGCTGGTAGGGCATGCTCTGGCTTTTTTTTTAGAAACTATTTAAAAACCAGGTGTACATGCCAAAAGGAATGTGCATTTGTCACTTTGGATTGAGTTTGCAGAATTCTTAACAAATGTATTAACAGAGAATATTTCTGATAATTGAAATGACCTCTCTATAGGTTAATGAGCACTTTAAGTAAAGTTTTTCAATATCTCTGGAGTGCTGCTGTCTTCATTGATTTGTGGGTTCCATACCTGTACTACATAGAAGCTCATATACTGTCCATCATAGACAAATGCAAAATGAGAGCCAATGAGGTTCTGTCTAATCTATTTGCTTCATTATGTACAGCTACTAAAGTTCAGCTGTTTATTATAAAATGAGCTTGTTATGATATTCACTGCTGCACCTGCTGTTTCACAAA
Organism: Xenopus laevis; assembly: GCF_017654675.1. Taxonomy (NCBI): domain Eukaryota; kingdom Metazoa; phylum Chordata; class Amphibia; order Anura; family Pipidae; genus Xenopus; species Xenopus laevis. The sequence goes on along the minus strand of NC_054376.1, from coordinate 94,061,097 downwards.
GTGATTCTCCTAAGGGCAGAGACACACACTGCTATTTTGGGAGATTAGTCGCCCAGCGACAAATCGCTTCTTTTTCGGGCAACTAATCTCCCTGAACTGCCTTCCTGCCTACTTTAATGTAATTCGCTGGTGAGATGGCACGCGGATCACTTCTGCTTTCCAAAGTTGCCTGAAGTTTTCTCGTGAGGCAACTTCGGGAAGGAAATGTGTTCCAAGTGCCATCCCGCCGTGATTTACATTGTAGCTGGCGGGCAGGCAGTTCGGAGAGATTAGTCGACCTGAAGAAGAAGCGATTTTTCACTGGGCGACTAATCTTCAAAAATAGCAGTGCGTGTCTCTGCCGTTAGGGAGTCTATTCTGATATATAGAGTGCTGTTACTGAGTGAAGATGTACATCTGTGTTAGCTAACATCTTGGAATGACTACTGGTTGGGCAAAACAAACCCATTATTTTCCTTTTCTCTGGAAATTATAATGTTTAAAACATGTTAAAATGTTTTGTACTTAAGAAACTCTGCTTTGCGTCTCAAATAATCATCTTCTCATTTCTGTGTGTTTATTATAGAGGCTTATTGCTCCAAGAAAACAGCAAGTTTTCCGAGGCGCTGCATTACTACAAGTTAGCAATTGGTAGCAGACCTACCCTAGCATGTAAGTTAAATTATATTTGATCTTCCTCATCAACATCTGTATGTTATTATCATCTGTGTTTCTGAAATAAGATGAAGGGCTAAAGCAATACCACAAAACCTTCCTCTCTACTGGCACCCTAATTGGCAGTGTTTGTAGAGATGAAAGCTTTTAAAAAGCATGTAGGCTAAATCACTTGGCGTCTGTGGTGGTCCTTTAAAGAAAAGATATTGGCAAACCATGCATGTTGAGATGTATTTTGATTTTCTCTTTATGCATACTACATACATGAAAATAATTAATGTAGCTATTTTATATGTAAATGCAGTTTGTCTAGTTTGCCATTGCTTTAATGTTTTTTTCTCAACAATATGCTTTGCAGCAGGATATTTGAACACAGGTATTATTTTAATGAATCAGGGAAGAACAGAAGAGGCTAGACGAACTTTCCTAAAGTGCTCTGAAATCCCAGATGAAAATTTAAAAGATCCCAATGCCCATAAAAGCTCTGTGACCAGTTGCCTTTATAACTTGGGGAAACTGTACCATGAGCAAGGACAGTATGAGGTGAGCTTTTTTATTTTATATTGAAACAGGTCATCGCTTCCTATTCACTCTTTTTTCCTTGTTTCTCTCTGTCTGTCCTTCATTATCTCCCATTTGTCCCTCCTCCAGATTTTCAGTATGTTCTCTTGTATTACCCTAAAACCTCCAGGTTATGACTACAATCATTGACACTTACAAATTCTATATACTGTATTCTCTTTTACTTTAAATACCCAGGAGCTTGCACACCGTGCATATATTTTATTTTCTGATCATTGCCAACAGGTTAAACATGTTGGATTTTATCTAGTACATGTGAAATAACTAATAAATATTATGATTTGTTTTACATTATTATCTCATCCAAACCTTTCTCATTACTCATTACTGACTTCCCTGTATTATATTAATGTAGAGCATATTACAGTGTACAGTGTAATATAATAGTATAGTGTTGGAAAGTATGAACTATGTGCAGAATGAAGAGGATGTTATTTATTTAACTTAGAAAAGGTGCAGTATAAAAAAGGTTGCTGAACCAGCTACACTAATATCATGTCGATATTGTTCTATTTAATAAATGTGAAACAAATTTAGGACTTCATGGCGTAAGTGTGAGCACAGAGCTGCTCCAGTAGAAAACACTTGCGTCATTCCATTCAACGCATCTACTGTATATTTTGGTGACTTAAAGGAACAGTTCAGTGTAAAAATAAAATAGGTAAATAGATAGTTTTTAAAAAATAAAAAATGAATCTAATATAGTTAGTTAGTTAGCCAAAAATGTAATGTATAAAGTCTGGAGTGACTGGATGTCTAACATAATAGCCAGAACACTACTTCCTGCTTTTCAGCCCTCTAACTCTGAGTTAGTCAGTGACTTGAAGGGGGACCACATGGGTCAATTGACACTTTGCATTCAGCTCAGATTCAAAAGCAAACAGTTATGACCCATGTGCACCCCTCAAGTCACTGGTTGGTTACTGACTGGTAGCCAATCACTGGAAACCAAGAGAGCTGCAAAGCAGGAAGTAATGTTCTGGCTATTATGTTAGAAATCAAGTCACTTCAGCATTTATATATTACATTTTTGGATTACTAACTATATTACCCAGTTTTTATTTTTATACTGAACAATTTCTTTAAGGCACGAATTTTTGCACAAAGGTTTGCATGGGAGTGTGTGCTACACATGGTGTTTTTCATTCAATGTCAGATGTTTGGAGGTCAACACCCTGTGTGCAATTAGCCTAATTGTACAGGTAATTTACAGCTACCCACAACCAGGTATTAAGTCTGAAGTCTCCTCTGTGGTTGAAAGCTATTTCCTTTGTGCATACTGAATAGCTTTCACATGACAGGGCTGTCTAATGCCTATGCCAAATAACAAGATTTACAAAAAAATGCAAATATTGATGGTAAAATGATGATAGAAATCTGGGGAAAATGCTGTGTGGCAGGTAATATAAAATAGCAAACACAAGTACTTAATACCCCACTGGTGGTTAATTTTATACCTTTCTCTTTCACTTCAGGATGCCCTGATTGTATACAAAGAGGCAATACAAAAGATGCCAAGGCAGTTTTCACCCCAAAGCTTATACAACATGATGGGTAAGAGAAGCAAACTTTCTTACTTTGCTGAACTTGAGGTGATCATGTACGTTTCTAAAAATATGTTAAAACATCCTTAGTACACTTGAGAAATGTTTCTTATCATAGTTTAATTCTAGCGTTAACAATTTTTTAAAAAAACGTAACAAAGTTGACAAAACTGAGCTGTAGTCAAAGTACCTAAGGAGATATTTTAACATTATAAGTATAGAGGTAGATATTTATAGGTTTTTTATGCTACAGGTACATATTGTTGTTTTTGAGGGTATTGCCATTAATTGCATTAAAGTTTTTTCCCTCTTGAAGGATTTGATTTTTCTCATTTGTACTTGGTCAGGAATCCTGGAATAAATATTTACATATTATTCATGGACACTAGAGCTTTCTTTCTTCACATTGTTTGGCTATGAGAAATCCATAGAATAAAATTATGTCTATATTAAATTATTTGTATTTCCACTCATTCTTGTTGTTCTTATTTTCTGGTTGGGTGAATTTGTGAAACAGTGAAAAATTAGCGAAACTTAAATTTTGACCCTGGCGTTGATTCTCAAGTGTCGAAATCAGCGCCAATGCCGGTGACAATTTGATGCGCATTAAAGTCACGAATTGATGCACACCTTGCTTTATAGGGGCAAATTTACTAAAGGGCGAAGTGACTAACGCTGGCGAAAATTCGCTAGCGAAGGAGATGGACTGTAGCGCTACTTCGCACTCTAATGGCAGGCAAATTTTCGCTCTGGTGAATGGACGTAACTACGCAAATTCACTAAGATTTTATTGAACAATACCTCTTGCGGTAGACTTGTCTTCGCCACCTTAGACCAGGCGAAGTGCAATAGAGTAGATAGGAGTTCCTCAAAAAAAATGTGAAAATTCTAAAAACTCTGGTGACTTTTCAGTTTTTTCAGGATGATAGGCTGCAAAAGATCGTAAATTATTTTTTTAGGGTTCCCGACTTCCCCCCTACATTTCCTCACATATGGCACATAAAATATACACTGGGCTCATGTGTAAGGCAATATAACAACTTTATTTTATTTTGTTAAGGTTCCCTCGGCTTGTGTAGTGTAATGTATTTGCTGCAACATATACGTCCATTGAAATACTTCACGCTGTATGCAAATTAGCCAACGCTAGCGCAACTTCGCTTTGCGAATTAAAGCTAGTGAAACTTTGACATTGTTCGCCGCCCCGGACGGAACTTTGCATTTTAGTGAATTAGCGTTGTCCTGGCGAATTTTCGCCTGGCGAAGTGTGGCAATGTGAGCGAAGCCGTCGCAGGCAAATTTCCGGAGGTTAGTGAATTTGCCCCATAGAGTCCTTCTCTCTAACAGAGGAGCATGGGGTGAGTCTAATACATTGTTATTTCTGTTTGGCTAGTTTTGATGTTACTATTGTCTATTTTGATGTTACTATAGTGTAATTGTCATATCTGCCACAAGTGGTACATCTTGATACTAGCCCATTTTCTGTTGAGGGGCTGCTCAGGGGGGACGGGTTGATATCACTCCAATTAGGTGTGCAGCAGTATTGAAGTTTATCAGAGCATGAGTCATATGATTGAGATCACCTGTTAAACTATGAACATGTCTAGTCCTACTTCAAATTTCAAAAATTAATATTAAAAATCTATTTACTCTGAAAAATGGCCTATTGCATAATTATGAAAAATCTATGTTTTTTGTTATTTATTTCTGGAATATAGTAGATAATTAGATTACCAGTATACAACCCCGCTCCCTTCCCTTTTGTTGTGACTGTTGTGTTAACAGGAGTCCATTAAGTAAGCTTTGTCAGAATGGTCTATATAAATAAACCAGTTAACCCTCAAAGTAATGCTGCTCTGTCAAAAGAAACACAGCATTTCTTTCCTTCTATTGTGTACACATGGGCTTCTGTATCAGACTTCCTGTTTGCAGCTTTAACCTCCAGGGCAGGGCTTGATCATGCTCAGTTTGCTCCTCTCCCCCTCCCTCCTCCCTTCCCTGCTGTAATCTGAGCCCAGAGTTATGCGTAAGCAGGAAGAGACTCAGACAGGAAGTGATTTTACACCAATATGGTAGCTGCTATCCTAAACAAACAGAGAGCTTCTAGAGCTCTCAACTGAGGTATGTTTCAGCTTTCTGCTGAATAAATATATCTTGCACTGTGGATCTATTGGCAATATACTGATTTGGTAGCTTTCCTTCTCCTTTAAGATTTTTTCTTTCCTTAACGACTGATTTTAGTGCGATCCAACAAATCCATCAAATTATCATCAGGTTAGTGGGCACCGAACAATCGTGCATGTAACAATTTTTTGTCCAACATTGGTCAGAAAATCGATCGGGCAGGTTAGAAGATTTTCAATATTCACAGTGAAATGTATCCAAAAAATGTATGTCCAATTGTTTGCAGGTCCAAGCAGGCAGCTAATCACAGTACCACTAGACAATATCCCTTGAAACTGTCTTTTTAGTTGATGGACAAATTGTACATTTAAACGATCGTTTCAAGATAATCTTGCTCTTACAATAACAAAAATCTCCATCTATGGCCACCTTAAAACAATATGCAGATGATAAAGTGGATTTCCAATTTGTACACCAACCCTAAAGATAAATGGGGATCTTTCGGAATCCTTCGATATCAGAAATGGCACACAACAGGGTTGCCCACTCTCACCCCTACTGTTCATACTCACCTTAGAAAGCCTTCTCAATAAAGTCAGGGCAAACCCAGATATAAACGGATTCCAAATAAGCTCTAGGGAGCACAAAATAGCTGCATACGCAGACGATCTCCTAGTCTTTGTCAAAAATCCCTGGATCTCCCTACCTAATTTACCAATAGAGCTCCAAAATTACAATAAATTCAGCAATTTTAAGATAAATTTATCAAAATCCGTGGCTTTTAACATTTCACACCCACACATAGAGTACATGGATATTTTACAAAACTTCCCAATAAAACCTGCTCGCTCACACTTTACATATTTAGTAATTAAGATTTTCCCTGATCCTAAACAAACAGCAGAACATCCCGAGATTTACAAAAATGGTCTAAGCCTGCCTTCTCTTGGATAGGTAGAATAAACATACTGAAGATGAATATCCTCCCTCACTTTTTATACCTATCCCAAACAATTCCATACCCCCCCCCCAAATCAATGTTTAGAACATTAAACAGTGTAACTAGTAAATACATTTGGATGAACAAAAATCCTAGAATTGCCTGTAAAAAGCTCTCAGCAGATAAAAAACTCTCAGCAGATAAAAAACATGGAGGCTTAGGCCTTCCCAACTGGGAAAATTATCATAAAGCTGCTATCTTGACCAGATGTTTGGACTGGTCCTTCCATATACAGACTAAACCCCAGTTTTCGGCAACCCCACATTTACCCCTGGTCTAAATTTAGATAATTATAAAGGATGGAAGAGACAGCTGCACTCGGGGGCCAGTTTTTTCTACACTGGGAACCAATTAAAACTGAAATTCCTAACCAAGAAATCTCTGACCTAGATAGGTTCAAATACCGCCAGATAAGGCACTTTATCACCTCAATATTCCCAGCACAAACACAGCGACAAGAACCCACAGAAATAGAGCAGGTATGGGCTAGAGAGAAGGCTCCATTGAAAGCGATCTCCCTCCTTTATAGGAATATCACAGATCTTTCTCCACAGCCAGCTCTTTATTTTAAATCAAAATGGGAAAATGATTTAGCCACCATGATACAAATAGACACATGGGTCAAAATCACTCAACCAATACACACTTCATCTCCGTGTACAAAAATGCAGGAATTGAATTACAAATTATACACAAAATGGTATAAATACCCCACTAAACTCAAAAATATAGGACGGTCTCGCCTCTATGTTGGAGATGCAAGGTTAACCAGGGAACTTTGCTACATATATTTTGGAGTTGACCCATCATAAAACCCTTTTGGGACACTATACAAAATATTATCTTAGAGATCACAGGGACTGATGTCAAAGACGATCCCCTGACAGCCTTGCCTCACAATATGCAACTCTCATGTTCGGCATACAAAAAATCATTAACACCGATATTACTGGACGCTGCCAAAGCATTAATTCCACTAAGATGGAAACAAACCAATCCTCCAGAAATCAAAGACTGGTGTAACAAAGTGCTGGAAGTCTATAGATTTGAGCAGCTGAGACCCTCAACAGAGAAGGAAACAGGGAACTTTATCAAAAAATGGTACCATTGGACCCAATATCTAATTTCTGACCACTACCTGCAGCTTAGTCAAACCTGACGCCATATTCAGCAAAGGTGAGCATCCCACGACGTGACCCTTTGTAAGCCACTTGTTGATACATTGAGAACCAGCCTATTCCCGCTTATTAGCTTTTTCCTCCAGACTCCAGCGGTACTTGCACAGATAAAGGGTACGCTTTCGTAAAGGACACGTATTGACTTTCATGAGAAGAATCCTGGACAGTTCTTCCTTATTCCTACCCCCCACTCTCTCCCCCCTAATCTTCTTCTCTTTTTCAAGTCTTTTCTATCCTTTCTGTTATATTTTCACTGGATATTAGCTATCATAGTCTAGCGATATTCACTGGTTTTACTATCACCAACTAATGTCAGCACTGCTAAATTTGCTTTCCTACATGACTGACCTAATGCATCCCAATTGGAGGGTCAGCAGTCTCACCAGAGGACTGAATAAGAGAAAGAAGTATAATTTACCAACACCTTACATCCAGACAGACGTCGTAGAATAGAAGTGTGACGGAAAGTGGTTTGCATGTAGACATACTATAATGTTATGCTGTGCATCGATGTGAAATGCTGAGATGAGATCATTCTTTCTTCTTTTTGTGCTTTGGATTGTATAAAACCAATAAAAACTTTATTTAAAAAAAAAAAAAACATATGCAGAAAGTATGTTCAGCAGACGTATTACTGAATGAGCTCATGTAGAACAAGCAGGTATACAGACCTTTAAATTGTTTTAACAAACTTGGCAGATTGCTTTTCATTGACACAGATTTGACTAATTTCTGAACCCTAGCTGTTTGGGGAAACCTGGGTCTTCACAAGTAGTTTCTAAGTCTACAAAAGCATACCTACTATTTGTTTGCATGGAGAGGTTGTGATTTGAACAGCACAGGCTTCACAGAGACTTGTTTGGTCAGTAGAGAGGTGCTTCGGTTCAATCTCTAGTTGCAATGTTATGACTAAAATATAAGCATTGTATTTCATGCAGCGTCCATTTTTAACATGACATGTGTATGGAAAACACACTTGACATGGAAAAGCCTAATTTAAGTGTTACTTTGCAATCTTCAATCTTTTTTTCATGAGTTTTCATTTATTGTAAATTCCCTGCTGAGATCAATTAGATCACAAGCAAAATCTGAAAATTTCACTTGTTTGGGAACTCCACCTAACTAAAGAGAGAGGAAAAAAAAACTTACTGGAGAGTTACCAAATACAATTGGAAATAGAACCTAATTAATAATTTAAAATTATAAAGTGAAGGAAAACATGCAAAATCTAGAATATTGACTTCTGTTTTGGTTGTGTTATTGTGAGAATGAAAGCACTATTAGGTTATAAATCAATGCTAATTTCTTCTGGTTAATGTTGACATTTTAAGGCACATAATATGCTACCCAAGTATAGCTAATATTTTCAGAAGGAAGACTTTGGGTATTTGTGGAAATTGAGTTTTCTGATTGAAGCAGCATTGCTTAGAACACCTTTCTGCACAAACTAGAGTCTAAAGATTTCAGGTCTTACAAACAACACACATATACCACATAGCAAAACTACCATTCACATATCTGAATCAGCCAATGTTTGCAAAGCTATACATTGCAAGGTTGATAAATATGTTGGTGCTCATTATTTGTATACTTTATGGGTAGAAAGTGTATTTTCTTATACTTCTGCAAATTAGCTTTTTATGACTTGAGAAATGTCAAACTTTTAATAATGTCATTCCTGTAAAGTATATTAAGGGGCAGATGTAGTGTAAAAACTGTGGGATAATTTGCCAGACATTGCTGTGTAAAAAAATGGCGTAATTTATTTTCACGTTTTTTCTTTTAGCAACTTCCGCTGGAACTTGTAAAGTTCTGAAGAAGTGTAAAATAGCACTTTTACTTTTGGCATCAAGTAATTGTCACACACATTTTTCAGTTAGTTGCAAGTTTGTTCCTATGCTGGCAGACAAGGGATCAGCCTACCCACACTAACATGGCAGGCTGTTGTTACGCCCCCTGCTCAGATGTTCAGTTGGTTTGAGGTTAGACTCATTTCCATTCCATCAATGTAAACCAATAAGAGTTTTTTGCATAGGGGCATTATACTTGAAAAGGAAATGGTCTTCCCCAAAGTATTACTAAAAACAGGGCTGCCATTAGAAATCACAGGGCCCCGTACAACAATATTTTCCACCCTAGTGACCAAGCCCCGCCCACTCCACATCACAGTTAAAAGACTACACAGACATCAGCGCTAAAAAAGTAACCCCCCCCACACACATTAGTTATAAAAAGCTATTGATGGTCAGGGACCTCTTATAAGTTTTAAAAAAAATCATTGGTGGCAGGGCCTCCCATAAAAGTTTTTTTTTAAAAAGCACTGTTGCCAGGGCCCCCCTTACAAGTAAAACAATTTGGGGCCCCGAAATAAAAGTTTTTAAAAAAAACATTGGCACCAGGTCCCCCCTTACAAGTTAAAAAAAAAATTGGGGCCCCAAAAAAATAATTTAAAAAAAAACATTGTCACCAGGGCCCCCCCTTATAAGTTAAAAAAAAATTGGGGCCCAAAAAATATTTTTAAAACAAACATTGGTGGCAGGGGCCTATAGAATATTAAAATAATACATTGGTGGCCAGGGGATTAAAAAAAAACACAAATTGGTGTGGAGTAGAATTGAACTCATGGCTTCAGGACTTCAACTTCGTCTCCTTTTGTGACTATGGGTCTTTTCGCCGCTTCAGGACTTCAATTTCGGCTGTTTTCGGCTGACTTTGAGCCTTTTTTCTCTTAATTACTTTTTCTCATGACTGTATATTCCTTTGTTACCTTACCAACACAATTATCACCTATCTAGAAGGTATAGTGTTAACATAAATGCTTTCATTCCTTTGTTTTTTATTTGATGTTGTGCCAAGTATTTACTGGTAACATGCAGCACAGCAAGAAAAAAAAATAGCATGGAAAGGGTTAAAGCGGTGATTCCCTAACCAGTGGCTAATAAGTAACATGCTGCTTACTAACCCATTGGACCTTGCTCCCAGTGGCCTTAAATCAGATGCTTTTTTATTTTAAATTCCTGCCTTGAAGGCAAGTTTAGTTGTATAAAAACCAGGTGTACTGCCAAACAGAGTGACTGGTCCACATAGGTGCTACCGATAGCAAACCAGAACCCATATTTGGCACCTCCAGGAACTTTTTGCATGCTTATGTTGCTCTACAACCTTTTTTTCATTTGAATGTGACTAACAGGTAAAAAAAAGTTTGTAATTACATTCCAAGCTCTGGGCAAGGTAAGTTGTTAGAGGAAATCAGTTACTGCTGTGGCTATAATTTGAACTGCTGAGGAAGATGCTCTTTTGAGCAACTTTCTACATAATAATAATATACATTTTATTATAGTTGTACTGGAAAATTAAAAAAAAAACTTTGTAAACCACAGAAGAATTTAGCAGGAAATATTAAAATTAAAAATGCCTTCATTCATTAAAAGCTTGCTCTTAGCCTAAATTTTTGTGTAATAAATACCCATCACATTTACTTAAGAATGTGCCCAGTTATATTTCTTTGTGACATTATTAATACATATAAATTAAGCCTTCTACATGTGGTTATGGAGATTAATTTGTCTGCCATTATTACATGCATTGCAAAGACTAGAGAAAGCTCTACTGCATAAAAGAAGAAATATATTTAGCTTAAAGGGCATGTAAAGGCAAACAAATAAAATCCCATTTATACTTTCTTTAATGAAAAAGAAACCTATCTCCAATATACTTTAATTAAAAAATGTGTACCATTTTTATAATAAACCTGACTGTATGCAGTGAAATTCTCTCTTCATTTACTGCTGTGGATAGGAATTGTCAGATGGTCCCTAACTGCAGAGCAGGGAAACAATCATACTTATGAACAGCAGGGGGAGCCCTCGCCTTACTTCCCAGCCATGCAGAACTCAAGCAGCTTTGTTTATGACGATCCCTAAGCAGCCCAGACCACACTGAGCATGTGCACAGTCTTAGTCTTGCAAAGATGTTTAACAAAGTTACAAGATGGTGACCCCCTGTAGCCAACTTTGAAAGCATAAATGATTTGTTTGATTAGGCTTGTGGTGCAGTAAGTTCATGTTTATATTTAGTATACAAAATACAGCATTTCTGGCCTTATTCTATTTTAGACTTTACATGCCCTTTAAAGTTATAATTAGAAAGTTTGGGTCAAAAGATATAATGATTCCCTTGAGCGATCGAGTGCTTTAATGCCAAAATTAAGATTGCTTAAGGATCAGGTTTAAGTTTAGATGTATTTTCCTTTCCTGGAAACATGATATTGTGCAATTTATTGTATTACATTGCTTTCAAAACCACATGGGTCCACCTGTTACAGTAATTTGTGCTTCAACTACTTTCATGGTGCGAAAGTGTATGCTTTACAGTCATGCTTAATTTTTTCATTTTCTTTAACAATCAGAACATGCCACAGAAATTTGGAGTTTTCTTGTCCTTAACCTCAGTCCATTTTTGTTTGTTTTGAAAATAAAAGTGATAAAATGCAAGACATTTTGGATACAGTAGAATGCATGCTTTTTATGTTATTTGATTAACAAAGTGTCGATTTTCAACTGGTATGGAAATTTGTAAAAATGTATGTTGAAGTTGTTTAGAATTATATATATATATATATATATATATATATATATATATATATATATATATATATATCTTCCAAATGAGTATCCGCACTCCGAAATCAAACTTGATAAAGGCAGGGGTGCACAGCAAATTTTATATATATATATATATATATATTTTCGCTAGCAAAGGAGATAGACTCTAACGGTACTTCGCTCCCCAATGCCTGGCATATTTGCGCTCTGGCGAATGGATGCAACTACAAAAATTTACTAAGATGCGGATTTTAATGAACATTACCTCTTGCACCAGACTTGCCTTCGCCACCTCAGACCAGGCGAAGTCCCAAAAAACGCTGGCGACTTTTCAGTTTTTCATGGTGATAGGCTGCAAAAGATCGGCTTCCCCCCCTACATTTCCTAACATATGGCACATAAACTATACACTGGGCTCATGTGTAGGGCATTATACCAACTCTATTTTCTTTTATTAAGGTTCCCTGGGCTTGTGTAGTGTAATGTATTTGCTGCAACATATATGTCCATTGAAATTTAATTTCCCGATATATGCATCAACGTCGCCATCGTTCGGCGCCCTGGACGCATTTTAGTGAATTAGCGTTGTCCTGGCGAATTTTCGCCTGGTGAAGTGTGCCGATGTGAGTGAAGCCTCCGTTGGCGAATTTCCGGAGGTTAGTGAATTTGCCCCTAAGTCTCTTGAATGTTATACCAATGCTAGTCAGGTAACTTACCAGTGTGCATTTTTGGGGCATTTCAACACTGCATTTATAGGAAGGAAAAAACATGGATATTGCCCTCTGTGTTTTAAATATTTTTTTCAATACTAAGTTAATAAATATAGCATTGCACATACTGTATATCTATTTTGTTCTAATACCATTATTGCTTTAATATACTGTTTCAAGTAAAGAGCATGAAACAATATTGATATTGCTCCTTTAAATAAGAATATTCCCTGCCATGGTTCTTTAGAATTGGTGCCTAATGTGACTTGAATATCATTAGTCAATATTAGTTTAATGTTATGTTCATGAGCCTCCACCAAAAAAAATAAACAACTCCCTGTCAGTCCCTAATTAAATTGTCTGGAATTGCATGGCCACATGGAGCACAACTCTAACCAATGCCCAATAGGCACATTAGGGTTTCAATAAAACCAATTATAATGAGCTGAGTTTGATTGTACGTCAGAGGTTAAACTTCTTTTATATATCTAGTTTACATCCCCTGTGTAAAGCTAAGCTTACAGTTTTTGGCTTATTGTTGGTCCTAGTGGGGATCCTGTTTTTGCATTCTAATTATTTTAACTTAGCACACTCAAATAGCAGCCAAAGGAGTTGTGGCTACAAAACATGAGAAGAAGAATTTCATCCAAGTTCTCTTGGTTCCCAATCATACTTTTCCACCAAGTGTAGTTAAATAACATTTGAAAGTAAATCAGTTATTACCAAGCAGTTCAAAGCAAGCCAGTTCTGAAAGAGACAGACCTGAATTCTGCACTTAGCAATAGTGTTAGCAATTTCACAAAAGCAAGAACAATTGCACATGTTTCATAAAATAGTAAATCTAACAAATGACTCTAGCAGACAATATTGCTCCAGGCAGTCACTCTCTATTGACTTGATAACAGTATGTTCATGTCAGTAGGAATGCAATTGATGCAGTATGCATTTTTTTTAATATTCCTTTGAATGTACAGGCCATCACTGTATAAATTGGCATATTTTCAGTAAAAAAGACTTTTTCCTAAAGCATTTATTCAATTTCCAAAATATAAAGACTAAAATGATAGTTACCCAGTTATGTTGGGTTAAAAAAGACATGGTTCAATCCCTCCAGATAAAACCTAACTCTGTTAATGAACTATAATGTACAGTATTTAGTGTAACTCTGATTTTAGTTATGTTTTTTTTTTTGGGGGGGGGGACTCTCGAACTTGAAACCAAAGATCCCAGCTGAACATCTTTGCTGTCCTTCACACTTCACCTTAATTGCTACAAATACTTTCGCCCTTCGGCAAATCGCTGGGGTTTTTTGTCACCCAGGAGATTAATAAATCTGCTGGCAGTGGACAAAATGCTTAGAATCGCTCCCTATTAATTTGAAAATGCAAGTTCAAGGAAATGTCTTACAGAAATACCGTCCTGGAATTAATTGCTCAGATGCCATTGCACTTAGTCTTGGTTCCTAAAATCACAAATTGTACTGTACTGTATTTTCTTTTAATTTTACTTTTATCACTTTTCCTTTTTTAACCCTGTCCTTGCTAAAACTAATCACACCTCTAAGGTGATACATTATGCTAACCCACACTTTTAGAACTTAAAAACCTTCATGCTTAATAATATTAATAATAATCATAATAATAATAATTATAATAATTAAGAAAGTCTTACTAATTTCTATGTATTGGAGCTATTTTGCATTATGTTATGTGACAAGCTGGCTGCTTGTACATCCTTTTGGGGGAATTTAGCAAAGGTGGGCAGGTTTTGCAGAGGATCCTAAGCATAAAGACAAGATCACCACGTCTTGCAAACACAGGTGTATTTTCCAAACTTTTTCCACCATAAAATCACAGGCATATACAGTTCATCAGCATTTCACCATCACAAATTTACCCTTTTCTCTGAGGTTCTCACCATACAGAGTGGCTCCTGCACTCTGGAACATTCAGGTTTCTTTCTAACTCTCCCCACCAGGGATACTCATTAACCAGATTCTGCTCTGGCTCACCTTATGTCAGCACTACACATCTCTTCAGCACAAGGAGGTCTCCAGGTGCTTCACACATTCCTCCAACACAAGGAGAGATCCAGAGACACTGAGTAGTGTTCCACACTTCTTTCATTTGCTGCTCACCAGCAGCCTAATCAAACAGTTACCTCTAGCTTGGCAATTGCTAACCATCATGGAGTGGAGGGACCATCCTGCTCTCCTCCATTTACTCCAGGGACCCATTTATCTGGCTTTTCCCTAAGCCTGTACACAAACACTGCCATGCTTGCTGTTGCAACAACATACATTCTCCCTCGTGTTAACTGTTTACCAGTCTACCACTGGTGAAAAATACACAATAACATGATAATCTGAAGCACATTTCTTTCTGTTACTGTGAGATATTATGCTCCTGCTTTCTGAATATCTTGCCCTCATGCATAGGGATGTCGCGGACTGTTCGCCCGCGAACTAATTCGCGCGAACATCGACTATTCGCGTTCGGCGAATGTTCGCGAACGTCGCGCGACGTTCGCCAATTTGGGTTCGCCTTAGCTGGCGCTTATTTTTGCCCTCTCACCCCAGACCAGCAGATACATGGCAGCCAATCAGGAAGCTCTCCCTCCTGGACCACCCCCACACCCCCTGGACCACTCCCCTTCCATATATAAACTGAAGCCCTGCAGCGTTTTTTCATTCTGCCTGTGTGTGCTTGGAAGAGCTAGTGTAGGGAGAGAGCTGTTAGTGATTTGAGGGACAGTTGATAGTAACTTTGCTGGCTAGTAATCTACTTGATACTGCTCTGTATTGTAGGGACAGAACTCTGCAGGGATTTGAGGGACATTTTAGGTTAGGTAGCTTTGCTGGCTAGTAATCTACCTTCTACTGCAGTGCTCTGTATGTAGCTGCTGTGGGCAGCTGTCTGTCCTGCTGCTGATCTCTCATCTGCATCTGTTCTTCAAACAACTGCCACCTAGCTGTCTAAATATCAATAATAATACCGTCTCCAGAAACACCACCCGAGTGACGTTTTTCAAGCAGCAATAATATATTCCGTATCCAACGGCTGTAGTGTATACGTTGCCCTTGCAGGCATTATTTGCCCAGTCTTTAACCAAGTGCCACCTAGCTGTGTGAGCTTTTTCACATTCCGTGTCCAGAAACATCACCTGAGTGACGTAGTGTGATTTCTGCCCTTTACAGCACAAAACGCAGCGCTGTGTCAACAATGGATTTTTCAGATACATTTTTGCCCTTGATCCCCCTCTGGCATGCCACTGTCCAGGTCGTTGCACCCTTTAAACAACTTTAAAATCATTTTTCTGGCCAGAAATGTCTTTTCTAGCTTTTAAAATTCGCCTTCCCATTGAAGTCTATGGGGTTCGCGACGTTCGCGAACTATTCGCATGTTTTGTCGCAAGTTCGCGAATATGTTCGCGAACATTTTTTCCGCCGTTCGCTACATCCCTACTCATGCATGCAAGGGCATCAACTATAGAGTACCAAAAGTAAAAGAGAAGCAGAAGTCATTAAAAAGTTTCTTATTTCCATGGTAAGAAGCTTAAAAAACAAGAAATTTAGTTTTTTTTCCAAAAGTCTGACTCCATTTCATGAAGCAATGTCTGACAGAATGACTTGCAGGAGCACATAGTCCTTTCAGATTACAGTCTGGTTAATAAGTAGTTGAATTTTAAAATTATACCCCAGAATGAACTATTTTCAGAAATGGAGTCATGGTTATAGCTTCCTTTCCTTTTCAGTGCTTGATTTTTTTTTTCAATCTTCTATCCATTGTACTTATCTGAATATGGAACTCTAGCAGAAATCTTGCAGGTCTGGATGTGTTGGCATGTCAAGTACAGGTGTGTAATTCAAAGTGAAAGCCAGTAATCAACCCTTCTTCTCCCACTCTGGGAGAGCTGTGTGCTTAATAAGAAATGGATATATTTTATCAGGACAGATTAGACATTTTGCCCAAAGATGCAAAGTCCAACAAGCGTTTTTACGTGCAAGTATGTGTCCTGTGTTCTCAAATGAGCCCTATTGACTAATACAAGGCACTGCTCCGAGAGATACTGTACCTAGACCTATAAAATTCAGGTTCACATATCGTGATCATATGGCATGGAGGACATCCATAAATATCAAACCAACACAAAATCTTTGGCGTTAAACATTTATTAATCAAATGTCAAGGTATAGAACAGCTATGAACAAATCAAGTCTGTGCAATAATAAACGAAATATATAATTGATGATTTTAAAAGAAAACTATACCTCCAAAATAAAAACAGTTTACCGTGTCAACTTTATATCACATTTAAATGGCATATTAAAAAATCTTCCCAAACTGGAATATATATATATATATATATATATATATATATATATATATATATATATATATATATATATATATATATATATATATATATATATATAGCTGATGAATCGGTAAAACCTTAATCATTTTTTAATGTTTAATCTAGCATTCATTGAGCATTTATTTTTAGGTGATTCAATATTAAGGCACATTTAATAGATTGCAGTTTAACCACCATAAGTTATAATGCACCTATTCTCTTGAAACTTGCAACTATTCATTATGTATACTTGCTGTTTTATAAAATTATTTGCCAAATTAAACATGAAAACGGAATTCTTTATATTAAACGATCCATACCTGTTATAAAGGTATTTAAAAACCAGAACTGTTAATCATATATTACCTGTTCCACCTCTATGGCATAGGCAGCCAATTACTTTCATTTTCCATTTGGCAATTCCTAGACGTCACTGCACTCATCACATTTCCCCTCCTTCCTCAAGGTCTATAATTTTGTAATCTGTGATGAGCATTGCTATTAGGTTCCCCATTCTAGCATATAAAAAAGATTATGGGGTAATGCAAAGCTTGTCTTATTAGCAGTGTCTACAAAATGGCACCTGCCAGCTCACTGTGATTTGCAAGTAATGTTTATTATGCTTACCTAACTTGATAGAAAAGGATATGGAATTATTTCTTAGGGTGACCCGTTAATGTGTTTTACACTACTATCTTAGGGGGTGGTATCATTGAATCCCACTCACATTATGTAATTCTCCTCTGCTCCACCAGCAACTGCATTTTTTTTTTATATTATTTTATAGCTGATGATGCATGAGCCATTTCAGTCCTAGGTGAGGACATACTTAGGGCCAGCCTGTGGTTAACTAGTTACTAGCTACACTGACTATCCGTAAACCTTTTATTGCTGGTTTCTACTTATAAATTATAATCTGATATTTAATAGTATCCAATTTAATTTAACTACATTTCATAGATTTCCATGTTTTCATTTAGCCTGTTCTTGGTATGTCTTGGTAAAAACATCAAGAAAAGTAATATATTTTCTAAATGTTGGAGATTTTCTGTTGCTTAAAGTAACATTATACTGTACATGGACAATGGTAGCGGTAATTGTTTTTGTAGAGCAACAATATTGTGCAGCCCTGGGTCACCTCTGAGACTTTGAGAGTTAAGAAATGAACACTCCCAACTGTCAGGAGAAACATGTGGTGTCCATTGAGCTTGAGACGAAAAGACTAAACAGTATTTAGGCTGTGTGCTTCTTCCTCCCAAGGCCAGATGTGTTATACATTCACACCACTTCATAACCAATTGCAGAGACTGAACATAAAATAAAAAACATGCAGTATAAAACAAACCAGTTTGTTTCTATGTGAGTCTGTATGGGAATCAGTTACTGTAAGTCAAGACTTTTAAGTTTTAGCCTTTATTAAGTCAGAACAAACACATTCAACAGGAATGTTAATTGAACAATTCATGTGGATAGCTCAAGTTAGTGTCATCACGTCATTGTTTTTTTTTATGTGCCATTGCAAACACTTTGGTACTCCAGGGGACCATAGATTAGCTGCACAGATAAACAGGCAAAACAGGAAATGCCACTGCTGTAACTATGCAGCTGACCAACAACCCCCAGTGCTCGTGTCTTCTCAAGATGAATGTGTAGCGTCTAACCCTGGTGGTCTAGTGGGCCGGCGGGGGCGCCCACTGTGTGTTTTTTCTTCCTTCTAGTGCCGGTACTCCTATGGCGTGCACGATGCGTACTTTTTTTTTACGTGTCGTTTGCGTGACCTCATTACGTCTTTGGTGTGAAATTCAAAGTAGGGGCTTCAGGCTAGAAATCGTTGCCCATTGTTAGGTCTAATTTGATTAGTATCTGGATGTAATTCTGTCTGTGTGAATATCTGTTTTTGATCCCTGTCTGTCCGACTCTTCTGAATTCTGCTAATCCTGACCGTTGCCTGCCTGACCATTTTCTGATCTCTGCCTGTATTGACCACGGCCTGCCTGACTATTCATGCACTCTGCCTGTACTGAACCCCGGCTTGACCCCAGACTTAGCGGCATCTGAATAGCTGAGGGCTCCTCCCGAAGCCAAAGGCAGAAGATTGAGCCGTGACCAGGGAGCCTAGCATTGTCACGTACGGCTCCCTAAATTCAGAACAAGTGCTAGGCTCCCTGGTCATGGCTAAATCTTCTGCTTTAGCAGCCACCTGGCTTCAGGAGGATCCCTCAGCTACTCAGATGCTGCCAGGTCTTATACTTGAGAAGAGCCATGACAACACGCACACGGCACATAAAACCCGGATGTGTGCCGGCACTATGTGGAAGAAAAACCATGTGGGGGGTGTCCCTGCCAAAGGTGTGGCAGGCATCCCCGCCAGCCCACTAGACCACCAGGGTATGACGTTACAGAATGGAAGCAAATAAATCTTCCTCAGAGGCATACAAATGACAGCTACACTGACATTTAGAATGCATTAAATATATTAATGTCATCATACAGTGTGTTTCTTAAATATTCCAGAGAGTAAGAACACAGGTGATCCAACTCGTGACACATCCATAGCCTATTTGCAGGTGTGAAATGGAATGTTTGATCACCTGTAAGTGCATTCTTACATGCTGCTATACCTGAGCCATAAACATACTTGAAATGATTTAGAAAGCAAGGCATTCATGTAAAGAGTAAGCAAAAATAGTTTTTTTTTTTTACTACATAAGTACAGGTAATCCAATGCATCTTGACCCCAAAGTCATATGGTAAACATAGGGCCTGCAGATTTTGTTGTCTGTCTCCTGATGAAGACCTCCATATGACTTTAGGGTCAAGATGTTTGAATGTTCTATTCTACTCGTGCAATATATATTTACAAAATTCATCTCTATAGAAGTACAGATGATCTATTATATGGGTTATAATGCTGCCCCTAAACAGAAATAAAGCAGTGTAAGCAAGGGGATAAAAGAAAGATAATTAATCTTCTGCAACATTTGCTCCAGTTTTAGCAATGAGCAACGACTTACCATCAGCCTTTGCTGCCTGAAAGCAATCGCCTGGTTGCTGTGGGTTATTCCACCTCAATCAAACTTTATTTTTGTTATTACATTACCCCTTCTTTTATGGTAAATGGTATAATAGCAATAGTTCCTATTTATTTTGCTTTTTTAACATGCTCTCGCTTCTGGGTAATATTTGTGGAATTAAAACTGGGATACTGTAACAGCAGTTGCGTAGTTAATCCAAGCCACAGTAATCAATCAGGAGTTAGCATTTATCTAAAAACAAATATCTGATTGATTTGGGTTACCATATCTGGTGCAAACTTTGAGACAATTGCTTACTTATCCCTGCCCTACCTACCCATATTGCACTGATATTTAAATGAGCTATATGTGACTATACATGTTTTTGGGGACCTTTGTGATAAATAGGCCCAACACCATAGTATGAGATACATCCCCATATCATGATGGTTGCTCCACCATGCTTCACTGTCTTTACACTGTACTGTGGCTTGAATTCAGTGTTTGGGGGTTGTCTGACAAACTGTCTGTGGCCCCTAGACCCTAAAACAACAATTTAGCTTTCATCAGTCCACAAAATGTTGTTCCATTTCTCTTTAGGCCAGTCAATGTGTTCTTTGGCAAATTGTAACCTCTCCAGAACATCATTTTTTCAGCAATAGGACTTAGCGGTGGCTTCTTGCCGATAGCTTGACTTCACAAAGGTGGCTTCTAATTGTAACAATACTCATAGGTAACTTTAGACCTACTTTGACCTTTCTGAGCTGATCATTGGCTGAGTCTTTGCCATTTTGGCTATTCTTCTATCCATTCAAATGGTAGTTTTGCATTTTTTCCACATCTTTCTGGTTGCCATTTACATTTCAGATAATTTTAGCTGAGCAGCCTGTCATTTTCTGCACTTCTTTATTATTATTGTTTTCCCCTCTCCAATCAACTATTTAAGCAAAGTACGCTGTTCTTCTGAACAATGTCTGGAACGACCTATTTTACTCAGATTTTCAGAGAGAAATGCACTATAATCAGCATGCACAACATTTGCTGCCTTCCTTAAATAAGGGCCGTAATTGACACCTGTTTTTTCACAGAATGAATGACTCCACACTGGTTTTATTTGGAACAAGCTATCAATCTTTTGAACACTGCTATTATTTTGAATAAGCCTCAATTAATGATTCAATTATCCAGAATCATGTCATCATAAAGCCAGCAAAGTGACAGCACTTTGACTTAGTCAGTCCTGTATATAACTACATATAATGTAACCAATATATTTTGTTTCGTTCGTTACAAAACGAGAGTGTTTCTGTACAAAATTGTCTGTAATTTATAGTAGTGCGAAATGGAAATACTCTTTGCTTCTTGTGACATATTTTAATAATTATAAGGCTATTTACATAAAAAAAAAATAGAAATTTGATTTTTTCCAAAAGTTCGACCTAACTTAATTTCATGAAGCAATGTCTGACAGATTGACTTGCAGGAGCACATAGCCTCACACATTACAGACTGGTTAATAAGCCGGTGAATTTAAAAATTACATCTCAGAATGAACTATTTTCAGAAATGGAGTCATGGTTTTGGCCTTTTCCTTTTCAGTGCGTGATTTTTTTTGACAATTTTCTTCTATCCCATGTACTTACCTGTATATCAAACTCTAGCAGAAATCTTGCAGGTCGGATTTGTTGGCATGTCAAGTACAGGTGTGAAATTCAAAGTGAAAGTCAATAATTAACTGCTCTGCTCCCACTCTGGGAATAGTGTATCTCAATAAGACTGAAGAACAAGCTTTCCTTTTAATATTTAGCATATTTATACAAAGAATGCCAGACACCAAAAATTAAATTGTGCTAATATTACTGAATTTATTTAAGCGTATAAAACACAGGAAAAATAAATGTACATGTTTAATTCTGTATGTGACTCGTGATGTACTGTAAGAAAAAATATTACATTTTCAAGGTTGCATTCCTGAAGAAATGAAATTTCTTTTAACTGCACATAACATTTTAAGTGCTTGAAGGTTTTTTTGTCGCAAAATAATGACTTTTCCAGTAATAAATGTTTTTACAAACCATGTACACTGTTGACAACTAATACGTAGTCTTTTTCAGAATAAAAAAGAAAACTAGTGTAATATAGTTTGTGAAGCATAAATCTTTACATTAGCAACTTTATTTCATTCTCAGGGGGGGTTGTCAGGAAAAAAACCTTTCTGCCATACCCTCAAACAAGCCCTGGGTGCATTGCTTTGTGTTTTGTCAGGTTACAGTATTAGCAGAATGAATATTGAATTGGAATATGTACCTCTTTGAAATAAATGCTACTGGTATCGATTGGTTCATAATGTTCAGTCCTTTGCCTTGCAAGACATATATTTTCATTGAATACATATGTAAGTGGATATCCAAAATCCAATAAAAACAATTTATATTCCCTGCAGTTATCAAGAATACATAAGCTATTTCTGGTACCAGATGAACTCTGGAGAACACAATCTTTCTTGTTTTAATGGATGCTTGACAAAGCTCTTGTATTGTTACCAGCAGTTGCAAAATAACTGATAGACGACATCTTTCTACTCCTCAAGCTGTTCTTCGATCTTTAGCTGCTGCTTACTATCAGATAGAAACCTACATGCTCTGAAATATTTTCAACATGAATACATACTCACCAAAAAATGAATTGTCGGCAAATAAAATAAACAACTAAAAAATATTAAAACAATTGTTGGCAAATAAAACAAGTAAATAAAAACATTAAAATAATTGTCAGCAAATAAAATAAATAAATAAAAATATTAAACTATGGTTTGTTTTTTTTATGTAGAGAAAAAGCTAATTGTCCAAATAAAGACTTAATACCAAGCAGACATAATTAAGTGTAGTTAGTGAGCTGCAAAATAATTTGTTGCATGGGTGCAGACACAGTGAAAACATTTCAGCACAAAATGCATTCTAATATATGTTTCAGCACCACATTCTGCTTTGTGTGTCTGTTTCTAGTGACACTGCTTCAGCCTGGGTGCAGACACACTCTATGCCATTTATAAACACTGGACAAATTTGCACCTTGGCAATAACCAATGGCAACCAATCAGATGTTTGCTTTTATAGTTATACCAGCAGCTGGCTGAAAAAGCTACTACTGCTTGTTATGAGCCCAATTGTCTCTGGGTGTGGACCCACCAGAGAACAATGAAGGGATATGTGCAGGCTGAGAAACTGCCCCATCTCTGTTCATCTCTGAACAACACTGGAGGACCACAATGTTCTCTATATTAATCTGTAGGATTTGCAATGATAGGCTGTGTGCTGTTCCTTAGTCCTAGTTTAAGATGTTCTAATGCAGGAGATATTCTAATTAGTGATGGGCGAATCTGTCTTGTTTCGCTTCCCCGAAAAATTTGCAAAACGCATTGAAGTCAATGGACGTCGAAATTATTTTGGCACTAGACAATTTTTACACGAGTGAAATTTTTATATTTTGTCCAAATGCATTCAAGTCAGCGGGAGTCAGAATAATTTTGATACGCGACAATTTTGACAAGCAAAAAGATGTTTTTGTTGCAGCTAAACTTTCGCCCACAAATTTTTGCTGCAATTTTACAAAAACATTCACTGGCGACGAAATGTGGAAATTCACTGCGAATCCATGCCTGGCAAATAAATTCTCCCATCACTGGTTGTAATACACTGCTATCTTTCCGGGAGAAGTTTCACTATTGATTCAGAAGTGCATCAATATGATCTGGACTGTAGAAATAGAAATGTTTGGTTAACTTTATGAATTTATGAAAGATGGTATGTTTTTGATCATTGTTATGAATTTCAGTTGATGTGAAGTGCAAAGAGGGTTTTGGATTTTTGGTGTTCTCTTGTTCCATGGTGTCAACTATGTGTAAGGCAGATTTCACAGCACGAGAACCATTTAAGATATGTTTATAGAGGGTTTGTGAGGAAGAAGGAATTCTGCTATAGAGATATTTTTTCATTATCTGAGAAGTACTGAATGGGTCTTTAAGTTTTTAAGATGCGTTTTTTTTGCATATTAAGCTTACTGGCATCACTTGTACACTGGCAGTTGATCATTACTTATAAC
Organism: Xenopus laevis; assembly: GCF_017654675.1. Taxonomy (NCBI): domain Eukaryota; kingdom Metazoa; phylum Chordata; class Amphibia; order Anura; family Pipidae; genus Xenopus; species Xenopus laevis. Next base: position 94,037,230 of record NC_054376.1, on the reverse strand, counting down.
ATGTAGTACAAATTATTAATGAAATATATCATTTTACATTGAAATTTCTGTTCTCTGTTTTTCAAGTTATAGTCTTACCCATGGCATTCATGCTCTATATTTGCCCTGTGACTTGACAAACATCTTTAATTAGCCCCTGACTGAGATGGGAATCTTTGACCAATGTGTGTCTGACCTTGGTGTTTCTACATTCTGTCACGCACTCAGTGAGGAGTCACAAACAAAATGAAGAAAATTGCTTCTTCGTTTCATAACAGAAACCATGCTTGGTTTATAGATTTGCTTAATTAAACAATGTCTTATTCTATTTTAGCTTTAGAAAATATATTTAAAGACATCTTCATCTGCTAATTTTGTTTGAGTTTAGAGTTGGACTCATTTCCTGTAGCTAAATATTTATTGGAATGCTAATGTTTATCTCATATTCCACTGATATTTTCCATGATGTCATTTTCTTTGGCATTTACCAGCACAGTCTGTTTCTGTTAAGATGTGTTGCTGCCAAGCCAAGTAATCGCTATCAATGGGCAGCCAATGTGGTAGAGGAAGTTCTCACTTTGGAATGTTTGAGTGTTACTAAGTGGGAAATAACCCTATAGATATTTCCATTTTTTCCAGCTAACCTATAGCACCTATAGCACAGGGAGGTATAATTGATTTGCTCAGGGTCATGAGGAGCTGAACTGAACTTTATGTGCAGCATTTGACATACTTTTATCTAAAAGCAGTTATTCTACTAATTTATTGATGTACAAAGATTTTTATGATCTGTCTTTTTATAGTGTCACTGTGCTGTTTGATATGAAAGTGTAAACTAACATGTGGCTGAGTTTTATTTAACACTGATCTTTTGATTTCTGATGTGTTAAAATATATTGAGCCTTTTGTCAACTTTTGAATTGATATATTATTTAGAAGGAAACTAGATCTGGATATCGTGACTGGTAAAAAACCCAGATGGTAGCAACATCTCTCCCAGAATTCTGTATGAGAGACAGAAGGTGTGAAAATAACATGGACTGTGTTCACTCAGGCCAGTGGAAGTGCTGAAATTAATGATTTGTTGTATATGGAAAAAAGTGGAGATGTAAGTGAGCTTCTAGGAAGTAGGAAGAGGTGAGAACACCCTCCAGATGGGGACGGGCCAACCCTTGGTCCTATCAAGGTTAAATCCAATTGGCTGTCTAGTGGTGGTAGGAACAGCAATTTCCTGCTCCCAATATCTCACTCCTCCCTTGGCAACGGATACGCTCAAGGAAGGCAGCTTCCTTCCCCCCGTGAGGCAGCTGATATGTTGATGTTCCTCCTTACTAAAGAATATATGTTCACATTTTTCCAAGTATGTGTCTTGAATTTTCCTTTACCTATTGTGTCACAATTTTAAAACTAGCCTGTGGCTTGCCCCCATTTACAGAAGGAGCACAATTGTTCTTGTTTTCTACTGGCATAATGTGTAAAGTTATGGTTATAATAATAATTGAATGAAGCGGTGGCCTTCATTCCCTCCAGCATCAGGCCTGAATTTGTGGGAAGACCACAAAAGCCCAGGCCTAGGGTGGCTTTTTTGGGGTGGCATGCTGCCTAGTTGCATTTTTCTTTCCAGAGCACTGAAGAATAGGTGAGCAGAAGACTATACTTAAAATCTTTTGCGCACCAATTCCAAGGACTGAGGAGGAACAGTTGGGTATGAGTGAGGGGTTGCATCTAGTAAGATGAGTGTGAGTAAGGAACAACTGCACATGCATAAGGGGGATGGTAGATGGTGTACATAGGCTGGCCTAAGGACACACTTATTGTAAATCCAGGACATGGTGTCAAAGTGATTATATTCTGTAAAAACATGGGCATAGATGTTTGGTGTCAGGGTTTGGCCCCTTTGGCAGCCATGAAATATCTTGTGTTGCATAGAGGAGCTAGACATTACTGCTGTAAGATTTACAGTATATTTTGATACCTTTTATACTTGCATGTATTTGCTTATGCTGGAATGGTAAATATGTCTAAATGGATCAAGTATGTTATTTTTTATTGTGCTTAGAATACATAATGCCTATTCATTTGCCAAAATAAGAAAAACCTGTTTGTACCAACTTGTCATAGTTAAAATGATTATCGAGGCTGAATAACATTTCTAGAATTCTTGGCTTGCATTTAATAATAATAAGGTTTGGCCTTTGTTGAGCTGGTAAAAAATCATAATTACTCACATGATTTTGTTTCTAGAAACATTTCAGGCCTACTGTAGTTATTTTTTGTATGTGGATTGCTTGCTGATGTTGTGGGAATGGTTTAAGTCTGGGCTGTTGAAGTTCTTTAGCATAATAAGTTGTCAATAACATATACAACATGGTTAAGTCGAATCAAGTTTAAGACCTGCAAATGAACCCCAATGTGCATCTATCTATCTATCTATCTATCTATCTATCTATCTATCTATCTATCTATCTATCTATCTATCTATCTACATAGTCTACAGCATTGTACAATAAAGGGTGTATACATTACACATACAAGAAACAAAACAACCAATTCAAGAGGTAAAGAGGATCCTGCCTAAAATAAGCTTACAGTCTGCAAATCAGGATTTTGCACAATTTATTATCTTGATTACTTTGCCAACCTCTAGATCATTAATACACAAGTTGAAAAGCAAATGACCAAGGTCAGACCCCTGTAGTGTTCCATTAACAACATTGGCCCAATTAGAAAATGTTCCATTTACATCGTTGTACTTGGATAGAAAACGGACTGAATGATAGATTACAAATATTATATTCCAGGCCAATTTTTCTTGATAGAAATCTTCTGTGTAGTACTGTATGCAATTCTAAGGCACAATCTAATCAGATCAAAGCCATTGCCCCCCCCACGTGTCAATTATATAACTGTGCTTTTGACCACTGGCACATGTTAGAAAGAAAGACAGTTATATTATAATTATCATATTATACAAAGAAATCTCCATGGAGACTTTGATCAGGTAGAGGGCCATAAAAACCTCCTCCAACTTATATAAAGTCATATCAATCTATATGTTATATTTACCCTTTGTAAATATACATGTATAGTTTTTTGTTTGTTTTTTTAAGCTGGCATGTGTTCTCAGAATCCGATAACTATATTTAAAATGCATTGGCTAGTTTTAAGTGACCACGAAAAATGAACTGGTACGTTCCCTATGGTGTTTTACGCTTCAAGATTAGAGCCCTGCACTTGCAAGGTACATAGGAATGTGGATGTGCATTTAAAATTAACCCTTCCCCCTAATATACATACAGTATATGTGATACAGTAAGTATGTCATGTTTCCAAGATCCACACCCAACACTGTCTGCTTATAGGAAAGCTGAACCCCCACAGTATTAATATTTAAGGGGGACTGCCATTGTTTTCAGTGATGCAAAGTATCACAGCAAAGTATCATTGCAATCCTTGCTCATCACTAGCCACATGAATTACACTCTGCAAATTTCTAGAATCTGGACATTTTATAAAAGTGTGTCGCAAATCTTCATGTAGCACAAGCATATTTACATTAGTGAATGTCATGAATGTTTTTGGCAGTCATTAATGTAGTGTCATGCATATATTAGCATCACCGTTGCAGCCAGAGGATTGGAACAAAAACTTTGCTTAATTGTAATATTAGCATTAGAGGAAAGTGGACTGCCGGCTCTGGAAAGACTTTATTATACTTGCAAATAAGGCCTAAATGTACTCTAGTAACTGTGTTGTGTGAGAAAAGTTAATACTTAATAAACAACGCCCTTGCTATCAGAAGAGAGGCACACCAAATTCCTTTAATGTATTTGTTTGTAATATTCTCATGGTGGTTGTTTATGCCAGTATACAGTCTTGCAAAACTTTGTTTGCTCCAAGGTAACCGAAAAAAAATAGAAAAGACTTATTTTCCATTTGTCAGGAGAAATGTAGACACAGGAGTTGAACATAATGTGATAAGTAACGCATTCTAATTCACTGAAAGCTAATACAATTGTTAATGCAATAATAGCTCCCACTTAATAACTTCTGACTATTTGGAGCCATCATCTGCTCTTTCTACAGGGGAAGCTTACATGAGATTGAACGTGGTGTCTGAGGCAGAACACTGGTATACTGAGTCACTGAAATCAAAGCCTGACCACATCCCAGCACATCTTACTTATGGCAAGTTGCTCACATTAACGGTAAGACAGAAAAAAAAACCTACTTTAAGTTTGATGTCTCTAATTTTTTTCCCTGTTAATTACAAGTTTAAATTTCAAATGAAAACATAATTTATAGTTCCTTTTTGATTATGGTTCACACTCTGTATTCTGTGCTATTTTGTGTAACCCTGGAAGGACACGTGGCTCAGTGAAATCTAAATTGTGTCATACACGACACAACTTTTTATTGTTTCGGATTCTTATTTTCCTACTTTATATTAAACATATTATATTATCACTCCCCATAGCATATTCAGCTGTTAAATAGGGGTATTTTAAAATGTGTTCCTGTCTGATGATTTCTTTTCCGTACTTTTCACTGTACAGGAACACATTGTGCATGTCTGATTTTATCTGCATTCAGTTAGTAAAGTCTCCATAGAGAGATACTCAATTAGTTAACACTTTAATTTCTCTGTCATCATAGGGGGACACAGGGACGATGGGGTTAAGCTCCACCCTCCAGGAGGCAGGACACTTACTAATAAATTTGTGGGCGTGCCTAACCGGCTTAACCCCCACACTCCAGCTTATCCAATCAGTTTTTTAAGTGTCCTGTTACCAGGAGGATGGATGTCCAGCGATGTTAGTCAAGGATGACTATTCTCTTTCTGTGGTCTTACTCTGGGCAGCGCATGTTTGTCCTTAGTACAGTCCCAGTATTTCTCCGCCCACCGGGGTCATTTCTAGCCGCTATAGGCTATAACGACCACCCAGACGTATCCCTGCTAAGTTTGGCGATGGCAGATGGTCTGGCCGGGATGGGCACGAGGTGAGTACCTGCCTTGGGCATAACAACTCACCTCACAGGTCTGGCTTGGCAGCCTCCCCCCTAGCACATGGAAGCCCTCCCCCCGTTCCCCCCCTTATCCTTACTGTTTGGCAAGGGGTGCAGGACGTGTTCTTGTACTGGTTCTCTCCCTCCATTCTGTTGTCTGGGCGCTCGCTGCGCCTCCTGTCTAAGTGAGGGAGACGACTGAGGGGGGAGAGGGCCGGATCACGCTGCGCTGGAACGCATGCGGCGTATGCATTCCGGCGGCCATTTTGCGCACGTTGTGCGCATGCGCGCATGCGTTCCAGCGGCCATTTTGCGCACTTGTGCGCATGCGCGTATGCGTTCCAGCGGCCATCTTGCGCATAGTGCTTCTGCTGCGCACCGGATGGCCCATTTCTCCGCTCCTGCAAGTACTAGCGAGTTGTAAGCGGTTGCTGACTGCCCCACACACTCCTACTTACCCAATCTCCATGGCAGAAGGTAGGTCAGAGGGGTTATTCACCAGGGCAGGGGGGAAGGCTGCCAAAACAGCGCAGATTAAATTTTTTGCCTGTGCCAATTGCAATGTTAAGCTGCCTCGAGGGCAGGGGGAGCCGCTCTGTAAGTCCTGTTTAGTGGGGCAGAGTACAGCGCTCATTTCAGAAGATGTTTCAAGCCCACCAGCGGCTCAGCCAGAGAATCCTTCAAGGGAGAGTATTTCTCAAGGTCAGGGGCTCAGCTCAGATGCTGATGTGCCAGCACCATTGTGGGCCATTCATTTAACACAGTCCCTTGCTTCCTTGCAGGGTCTTCCCTCTATTGCTGACAATTTAGGAAGAATGTTAGCCAGACTTGATCAAAAGACTAGCTCTAAGAGAAAGCGGTCTGAAGAAACTAAAGTGCCTACTACGTCTGTTCATTGTTTGTCTGACGAATCTGCAGCTGAGCAGGCATCCTCACAATCTGAGGGAGAATTACTTCCTTCTGAAGTTTCGTCTGGGGAGGAAGAAACTGTGGAGGACCACAGAGATCATGATAGTCAGCATGATGTGGAGGGTATTATTAAGGGTGTTATGGATGTGTTGAATATATCACAAACGCCCAAATCCCAGGATGATTTGGGGTTATTCAAGAGGAAGCAAAAATCCGAAGTTTGTTTTCCTTCTCATGAGCATCTTCTTCACATAATACAAGAAGAGTGGAGTGTTCCAGAAAGAAAGTTTCAGACGACTAGGAAATTTTCTAAGTCTTATCCATTTTCGAAAGATCTGGTAGAAAAGTGGACTAATCCCCCAGCAGTTGATGCACCTGTATCAAGATTGGCCAAGTCCACTACATTGCCAGTCACAGATGCGGCATCCTTCAAAGACCCATCTGACCGAAGATTGGAAGGTTTTCTTAGGTCAATTTATTCTTCGTCTGGGTCAGCTCTTCGCCCATGCCTGGCTTCGGCTTGGGTGGCCAGAGCAATACAAGCGTGGTCCGAATCGCTTGTCAAGGACATTCAGAATGCAGTTTCCAGATCCGATCTGTTATCATCAGCCAATGCGATAGCAGAGGCATCGGCTTATTTGTGCGACTCCGCACTAGACACAGTTCAAGTCACGGCACGTACTTCCGCTCTTTCTGTTGCAGCACGTAGAACATTGTGGCTGAAAAATTGGTCAGCAGATCTGAGTTCTAAGAAGTCCTTGACATCTCTTCCATTCAAGGGACAGCGCCTGTTTGGTGAAGAGCTCGAAAAAATTATTTCGCAGGCGACGGGAGGAAAAAGCACTTTTCTTCCACAGGCCAAAAGTAAAACAACTACTACCACCAGACGGGGAAGGTTTTTTCGTGGCTCAAGTAGACGATACACACGAAGAAACAATTCACCACAGCGGTCACACTTTCGAGCCAAAACAAACGACAAAGGTCGCATGCATTGGAAGACCAATCGACCGGTTATCAAGCCCGCAGCAGATAAGTCTTCGTCAGCCTGACGGGGTACCCCTTCCGGAGTCGGGGGAGCGTATTGGGGGCAAGTTACTCCAATTCCGGGAGGTGTGGATCAACCATGCGTCAGACATGTGGGTGAACGAAATTATTTCCGAAGGTTGCCACATAGATTTCTCAACCATTCCTGGCAAAAGATTCATCATGTCCAGGGTTCCTGCAGATCCAGACAAAGCTGCTGCCTTTCTAAATTGCATCACAAATTTAGAACAAACTGGAGTGATTGTTCCAGTGCCACATTCAGAGAGATTTTCCGGATTCTATTCCAACATTTTCATTGTGCCAAAGAAAAACGGCTCCTTCAGGCCGGTACTAGATCTCAAACAGCTGAACAAGTTCGTCAGATCAGTACGATTCAAAATGGAGACTCTGAGATCAGTGATAAGAGGGATGGAGAAAAATCAACTGCTGATGTCTATCGATATCAGAGATGCGTACCTCCATGTACCAATCTGGCCGCCGCATCACTCCTTCCTTCGATTCGCATTCAGGAACCAACACTACCAGTTTGTGGCTCTGCCATTCAGAGTGTTCACAAAACTAATGGCAGTATCGGCGGCGGCATTACGTCTGCAAGGGATTTCAGTCACTCCTTATCTGGACGATCTGCTTCTGAAAGCCAGATCAGAGGAAAAGGCAGAGGAAGATCGGAGCAAGGCAATCAGTCTTCTGCAGAATTTTGGCTGGACCATAAATTGGTCGAAGTCCAATTTGCGACCCAGTCATCACATGACATTCCTGGGTCTCGAGTTCAATACCATTACACAAATGGTGCATCTTCCGTTGGACAAGCAAATGAAGGTCATGAAGCAAGTCCGTCTACTCCTCCGAGATCAGAGTCCAACTGTTCATCTAGGAATGAGAGTACTGGGACTCATGGTTGCTACCATAGAAGCCGTTCCATTTGCACAGATTCACTTACGACCATTGCAAGCGAACATTCTAACGTCATGGAGAGGGGGAGCTCTCACTCGCAAGCTCAATCTATCTCAGTCGACAAGAGTAGCCATCCAGTGGTGGCTGCGACCGACCAATCTCTCCAAGGGTCAATCCTGGGCGACGCAAGATTGGAAGATAATTTCCACAGATGCCAGTCTGAGGGGTTGGGGAGCAACCTGGGACAACTTGTCTGCCCAAGGTCAATGGTCTCCAAGGGAGTCCAAACTTCCAATCAACATCTTAGAGCTAAGGGCAATAAGACTAGCTCTGGCCGAATGGACAGAGTTATTACAGGCAAGTCCGGTTCGATTACAGAGCGACAATGCTACCGCAGTGGCGTACATAAATCGCCAGGGAGGTACTCGCAGCAAAGCGGCGCTGTTGGAAGCTCAACAAATTCTCAGTTGGGCAGAAACCAACGAAGTACAGCTGTCCGCGATCCATATCCCAGGAGTTCTAAACACCAAAGCAGATTACCTCAGCAGAATTCGTCTAGATCCGGGAGAATGGGAACTTCACCCAGAAGTGTTTGCAAAACTAGTACTCCATTGGGGACAACCACAGGTCGATCTAATGGCGTCAAGAAACAACACAAAGGTGCCTCGATTCTTTGCTCGTTACCGAGAGAGACTGGCAGCAGGGGTCGATGCCATGACACAGAAGTGGCAGTTCAGTCTAGCGTACATATTCCCTCCGCTACCCATGCTTCCACGAGTCCTCAAGAAGATCAGACAGTCAGACATCACGGTAATTGTGGTGGCTCCTTACTGGCCTCGGAGGACTTGGTTTTACGACCTTCAGGAAATGTCAATAGCACAACCGATACGTCTCGAGAACAGGCCGGACCTTCTGTTCCAAGGGCCCGTGGCACATCACAACCCAGGGTTGTTCGCTTTGACGGGATGGCTGTTGAGGCAGACATCTGGCGAAAACAAGGGTTAACAGAAGAAGTTATTGCCACATTATTGAGAGCTCGTAAGTCTTCATCTTCAAAATCATACTACAGAGTCTGGCAATCCTATCGGAGTTGGTGCGAGGAGTTCAATCTATCCTTTCACAAGCTTAGCATTCCGAGAGTTCTGTCTTTCCTGCAGCGCGGGCTCAGGCGAGGTCTAAAACTCAGCTCTCTGAAAGTACAAGTATCAGCTCTGTCAATCCTATTTCAGTCCAAACTAGCCTTGAATGATACAGTACGCACTTTTCTACAAGGAGTGGCACATATAGTTCCTCCATATCAGCCTCCAGTTCCAGCATGGGATTTGAATGTTGTTCTTGAAGCCCTTCTGGATCCACCATTCGAACCGATGGGATCTATTTCAGATACTTGGCTTACCTGGAAGGTAGTGTTCTTAATGGCAATTACATCCACTAGAAGAGTGTCAGAACTGAGTGCACTATCGGCAGATCCATCTTTTCTAGTGTTCCACAAGGATAAGGCAGTCCTACGCACAGTTCCGTCTTTCCTTCCTAAGGTGGTCTCGTCATTTCACATCAACCAAGACATTGTTGTTCCCTCTCTCTGTCCGGAACCAAAGAATGATAAGGAACGTCGGCTACACAACTTAGATGTAGTTAGAGCCTTACGATGGTATATTGAAAAATCAAGGTCTTTTCGACGGTCTCAAACTCTCTTCGTATTACCATCAGGGCCCAGGAAGGGTCATCCTGCATCTAAAGCTACCATTTCTAGATGGATCAAGGAGACCATCAGACAGGCATACATGGCCAAAGGGAAGATTCCACCGGAGGGAATTCGAGCTCATTCTACAAGAGCAATCGGAGCTTCCTGGGCTTGGCGTAATTCAGCCTCATTGGACCAGATTTGCAGGGCGGCTACCTGGTCCTCTGTACATACTTTTTCAAAATTCTATAAAGTTGATATTTTTTCTTCAGCTGAAGCATCTTTTGGGCGCAAGGTGCTGCATTCTGTGCTGAAGTAATGGTTAATTCGTTTTCCCGCCCTGCTGTTTTGGGGGCTGCTTTGTTAAGTCCCCATCGTCCCTGTGTCCCCCTATGATGACAGAGAAAACAGGATTTTTTATACTTACCGTTAAATCTGTTTCTCTGTGATCAATAGGGGGACACAGGGCGGCCCGCCCTAAAACTTTTGTTTATTGACCATTTGGTCATGTCGGGATAATTCCCTGATTTACCTTCTACGTGGGTTATTATTATTTTGATTATTACGTAATCTTGTTACAGCATTTTTTGTGACAAACTGATTGGATAAGCTGGAGTGTGGGGGTTAAGCCGGTTAGGCACGCCCACAAATTTATTAGTAAGTGTCCTGCCTCCTGGAGGGTGGAGCTTAACCCCATCGTCCCTGTGTCCCCCTATTGATCACAGAGAAACAGATTTAACGGTAAGTATAAAAAATCCTGTTTTCCAATCATTGGCTTTAAATGTGCTTTCAAACACACAAAAACTCAGGAGTTAATGTAACACAAGTTAAACCACCCATGTGTAAGGAGCCTTGTTGGAATCTTCTCTGTCTTTAATTTCAACATGCATTCAAACTTAACATCATAAACAACAGACCTACAGTAAAGGGCTTCTTTAAATGGTGAGACTGGAGGCCTATTTCTCCCATTATCAAGATTAATGAAGCTTATTTATTCCCATAACACAGAAAAAACAGGAGATCTTTTTAAAACCCACAGTTTTGTCATATATACTGGTAAATCTGTGTTCTAAACTGTGTAAACTCACAACCTCTACTTTCTGCTGTTCTCTTTGTTGCTATTTTCTATATTTACATTCAACAAGTGTTCTGAATACTATATCCATTGGCAGCATGGCCCTCTCTTCCTTTCCATGTATCCTGTTCCTAATATTCTTCTAAATCTGTCACCCACAGTAAATAATCACTATGGGTTGCCTCAAGCAGATCCATTTTCTGTACAGTATGTATTTCGTTTGTACTTGGCCAATGTAAAACCTTATATTGGGTATGTGCATTTTATATGACTAGTTCCCTATTTATCACTAGGATTAAGAATAATGGGGAAATGAGATTTGTTAGCAAGGGCTCCACCAGGTAAAGAAATAATATAATGGATTTGTTTTGTTTTGAAACAGTAAAGCCTGTAAAGTAACAATAATATTTAATCTTAGACGCACAATTTTGCAGTTGAAATGGGATAAGTAGCACAGTAAGTAAAAGTTACTGGAAGGCAGCCAAAGAAATTTGTTTAAGCTGCTGTTTTAATTTATTCCTTTAATAATAAAGGTATATAGATATTGTGGTCAAGCAATATTAAGCTATTTGTGTGCCGTTTGCAAGACCTCACATGCCTAATGAACTAACTTGTGGAAAATTATGAATAATAAAAAGGTAACGTCTGGACCGGCTTCTTCATCTTGCCACAGGAATAGGAGGATGCAGTAAAAAAAGTATTGGTTTGTGCAACAGCTCAGTAAAGATTAACTTCCTTCCTACAAAGCAAAAATAATTCTTGTTAAAAATATACATTAGAGGACCCAGTCTTCTATGAACTTATTGTGTTTGTTATTCTGACTGTAATTATTGTAGCACTGTGATACTTAAAAAGTGCCACGCTGGCCTATTCTAAAGTTTAGTTTGTCTAGAATACCAGTCCCCTCCCAAAAGACCTTAGTCAACTGAAAAGGTGGCCTGACCCACACTGCTGTCTTTTGTATTCAATTAATCTCAAATTTAATTTAATTCTTAAATAAAACTTTACTCAAGCAGACTGCTTTTATTTTAAGAAAATCTACAGTCACTATGAAGATCGATAATCATTAATCAGTAGTAAGGCTAATAGTGCATTCATTCCTCCAAGCTCTGATCTGGAAGATCTTCAGAGCGACACCAGCAGGGGATAGAGAATCTCCCTGCACTCTAAAATCTCAGCCAGCCTCCATTTGGGTAGGACTCCTCACCAAAGAACTTGGAGTCTGTTGTACCAGAGAGTTTGTTGTACAGCAATGAACAGGTTTGTCAGCCCATAATAGGGAATCATATTATGGAACTGAAAAATAGTTTCCATATAAATTGTTGGTTATCATCACCTACATATCACATGAGTATATGCTGAGTTAGATCTATTTTTCCTTGATAAACCAGCATATCATATTAGCAGTTTAAGCTGTAGTCTGAGTACAGCAAACAAATCTGAGCAGTGTGGAACTTCAGTTATTTCGCATGTGCTGTGGTAAAAGCTGAGATTATCACTCCACTGTGTGCCAGTGTATGTATAGTCCATTACATTAGACCGATTCATACACATATTTACGTTTTCATGACAGTTTGGTTTGTGTGTGTGCTTCTTGTTTGCAACAGTGCTCAAAATCTCAATTTCATATGAAATAAATAAAGCATACTCAGTCATCCACTACTTTCCTCTTTTCTGATGCCAGTGCCAGTTCGTCTGTGCAATGGGAGCTATAAAATTGGTCTCTTGCCTACCGCAAATTGTCATCATAGGATTACCTCAAGCGCTCAACTCGCTGATTGTACTGTTTCCATTGCAGCAGCGTGGGCAATAATAATTACTTTAAGGCAGTCAGATTCTTACTAGAACAACTAACAGCTGTCCAACTTCCTAAATGCCCTACAGCTTAAATCTAAAATTCTGGTGTTGTCATAGAGGGGAAAAATAATATGTTACAATTAAATGTGTTGGTATATACAAATGTATTTCTATATTCATTTATAGGAATCTCTTATTTGGAGACCTGTCATCCAGAATACCATTTCCCACAGTATCCTAATTAAACAAAAAACCTTTATTTTGACCACTTTAGTTTTTCTCTGTAACACTTGATAATAACTAAAACCATCCTTTTAAAAAATATTTACATGTTTTCTTCATAGCATTAGAGAATAATGTTCCACTATGGAAAATTTAGTTAATCTGGAAAACCCTACATCCATAACATTTCAGATAATAGATCTCATACCTGTGCTGGCTTATCAGTGCATGATTTGTTTTGACAGATTATGGATTGTTTATAGAATTTGTTCTTCATAGTTTGAAAACATGTTTTGCTTCTTCCCAGTTATGTCACATCCAATACCTTTGCTTTTTTAATGACTTTTTTAACTTCATACTTAGGTGGAGAGTCTACTGCACAAAATCTATTCTATATTTGGCTGTGTGTTGGTCCAGCACCAAAAATGTACCTGGAAGCATTTTTGAACTGCTGATATTCATTTTCAATTTTGTTTATATCCCTTACACTATCTGAATATGCAAAATTATTTCACTACTTATCAGTCTTAGTGCAGCCCATTCAAGTCAAGGGAAAATGTATATTCCAAAAAATCCAGTCTAAGCTGGGGAAAAAAATGCATATAAATGGCTTTATGTGGTGTGGTGCATTTATAAAGCATTTTAACACAGTTTTATTAAGGGGCCCTTAGGAGTAAGTTTCTCAAGAAACACATACTAGCTTTGCACTGTATATTCAGCTTGCATATATTAAAAAATGTATGTGATATCATTTGGCTACAACAAAATTAAATTTACTGTGGTAAAGCTAAAAATGTATTTCCACTCTGGAAATGCTCATCCAGAAACATATCCTGTTTTGGCAGTATATTCTCGTTACTGTGCTGATCTTTGCACTGGGTGGCCTGTTAATCAATGCCTTGAACCACAGAGGGGCTTATGGCTGCAGTATTTGGCTAGTTTTAAAATATTTCAGAGAGTATTAATATATCCTAAATCCCGCTGTCAGAAAATGATTTACAGGCATCAGTGGGATTATTTCTCTTTGGAACAGTATTTCAAACTGTATGGCCTGTGAACTCATTGTAATTGTTTAGTGTAGTTTTAGAGACTGTACACCTATGTAAATGTTATCCATTAATAATAAAATGACTAATTTATATTGCGTTTAATCAAATTTAATTTAATTTTTTTTAGGTATTAGAGATAGAGAATTAAGGTTCTGCTATGATACAGATTTGGGGCTTAACCCAAGCTTCAAACTCTATAGTAATGGGATTTTAACAGCGTTAATGCTCTTTTCATACACTGTCTATAATGCCCAGAATGGAAGGCCTGGTTGCTATATACATGCTTAGTTTACAGTTCTTCATTCAAAAGAAGAAAACGTAGCCTTCTTAAGGGCCCCATTTAAGAATGCTCAAACCTTCAGGCTCAAGCATTCAACATTAATTCTTAAAAGGAATTACATTATCTCTCAGATTTAGGAAAAATTGTCTGTATTGGTTGTCAAAACACAGCGCATTAGGTATCATTGTTTTAAGGGCATTTAATGTAAAATAAACAAAACCACTAAACATCATAATTTAGACCTTTAAATAAAAATATATTAGGTGACATTGGGTGAAATCATGGCCAGACATATTTATTTTTCAAATAATTAACATTCAATAGAAAATTTACTAGCAGAAGGGCTATTTCCTTTTCCATACATCAAACTATAACTTTTTAAAGCAAACCCTAGGAAGAGGATACACTGCAGTAATAACCTAAGTCCTCAATTTGGAACCATAAGCTTAGGAGTGTATTTTGGTGACAGTGCCTAACTACTAAGTCTTAATGTCTTTTCACAATTACACATGAAATAGTGTCGGCTGGAAGTGGGGTACTATGAGCTAAACCTTGCACCAAAAATAGCAGTTGGTAAAGGTTTTAATCTTTATGAATTTTTACCATTTATTCCTATATCCCAAGGAAGTTTTCTTTGGGACATAGATGGGAAGTCCTACCCACAAATGGAGGCTGGCTGAGCTTTTATGATATAGCAAAACAGAGGCAGGTTCTGTCTTTACCTAATAAAGCAAGGAAATGTTGCAGGTTAACCTAAAAAGCTATTCCTTCAGAATATTTTAAGATATGAGAAGTAGCGCCTGTTGAGCAAATGAAAGGTTATAATTTAATGGCAAGGGAATTTTGGAAGGTGAGAATTAAAATTTAGTTTTTTAAAATGATGGATGCTTTTGAAACCTGGCATGCAGGTAGAGATATAGAGATATGTAGTTGATTGTAGCAAATATGAATGTGAACTCAGCTCAGGATGGGGAAGTTTAGAGAGAAGATTAAAAGAGGTGGGATTTGGCTTTTAAATTGTTATGCAGCATTACTTGAAAGCTAAAAGCCACACAGTTGCTATTTAGATACAATCTGATTGTGTGTATGTTTGTTGCTGGACACAGAACGATGAAGGCACCATCAGCATTTTGTAGCATTTGTCAATACAAGTTGGGCAGAATACACATTATATTCATGATGTCCACCAAAATATTCAGCAGCTGTAGGTTGTAAATATAAGAAGATGCTGAAAAACAGATATTGCAGAAAATTTTCCAGTGTTGTTGGTTGAATGACACATTTATTATATCAATGTCATTTCATGTCCGTAGGCACCAAAATAGTTGTACAGCTCAGGCTTTGACCTTCTTTAAACTGGAGTAGGTTAGAAACTAGGGCTTTTTGTTTAGACTGCTGCTTATTATTCTTTTTTTCCATAATTGTTCAGTAGATATCATTGTTGCATGTTTTAAATAATTCTGGGAACTTTTATAAATTATATTTTACCATGCTCAGCTAGAGTTTGATTGTCATTTATTATTTTTCTATCTTAAAATTCTAGGTTGGAGATAATTTACAACATAACTTCCTCAGCCTAAAAAAAATACATAAGGAAGCATTGATCATGTGAAATCTGCTAGGCCTTACCCCATGTCGTTAACTTTGCCCCCCCCCCTTTTTTTAAGGTAGAATATCCATTGACTTAAAATGATTAGTAAATACATTACATACATAGGAAGAAGGTTGTAAATATACATACGTTTATCCTTTCTTAACATTCTACAGCTGATTCTGAAGCAGTCATCACAAAAACCCCTAGCAGTTGTACTGGTCAGCCATACCCTAAGAACAGCACATGGAAAGAAATATTTCTAACTGACAAAATAACTGTTTTATCCCAAATGCCCCCATAGGAAAGGGTTGGGGTATGTTGGGAATAAGCTGAGTTAAAAGGAAAGGCTGTATTTACTTAGGGGTGCCAAAAGTTAGGCACCCCAAGTGATTGTATACTTACCTGAAACCCCGGGCCAGTGCTCCTATCAGCAGAAAACTGCACTGGTCCAGAGGTACTTCCAGCGAGCACCATAGAGCATTTGGTTTCCGGCTTATTCTTTCTTTGCGCGGGTGTGCATTTACAGTAGTGTGAAAAGTGTAACTTAAATTGATAAGTTGGCAATTTCATTCTACTGTGCGTGCGTCTGCCCCAAGAAAATTTGCAGAAAGAAGAAGGAAGCCAATCGCTCCTTGGTGCTCACTGGAAGGACCCCCGGACCAGTTCAGTTTTCTCCCGATAGAATCATCGGCCCAGGATGTGAGGTAAGTATATACAATCACTTGGTGGTGCCTAACTTTTGGAAACCCCAATTAAATAGGCCTTTCCTTCTTCTTTAAGGCTGATAAAGTTAGAACTCTTTGGGAGCGGGTTAAGAATTTATCTAATTCATATAAGAATGATTATATGTATGCCTTTTACAAAAACATAGATGTCTAGATTATATTTAATGCATATTTACACTGAAATTTACTTGAAGATGAAAACATTTAACATAAAGATGTGTGTGGATTTATGTTGGGGCCCATGCATATAGAAACTTGGCAGCTATATTATTAGCAGAGCTGAATTTTTTTGAAATGTTAAAATTGAAACTGATACCATTTTTTTTCTATTTTTAGGGTAGAAAAAATGAAGCTGAACGATACTTCTTGAAGGCAATTCAGCTGGATCCCAACAAAGGCAACTGTTATATGCATTATGGTGAGTGTTTTACTGATTAATAGTGTTTCATAAGGTACTTGGATTGATGATCATGCCAAAGCACATTCTCTGTCCTTTTATTCATTTTATACATGTCCCATACTGTTGGGAAAAACTGAATATTGTTAAGTGATCCTTTCTTGTTTTTTGTGCATTGTCATAAATTAAAATGAAGCATTAATGACAATATAGTACAATATAAAACAACTTATTTTTTAACTTTAGTTACAGCTTAGCATGTCAAGATTTTTGAACAAATAGTAAACTTTTATGAAAAGCAAAATCAATCAAGGTAATTTACACCTTAATGAAATGGCTGCCATGTGTTGTGATTGCCAATATTTGAGGATTAGTTATTTTACTACATTAAAAAATATGTGGGAGGACTGACTGTGTTTGTGTTTAGGAGCATTCTGTTTAGTCTGGATGGACCATGAAACCAAATCTTGATTTTTTTTCTGTCTGGTATTGTTAAGGAGTGCTTAGAATAATAGTTATGGGTACTTAAGACAGTAATACAGTTGTGCAAATGCTGTTACTGGAATGGCAGCCTTTTCGTTGTGTTAAATTGTGATTATTTATAAACAGTGGACACATTTTCATCTGGCTATTAACTTAACAACAAATCAGATGTCTGCCTAAGGTTTTCTACCTGCAGCTGTCTGAAAAAGCCTAATCACTTATAGGTGGCTAGGTTACTGCCCAGGTGTAAACTTGATCAATGTTTATAAATGAGATGCTTTAATAGTTTTTATTGTGTATGCTTGAAACTTCATTTATGAAATCTTCCATCTGGCAGTTACTGTAATTTCTATTAATATTTTTACTGTCTGGTACATCAGCTTTCTTGATTCACCAAGTAAGATAAAATGAATGAATGTTAGCTTTTATTTCCCGCTACATTACTGTACAGTATACATGAAGTTAATACTGAGGGGGTTATTTAACAAGAAAAGAGTTGGCATTTTTTTCGATTCAAGAAACAAACTGGGGCAAAAATTGCAGACGCAAAAAATATTACACAGCCCTTAAAGGAATTGTTCAGTATAAAATAAAAATTGGGTAAATAGATAGGCTGTGTAAAATAAAAAATGTTTCTAATAAAGTTATTTAGCCAAAAATGTAATGTATTAAGTCTGGAGTGACTGGATGTCTAACATAATAGCCAGTATAAAGAAGCGAGAGGCTGGCACACTTAGCGATTGAAACCGGGGTCCTACCCCTGGTGTGTTTATTGCATCAACAACGTTTCGGAGGGCGTTCCCCTTCGTCAGGTGCATCACCTGAAGAAGGGGGAACGCCCTCCGAAACGTTGTCGATGCAATAAACACACCAGGGGTAGGACCCCGGTTTCAATCGCTCCGTGTGCCAGCCTCTCGCTTCTTTATACTACTTTTGGGAGTGCCATCTTCCCTAGGCGCTGGGCACCAGCGGTATCCATTTGAAGGGCCTGAGTGTGCGCGTGACTCTTTCTGCACTGTAACATAATAGCCAGAACATTACGTCCTGCTTTGCAGCTCTCTTGGTTTCCCCTGATTGGTAACCAGACAGTAACCAATCAGTGACTTGAGGGGGTGGCACATGGGCCATAACTGTTGCTTTTGAATCTGAGCTGCATGCTGAGGGTCAATTGCAAACTCACTGAACAGTTATGTCCCATGTGGCCCCCCTTCAAGTCACTGACTAACTCAGAGTTAGAGAGCTGAAAAGGAGGAAGAAGTGTTCCGACTATTATGTGAGGCATCCAGTCACTCCAGGCTTTATACATTACATTTTTGGCTAACTATATTAAGATTTTTTTTTTATTTTGCACAGCCTATCTATTTACCATTTTTTATTTTTACACTGAACTGTTCCTTTATGAGTGCATTGCAGTCAGTTGCCCTTATGGAATTAAATTTCCCTCTGTACCATTTATTTGTTTTATACCAACAAATAGCTGATGATTCACATAAATTCCTGCATATGTTTTCCAGCAAAGTGTCTATATTTATTACTAGATGTTCTCTAGAATACTCTTTGGAGTATTGCTGCACTTTATGCATAGCAAATCCCTGCTAATATACAGTTAGGTCCATAAATATTTGGACAGACAACTTATTTTACTAAATTTGGTTCTGTACATTACCACAATGAATTTTAAATGAAACAACTCAGATGCAGCTGAACTGCAGACTTTCAGCTTTAATTCAGTGGGTTGAACAAAAAGATTGCATAAAAATTTGAGGAACTAAAGCCTTTTAAAGCCTTTTTAAAACAATCACTTCATTTCTAGTGCTCAAAAGTAATTGGACCAGGGGTTCAAAAGTAATTGGACTACTGACTCCAAGGCTACTTCATGGGCATGTGTGGACAATTCCTTTGTTATGTCTATCAGTGAAGCAGATAAAGGCCCTGGAGTTGATTTGAGGGGGGGGGGGTGCTTGTATGTGGAAGATTTTGCTGTGAACAGACAACATGCGGTCAAAGGAGCTCTCCATGCAGGTGAAACAAGCCATCCTTAAGCTGCAAAAAACAGAAAAAAAAACCATCTGAGAAATTGCTACAATATTAGGAGTGGCAAAATCTACAGTTTGGTACATCCTGAGAAAGAAAGAAAGCTCTGGTGAACTCAGCAACGCAAAAAGACCTGGATGTCCACGGAAGACAACTGTGGTGGATGATCGCAGAATCATTTCCATGGTGAAGAGAAACCGCTTCACAACAGCCAAACAAGTGAACATCACTCTCCAGGAGGCAGGTGTATCGATATTCAAGTCTACCATAAAGAGAAGACTGCATGAAAGTAAATACAGAGGGTGCACTGCAAGGTGCAAGCCACTCATAAGCATCAAGAATAGAAAGGCTCGATTGAACTTTGCTTAAAAAAAAAACATCTAAAAAAGCCAGCACAGTTCTGGAAAAAAGTTCTTTGGACAGATGAAACCAAGATCAACCTCTACCAGAATGATGGCAAGAAAAAAGTATGGAGAAGACGTGGAACAGCTCATGATCCAAAGTATACCACATCATCTGTAAAACGGCGGAGGCAGTGTGATGGCTTGGGCGTGCATGGCTGCCAGTGGCACTGGGACACTAGTGTTTATCCATGATGTGAAACAGGACAGAAGCATCCGAATGAATTCTGAGGTGTTCAGTAGAGATGTCGCGAACTGTTCGCCGGCGAACTTGTTCGCGCGAACATCGGGTGTTCGCACTCGCCGGAAGTTCGCGAACGTCGCGCGACGTTCGCCATTTTGGGTTCGCCATTGTTGGCGCTTTTTTTTGCCCTCTCACCCCAGACCAGCAGGTACATGGCAGCCAATCAGGAAGCTCTCCCCTGGACCACTCCCCTTCCCTATAAAAACCGAAGCCCTGCAGCGTTTTTTCACTCTGCCTGTGTGTGCTGAAGAGATAGTGTAGGGAGAGAGCTGCTGCCTGTTAGTGATTTCAGGGACAGTTGAAAGTTTGCTGGCTAGTAATCGTTTTGATACTGCTCTGTTATTGGAGGGACAGAAGTCTGCAGGGGTTTGAGGGACATTTTAGCTTAGGTAGCTTTGCTGGCTAGTAATCTACCTTCTACTGCAGTGCTCTGTATGTAGCTGCAGTGGGCAGCTGTCCTGCTTCTGATCTCATCTGCTGACTGCTGCAATAACAGTAGTCCTTGTAAGGACTGCTTTTATTTATTTTTTTGTTGTTTTACTACTACTACTACTACTACTACTATAAGAGCCCAGTGCTATTAGTCTAGCAGTGTTGGGGAGTGGGACTGGTGTGCTAATCTGCTGCTCCTAGTAGTTCAGCAGCACCAACTTTAATTTTTTTTTTTAATATTCATTTTTTTTTATTTTACTTTTTTTATTTTACTACCGCTGTAGTAGTGTATAAGTTGACCTTTTAGGCATTATTTGCCCTGTAGGCATTATTTGCACACTGTTTTCTTCAACCCGCCATCGAGCTGTGTGACCTTGTTCCCATTCTGTCTAAATATCCATAATATTACCGTCTCCAGAAAAAACACCGGAGTCACTTTTTTCAAGCAGCATTCATATATTTTACGTAATCCGTATCCACCGCTGTAGTAGTGTATACGTTGGCCTTGTAGGCATTATTTGCACACTGTTTTCTTCAACCCGCCATCGAGCTGTGTGACCTTGTTCCCATTCTGTCTAAATATCCATAATATTACCGTCTCCAGAAAAACACCGGAGTCACTTTTTTCAAGCAGCCATAATATATTTTACGTAATCCGTATCCACCGCTGTAGTAGTGTATACGTTGGCCTTGTAGGCATTATTTGCACACTGTTTTCTTCAACCCGCCATCGAGCTGTGTGACCTTGTTCCCATTCTGTCTAAATATCCATAATATTACCGTCTCCAGAAAAAACACCGGAGTCACTTTTTTCAAGCAGCCATAATATATTTTACGTAATCCGTATCCACCGCTGTAGTAGTGTATACGTTGGCCTTGTAGGCATTATTTGCACACTGTTTTCTTCAACCCGCCATCGAGCTGTGTGACCTTGTTCCCATTCTGTCTAAATATCCATAATATTACCGTCTCCAGAAAAAACACCGGAGTCACTTTTTTCAAGCAGCCATAATATATTTTACGTAATCCGTATCCACCGCTGTAGTAGTGTATACGTTGGCCTTGTAGGCATTATTTGCACACTGTTTTCTTCAACCCGCCATCGAGCTGTGTGACCTTGTTCCCATTCTGTCTAAATATCCATAATATTACCGTCTCCAGAAAAAACACCGGAGTCACTTTTTTCAAGCAGCCATAATATATTTTACGTAATCCGTATCTACCGCTGTAGTAGTGTATACGTTGGCCTTGTAGGCATTATTTGCACACTGTTTTCTTCAACCCGCCATCGAGCTGTGTGACCTTGTTCCCATTCTGTCTAAATATCCATAATATTACCGTCTCCAGAAAAAACACCGGAGTCACTTTTTTCAAGCAGCCATAATATATTTTACGTAATCCGTATCCACCGCTGTAGTAGTGTATACGTTGGCCTTGTAGGCATTATTTGCACACTGTTTTCTTCAACCCGCCATCGAGCTGTGTGACCTTGTTCACATTTTGTCTAAATATTGATAATATTATCGTCTCTAGAAAAACCACTTGAGTTACTTTTTTTCAAGCAGCATTCATATATTTTACGTAATCCGTATCCACCGCTGTAGTAGTGTATACGTTGACCTTGTAGGCATTATTTGCACAGTGTTTTCTTCAACCCGCCATCGAGCTGTGTGACCTTGTTCACATTTTGTCTAAATATTGATAATATTATCGTCTCTAGAAAAACCACTTGAGTTACTTTTTTTCAAGCAGCATTCATATATTTTACGTAATCCGTATCCACCGCTGTAGTAGTGTATACGTTGACTTTGTAGGCATTATTTGCACAGTGTTTTCTTCAACCCGCCATCTAGCTGTGTGTATTATCGTTTCCAGAAAAACCAACTGAGTTTTTGTTGTTGTTGTTGTTTTTTTAAAAATAATGCCAGGCAAAGGCAGGCCGCCACGCAGAGGCCGTGCTAGGGGCCGTGCTGCTATGCAATCCTGTGGCCCTAGCAAATTGCCCAGTTTTAAAAAGCCAATGACCCTGAACTCCCAAAATGCTGAAGAGGTAGTTGACTGGCTTACACAGCACACCCCATCCTCTACCGTTTCTAACTTTACCACAACATCCTCCTCATCCTCCACTGCTATGGCCACCCCACGTAACACTTCCTCCACCACCGGGCCCCTTCTTCACTGGGGTCAGAGGAGTTATTTTCCAATGAGTTTCTTGAACTGAGTAATGCGCAACCATTATTGCCAGAAGAAGATGAAGGAGATGAGGACCTTACACCAGATTTAATTCTGGCAGAGAACACGATAGAGATGGACATAATGAGTGATGAGGAGGAGGTCCCCGCTGCTGCTTCCTTCTGTGATGTGTCAGAAGAAATTGATGCATCTGAGGAGAATGATGATGAGGAGATTGATGTTTTGTGGGTGCCTAGTAGAAGAGAGCAAGAGGAGGGTAGTTCAGATGGAGAGACGGAGAGTCAGAGAGGCAGTAGGAGAATAAGACTTAGAAGAAGCAGGGAGGACAGCCCGCAGGGATCAGTAGGGCAACAACATGTATCGGCACCTGTGTTCAGCCGGCCAACGCACCCGCCATTGCCGCCAATACCGCAAACTCCGCCAACTTCTACTGTTACCGCCAGATCGCACACTTCCAAAAAGTCAGCAGTGTGGGATTTTTTTAATGTGTGTGCCTCTGACAAAAGCATTGTAATTTGCAATGAGTGCAGTCAGAAACTGAGCCTTGGTAAGCCCAACAGCCACATAGGTACAACTTCTATGCGAAGGCACATGAGCGGCAAGCACAAAGCACTTTGGGAGCAACACCTCAAAGGCAACAGGCAAACTAAAAGCCACACTCCTTCTGGTCCAGCATCTTACTGCTCTACCTCTGCTCTCCTTGACCCGTCTGAACCACCCTCCACTCCGCCTTCCACCTTGACCACCTGTTCCCATTCCCAGTCATCTGCCACCAGCCAAGTTTCTGTGAAGGCCATGTTTGAGCGTAAGAAGCCAATGTCTGACTGTCACCCCCTTGCCCGGCGTCTGACAGCTGGCTTGTCTGCACTCTTAGCCCGCCAGCTTTTACCATACCAGCTGGTGGACTCTGAGGCCTTCCGCAAATTTGTAGCAATTGGGACACCGCAGTGGAAGGTACCCAGCCGCAATTTTTTTTCTAAAAAGGGAATACCACACCTGTACCAACATGTGCAGAGCCAAGTTACCGCATCTCTGTCACTTAGTGTTGGGCCAAAGGTCCATATGACTACTGACGCATGGTCCTCCAAGCATGGTCAGGGCAGGTATGTCACCTACACTGCCCACTGGGTGAACTTGGTAATGGCTGGGAAGCAGGGAATGGGTAGCTCAACAACAACAGTGGAGTTGGTGTCACCGCCACGGATTGCACGCGGTTCTGCCACCACCTCTACTCCTCCATCGCTCTCTACCTCGTCTTCTTCTTCTTCTTACTCTGCTGCTGGGTCCTCCTTCTCCTCCTCCACACCTGTGCACCCCCAGCTCCCCTAGGCTATTCGACGTGCCAGGTACGCCGTTGTCACGCTGTCTTGGGGATGACGTGCCTGGAAAGCAAAAACCATACCGGATCTGTACTCCTGTCATCTCTGCAGTCACAGGCCGATCGGTGGCTGACCCCACACCAACTGCAGATCGGAAAAGTGGTGTGTGACAATGGAAGCAATCTGTTGGCAGCGTTGAGACTAGGCAATTTAACACATGTGCCCTGCATGGCACATGTGTTAAATTTAATAGTCCAACGTTTTGTCTCCAAGTACCCAGGATTCCAGGACGTTCTCACCCAGTCCAGAAAGGTGTCGGCCCATTTCAGACGTTCCTACACAGCCATGGCACGCCTTGCTGACATTCAGCAGCGCTACAACATGCCAGTCAGGCGTTTGATTTCTGACAGCCAGACTCGCTGGAATTCAACGCTCCTTATGTTGGAACGTCTGCTGCAACAACAAAGGGCCGTCAACGAGTACCTTTTTGAACTGGGTGGTAGGACTGGATCTGCACAGCTGGGGATTTTTTTCCCCGCGTTACTGGGTGCTTATGCGCGATGCCTGCAGGCTCATGCGACCTTTTGAAGAGGTGACAAATATGGTCAGTCGCACCGAAGGCACCATCAGCGACCTAATACCCTTCGCTTTCTTCCTGGAGCGTGCCGTGCGACGAGTGACAGATGAGGCTGTAGACCAGCGTGACGAGGAGCTGGAAGCGCGCGATTTCTGGTCGGAATCACCAGAACGAACCCAGGCACCTGCTGCAACGCAGGGAGAGGTGCCAGAAGTGGAGTCAGAGGAGGAAGGTGGCTTTGTGGAGGAGGAGGAGGAGGACCAACAGGAGCAGGCTTCCCAGGGGGCTAGTGGTGACCTTTTGGGGACCCCTGGTCTTGTACGTGGCTGGGGGGAGGAGACCGTGAATGATGCAGTCCTTGATAATGAGGAAGCGGAGATGGATAGCTCTGCATCCAACCTTGTGAGAATGGGGTCTTTCATGCTGTCATGCCTGTTGAAGGACCCCCGTATCAAGAGGCTTAAGGAGAAGGACCTGTACTGGGTCGCAACGCTACTAGACCCTCGGTACAAGCATAAAGTGTCAGAAATGTTACCAACATACCACAAGTCCGAAAAGATGCGGCATTTACAAACCAGCCTGCAAAACATGTTGTACAATGCTTTTAAGGGTGATGTCACTTCAGGAACTCATCAACATTCCAGGGGCAGAGGTGCCAGTAATCCTGCCACGAGCACACCTGCAAGGACAAAGCCCTTTGGCCAGTCTGTAACGTCAGACATGCAAATGTTTTTCTGTCCAAGGCAGCGCCACAACCCTTCTGGATCCACCCTCAAAGAACGCCTCGACCGGCAGGTAGCGGACTACCTGGCATTAACTGCAGATATCGACACTCTGAGGAGCGATGAACCCCTGGACTACTGGGTGCGCAGGCTTGATCTGTGGCCAGAGCTGTCACAATTTGCCATGAACCTCTTGTCTTGCCCAGCCTCAAGTGTGCTCTCAGAAAGGACCTTCAGTGCAGCAGGAGGGATTGTAACTGAGAAGAGAACTCGCCTAGGTCACAAAAGTGTCGATTACCTGACCTTTATTAAAATGAATGAGGGGTGGATCTCGGAGGGTTACTGCACGCCGGAAGACTTGTTCTGACTTCTATGCAGCTGTCCTTCTCTTCAAGCCTCATGACTCCACACACAGCTGTCCTTTAGCGTCCTCCTCCTCCCTCCGCCACCGTTACAAACTAGGGTGCAAACCCTACTGGTTTAATTTTTTCTGGCCTCTGTGCTTCAGTGGCTGCGACCAAAAAAATGCCTATTTTCTGCATTTATATGACATAATTTTTCTGGCCTCTGTGCTTCAGTGGCTGCAACCAAAAAAATTTATATTTTCAGCATTTATATGGCATAATTTTTCTGTCAACTGTGCTTCAGTGGCTGCGACCAAACAAATGCATATTTTCTGCATTTATATGGCATAATTTTTCTGGCCTCTGTGCTTCAGTGGCTGCAACCAAAAAAATTACTATTTTCAGCATTTATATGGCATATTTTTTCTGGCAACTGTGCTTCAGTGGCTGCGACCAAAAAAATGCATATTTTCTGCATTTATATGGCATAATTTTTCTGGCCTCTGTGCTTCAGTGGCTGCAACCAAAAAAATTTATATTTTCAGCATTTATATGGCATAATTTTTCTGGCAACTGTGCTTCAGTGGCTGCGACCAAAAAAATGACTATTTTCAGCATTTATATGGCATATTTTTTCTGGCCTCTGTGCTTCAGTGGCTGTGGCCAAAAAAACTGGGCAAACAATGCCTACAAGGTCAACGACGTTGACCTTGTAGGCATTGTTTGCCCAGTTTTTTTGGCCACAGCCACTGAAGCACAGAGGCCAGAAAAAATATGCCATATAAATGCTGAAAATAGTCATTTTTTGCCATACGTTGACTCAACGTATATGGCAAAAAATGACTATTTTCAGCATTTATGTGGCATATTTTTTCTGGCAACTGTGCTTCAGTGGCTGCAACCAAAAAAACTGGGCAAACAATGTCTACAAGGTCAACGTATGGCGAAAAATTACTATTTTCAGCATTTATATGGCATATTTTTTCTGGCAACTGTGCTTCAGTGGCTGCGTCCAAAAAAACTGGGCAAACAATGTCTACAAGGTCAACGTATGGCGAAAAATGACTATTTTCAGCATTTATATGGCATATTTTTTCTGGCAACTGTGCTTCAGTGGCTGCGTCCAAAAAAACTGGGCAAACAATGCCTACAAGGTCAACGTATGGCAGTTGTTTAAAGAGAACAGTAGATTACTAGCCAGCAAAGCTACCTAAGCTAAAATGTCCCTCAAATCCCTGCAGACTTCTGTCCCTCCAATACAGAGCAGTATCAAGCAGATTACTAGCCAGCAAACTTACTATCATCTGTCCCTGAAATCACTAACAGCTCTCCCCCTACACTATCTCTTCCAAGCACACACAGGCAGATTTTTCAGATACATTTTTGCCCTTGATCCCCCTCTGGCATGCCACTGTCCAGGTCGTTGCACCCTTTAAACAACTTTAAAATAATTTTTCTGGCCAGAAATGTCTTTTCTAGATGTTAAAGTTCGCCTTCCCATTGAAGTCTATGGGGTTCGCGAACCGCTCGCATTTTTGCGCAAGTTCGCGAATATGTTCGCGAACTTTTTTTCCGACGTTCGCTACATCCCTAGTGTTCAGAGACACTGTCTGCTCAAATCCAGCTAAATGCAGTCAAATTGATTGGGAGGCGTTTCATAAAACAGATGGGCAATGACCCAAAACATACAGCCAAAGCAACCCAGGAGTTTATTAAAGCAAAGAAGTGGAATATTCTTGAATTCTTAAGTTGAAGACTTCAGGCTGTCATTGCCAGCAAAGGGTTTTCAACCAAGTATTAGAAATTAACATTTTATTTTCAGTTTTATTAATTTGTCCAATTACTTTTGAGCCCCTGAAATGAAGCGATTGTGTTAAAAAAAAGGCTTTAGTTCATCACATTTTTTGTTCAACCCACTGAATTAAAGCTGAAAGTCTGCAGTTCAACTGCATCTGAGTTATTTTCATTTAAAATTCATTGTGGTAATGTACAGAACCAAAATCAAAAAAAAGGTTGGTCTGTCCAAATATTTATGGACCTAACTGTACATGCTGTGAAATCTTAGTATGTTAAATCTCTATAATATTATCTTAAAATTTCTGTTTGGTTCTAAATAGTACCATAGTACCTAAATGAGGACTGGTTTGCTGGGATCACTTTCCCTTGTAGGTTGAGTACAAATAAAGTATATGCCAAACGAGCAAGCCTGATTCTGTGCTAATGACAACATAATGGTTTCATAAAATATTTAATAGTGATCATGTATTTTACTATGTACTTAAAGAACTCTGAAGAATGAATGTTTTCAGTTGTTTGATGTGGTTATTGTCTTCATACTGGAATATACTGGGGTTTCAGCTGAGTCACCTGTTTCCCAAAATTGGATTTAAAAAGCAGTCTTTGCTTGATTTCCAGTTAACGTGAATAATACTTTAATTTTAAAGTATTGCATCAGACATTAAATACAGGCATGCTACATTGTTTTCCTGTTGTAGTAGGAAAGTTGGCATAAGGTGGCATAAAACACATTGTAGTTCTCTTTATGTCTTGGGATATTTGGGAGCCTATCTATCAATGGGTAAAAGTAAGAGTTCACTGTTTGATCAATACACTCCTAGAGAATGGCAGATTTTCATTAGTTTCACTCTTTGATATTATATATATATATATATCTCTTGTGATATAGTCAAATCAGTATTGTGAAATCACATGCAAGCCGACGTGACGTTTCGGTCCACACAGGGACATTTCTCAAGGTCCCTGTGTGGACCTTTCACAATACAGATTTGACTATATCACAAGAGATCTCGGTGTTGCCGGTCTTTTTTTTTTTTTTGCTTATACTATAAGGGATGTTGCAAAGGCGGAGTGCTGCCCTTACCAAGTAAATAAATATAAATATATATATATATATATATATATATATATATATATATATATATATATATATATATATATATATATATATATATATATATATATGTCCCTTATTGATATGGATCCAGAATATTTTTCTTGCCTAACAGTGGAATTTTAAGTTATAGCACCAGCACAGGCATATATTGTGTTCATTGAGAACTTTGGTGCTATTTTAAACTGATACACATATGAGTTATATGTGTGCTGCAATTGTATACTGATTTGAGTATATGGGGAGATATACTTCATACAGTATGTGTTTGTTTATTGGTGATCATATGGGTATTTTGTATAGGGATAGCAAAATCCAGTGGGATAGATCAATAGGGATGCACCAAATCTACATCTTTGGGATTTAGCCAAATCCTAATGCTTCAATTTGCATATGTAAATAAGTTCTGAAGGGTTTGAAAAGAACCACGTGCATGGATAAAAACATTTTCAGTTCCTTGTTTGTGTGACAAAAAGTCATACAACTTTTTGGATTTGGTTCAGCCAAGCACTGAATCATGATGATTATACTTACATTTTGTATTTTGCATTGAATTTGCAATCTCTTAATCTCATGTGTATTTCAAGTTTTGCTCAAGCAATTGTTCTTATATATTATGAAAAGTCTGGACTAGATGGATAGTGACTAAATGTGCAGTTTTAAAAGTTTTTAATTTTTAACCACAGCTGGAATATACAGTAAGAAAGATAAAATGCTGGCAGAGAACTGATTTAATCTCAATCATCAACTGT
This sequence comes from Xenopus laevis, assembly GCF_017654675.1. Taxonomy (NCBI): domain Eukaryota; kingdom Metazoa; phylum Chordata; class Amphibia; order Anura; family Pipidae; genus Xenopus; species Xenopus laevis. The sequence continues at coordinate 94,008,162 of NC_054376.1, read as the reverse complement.
CTTTTCCACATTTCCCTTTAAAGATATACCGATTATGTGTACAGCTGTGCATCATTATAATAATAGCCTGTACCTTGCAATTTAAATTGCAAACTATAGCTTCTGCTAATATCAGTCTACTGAAATTATAGCTCTTTAGACTGTTAGAATAACATACTGTCAGACTTAACAAGTATTTAGACGCCCAAACTATCTGTAAAAGTATGGGTGGCTTTTCACTGCCTCCAGTTTCTTTGATTAATTTGGTTGAATCGGATGGAAATTTTGAGCCTACTTGCCACTAAATAATGGTGTCTGAAGGCATTTTTTCTTTGCAGCCCAGTGGTTTGAAAACTTCTCCTTATAAGCATTTTTTGTCTCTGTTCTTATAGGATGTACATATTTATGATCACACACATCAAAGCCATTGTAACATGAGAATTGCAGTTATATTTAAGTCCTATTAAATAGCGAGTAATATATTCGTGAACCTAAGTTAGCCCCAAACTACAGAACTTTAAGTGACATTGTTAAAGTTATACAATTTGGTTAGAAAATCTCTGTCAATGTTTAAATTCTGTAATTCCTCCAGGTAATGGTATAAAGTGTCTAGTAGCATTAAAGGGATACTGTCATGGGAAAAAAAATTTTTTTCAGAATGAATCGGTTAATAGTGCTGCTCCAGCAGAATTCTGTGCTGAAATCCATTTCTCAAAAGAGCAGAACAGATTTTTTTATATTGAATTTTGAAATCTGACATGGGGCTAGACATATTGTCAATTTCCCAGCTGCCCCAAGTCATGTGACTTGGTTTAGGGATCAGGCATGTTGGAAAATCTTATATGCTGATGCGCCATACCTGACAAAGTTTGGTACATTTGTAGATGAAGAGGTAAAGAGGAGCCACAACTTTTTTTCACTTCCCCCTGGTCTTGGGCTGTTAGCCCAAACAGCTGGAACAATAGAAATGTAGCCGATTTATTGGACACCTACAATAATCAGAGTATGGCCTCTTTTGGATAAAAAGTACCTGAAATTGCTACCCCACTGCCTCGCTTAAAAGTAGCATTACAACATTTTATCTTAAAACCCTTTAGTGAACATATTCAGGCTGAAATATATAAGCACTTTGGCTAATGTAGCAGCACTGGGCTTATTTGCATCTGGGTAGCAACCCATATAACCAGTGATTAGTTTTGTTCAGCCAATTGCAGGTATAACAAAGAAATCAAAACTTTGGTTGCCTTGGGTTACTTCCAAGGTACAGATTTCCCCAGTGTTGATATATGAGTCCCAGCAAAACCTATCCCCACAGATACCTACAGTCTTTAAGGCTTATCTCACTCTGTATTGTAATTTCCAATGTACATATTAATCTTGTTTAATGTGTGAAAAAAAAGATGTAGCTCACCAGTAGCAACATTGGGTGTGGGCGCACATGTCCCAAGCCAACAACTAAAGCCGTTTGGCAAAGACTCACACATCCCATGAACAAGCATTGTTAAAGAATTGTGAACTTCATTTTCAACAAGATAGAGCATATATTAGCCTTTGCATGTTTCATGCCCAAGGCATCTAATAATATATACGTGGCCTTAAGCACAAAATGTGTTAGGTTAATATGTTCTCTGCTCTTGTTTAAAATAAAGTTTACAATCTTTTTACAATGCCTGTTTGAGGGATTTGTGAGTGCTTCCAAAAATATTTGGTGGCACAGTGAGCCTGTCGCCCTTATGTGTAGGGGAAATGGCTGATTGAGACATCTGTGGCAATAACACAGAACATTCACTAGGAAATGCTCACCTTTGCATTAGGCAGTGTGTTTCCTATATATTACTATGGAAAAGACAGTCAAGTAAGAAGCACTTATCCACCATTGTTTTAAAATGGAGCCAGGCAGAAATTTAGGATAATCAAATCACCTTACTTAAAGCAATCACTGCTTAATATTCAGTAGATTATATTCCAAGGCAAACACTTTACACTATTTTGTTAAAATGTGTTTCTCTCTTTCTTAATACCTTGGAAGTAGGTATTGGAAAATAAGTACAAATTATATAAAATTGAATTTTAGGTTTAGGGTTTTTATGCAGAACATTTCAGTGTGCTGATTTCTTTGAAGCTACATCATAAAAAATATAAAGATCAGATTTTTATTGTGTATATTCCTCTGTTGAAGAGCTTTATGTGATCAAAAAAATGACAATGTTGGCACTCTATCAGCAAGTGAAAATGACTTAATTGTCTGTAATAAACTGAATTATATTTGTATGTGTGTTTGCATTGCAGGACAATTTCTACTAGAAGAAGGACGCCTTTTAGAAGCTGCAGAAATGGCAAAGAAAGCAGCGGAACTTGACAGTTCTGAATTTGATGTAGTATTCAATGCAGCACATATGCTCAGGTTGGTGAATTGGGAAACACCTAATTTATTAGCAAACCTGTTGAAGATACAAAAAGAGGGGGGCGATTGTAGACTTATACTATTATAAGGTTAATAGTATCTTAAACATTTTCTGCAGAGAAAAGCCGTTAACCATTGTGCCACCTGCCATATGTTTGAATATATTCACCGCGAATTCGCGCCTGACGAATAAATTCGCCCATCACTACATACAATCAAATAGAAATTTTGAGCTACTTGTCATTACCCACATGTAAGGAAGTATTAATGCAGAACTAGTTACTGACACAACAACATCAGAATGTGCTGCTAGTTGTCAATATTTCCTTTAATTCCTATTACTTGTTTCTTTCCTTCATGACTTATAATTACTAATGCTCTGCACATTGATTGCTTAAGGGCTCCTACACATGGGCATTTATCAGTGCCTTCCTGTGTGGTGTGTTTTTATTAAAGGGATCCTGTCATCGGAAAACATGTTTTTTTCAAAACGCATCAGTTAATAGTGCTACTCCAGCAGAGTTCTGCACTGAAATCCATTTCTCAAAAGAGCAAACAGATTTTTTTATATTCAATTTGAAAAATTGAAATCTGACATGGGGCTAGACATTTTGTCAATTTCCCAGCTGCCCCTGGTCATGTGACTTGTGCCTGCACTTAAGGAGAGAAATGCTTTCTGGCAGGCTGCTGTTTTTCCTTCTCAATGTAACTGAATGTGTCTCAGTGGGACATGGGTTTTTACTATTGAGTGTTGTTCTTAGATCTACCAGGCAGCTGTTATCTTGTGTTAGGGAGCTGTTATCTGGTTACCTTCCCATTGTTCTTTTGTTTGGCTGCTGGAGGGGAAAAGGGAGGGGGTGATATCACTCAAACTTGCAGTAAAGAGTGATTGAAGTTTATCAGAGCACAAGTCATATGACTTGGGGCAGCTGGGAAATTGACAATATGTCTAGCCCAATGTCAGATTTCAAAATTGAATATAAAAAAATCTGTTTGCTCTTTTGAGAAATGGATTTCAGTGCAGAATTCTGCTGAAGCAGCACTATTAACAGATTCATTTTGAAAAATTTTTTTTTTCCCATGACAGTCTCCCTTCAATTGTTTCATGGCATGGGAATGCATGAGTTAATGAAACCCATACTTAACTTAGTTGCCTTTACCCATGACAATACACTGAACCGACAAATGAAGGTGAGGTGGTGCAGGCAGCATAGGGTAGATTGAACTCTGTTTACTCATGTCTTGCCATGTATTGAAATCTATGAAAAAGACAGCCCTAAAATTTAACCTGCAGCCAAACATTCTGGTTGTCGTGTCCCTCTTTTTGCAATTATCTTTCTTATTAGCCCCTTGGTTTATGAGTGATTCATCATGTTGACATCAAATTGTGAATGTTATTAGAGGTTAAGCATGTAGTACAAGTTGCATTTGGAAGTACTCTACAGCTTTTTATTATTTCCCCATTCCTCAATACAGATTCCAGTAATATGGTGCCTTTTTATATGATCCCAACTGTGTTAATTAAAGATGTTTTCCCAGCATTTTTACATGGGTAAATGCAAGTATAAAAATAGATATTAATAGCAAACAGTAATGTAAAGAGTAAGCACTTCTTGGATGAGAGGAACAGACTATAATCCTTCTTTGTTATGTGCTTGGGAAGTTAAAGGACCAAATCAAGCAGCAAGTGCATAAATCAGGGTGAGTTCATAAACTGGGCAGGTTGGCTGATGTTTCATCTTTACAGCTACAAGGGCATTTGCCTAAACAGCATGAAATAAGATCCCTCGTTAGGCTATTACATTGTCTGATGAGCCCATATATTCTGTGTTTTGTCTGGTTAAGAGTTTGCACCAGATGTAACGGATTGTTCTTTTCATCTCTGGATGAAAAGGACTGATCTATTGTGCATGAATATTTTAGCCAGGTCCACAAATAAATACAAAAGCATCGTTATGCATCTGTATTTGTGTATCTTGGCAGTTATCTATTGATTGCTGAATTACAAATGAAGCTGGATTTAAGCAAGAAAAAATCATTCCTTCTCCCCCTGTCCTAGTGTCTCTGCACCCTACAGTTCACATTTGTGTTATTGGATCCCCACTTCTTTCCACATACTGCATTTTTTTCTAATCTATATTTCATGGTCTGTTCTCACATTGCTTTTTCTGTTTAAAAAAAAAAAGAAAACAACGTTTCAATGTTTGAAATCAGTCAATAAACACAGCATTGCCTTTGTGTTTGCTCTCTGGCTTGAACCGTAGAAGCCTCTCTGCAGCATTCCTTTCCAAGTTTGCTCTAGTCCCCTGACACAAACAGTACGTACAGAGTTATGTTTTTAGACTTTTCCATAGAATTCTGCAAAAATACCCATTATTATCTATACATTGCACTGATTTCATAAATATTCATTTGGTTGAGCTGCGGTACTCTGCCTCCGTGGTCTAGAATAACAGGAAATAATTTCTGTTTGATGTATGCTGCTTAATGTTGGTCTGAATCATAATATGTGGCCAGCAGCTAAAACAATGTGACCTTCCTCAGTGATGACTCTTCTCATTTTCTGGTCAGGCAGGAAAGATTTTGTCAGTTAATATTACTTTTTAGGTTCTAATACATTAACTGCTAAATAGCTGTGGCTTTTTATTACACGAACAAAGAAAACCTCTGACCACTGCGTTCCAGTAAATTTTCAGTACTTTTTTTTACATTTTAATAAATTATTTTTCATCACTGTATCTGAAAATGAAAACAACCTTAGATTATGAAGTCTTATACTGTTTAGGCAAATCTTATAGATCACAAATAAGACAAATGTGACTGATTAAGGCAACAGGGTCTATACATATATAAAAAAATGCAGCTCCACATTTTGATATTCCCTCAAACCTGGGAAGAAAAATTCTATGTAAAGCCTTTCCTGACAGAATCATCAATTGAGACCCTACTACTATAAATTTAGATTGCTTTGGATTTTTTTGCTAGTGGATATCTGTAGACCCTATATGATATGATAATACTTTAGGGATATTTTGAAAGGATTTTACTTATTATTACAGCAGATAATACTACTGCCTATAAAATTGAAGAAACTACTTAGATCTCCCTCTAACATTAAAAACAACCTCAAGCTCTGTCATGAAATTCAAGTGTCAACTTGAGCTTGTTATAAAAAAGTTCTATTTTAACATGTTTTAAGTTTGTCTACATTTTTTTGTAGTTCTTCAGTTAGGCTTCAGCTACAATTTTCATTTTATTTTTACCTTTTATTACATACGTTTTTCAGACCCCCCTCCCATTCACCTTTCAGTCTCTCATTCAAACCACTATGTCATTGCTAAGTTACATTTGACCTAGCAACTTGATGGCTGCTGAAATTCCAAACAGGAGAGCTAAATAATTGAAAAAAAACATGATTTGTTATTTTATTATGAATGCATAAAAACAAGGACAGACTCAGCATTTTTAGATTGCTTACAAGGGCTAGCTGCACCATACACAGAGATATGGAAAATTGTGTTATTCTAATGCCAAATGTGCATTTTCTTCCTGGCTACAATATACATACTAATATTGATTAAATTCTCATAGTGCTAGGTGTATTGTTGGTCTTATAAAAAAAGGGTATATTTATCTGCATGTCCCTGATGTGTGACCAACTGCAGTAACTCTTTAGCTGCTTACAGATGGCCTGCGAACTAGAGTAATAGGTTAAAGTGTTCTGTCAAGGGAAAACATGTTTTTTTACAAAATGCATCAGTTAATATAGCTCCTTCAGCAGAATCCTGCACTGAAATCCATTTTTCAAAATAGTTAAGATTTTTTTTATATTTAATTTTGAAATCTGACATAGGGCTAGATATGTTAGTTTCCCAGGTGCCGTCAGCCATTTGACTTGTGCTCTGATGATCTCCAGTCACTCTTAACTACTGCACTGGAAGTTGAAAATCATTCCCTCTCTTTATTACCAGCAGCCTATCAACAGAACACTGGGAAGGTAACCAGATAAAAGCACTGCGTATCTTGACAGCGCTATATAAATAAATGATGATGATGATGATGATGATGATGATGATAACAGCTCCCTGACACATGTATTGCTAAAATTGCTTCCATACTCCATCTAGTGGTTGATATTAGAAAATAACTCAGTAGTAAAAAGTCAGTTTGGCTAACCCAAGTGGCGACCCATTCAGTTATATAGAGTAGGTGAAGCAATATGTTATCTGAAAGCAATAGCATTGTGAAGTCCTTTGTGAAAGCTTTGTGAAAGCTGCCTACAGACCAATATTACAACTAGAAAATACATTTATTGGTTCAAGAGTAACATTTCAAATTGTAAAATGAATTACTTGCAATGTACATAGTGTAATTAAGTTATAAAAACTATACCATAAAAATCATGACAGAATCTCTTTAATAGAGCTGGCTTCCAGCAGTATTAGAATAAATAACAGCGTGTGAATGAGACAAGCATTTGGATGAAAAGAATTCACAATTGTTTATATTTTTGTACAGGTAATTAAATATTGATATTGAACTATACTTATTCTGAATTAATGAAATATTTACTATGTTGCCTTTTGTGAACATAGCAAATCAAAATGGAAGGTACCCTCCCTTCATCCTATGTCTATTGCTATGTTGACAGATAACCCGTGACAGTATCTGGCAGATTTTTCACAAATATCATGTGACATATCCAGCATGTTTCTTCTGGGAACATCATTCGAAAATGTAGTAATAAAATAATATTACTGAAAAAATGGAAATAACTTTGCTTACAGGCAACGCAATAAGTATGCAATACCAATCAAACCTTTTTTGCTTTCTAAAAAGCTCATATTTCTGGAAGCAGTCTGCAAGCTAGACACAACCAATGCTTATTTTGTTGGAAACAAAATTACCATTTTTTATAGTGACATGAATTTTGGTAAGGAGTTATACTGTGCCCTTGAAGAAGCAGGTTTAATAAAGGTTCCATTTCAAGAAAAGGAAAAAAATATGTTTGCTCGCTGGCTACTGAGGCACTATCAAATAAGTATGATAACCATCTCTAGATTAATAAACTGTTGCCCATGCCAAAATCTCCTTAGCATCCATATATTTCCAAGAAAGAACAGGGCAGTTCCTTAATGTTTATAATAAAGTGGTATAGGTTATGAAGCAGTGTGCTCACCCATAACTCATCTAAATAGAAAAACCTTTGAAGGTTTCCATACTGAAATGTGTGAACTCATACAGAGAGCATGGTTGATTCTCATTCATTCATTAATTATTAATGACTAGAATGGAAGAAATGGAACTTGAGTAAAATTTGTTTCTCCTGACAGTAAGAAATAAGGGTGTTAATAAGAGTATATGGGACATTTATGACATTTCTCTTCTCTAGTAGGGAAATCAGTCAAAAAAACCTTTAGCAGTTTGTTAGGTGCATACCCCAGAATACATGAGACCAGGAAAATAATGAAATGCTGATTTCAAATAACTGAAAGTAATGCTAATGTACAGTGAAATGTGCTGTGCATGTGTCCATGGCCGCCAATCCCCAGCTCAGATTTTTAATGATATACACAGTTTTCACCCAAGCTAAAGAATGTAATCGGATCATATTTGCTTTATATTTGGCAGATTTGCAGATCTTGTGCATAGCAGTTTTACACACTGCCACTGGAGTGAGTGTCACTATCTTGAAATATTTTTTTCCATTCTATATTTCATTTAAAACCTTTCGGAATGTGATAAAAAGTGACTGAAAGAATCACAGTTTTCTCACACAATTCTAACTGACCAGGCAGAACGCCGTCTCTAGGGATGTCTCCTTCCTTCTGCAGCTTATTGCTCTAACATGCACAGATGGAACTGATATACCAGAGAGGATATGTCTTTGTCTAGAGCAGTGCGGTCCAACTGTTTTGCTTATTTAAAATATTGTCAGGAGTATAGTTTTATATGATATATTAAATATCCAGGAGAGGTTGTTTATGCAATTAGTAATACGCTTTTCATTAAATTACACATTTTTCTGTGTGTAAAATCCCTGGTTCTCACCTGGTTAGCTGTAGTGGAATATATATGCCTTCCCTAGTCACTGACTTCTAGGTATCTCATCTAAAAAAAACTAACCATGTAGAAGAAGAATGCATCCCTGTGTAAATGTCCACCTAACTAGAGGCAGTCACAAGAGAAGTAACGGACTGGATACGGCTTGTTTCATACTTAATAAACATAAAATAAGAGAACATGTTGCATTCTTCTTATTCTGTTCTATATGTCTGACTTCATAACTCTGCCCCACCCTACATCTCTGAACTCATCTCTATATACTCACCCAACTGCTTACTATGCTCCTCTACTGACCTGCTACTCAACTCTTCTCTCGTTACCTCCTCACATGCTCGCATTCAAGACTTTGCAAGGGCTGCACCCCTCCACTGGAACTCTCTCTCCCATGGTCGGTCCGACTTTCTCCCAACCTTTCTGCTTTCAAGAAATCTCTTAAAACGCACTTCTTTCAAGAAGCCTACCCTCACTCTGCTTAGCTACCAAATGCAAAACCACATACAGTACCACATTTCTCATCCACTTAAAGTCAATCTTGCCTACTTGTGTATTACTCCCTTCCCTTTAGAGTGTATGCTCTTTTGCATAGGGCCTTCCTCACCTTTTGTACCGGTATTGATTGTGATGAATGTAACTCCATATGTTCTATGTGTATAATTCATGTGATTTAGTTGTATAATCACATTTACTTTACAGTGCTACGCAATATGTTGGCACTATATAAATACATGTTAATAATAATAATAATAATAATATTATTTAAAGACACCAATTTCCACAGAACTATACTACATGGCAATGCAATTAAGAGTGCACAGCAGATGGTTGGAGGGCAGTGTTCATTGGATTTTACAATGGAAAGAAAAAAGAGCAAGTTAGTGAAGCAGATGGGTACATATTAATTGAAGTTTTATTAGTTTTAAAAATATGCTTCCCTAAAGACATGTCAATTTAATAGCATTACAAGATGGAATTGGAACTGCATGCCATTCAGACTCTCATTGTCATATATATATATACCCTCCAACAACTGATAAATATAATTGTACCTGTGCAGTCATGGTCAGTTCTACAGTGTCACTCAAAGGGACAATGTAAGATGCAGTTTTAGATGAGTAAATTATTTCAATTGTGTTTTTAAAACAATGTTAATTGTGTCAGAGGGAATATGTCCAATTTAAAACCAGCAAAATTAAGATAAAAAAGACACAAAAGAATAAAAACACTTTCGCAGATGTTAGTCACCTTCACTCTCTTTTCCATTAAGCCTATGTATTCACTAAATGTAAAAATATTCTTGCACATCCACCTTTATGGTATTACTACAGTAGAGGTGAGCACTGTTTTTTTACTTAGGATTTTAAATTTGGATTGTGTAGTTTCAAAAGTTCTTTTCGACCTTGACTAAACTCAAATTTCATAAAAAGGGCACAGATTTCTTCATATTTGTTAAAAATGAAATCTAATAATATAAAAAGCACAAATTAATAAAAACACAGTGAACAGACCATGCAAACCTTAAAATCGTTGTTTTTGTAAGTATTTTCATGCGATTACAAATGAAAGAAAACCCAAACACTGCTAAAAAAAATTCAAAGCAAAGAAAGATTTTACTACTGACTTCTATATGACCTTGTCAGCTTTTATATGAAGAAGTTTCGTTTTAGAGTTTCTCATGCTTTTTACATTTAGGAAATATCAGAATTTTCGTGGTGTAGTGTAAGTATAATTATACATACTTATTAGTGCTAAAATGTTCGATTCAGATGACAAAAAAATACAAATGTTAACAAATCGGCCCCTTAATCTAAATATTCCCTTTGCCCCATTAAGGATGTGTTAAATGCTGATTTTAACCATATTATTTATACACAGGTACTTAATATTAAAATGTGAGTATAAGTATATCTAGCCATTAATAGCGCTAGTCAACCTCTAAAGTTACACTTAGGGGCAGATTTACATAGGGTCGTATATCGAGGGTTAATTAACCCTTGATATTCGACTGCCAAATGTAAATCCTTCGACTTCGAATATCGAAGCCGAAGGATTTACTGCAAATAGTTCGATTGAACGATCAAACGGAATATCGTTCGATCGAAAGATTAAATCCTTCGAATCGTTCGATTCAAAGGATTTTAATCCATCTATCGAACGATTTTTGTTCGACCTAAAAAACATTAGAAAGCCTATGGGGACCTTCCTCATAGGCTAACATTGCACTTCGGTAGGTTTTAGGTGGCGAACTAGGGGTTCGAAGTTTTTTTTAAAGTACAGGAATTTGATTATCGAATGGTCGAAGAGTCGAACGATTTTTAGTTCGAATCGTTCGATTCAAAGTCGTAGTCGAAGGTCGAAGTAGTCAATTCGATGGTCGAAGTAGCCAAAAAAATCATTCGAAATTCGAAGTTTTTTTTATTCTATTCCTTCACTTGAGCGAAATAAATGGGCCCCTTAATCTGTGTGTCAGAGATTAAACTAACAGTGTATGCTGGTTGGTAGCTCCTCCCCCCCTTCAACCCAACAATTGTTCAGATCACTATACGGAATGACTAAACGTTTTGGTTAGGCATAGATGCCATATACTCTATAAAGTTGATTTGATGTGCATTGTCCCAAATCTCTTTTCAGTTTGTTAAACATCCCCATCCAACCAAGATCTGCTTGATCATGTGAACCACAAAAGGTTTTCGTCATTTAGTGCAATCTATTGGCTGTTTCTGTGATAGGTTTGTATTTTAATAACAATTTGCCATTCTGAGCAATGACAGAAGCATCTGGTTATTTTTTATATATATCCTTAAAAACTGTTCAACACTATGGAAATAAGGAGACTGTTTAGAATACCTAGACTGCAACTGCATGAACTACATTATTCAGCAGCACAGTTATCAAAATTTCCTTTCATGTTGCATGCATGATTACTATTATTTAAAGGAACTGGCACTTTTGATGTAAATGGGAATTCAACTAATTCCTGCTGTTTTTTCTTGTAACTGTAGGCAAGCAAGTCTCAATGAAGAAGCAGAGAAATTCTACAAATTGGCAGCAGGGCTGCGACAGAATGTAAGTGTGTTGCTTTTTGTGTTTTTTTGGGGAATGCTACTGTATAATGAATTAAACATTTATAGACATGCTACTGTGTGTCTTATCATTTAGAAATATGCAATTTTTTTCCAAAAACGGTGCAATACTGAGCCTGATTTAGGTAATTGAGAAAAACGGTTTATCACGTCAAAAGTCGTGTACAAGATTCAATTTGAAATTCATTTCTGTTCAGAAAAATTTATCTCACATGAAATCTCCATTGTAGTATATGGGAAAAAACTGGAACTGGATTAGGAAAAACATTTTTTTCCTTCTCCAATTAAATCTTATATCATGGTCTTTCACTTGAAAACCCATGTATAAATTTTTCTCACTGTATTGAATCTGGCCCATTATGTGGGAGGCTGGAGGGCTATATCACTACTTTATATTATCCATGTATGTCCATACTTTTGGGGGTGCTTAGAAGTTTAAGAGTATATTAAGTATAGCTAGACCTTTATGTGTACAGAACAAAGTGACATAGCCACTAGGCATACTAACTATATGTTGAGTCCTTCTGAGATTATTCATCTCTCAGTGGAATCAACCTCCTTCGAAATGACGAAACTTGGTCTTGTTTACTAAGTTGGTTTGGCTAAACATCTAATTCTCATGAAGGAAAGTTCAGGCACAACCATATGCCATTATATGTGAAAAGTATTCCTTTAAGACTACAGATGTGCAAATGATTCTTCATAAAGCTGAACCATAAAGAAGAAGTGAGAATGGTGTGAAATCAGTTCAGCACTGCTGCGATGTTGACTACAGCGTAACTGACCTGTTATACCGACTTCCATAAAAAGGGATATTTATTGTACTACAATGTAAAAATCCTGCTGTAGGCCACAAGGAGTTACAATAACAGTGTTAGAAAATACTGCTTTGGAACCTTCAAGTAATGCGAGTTGTCTTTTGTACTTTTTTCTGTTAAAGATAAAGAATATTTCATAGCATTTGGATTACTGAATCAGCCTTGGCCATTTTATCAGATACTTTGCTGTTGTGGCTAAAATAATGCTGCAGTGAAAGTAATATACTGAGCATTCCACATTGTTCTTATCTGTTCTTTTGTGCACAGTTGCTTTATTTAAGGCCCCTGAAGGACCCTCATGTTGACCTCTGTGGGAAAAAGCTGAAGTATACGCGTTACTGCATTTTACAGTTGAAGAATAAATCACCTAACATGATCCGAACTCCTGAAATCTGGAGGGATTTAGAGCACATAACAATGTCGAATTTTACACTGCAAGCTGCTTCAACAGAGGAAGCATTCATTAAGATGTGTCATATGACATCATAGACTATGCGGCTGAAGTTTCCCTCTGAGTTTTTTAAGAGTTACATGACATGCTTTTTTCAGTTTAAACATTCACCTTACAGAATTTTGCTCTTAACATAGGGCTTCCCAGCATTCAAACTATTCAGGATATTTTACTGGGCATATTTACTTATTTTTATAATTAATATTAATGTTTATTTTAATTATTTATTTATTTTAACAATATTAAAAAGTATGACTTTTGTGAATGGCCATATGAAAACAAATTACAGGCTGAGGTTAACATACTGTATGTTGTGTCACAAAATCATCAGTCAGGACAACTATTTGTAGGTTTATGTCTATATGTATGGGACTTTTGCACCATTCCTAGTACAAGTGAACCATATGTAGGTAATGGGTAATGCTGTGGGCAGCAGGCTAAAAACCATACAGTCAACATACATAAAACATAGATGGAGTGACAACAAGACAACAGCAAAAGGCTGTTTATAGTATGTATGGTACAAAACTAAAAGTTTCTCAAAATTTAATAAAGAAATGCAGATCTGCTTTTACTAGTGTTGAACACATTTTTTGTCTGGCATGGATTTGTGTGAAATCTGCCCTTTTGACCAGTGTTGAATTTATTTTGCATATTCCTACGAAATTTTAACATTTGGTTCACTTAAAGTGATTCTGATACCCATAACGCTTTTTTTAACCTTCCATTGTCTTGTTAATGTTATTAGCATGTAATCAATGATGGCGGAAAAAATTGTAACAATCGGTTTATAATCAGTACGAGTGGATCAGCTTTATTTCAATAAGATAGCTGTTTTTCCTCTTCCTTTTTTCAATCTCAACACCTTCACACAAAAAAAAACAGCCAATCCCAAATGCCATTATTTGTGCAAGGAGGTAGGAGAGGGTTAAGGAGAGCGCTCTTTGAAGCAGGCAGACATGAAGTATGTCTGCTAAAGAGTTATCTGTTTGGGTAAGGGGCAGCAGAGAAAGCTCCAGTTGGGTTTGCTAGACATTCGGCTGCAGAACTGGTTGGAAGATTGGATTTACTTTGCAAAAAAAAATCTTTGAATAAAAAACATCAGCATGACCTTATAGGTAGGTTTACAAGAAGATTCATTTGTTGAAAATAAGTTTTTTGGTGTCAACACCACAAAGAAATGCTGGATAAAAACGCAGAAATATCTTTAGATTCTGACACTCACAACAAACAAATCTAATTAAGACATTAAATTATAATGTCCTAAAATAAAGTACAAGCTGTTTTTATAAACATACATGCAAAAGCTAAAAACAGGCTTAGTCTGAATTGAACCCTGGATCTTAACATTGAAAGTTGCAAGCCATGAGCGCTAACCCCCACATCTTGGGAAATCGAATGATCTAGGTGTATTAGAACATGTATTTCTTAGTGACCTAAAATCCAGGCAATCACATGGGTGATGTGAAAATTTGAATTTACCATTCCAATTACCTCAGCTCCCTGAGTGGGTTTTTCAAAAATGCAAAAAGTTCCAAAACTCGTGCCTGGTTTCAGTAACTGATTATTTGAGCCCAGAGGAGCATTAATCAGCCCCTTAATATAAGTTGCCCACCTTGTAGGATGTAGTGGTGATTGTTATGATTCCTGATCATAGATAGGCGATAAATCTGAGTATTTCAAGCCCAACCCCCTTCAGATGGAGAGGGTAGGTGGTCACATAGGATTTACTGTTTTCCTTCCCAGTGTGAAGGTTTTTTTGGGCCCCATTTTATACCCTTATCCACTTCTTTTGTGTTTATACAATTATGTCTTTTTACATACCTTTCAGATGGAGTTGTATAAGTGGTCTGGTAATTTGCCCTGAAACAATAGTGAAGGGTGTCCTCTGGACTTAGTTTATGCAATTGTTTGCCCTCCATAAGGTTAAGCAAGTGAGTCCCACAAATTTAAATGTATTGTAAATTTATTGAAAATAACAATAATATGATATTTACATATTTTTTTAAGTTAGAAAAAAAAAAAAGAATACTAAATCTTATCATATTCCACTTAGAGATTCTAAAATGGACTGGGTAAAATTAATGAGACCTTTTTATAAGTTGTAAGAAATATTTGTTTTTCTTATAATTAGTAAGTAAATTCACCTGTGATAAATTGCAGGAGTCTACAGTATAAGGAACACACATTCAACCAGTCAAGGTTTTCTGTGCGTGTGCCACACTGAGCAGGAGCAGTGAAAGAAAAGTATTGAACTATCAGAAAAGTAGATAGAAAAGTACTTTTACAGAGGCCTCAGTTTGAGGCCAGTATAGCTGCCAGATATATTCAAACTGATATTCAGACAAAGAGTTTTAACTGTGTCTCCAACTCAATAAAAAGGGTCTCTATGTTTGAACATTCAGGAAGACCCCACTGTTGACAGAGAAACATAAGAAAGTGTAATTGGACTTCTCCAAAATACATCTAAACAAGATGAAGAAAAAAAATCTGTAGAGGCAGATTTCACCCTCAGCATCATGCCCCTCTTAAGTTGTTAGTGATGTCTCAGGCTCTCCATGTTTCAATTTAACCATGCCTTGGGTTCAGAACTACAGTGAAACATCCTGAGCGCAGTTTCAAATTCAAATGCAAATTCAATGCAGACTTCAGAAAGTACCCAGGAATACCTGGTGGAGAAATGGGAGAACTGGAGCAGTCTGCAGTGAAGAGAGGCAGAAAGTGAAACAAAGAAATGATGTCATTAAAAATGATTGTAACTGCCATTTAGTAAAATAAATTAGATGCTTCAAATTTTAGTAGCAAAATTAGTAGGGTGGTATTCGGATATCTCTAAAGTACTATTTTTAGTAGATATCAGCTTCCAAGTCAGAATATTACAAATTGTAGTTCTGGTTAATATTTGGTTAACATATGGTCTAATTACTGGATTATCTCATTTCATTTAACACTTTCACAGCATGAACCAAACACTTCATCATTATTTACTGGCCCTCACTAGGAGTGCAAAAGATTAGCTTTGTCAGTGGTCTAAATATATAGATACAGTAGGATCAATCAAATGGATGTGGTTTGTAGCAAACTTCTGAATTACATTCTTATGGAGGGAATATGTAATATTGGTCACTAACACAAAAATTGTTTGCAATTCATTTGTGAATAAATATTTGTAAAGTGAATCATTTTTCCTGTGCGAACACTTTGCCCCTCATGCGATAGTAGGGTAGCAACTGGGATTTTAAATGTAATAAAACTTCTTAATGAAAAAGTTGTTACACTTGCTCCAAAAGTTAACCTACCTAATTCAGTGCCTGCAGTTTAGCCTTAACTTCTACATAATCATGACAGGCCATTTTGGTGGGTTTCTGTCAGTTCACAAACAGATGCAGAAGCACTGATGTACATACTAAACTATTGTTATATAATAAAATATGTCCTTTCAGCTTTTATCAACGCTTATTCCAAACGTGTGAGACGCAACCAGTTTATATTCTTTATTGCTTAGTCATTAGTGTGGGAAAGCAAAAAATACTATTCCGAAAGAATCTTTTTTGAGAGAAACGCTAGTTAATTTTGCACCATTCAAATATGCAGGATAAGTTTCTTCTCTGTAATGACTCTGCTGGTCCTGTAGATGGTTTTGTTACAGGCATTTAGGCAGATTATGTTTACATAAAAAGAAATTATGTTCCATAGTGTTTTTGGGCATGCCCGCTAATGGACTAAAATGAAGTGCAAATAAATTCTAATTGCTACATTCCTTGCTAAAAGACTTGTTTCAAACAATACTTTCAGTACATTTATGTGGAGCGGTTGTCTACATTATCAAGCATTGTTTGTTTTAAAGAAGTGAACTCAAAAGCTTCTCCTTAGCACTAACTGGTACTTACTGGGCTTTTGGTTTTGATTCAAAATATAGTGTGCAAATTGGCCACCCATATAGTTGTACAAATTGAGTACATTAAACCATAAATATTGAATTCTTACAATGTATAATCAACATTCAACACACACATATATAAAATAATATTCAAGTCCTCACTGATAAGTGATCACTATAATATAGTTGAATAGGGAAGTATTCAACCACAAAAATGGTTTCTTTATATAGTATAGAGTTTGATTTACACCAGCAACAACAGGTCACTACTTAAGGACATATATATCAGGCCAGTGTATAGAATAATAAAACAAATAGAAACTGGGATCAGTCAGTATATATGCTCTCTTTCATTATGGATTAGTGACTTCAGTATCTAGTAGAAAGGGCAACTGGATATTTATGGGAAAATTTAATAAAGTCGCTAAGAGAAAAACAAGTTGCACAAATAAGAATATAAATTAGCATTTTGCAATGTAATATTCTACCTCAAACTGCAGAAGTGCTTAACGGTGTCATAATCTTTTGGAGTAAGCATAACAACTTTTTCAGTAAGAAGTTTTACTACAGTACATTCACTTCTCACTGTCACAAACTATAAAATTTGCAAACCTTGTTCCACTGTTGAAACAGGTTGCTAAACAGTTTCCGGGTTTGCAAAAGCTATATTAAATTTGTTTAAATGAAAATATGTTCGCACAGAGGAATAGCTTTTCGCATTTTGAATTTTTTTTTATCTGTTTATTACATTGCCACATTTAAGGGTTTTGTTGAAAGCGTTTCACCACTCATCCGAGTGGCTTCTTCAGTTCAACTGCATTGGAAGGGATTTCCCTGGCATTTAAACCCTTGAGGATAGTAAAATCACAGACATCCAATCGCAAATGGTTATATTGAACTTGAGCGTGATCCAGTCACAATGGTATCATGATTATCATTGAGGCCGGTGTTAATCTATCAATGTACATGACTGGAAATGTGAATTGTTGTGAACCATTATGTGGGTTTAAAAATCACGAATTTTTCAGAATTTATTAAACCCAGAGGATGGAAAAGTCTTTATCTGAAAATCCAGCATCTCAGACCTGTCGAGGTTGCATATAAGTCAATGGGAGATGGGAATGATTTTTTGATGTGCACTGGGTTTTGAGCAATACCCCGAAGTTTTGGGGTGAAAATTACGAAAATGTAATACTAAATAAGTGTAAAAAACCCGAGCGGATTTGATCGTCGTTTGTAGCAGAATATATTGAGATAAATTTGGACTTTGATAAATAACCCCCTAAATGTACAGTTGCCTTGGACTTAATTTCTACTTGATACTATATATCATGACTTGGATAAATGAGAATCATCCTCAGCATTAATTGCTTCAGTATTCTTGAGCTGGACCCGTGATTATTGGTATATTCCATTCCAGAAGGGCATTTTCTAATTACAATGTTAAAAACAATCGTTCACAGTCGTATTTTCTGCTTCCCACCCATATATTGTATTGTAGTCCTAGACGTATTAGCAAAAACTTGTAAATTACTTTCCAAAATCTTCAACAGTTTGTAGAAATGCTTTATTGGTGTTTTATAGTGAATTTGATATGAATTTGATGTGCATGACAAAAAATGTCAACTTTGTGAATCTGTTACTCGTTTCCTCGTTATACCATGCTTGTATAGCAATTACACTAATGGATTGGCTGTCATTCATTCGTTGCCTATCACATTTTACAATTTATTATCATATCTTTTTATCAGTGTGGAACCAATTCTATTATAGTAATAATAACGTCAGCATGTTCCATAGCAGAGTGCAAATGACACTGACAATAAATTATCAGCAGACAGTGAAGGGGGAGCCTGTACAGTCTATAATTTAGGAAGAAGATAAAGTGGAGGTGGACTGAAGTGTCACAGTGTTTTGAGATTGTTCTGCTATAGTCAGCATGCATAAATTGTACAAAAAGAAATCAGGCCGCTCCAAACTCACTCTCTGTGTGTCCTTATTAATGTAGCTCCATTCTTTAGTTGTAATAGTCCAGATGCTCTACCATCAATTATAATTGCTCAAAGGATGAAAAGGCGGCACTCCGGTAAGTTAAAAAGGTGGTTTATTCGGGAGTAACTCCCTTAATCATAGGCTATGATTAAGGGAGTTATTCCCGAAACGCATCAGGGGATGTTGGTCATTGACCTGTTGGAATAAACCACCTTTTTATCTTACCGGAGTGCCACCTTTTCATCCCTTGCATTAATTGTAACCTCATTAAAAACTGTGTACATTATACTACGTTACCATCCTGTATAAATTTGGTAAGATTCAGAAATCCCTATATTGTGTTATTTTATAAATAATAGGTAACAAAACCTATAGTGACTTGCATTTGAAAGCTTACCATTTATATACTGCACAATCCAGGCATTTTGATTTGATGTAACCATCCATCTGTTTATTGGAAGTAAAAAAAAAAAAGTAAATTACTGCAAAAACTAAAGAATCCAGCATAGGCAGATAAAAGTCAGCCATTTTGAATCAATTCTTGTAACCACCCATCCATGCGTTGATGGTACCAGTGCTAATCTATCATCTTTCAGATGTTTAACCTCCAAGTAATAGAAGTACAGACTAGGATAGAGTGAAATCTTACCGTTCATTTTTGTAGTTGTGTCAGCTATACGTGGGATAGCTTGTAGGATTTGAGAACTTCTTATAGTTACATGCCTGTTATGAATCCTTTCATTTTTTAAATGCTTTTATTATGTTATTACAGTTTCCACTATATCCTCCTGTTTTATAGGAGGATCACACAAGGCATAGGCTAATGTCACTCCGCTAGTGGAGAAACACCTGAAACCAACTGTGCCACCTCATGAACTTTTGTGTGGAGACACCATTAAGCTCATGGTACACATGGCATATAACTCAGTGATTCTATTGACTGCTGGACCAGGTTAGGGCACAAATTCTCAGGTTTATAAACACCATGAGCTCAAGTCAGCCTTTATTACTATTTTCCTTAAATACCAGACATGCTGAGGTTTAGGCCTTAGAAAAAGTTTTATGTACAAGCAATTAAGCTGTAATTATCCCATGATCAAATGTACCACATTATGACTCCCAGAATGCCTCAGAGCACCACATGCTGGCACACACTTCTGCCTCTCTATACCATCCTTACTGTGGGTAATTTGTTTAACCTTACATGAGCAGCTATATTAGAACACTATAATAACTAAAAAATATTCATATTGAGGAGTTTTATTCACATTCCATTTATCTGAGGCACAACTGATATATATTAATGACGTTGCCTTTACAGATATATTGTTTCTGTAAGCCATTTCTGAAATGTACATTTTTTTCAGAATTGACATTATTATTGTTATTTTACAGAGCACAAAGTAAGACTGTTAAAATCCACTCAGCATTTGCAGTTAATTAGGCCTAACCTAATATTTGTTGTTTTTCCCCCATTAGCTGAAAGAATTGGCTAATGGTAAAACTGTATGCTTGTCATACATTAATTATAATAAACAATAATACACTTGGGTACATATCTCAAAGCATTAAAGTACGGCATAATTCCAAGTGTAAGAAGATTTAAAGAGGGGCAGTCACAAGCTATACCTTTTGCAAAGCCTAATTACTCACTTTTGAACTTCATCAGCAATCTCACTTACGGCACGCTACATATTCATTTGCATTTTGCAAATCTTGCATTAAAGTAAAAAAGCATTTGCCATTTATTAGCATTTTGAAATAACCTTTTTGACTTAGTGTGCATTTAACATTATTGCTTTTCCTTTGATGAACTAAATTTAAAAAAATCTGGGAACCAGTATTATGTATATACCATACTTATTTGTACATTGGTTAAATTAAATGTAAATGGAGAAAAGATTTGTTGTTTCTTTGAAGCATATGAAGGGAATGCATTTTTACTGTATACCCTTCATTGCCTTAAAGTCTTTTAAGAATTAGAAACTATCCGACACTGCTGATATATACACTAGTTAGTAGGTATTCCTGTAAATACTTTTTACATATATAATTCTTAATGCCTTGGTACTAGGTAGTTATATGGGTATGATATATTAAAAGTTAATTCATGTAATGTAGGGTACATAAAGAGTTAAGAACCCTACTGGAAGTACAGGTTAGCTGTAACCTGTGACACTTATAAACTTGTAAATAAACTTATAACATATAGGGAATAAAGTGGGTAATTATGTAAGTAATCCCTTGGAGCAGGCTTGGAGAAATTACCAACAGCACACTGTATAACTTGCAATAGTGCTTAATGAAGAATTTATTCAGCCCACATCATTCAAGAAGGCAAAGTTTCGGGCCTGCCAGACCCTTTATAAAGCCTTGGTCTTGGAGCACCCTTTAGGCAGCCTGAGATATAATACAATACCTGTGGTGTGTGAGTAAACCCCAAGATAACTCAGAGGGTTGCAAATTTTGTGGTGTTCTGCCTTAGAACAGCTGGGTATAGGGCCAATACAGCCAAGAAAGGGTTGCTGTATTTTTATGAATTGTTTATTTTTCCTTCACATTTGAGTTTTAATTATTAGAAAAGGGAGCCAGTAAATGTTTTGCATGATATGTGTATGCCTGAGAATGGCTAATTAGATGGAACACTGGGGAAGCTTGAAAAGAGCTGATATTGGGCCAGTGTTATTGTGAATTATATTTCTACAGTTGTGTTGGAAATTGCAGGGAATGCCAGAAAAAAAGTGTGGTGAAATCCTGAAGTGTGCACAGAGTGTTGATCAGTGCCAGAGGTTGTTAAATTGAAGCATGTGTTCAAGTATGAGAGAATAAGGCATGCTTTAAGTTTGGAGTGATTTAAAGGGAGTTCATGTTTAAAAGAAAGATGAAGAGGGTGCAATACATTGGTGTTGTAGCCATACAGAGTATTTTGATCTTCTGTAAACACAAGATGATGTTTTTCGTTTTTAAATATTCATGGATTTTCGTGTGTGTGCTTGTATAGACAAAAAAACTGTTACTCAGTTGTGTTTGTGTGGATATTCAAACTGTGGGTTTGGCTTGGGGCATTTTTGGTTACTCAAGGGTCTGTACCACATCTCTCCAATTGCACCCCTACCACTCAAGAAGACAGATCCTTTACCTATGATAGAAGGTGGATAATAGGGAATAAACAGAGAAGAGCAAATAATTCAGTTATGTTGATCTAAAGCCAGTGAAACTTCATGCTATCTGATATTCCAAACCCAGGAAGAGATCAGACACTGCATTCCTCAAGTGATAGACAGTCTAATTTATAATGACCCAAATGGCCAACCTTGCTGTTATCAAACATAAAGGGGTTCAGCATTACAGAGTGTGGTGTTTATGCAAATGGCCTGTGGGTGTCACTGTGCATACACATGACTTTTTGTACAACTTGAGAGTGTTAGAATTTAATCTTACTGTTGTGTAATGGCTGCACGAGTCTCTGCTAGTAAAGCACTGTTATACTCTACTCATCCTCGGCTACCCAAAACATAACAATTGGCGACAGGATTGCTCTTCTACCTCTGCAGCAGCTTGCACCTTTTCTTCCAAATCCTGGTGAGCCTACCATACCTTTTACTGCTTCGTATGTTTGAAAATTACATTATTGCTGCTGACCAAGGGGAGATTTCTGCTGCTTTACTTATTCACTGCCTGGGAGCAGAGGGACAGTGTATATTGTATACATTACCTGATGATACTTATGGCCTGCGGGTGTCACTGTGCACAGGACTTGTAAAGCAGTCTTATACTCTACTCATCCTCGGCTACCCAAAACATAACACAGAGTAGTGCCTAAATGAAGCAAAAGGCAACTTCCCATCAATAAACTACACTGCTTATGGTGCAAATAATCTGTTACCTAATCTATGCACTTTTTTCTAATTCTCTCTCCTACAGTACCCTGCTGCCTTAATGAATCTTGGGGCCATTCTTCATCTCAATGGCAAATTAGAAGAGGCAGAATCCAACTACCTCCGTGCTCTGCAGCTGAAGCCAGATGATGCAATCACACAGTCAAACCTCCGCAAGTTATGGAACATCATGGAAAAACAAGGCCTCAAGACTTCAAAAACGTGACATGAAACAGCTAGAGACTTTTGACTGACCGATAGATTATGAAATTAGACATACAGGAATCAGAAAGTTAACAGCTGCAAGTTATGTTTCCTATATGTGTCTGGAGAGTGTAATTGCTGCTATGAGAGTGCTCTGCTTTTTTGGCATAGTAGTTGTTCCATGTTAAAAAGGGAAATGATAAAGGGGATATAAAATCTCCACAAGGGACTAGGAAGTGCTTGCATTAGCCCAGATAAAGAAAGGCACTTAAGGCAAGGTCTGTCTGTACACAGCACAAATGTATTGGATGTGCACATATTTTAGAAGACTGAAATAGGAGTCTCTAAAATTGTAAAACGAGGTATAATGGATAGATGGCTTCCTAATGATTGCAAAATGCAATTTATTTGTATAAACTGGGCTGGACTGGAAAACAAACCTGCCTGTTGCCCAAGGGTATGAACTGCACACATTTTAGTCTGTCAAATAATCCAAGCCAAGGATTCAAAGTTAAAGTACTAGATTTACAAACCTGTCAAAATGTCACTTGTTTCTTAAAACCATGGTGTTCTCTTAAATTAGTTTCAGGCCAGTGCTATTACAGATTGCAGCATTTAAAAATTGAAAATCACCACCGAATATGGAAAGATAAATAAAATGAGGTCTCAGCAGTGGTATATTGTGACTTGTCTACCATTTTATAGTCTCATTCTTCAATCTTGGATTAATGTTGGCCACACAGCTTTAGATTCAGTCTCTGTGAAAAACAAAAAGAATTTTAACGAGTTTAAAAGCACATACTGTTTAATCTGATTTATACATACAGACATATGACACTTAGGAGGGGTTTTACTGACAGTTAGTGAGGTGCCCTTATAGCTGCTTTGCCTGGTTTATTGGACTATGCAGTTGTGATTGTACAGTTGTATATTTCCATTCTGCCTGGAGATTTCTCCACAGATTTAGAATTTATGTTGTTATGTGCAGTAAAATTTCACTTCTAGAGTTACCCCTGAGTGCAACCAGCAACACAAGCAATACACCTTAGGGTCATGGAGCAGTAACCAATCAGCAAGTAAGTCTTTATTAGTCACCAGTTTAAAAGCAAACATCTTATTAGCTTTTATGGGTTACTGGGCAAAATTATTGCCTTTTCTTAAATATGGGGGTTGGGGTAGAACAGTGTTCAGTAAATTATACCAAGGAAAAGCAGCTTTGGTCCTTTATTCAACTGAACATCCCCTTATTGTTTTGAACACTTTTTTTAGCAAGACCACATTCCGTATTCAAATATAATTTTTGTAAGGGATTGTAAGTACTGACTTTAAAATAAAATAGCTCAATAATAACAAACCCTATATATTGAGTGCAGACACTGAAGAATCTGGAACTCAAGCCACGGACGCGCTGTATGTGTCATATGATTCAGTAATTCTGTCTCATTAGAACTTGTATGAATGTTACTGCCAAATGTTTCTTCACTAGCTAAATGAACAAATATACTTTGGATTTTATACACATTACTTGAATTAGGCTCTAGGCGAATACAGTAATTAATTTAGCTTCTTTACCTGCAAGCATGGAATCTTGTAACACTTGCTCCATATTTGTATTGTTGATTGGAATAATGTTTTGGTCACAGAGCAGCGAAAGCATATATAATCATGCACTTTTTTTTGTCTGTGCATTCATTATATGATGCAAATGAGAGAAAGGTATGAAGCTCTAGATTCTGTTATTTATGCCTCATCAATGAACAAGACAGACTTTTTGGAACAAAACCACATGTTTGATCCTTTGGGAGTCCTTTGCATTCGCAAGCTCTGCTCAGCTATTTTATCCGTTACTCTTGTGCACTAGTGAAACTATTTAGTTTTTTGGTTTAGCCAGTGGAATCTTAAATGGTGGCATTAC